>NC_141110.1:25376247-26576247 GCF_041138505.1 Cibotium barometz
CCTAGACCCTAAACCCTAGACCCTAGATCCTAGACCCTAAACCCTAAACCCTAAACCCTAAACTGTAATCCCCAAAACCCAAAACCCAAAACCCAAGACCATAGACAATAGACCCTAAACCCTAACCCTAGACCCTAAACCCTTAATCCTATGTCCCAATCCCTAAACTCTAATCCCTAAATCCTAAATCCTAAAATCGTAACTCCCAAACTCTATACCCTAAACCCTAACCCCCAAACCCTATACCCTAAATTCTAACCCCAGAAACCATGTTCCACGGGAACACTCACGAGAACACGGATTATGGAAGGAGGCCGGAAGCAATTAATGTGAGAGAGCGGGATTGTAGCCATGGGAACATAAAGACGCACATAATTTTTTCATATTTTTGTGCCGAAGTGCAATGTAAATCGTTTTAGGCCAATATGGGTTCTAAATGAGAGTTCTAAGAGTATTAAGCAAGGCTCACTTATGGGGCTGTCCGCCCATGTGTGAAAGAGGCCTAGGGTTAGTGACATCTCTATAAAAGATATGTTAGCTAAAGAAAGAGGATGTTTTGGCCATTCTCATAAGCTATTGAGTGAAGCTCTTGAGCTCTCAAGCTATGGCAACTCTCTAACTCTCTCTATTGTACTCTAATGAGCTTCAAGCTCCAATGAGTATAGCTCCACTTCTTTCTCTTAATCTGTTTTAGCATCATTGAAGTAGATTAATCTATGATTAGTTGAATGCTTCTTTCTTTCTCTTGTGTATGCATGCTTGTAGTGTGTGTGTGTGTGTGTGTAGTCTCCATTGATGCAAGCTCTTGCCCACTTTATTAGCAATGAGTCATTCATGGATAGACTCTCTCTATGAGCTTGTGGGTTTGTGAATGTTACATTCTATGCTTGCTTAAGCTTGTGGGTTAGTAAATGCATGCTTATGGGTTTGCTTACATTAGGGAAAGCTAAGATTTAATCAATGTTTGTGTTTAAGGCTGAAAATTAGATGCTACTTTTGTCTACTTTTTTGTCTTTCAATTTGTCATAATCGGATGTAGTGTGAAGTGTCTTTTGAAATCTGGATGGAAGTTAGAAATGTCATGCGAAGTAGTAGTGGTAATCCGCAATAGAAGAAGAGGGATTTTTCATTCGTAGATATGGAGATTTATATAATCAGGTAGTTGACAGCTATTTTGACAATGAAGATGCAGTGTGTTTTGTCAATCTGGTTGTCACTATGGTGTTGTCATTCAGTTTGTCAGTTTGTTTGTCAGAAAGTCTGAATTTCCCTTGAAGTTTGTGAAAGATGTGATAAGCAGTAAAACACTGGCGATCACGGTGATTGTGGCAAGTCGTCATGGTCGAATTCATTTTCTTCTTTTGATGGCGAGTGCTAAAAACATTCTGATTTGAAGACAGATTTTGATTTGAAGATGGATTCTAATTTGTCATGCAAATCTCAGCCCCACCAGCAGTCAAATTTGTGAGCGTTCACGGTGTTGTGATGCAATGTCAAGGTCAAGTTTGCTTTCTTCTGTAAGGGGGATGAGTGCCAAGAAGACACTGAGCAGCAATTACGATGGCAATTACACTGGCAGTTACAATTTCTTGGAAGTCAGATGCTGAATGGTAATACATTCTGGAGAATTCACAATAGCCTTCATATTCTTATTTTGTAAGGCAGTAAGGTTCATAGCAAGGAGGATCATGGCGGATTTTGGTAGTATGGCAGATTTTGACAGTGCAGTTGACAGTTTGACAACACAGTTTGACAGTTTTTTTGATTTGCAGACTAAATCTGCTTTGCAGCCAGAAGGTAACTTTTTATGGCAAATTTTTCAAGGAGAAATCATAATATTATCAATTTAAAATATTTCAATCAATTTTAAGCAGCCAATTAAATGAACTTTGCGGATCCCGGTATAGCATCCGCCGTGGCTCTCCGTGTAGCAAATTTAATGGGTCTTGGATTGGTGTGGTGCATCTTTCTTGAGGGCTGAATATGATTGTTGTATTTTAATGACGTGATCATAATGGGGGGTAAAAAGAAGAAGAAGAAGAAGTGCAAGATTTGCATGAGGTGGAAGCATGAGGTGGATGATTGTCCATGTGCAATTGATGAGTGCTCAAATAAAGATGCATGTAGGAAGTGGTGTATGGTTGACCTATGCACAAAGCTTCATAAAATCATCCATAAAGTGCATAAAGCATCATCTTGGGAGGAAATGAAGAATGCATTGGGAAGGTTAGATGATTTTGAGGATGACAGAGAGAATGCATATGAATGGTTAGCTGATCACAAAGGAGACAGGCGAAAGTCATGTTCTAGTAGGAAAAGCATTGGGAAGTTACAAAAAGCATGTGAGAAGTTGAGAGATGCATATGCGGATGAGTTTGAAGGGGAGTCAAGTGATGATGATGACATTTGGATTGGCATGGAGATTGAAATCCATCAAGTGGTTGTGGGAGTTTCTGCCTGAGGCTACTAGTTCCTCCACCCCCCAATGTCCTGTATGTTACAAAGTATTTGATGGGTGGAGCGGCCAGTATATACTACCCTGTGGACACTACTACCACTTAATATGTTTAGTGAGGCAAATGCAAAATACTTCCACATGTGCATTGTGCAGTGTCCCAATAAATCAAGGTATTTATACAGTGTTCGGCATGGCTAGCGAATATAAACCACCAGGACCTTTAGATGCAACTCCTAGTGCAATTCGTAATTTATTTCAAGATGAGAGCTAAGAAAGACAAATCCTACTTTTCTATTGATAATTTCTCCAAATACGATCATTTGTACAAGAACTTTTTATGAAATTAATGAAGTGACTTCTTCCTCTATGTCAGTATCTTGCTCCAAAATTCTTTCACCGTTTACTCTCTCGTCTGCTAAATTAAGCTCATCTAATTCAATGTCTAAATTGTCTTCTATCTCAAGGGTGGTGCACAACGTGCGTCCAACATCAAAGTTCTCGTCTACTACATCATCACAATTGTACATCCATCTGGGCATATCTTCTTCATACTCTTCGCTTTCAATGTCTCGCAAGATCTTTTCATTGCAATACATGTAAACAAGTTTATCTGCTCGATCTGCAAGAAGTCGATTGCGAATAGTACTGTGAATATATTTGTACATGCTCCAGTTTCTTTCTGAGCCTGAGTTTGAAGAGCACTGACTTAGAACCTTCATCGCAAGGTTGCGCAATAAAGCATAATGCTCACCACCATTCATCATCCACCACTTCCATGCAGGTTGCTCTTTAGCCATTTGTTGAACAAGGGAGTTGGAAAATAAACCCTCTTTCAATCGAAATGAGGTCATCTCCTTTATGCACTTTACACGATTATCATCATTATTATAGAAAGTGTTTACCACTTTATAAAAATCTTGCACCACCTCAACGTTGGACATCAAATCCATATTCCAATATTCAGGATCTAACATGTAAGCAGCACTGTGTAGTGGTGAATGCGCTCCAATCCATCTAGCATGAAAGTACTTCAATAGAACTTTTCTTTGTCTACTGGAGAATGGTACACGCCATTGCTTTTCCACCACTGAATGCTCTAATTTCTCAGGACACTCCAAATGTAAGATTCCTCCCCAGCCTCTCAAAATGTCCAGCATCTTCCCCTATAATCAATCCCTCTTCAGAAATATAAAAGACCTTGTTTCTAACTGTTTTAATCTAGAGAGAGAAAATATTCTAGAGAGAGAATATTCAGATTTTTAATATTTTTGGATAGAAAATTATCTCATCTTATTAAAATAAGTTCCCCTAAAACAGAAATTCAAAAAGAACTTTCCAATGTGCAATTGGAATTAATTGGAAATGGGTATAAAGGACCTTAGCCTAAGGGTCTAGATTTTCAGAAATTTTTGGATTATGGTCCAATTAAGGTTCCTATGGGCCAATAGCATCAATCCATGTGTAGGGAGGAGATAAATCCAAATTGTAAAAGAAGATACCCAAAAATGAGTAAATGCTCACATAAGATGAAGAGTTGAAAATGTACAAGGTTTATTAGTAAAAAACTATGAGCAATATTAAAAATATGAGATATTTTGGGTATCCAAAAATGAGTAAATGCTCACATAAGATGAAGAGTTGAAAATGTACAAGGTTTATTAGTAAAAAACTATGAGCAATATTAAAATGATTCCATTATGACACATATGTAAGGAAGGGGAGTTCTTTAAAGGAGGTGCATATTTCACATAAGATGAAGAGTTGAAAATGTACAAGGTTTATTAGTAAAAAACTATGAGCAATATTAAAATGATTCCATTATGACATGTATGTAAGGAAGGGGAGTTCTTTAAAGGAGGTGCATATTTCACATAAGATGAAGAGTTGAAAATGTACAAGGTTTATTAGTAAAAAAAACTATGAGCAATATTAAAATGATTCCATTATGACACATATGTAAGGAAGGGGAGTTCTTTAAAGGAGGTGCATATTTCACATGCTTGAATGAGTTTTAAACTCATAAAAATTGAGATATTTCATCTCTCCTCTCTCCTCATTCAAGTCTAGTTCCAAAAAGTTAGCTTAACTGACCTAAAAATGGTCAAATATTGACCAAACTGATTTAGAAAATTCTAGAATCAGTTTGTTTGGTTATGAGCTCAATTTTTCCTATAAATAGAAGCCTCCCCCTTGTTGAAAAATATATAGTGTTTATGCATCGTTACTCTACTCCACCTAAGCCAAGAACTGTGAATTCATTTAATAATTCACTAGTTTTTTGGAGCTTCCCTCTTTCTTCAATCCCCATTGGTGGCTCCATCAACATACTTAACCAATTGATTGGTTGGGGGCCTCTACCGTGAACAAAGAATCAAGCAATTTGTAAGGTAATTAGTGAATATTGATCTTTTCTATAATTTCTCAAGGTTTCTCTCTTCTCAACCCCTCTCTCAAGCTTGAGAAGCTTAATTGGTATGTTTTTTTAAAAGTTAATTGGTGAATAGTAGTGAAGACTTACATAATTTAATAAATGCTATTGAAGTTAATTTCCATTTATGTTTAAATTCTAATGGTTTTTATGTAATTTCTCTCTCTCACTCAAGAAATGGTCATACTCATGACCCATTCTCAATCCAAATCAAGCTTTTCATAAAGCTTTTCCTTAACCCAAGATTAAGCTATGCTTGAGGCCAAATTAATGGCTTTTTTCTATGCTTTTAGTTTATGTATATTAATGATTCAATCCATTATGGATTAATGATCCAATTAGAGATCATTTTAATTATTTCCTTAATGATAAGCTTTATCCCTTAGAAAAATTGAGATTTATCAGTCATAGCAGCGGAGCTATGGCAAAATTTTTATAAAAATTATGCATAAAATAATTTCATTCAAAGCATAAAAAGAGGGCTTCCTACCATATTCTAAGAATTATCATCCTAGATTAATTGAAAGATATTCATTGTAATCATAGAGAAATTGATTTTTATATTATGCATCATTGATTTTCATGCATAGAGCTATGCATAAAAGATTATTATTTTAACATAAAAGTGTTACTTTTATCATATTTGGATTTCATGCATAGAGGTATGCATAAAAGATTATTATTTTAACATAAAAGTGTTACTTTTATCAAATTTTAAATTTCATGCATAGAAGTATGCATAAAGGATAATTTTTTTATATTAAAAGTGTTACTTTTATCATTTTTAATTTTCATGCATAGAAGTATGCATAAAGGAAAATTTTTTATATCAAAAGTGTTAATTTTATCATTTTCAATTTTCATGCATAGAAGTATGCATAAAGGAAAAAAAAAATTTATATCAAAAGTGTTACTTTTATCATTTTTAATTTTCATGCATAGAAGTATGCATAAAGGTGGATTTCATGCATAGAGGTATGCATAAAAGTTGATTATTTTATTATAAAAGTTTGACTTGTATCATAATTGAATTTCATGCATAGAGGTATGCATAAAAGTTGATTATTTTATTGTAAGAGTGTTACTTTTATCATATTGGATTTCATGCATATAGGTATGCATAAAAGATATTCCTTTTTATACTAAAAGTGTGATTTTCCTCATAAATGGATTTTATGCATAACTTAGATGCATAAGAGAAATTCTTTTATTCTAGAAGTGTAATTTCCTACCAAATTGAATTTATGCATAAGAAGATGCATAAAAGATTGATTTTAATTTCGAAAGTGTTAGTCTCCTTAAATGGAATTTATGTATAAATAAATGTGTAGAGAAATCTTATATCAAATATAAGAATTCTCTTTTTTTTTTTAAAGAAAAAAAGAGATATGAAATGTGATAAGATGTGATAAGAGGTGTATGAGATGTGATAAGAGTTGATAAGATGCGTATGGAAAGTGATAGGATGTGATAAGAGGTATATGAGATGTAAAAAGATGTGATAAGATGTGTATGAGATGTGATAGAATGTGTTAAGATGAGTTAGGATGTGTTAAGATGTATATGGGATGTGTTAGGACGAGAATGGATGTAATATGGTTGTATGAATGTGATGTGGATGTATACATGTAGATGTATATGTATGAATGTGAATGTTGATGTGGATGTGGATGTATGGATGTAGATACGGATGTGTATGTATGTATGTGGATGTGTATGTATGAATGAGGATGTGAAAATGGATGTATGTATGTAGATGTGGATGTATGGATGTATGTATGTAGATGTGGATGTATGTATGTAGATGTGGATGTATGGATGTGAATGTGAATGAAGAGGTGGATGTGGATGTATGGATGTAGATACGGATGTGGATATATGTATGTGAATGTGGATGTATGAATGAGGATGTGAAAATGGATGTATGCATGTGAATGTGGATGTATGAATATGAATGTGGATGTGTGGATGTGGAAATGGAGGTATGGATGTATGAATGTAGATGTGGATGTATCCATGTAGATGCGTATGTATGAATGTGAAAGTGGATGTATGCATGAAGATGTATATGCATAGATGTGAATGTGGATGTAGATGTGGATGTATAGATATGAATGTGAATGTGGATGTATGCATGAGGATGTATATGCATAGATGTGAATGTGGATGTAGATGTGGATGTATAGATGTGAATGGGAATGTGGATGTGGATGTATGTGAATGTGGATGTATGTGAATGTGGATATAGATGTGAATGGGAATGTGGATGTGGATGTATGTGAATGTGGATGTGGATGTATGTGAATGTGGATATAGATGTGAATGTATAGATGTGAATGTGGAATGTGGATGTGGATGGATGTATGTATGTGGATGTATAGATGTGAATGGGAATGTGGAAGTGGATGTGGATGTATGAATGAGAGGACGTGATAGTGGATGTATGCATGTGGGTGTGGATGTATGGATGTGGGTATGGATGTGTATGTATGAATGTGGATACGAGATGTGGATGTATAAATGAGGATGTGAAAATGGAGGTAAGCATGTAGATGTGGATGTATGGATGTGAATGTGGATGTGGATGTGGATGTATGGATGTGGATATGGATGTGAATATATGATATGTGATGTGAAGGAATCTGAAGTGAAGAGATGGAAAATGATGTGATTGGATGAGTACATATATAAATGGAATGTGGAATAAGTAATGTGGATTAATGAGGGATAATGTGGAAAAATGAGAGTTAATATAGAAACTGTATTTGTAAACTGTTGTAAATGCTGTTTGTAAATGGCTGTTTTATGTCAAGAATGCTGGGAAAGCATTTTGACCGTCTTGTGATTAAGGTCGTGGAGACCTAACTATTAAAGTTGCAACTGCTGACGGAGAGTCAATGGAGGACGTCTCGCGTAGCAAGGTCGGCCGAGGTCTTGACCAGCCTCGGTTCGATTAAAATGGTGAGCTTCCGGTACGGTGGATGAGGGACCAAGGAAGCGGCCTATGAGTGAAGCGCTAGGTCACCTGCGAAGGATCCTAGAGGGTGCTGACCATACGGTGCTCGGGCTCTGGGTCGCCTAGGATACCCACGCGTGCGTCGAGGAAGATATTGGAACAAGGAGTAAGAATTGTTTTTCTGAAACCGGGCATGGATCTGGTTGATTGACCTTGCTGGTCTTCAATGGATGAGTCCATGGCTTTTTATATGGATCTCTTGGTTGATCTTGCTGATCTTCAACGAGAGTCCATCTTGATTTTTATAAGTGATTATATTGCCGAGTATTATGGGCTAGGAACTATTGAAAAGACCCCTGTGTGGACAGGTGGTGAGCGTTCTAGTTGCCAATGATGCCATAGATACTCTGATGAAGGAATGATGGGAAATTATGAATCAACCGGATAAATTGGAAGATTGTGATTAGTGGTACTATGGTTTCATTAAAGGATTGTTTTAAAGTTAGCTGATGCTAAGAAAAAGGCAATTTCATATTGGGTGTGTAAGTGGTGTGGCTAGTTTTATGTTTGCATGAACTTCCGGCTAGGGGGCCTTGGAACTCTTTTCCTTGGTACCCGGGACAAAACCTAACCGAATTCCAAATTGGATCCCATCACTAGAGTGGTTGGGCGGTTGGCTAACCCATGGGATCGGATGGGGTTAGGCTGGACTGATGGATCCGTAAATCGAGACTCACTTTCTGTTATTACGATAGATAAAGTAAATCCCGGATAGTAATTGTTCTATGGATACGAATCAACGGCTGTGTCTCTTGATGGGGGAAAAAGCGTTGATCCCAATGATCCAAGTGCAAGTTTCTTCCTTGATCCGATCGAGTATCTTTATAGGTGCAGTCGGATCAGCGTGATCAGTAATGATCTTGACTACGTTAGAGTACAAAGTTATCTTGGTGGAATCGCCCGTGCTTTCCGGGTAAGGGAAGTTTTTTCGGGTTCGGTTTTGGAAAAACGGATGGATTAGTCTCTTGTCCGGATATCCGTGGACGAGGCCCCGAGTGTGGGTCCCTGCCCCGCGCATGAAGTGCTACTTCCGCTGCTAGTACCCCGAATCCGTCGCATGGTGGGGACAGGGATCTCACATTTGGTATCAGAGCTTTTTGGTTAATAAGGATCAACCGAGAAGCCAAATATATCAAAAATTTATCAAGAATCAAAAAGGTTGTAATTGTGTGATATAATTCATACAAATTGATATTCAATCTGAAAATTCATAAATTAGTAATTGGGTCTTCAAATGGAAGTACCGTAATTATATGGAACCCTGACTTGCTTGAGTCCTAGACATGATGGTATTTACCTTATAGTTCCAAGTATTATGACGACCCGTATATACCGAGGGTATAACTGCAGCTCTTTACCGGTAGTATATACGAGTAAATCCAAGACTTGAAATTATAAGCGTTAATGCTATCCAGATGATGATTTCGAATGTGGTTGATATGATTTTAATTTTGTTTGAGAACTGATGAATTGATTTGGATTCTGATTGAAAAATGATGATTTCTGAAATTTAGTTAAAATATACTAACCTGAGCAAAACTACAATGAGGATGAATGGGACGAGTCCCTATGATGATAAATGATGATAATGATTTCAGCAAATCACTATGAGATTAGCGGATTGTGCTGTCAAATTGCTACTGTTAACACTTGACCGTTAGATCAAGTTAAGGGATGACAAATTGAGAACTTACTTGACTGAAATTCCCGTGGAGGAATGTTCAAAAGGAAATTTTTCGGTCTAATGGACCTTTATCATGTTAAAGATATGAATGATATGATCTGAATGAATTATTATTTAATGATGAGTTCTAAGGAATATTTATCCCAGTATTCTGTTGGATTGACCAGAATATAAGGAACCCCAGAATAAAATTGGATCTTAAGAAAAAGAGTTGTCCTCTACCTTGCGAGATGAGGACATCTCGCACTTTTTTAAGTGGGGTAGAATGTAAGATTCCTCCCCCAGCCTTCGAGGTATACAGGAGTAAGAATCTCCCTTTCTGATCTTATAATTATTCTCTCTCTAAAATAAAAGAAAGATTCTGTTTAAAAAAGGAAGAACCTTTTTCCTGAATACTTCTCAAGAGTCCCACCTGTTTTAAGGATTCAGAACAATGAGTTCAGAAGTGAGAATCGATGTTGTGGATATCAAGGTTTTGGTCTTCATTCGAGTACGGCCCAAAAGAAGTTCTTTATCTCTTGGGAAGTATAAGAAATTATCTCCCAGATATTGTGGACCAAAGAAAGTAGGTGATTCAGCTTACGAACTTCTTTTATCTCCTCATCTCAAAGTTCTGAATGCCTTCTAGAGAAAAATGTGCCGAACCCAAATCATGGAAAGACGGTAAAACTTCAGTAGTTACCGTTGACTTCTAAGTTACGCTAGTTCCTTCCTTTATATAAGTCGTAACTTTTACTTGTCATTCACAGTAATCTTACTCCCATCGATCTCCTTTCTTTCTTAATCTCCTTCATGGCTTGGCAACAAGAATTAGTTTTATCCATAATGATTCCTCACCTTCAAGACGCAAGTGAGTCTGTGAAGAAGGATTTTATAGAACAGTATGAGCGCTCACTTTTTCCTCACCTAGGAACTTCTGTAGCGCAGACCAAATGGCAGACCTATCAAGACATAACTAGGGTAACACCCTGGGGTCAGCAGCACTTTCGTAACAATGTCCGCTTGGCCATGGTTATCGAAGCCTTGGGTTTAGGTCCTCGATACTACTGCGTCATGAGATCAAGACATCTTTGGTTTTCTGAGCGGGTCTTCTTACTGGCGTGTTTTCTTCCTCATGAGAAGATATGCCTTTACCCCGTTTTTGGCTTGTCTCTCAGAGGTCCTTTTGTTAGAACACCTCATACCACTGAGATAGGCGCAACAATAACCAACAGAATCATTCCCATAGATGAGTTACCTTATACGTGCGCAGCTTGTGAGTGCTCCTTTTGTGATCATATGATGGACGGGCTTATGGAAGTGTAATGAGTTATTCTATCTTTACTGTATGTGTTCGAAGAATGAATAAAGTTTAAATCTTGTTCTTGTCTTGACCCTTACTCTCTTTGAGACTTTTTCAATTGGTGATTAATCTTAATTAAAAAAAATTTCTCAGTCTCATACTTGTGCATCTTGCGAAATTACCCCCAGTTTGCGAGATGAGGGCATCTCGCGTTTTTCAAGTGGGAGAGAATGTAAGATTCCTCCCCAGCCTCTCAAAATGTCCAGCATCTTCCCCTATAATCAATCCCTCTTCAGAAATATAAAAGACCTTGTTTCTAACTGTTTTAATCTAGAGAGAGAATATTCAGATTTTTAATATTTTTGGATAGAAAATTATCTCATCTTATTAAAATAAGTTCCCCTAAAACAGAAATTCAAAAAGAACTTTCCAATGTGCAATTGGAATTAATTGGAAATGGGTATAAAGGACCTTAGCCTAAGGGTCTAGACTTTCAGAAATTTTTGGATTATGGTCCAATTAAGGTTCCTATGGGCCAATAGCATCAATCCATGTGTAGGGAGGAGATAAATCCAATTTGTAAAAGAAGATACCCAAAAATGAGTAAATGCTCACATAAGATGAAGAGTTGAAAATGTACAAGGTTTATTAGTAAAAAACTATGAGCAATATTAAAAATATGAGATATTTTGGGTATCCAAAAATGAGTAAATGCTCACATAAGATGAAGAGTTGAAAATGTACAAGGTTTATTAGTAAAAAACTATGAGCAATATTAAAATGATTCCATTATGACACATATGTAAGGAAGGGGAGTTCTTTAAAGGAGGTGCATATTTCACATAAGATGAAGAGTTGAAAATGTACAAGGTTTATTAGTTAAAAACTATGAGCAATATTAAAATGATTCCATTATGACATGTATGTAAGGAAGGGGAGTTCTTTAAAGGAGGTGCATATTTCACATAAGATGAAGAGCTGAAAATGTACAAGGTTTATTAGTAAAAAAACTATGAGCAATATTAAAATGATTCCATTATGACACATATGTAAGGAAGGGGAGTTCTTTAAAGGAGGTGCATATTTCACATGCTTGAATGAGTTTTAAACTCATAAAAATTGAGATATTTCATCTCTCCTCTCTCCTCATTCAAGTCTAGTTCCAAAAAGTTAGCTTAACTGACCTAAAAATGGTCAAATATTGACCAAACTGATTTAGAAAATTCTAGAATCAGTTTGTTTGGTTATGAGCTCAATTTTTCCTATAAATAGAAGCCTCCCCCTTGTTGAAAAATATATAGTGTTTATGCATCGTTACTCTACTCCACCTAAGCCAAGAACTGTGAATTCATTTAATAATTCACTAGTTTTTTGGAGCTTCCCTCTTTCTTCAATCCCCATTGGTGGCTCCATCAACATACTTAACCAATTGATTGGTTGGGGACCTCTACCGTGAACAAAGAATCAAGCAATTTGTAAGGTAATTAGTGAATATTGATCTTTTCTATAATTTCTCAAGGTTTCTCTCTTCTCAACCCCTCTCTCAAGCTTGAGAAGCTTAATTGGTATGTTTTTTTAAAAGTTAATTGGTGAATAGTAGTGAAGACTTACATAATTTAATAAATGCTATTGAAGTTAATTTCCATTTATGTTTAAATTCTAATGGTTTTTATGTAATTTCTCTCTCTCACTCAAGAAATGGTCATACTCATGACCCATTCTCAATCCAAATCAAGCTTTTCATAAAGCTTTTCCTTAACCCAAGATTAAGCTATGCTTGAGGCCAAATTAATGGCTTTTTTCTATGCTTTTAGTTTATGTATATTAATGATTCAATCCATTATGGATTAATGATCCAATTAGAGATCATTTTAATTATTTCCTTAATGATAAGCTTTATCCCTTAGAAAAATTGAGATTTATCAGTCATAGCAGCGGAGCTATGGCAAAATTTTTATAAAAATTATGCATAAAATAATTTCATTCAAAGCATAAAAAGAGGACTTCCTACCATATTCTAAGAATTATCATCCTAGATTAATTGAAAGATATTCATTGTAATCATAGAGAAATTGATTTTTATATTATGCATCATTGATTTTCATGCATAGAGCTATGCATAAAAGATTATTATTTTAACATAAAAGTGTTACTTTTATCATATTTGGATTTCATGCATAGAGGTATGCATAAAAGATTATTATTTTAACATAAAAGTGTTACTTTTATCAAATTTTAAATTTCATGCATAGAAGTATGCATAAAGGATAATTTTTTTATATTAAAAGTGTTACTTTTATCATTTTTAATTTTCATGCATAGAAGTATGCATAAAGGAAAATTTTTTATATCAAAAGTGTTAATTTTATCATTTTCAATTTTCATGCATAGAAGTATGCATAAAGGAAAAAAAAATTTATATCAAAAGTGTTACTTTTATCATTTTTAATTTTCATGCATAGAAGTATGCATAAAGGTGGATTTCATGCATAGAGGTATGCATAAAAGTTGATTATTTTATTATAAAAGTGTGACTTTTATCATAATTGAATTTCATGCATAGAGATATGCATAAAAGTTGATTATTTTATTGTAAGAGTGGTACTTTTATCATATTGGATTTCATGCATATAGGTATGCATAAAAGATATTCCTTTTTATACTAAAAGTGTGATTTTTCTCATAAATGGATTTTATGCATAACTTAGATGCATAAGAGAAATTCTTTTATTCTAGAAGTGTAATTTCCTACCAAATTGAATTTATGCATAAGAAGATGCATAAAAGATTGATTTTAATTTCGAAAGTGTTAGTCTCCTTAAATGGAATTTATGTATAAATAAATGTGTAGAGAAATCTTATATCAAATATAAGAATTCTCTTTTTTTTTTTAAAGAAAAAAAGAGATATGAAATGTGATAAGATGTGATAAGAGGTGTATGAGATGTGATAAGAGTTGATAAGATGCGTATGGAAAGTGATAGGATGTGATAAGAGGTATATGAGATGTAAAAAGATGTGATAAGATGTGTATGAGATGTGATAGAATGTGTTAAGATGAGTTAGGATGTGTTAAGATGTATATGGGATGTGTTAGGACGAGAATGGATGTAATATGGTTGTATGAATGTGATGTGGATGTATATATGTAGATGTATATGTATGAATGTGAATGTTGATGTGGATGTGGATGTATGGATGTAGATACGGATGTGTATGTATGTATGTGGATGTGTATGTATGAATGAGGATGTGAAAATGGATGTATGTATGTAGATGTGGATGTATGGATGTATGTATGTAGATGTGGATGTATGTATGTAGATGTGGATGTATGGATGTGAATGTGAATGAAGAGGTGGATGTGGATGTATGGATGTAGATACGGATGTGGATATATGTATGTGAATGTGGATGTATGAATGAGGATGTGAAAATGGATGTATGCATGTGAATGTGGATGTATGAATATGAATGTGGATGTGTGGATGTGGAAATGGAGGTATGGATGTATGAATGTAGATGTGGATGTATGCATGTAGATGCGTATGTATGAATGTGAAAGTGGATGTATGCATGAAGATGTATATGCATAGATGTGAATGTGGATGTAGATGTGGATGTATAGATGTGAATGTGAATGTGGATGTATGCATGAGGATGTATATGCATAGATGTGAATGTGGATGTAGATGTGGATGTATAGATGTGAATGGGAATGTGGATGTGGATGTATGTGAATGTGGATATAGATGTGAATGTATAGATGTGAATGTGGAATGTGGATGTGGATGGATGTATGTATGTGGATGTATAGATGTGAATGGGAATGTGGAAGTGGATGTGGATGTATGAATGAGAGGACGTGATAGTGGATGTATGCATGTGGGTGTGGATGTATGGATGTGGGTATGGATGTGTATGTATGAATGTGGATACGAGATGTGGATGTATAAATGAGGATGTGAAAATGGAGGTAAGCATGTAGATGTGGATGTATGGATGTGAATGTGGATGTGGATGTGGATGTATGGATGTGGATATGGATGTGAATATATGATATGTGATGTGAAGGAATCTGAAGTGAAGAGATGGAAAATGATGTGATTGGATGAGTACATATATAAATGGAATGTGGAATAAGTAATGTGGATTAATGAGGGATAATGTGGAAAAATGAGAGTTAATATAGAAACTGTATTTGTAAACTGTTGTAAATGCTGTTTGTAAATGGCTGTTTTATGTCAAGAATGCTGGGAAAGCATTTTGACCGTCTTGTGATTAAGGTCGTGGAGACCTAACTATTAAAGTTGCAACTGCTGACGGAGAGTCAATGGAGGACGTCTCGCGTAGCAAGGTCGGCCGAGGTCTTGACCAGCCTCGGTTCGATTAAAATGGTGAGCTTCCGGTACGGTGGATGAGGGACCAAGGAAGCGGCCTATGAGTGAAGCGCTAGGTCACCTGCGAAGGATCCTAGAGGGTGCTGACCATACGGTGCTCGGGCTCTGGGTCGCCTAGGATACCCACGCGTGCGTCGAGGAAGATATTGGAACAAGGAGTAAGAATTGTTTTTCTGAAACCGGGCATGGATCTGGTTGATTGACCTTGCTGGTCTTCAATGGATGAGTCCATGGCTTTTTATATGGATCTCTTGGTTGATCTTGCTGATCTTCAACGAGAGTCCATCTTGATTTTTATAAGTGATTATATTGCCGAGTATTATGGGCTAGGAACTATTGAAAAGACCCCTGTGTGGACAGGTGGTGAGCGTTCTAGTTGCCAATGATGCCATAGATACTCTGATGAAGGAATGATGGGAAATTATGAATCAACCGAATAAATTGGAAGATTGTGATTAGTGGTACTATGGTTTCATTAAAGGATTGTTTTAAAGTTAGCTGATGCTAAGAAAAAGGCAATTTCATATTGGGTGTGTAAGTGGTGTGGCTAGTTTTATGTTTGCATGAACTTCCGGCTAGGGGGCCTTGGAACTCTTTTCCTTGGTACCCGGGACAAAACCTAACCGAATTCCAAATTGGATCCCATCACTACAGTGGTTGGGCGGTTGGCTAACCCATGGGATCGGATGGGGTTAGGCTGGACTGATGGATCCGTAAATCGAGACTCACTTTCTGTTATTACGATAGATAAAGTAAATCCCGGATAGTAATTGTTCTATGGATACGAATCAACGGCTGTGTCTCTTGATGGGGGAAAAAGCGTTGATCCCAATGATCCAAGTGCAAGTTTCTTCCTTGATCCGATCGAGTATCTTTATAGGTGCAGTCGGATCAGCGTGATCAGTAATGATCTTGACTACGTTAGAGTACAAAGTTATCTTGGTGGAATCGCCCGTGCTTTCCGGGTAAGGGAAGTTTTTCCGGGTTCGGTTTTGGAAAAACGGATGGATTAGTCTCTTGTCCGGATATCCGTGGACGAGGCCCCGAGTGTGGGTCCCTGCCCCGCGCATGAAGTGCTACTTCCGCTGCTAGTACCCCGAATCCGTCGCATGGTGGGGACAGGGATCTCACATTTGGTATCAGAGCTTTTTGGTTAATAAGGATCAACCGAGAAGCCAAATATATCAAAAATTTATCAAGAATCAAAAAGGTTGTAATTGTGTGATATAATTCATACAAATTGATATTCAATCTGAAAATTCATAAATTAGTAATTGGGTCTTCAAATGGAAGTACCGTAATTATATGGAACCCTGACTTGCTTGAGTCCTAGACATGATGGTATTTACCTTATAGTTCCAAGTATTATGACGACCCGTATATACCGAGGGTATAACTGAGTCCTAGACATGATGGTATTTACCTTATAGTTCCAAGTATTATGACGACCCGTATATACCGAGGGTATAACTGCAGCTCTTTACCGGTAGTATATACGAGTAAATCCAAGACTTGAAATTATAAGCGTTAATGCTATCCAGATGATGATTTCGAATGTGGTTGATATGATTTTAATTTTGTTTGAGAACTGATGAATTGATTTGGATTCTGATTGAAAAATGATGATTTCTGAAATTTAGTTAAAATATACTAACCTGAGCAAAACTACAATGAGGATGAATGGGACGAGTCCCTATGATGATAAATGATGATAATGATTTCAGCAAATCACTATGAGATTAGCGGATTGTGCTGTCAAATTGCTACTGTTAACACTTGACCGTTAGATCAAGTTAAGGGATGACAAATTGAGAACTTACTTGACTGAAATTCCCGTGGAGGAATGTTCAAAAGGAAATTTTTCGGTCTAATGGACCTTTATCATGTTAAAGATATGAATGATATGATCTGAATGAATTATTATTTAATGATGAGTTCTAAGGAATATTTATCCCAGTATTCTGTTGGATTGACCAGAATATAAGGAACCCCAGAATAAAATTGGATCTTAAGAAAAAGAGTTGTCCTCTACCTTGCGAGATGAGGACATCTCGCACTTTTTTAAGTGGGGTAGAATGTAAGATTCCTCCCCCAGCCTTCGAGGTATACAGGAGTAAGAATCTCCCTTTCTGATCTTATAATTATTCTCTCTCTAAAATAAAAGAAAGATTCTGTTTAAAAAAGGAAGAACCTTTTTCCTGAATACTTCTCAAGAGTCCCACCTGTTTTAAGGATTCAGAACAATGAGTTCAGAAGTGAGAATCGATGTTGTGGATATCAAGGTTTTGGTCTTCATTCGAGTACGGCCCAAAAGAAGTTCTTTATCTCTTGGGAAGTATAAGAAATTATCTCCCAGATATTGTGGACCAAAGAAAGTAGGTGATTCAGCTTACGAACTTCTTTTATCTCCTCATCTCAAAGTTCTGAATGCCTTCTAGAGAAAAATGTGCCGAACCCAAATCATGGAAAGACGGTAAAACTTCAGTAGTTACCGTTGACTTCTAAGTTACGCTAGTTCCTTCCTTTATATAAGTCGTAACTTTTACTTGTCATTCACAGTAATCTTACTCCCATCGATCTCCTTTCTTTCTTAATCTCCTTCATGGCTTGGCAACAAGAATTAGTTTTATCCATAATGATTCCTCACCTTCAAGACGCAAGTGAGTCTGTGAAGAAGGATTTTATAGAACAGTATGAGCGCTCACTTTTTCCTCACCTAGGAACTTCTGTAGCGCAGACCAAATGGCAGACCTATCAAGACATAACTAGGGTAACACCCTGGGGTCAGCAGCACTTTTGTAACGATGTTCGCTTGGCCATGGTTATCGAAGCCTTGGGTTTAGGTCCTCGATACTACTGCGTCATGAGATCAAGACATCTTTGGTTTTCTGAGCGGGTCTTCTTACTGGCGTGTTTTCTTCCTCATGAGAAGATATGCCTTTACCCCGTTTTTGGCTTGTCTCTCAGAGGTCCTTTTGTTAGAACACCTCATACCACTGAGATAGGCGCAACAATAACCAACAGAATCATTCCCATAGATGAGTTACCTTATACGTGCGCAGCTTGTGAGTGCTCCTTTTGTGATCATATGATGGACGGGCTTATGGAAGTGTAATGAGTTATTCTATCTTTACTGTATGTGTTCGAAGAATGAATAAAGTTTAAATCTTGTTCTTGTCTTGACCCTTACTCTCTTTGAGACTTTTTCAATTGGTGATTAATCTTAATTAAAAAAAATTTCTCATTCTCATACTTGTGCATCTTGCGAAATTACCTCCAGTTTGCGAGATGAGGGCATCTCGCGTTTTTCAAGTGGGAGAGAATGTAAGATTCCTCCCCAGCCTCTCAAAATGTCCAGCATCTTCCCCTATAATCAATCCCTCTTCAGAAATATAAAAGACCTTGTTTCTAACTGTTTTAATCTAGAGAGAGAAAATATTCTAGAGAGAGAATATTCAGATTTTTAATATTTTTGGATAGAAAATTATCTCATCTTATTAAAATAAGTTCCCCTAAAACAGAAATTCAAAAAGAACTTTCCAATGTGCAATTGGAATTAATTGGAAATGGGTATAAAGGACCTTAGCCTAAGGGTCTAGATTTTCAGAAATTTTTGGATTATGGTCCAATTAAGGTTCCTATGGGCCAATAGCATCAATCCATGTGTAGGGAGGAGATAAATCCAATTTGTAAAAGAAGATACCCAAAAATGAGTAAATGCTCACATAAGATGAAGAGCTGAAAATGTACAAGGTTTATTAGTAAAAAACTATGAGCAATATTAAAAATATGAGATATTTTGGGTATCCAAAAATGAGTAAATGCTCACATAAGATGAAGAGTTGAAAATGTACAAGGTTTATTAGTAAAAAACTATGAGCAATATTAAAATGATTCCATTATGACACATATGTAAGGAAGGGGAGTTCTTTAAAGGAGGTGCATATTTCACATAAGATGAAGAGTTGAAAATGTACAAGGTTTATTAGTTAAAAACTATGAGCAATATTAAAATGATTCCATTATGACATGTATGTAAGGAAGGGGAGTTCTTTAAAGGAGGTGCATATTTCACATAAGATGAAGAGCTGAAAATGTACAAGATTTATTAGTAAAAAAACTATGAGCAATATTAAAATGATTCCATTATGACACATATGTAAGGAAGGGGAGTTCTTTAAAGGAGGTGCATATTTCACATGCTTGAATGAGTTTTAAACTCATAAAAATTGAGATATTTCATCTCTCCTCTCTCCTCATTCAAGTCTAGTTCCAAAAAGTTAGCTTAACTGACCTAAAAATGGTCAAATATTGACCAAACTGATTTAGAAAATTCTAGAATCAGTTTGTTTGGTTATGAGCTCAATTTTTCCTATAAATAGAAGCCTCCCCCTTGTTGAAAAATATATAGTGTTTATGCATCGTTACTCTACTCCACCTAAGCCAAGAACTGTGAATTCATTTAATAATTCACTAGTTTTTTGGAGCTTCCCTCTTTCTTCAATCCCCATTGGTGGCTCCATCAACATACTTAACCAATTGATTGGTTGGGGGCCTCTACCGTGAACAAAGAATCAAGCAATTTGTAAGGTAATTAGTGAATATTGATCTTTTCTATAATTTCTCAAGGTTTCTCTCTTCTCAACCCCTCTCTCAAGCTTGAGAAGCTTAATTGGTATGTTTTTTTAAAAGTTAATTGGTGAATAGTAGTGAAGACTTACATAATTTAATAAATGCTATTGAAGTTAATTTCCATTTATGTTTAAATTCTAATGGTTTTTATGTAATTTCTCTCTCTCACTCAAGAAATGGTCATACTCATGACCCATTCTCAATCCAAATCAAGCTTTTCATAAAGCTTTTCCTTAACCCAAGATTAAGCTATGCTTGAGGCCAAATTAATGGCTTTTTTCTATGCTTTTAGTTTATGTATATTAATGATTCAATCCATTATGGATTAATGATCCAATTAGAGATCATTTTAATTATTTCCTTAATGATAAGCTTTATCCCTTAGAAAAATTGAGATTTATCAGTCATAGCAGCGGAGCTATGGCAAAATTTTTATAAAAATTATGCATAAAATAATTTCATTCAAAGCATAAAAAGAGGACTTCCTACCATATTCTAAGAATTATCATCCTAGATTAATTGAAAGATATTCATTGTAATCATAGAGAAATTGATTTTTATATTATGCATCATTGATTTTCATGCATAGAGCTATGCATAAAAGATTATTATTTTAACATAAAAGTGTTACTTTTATCATATTTGGATTTCATGCATAGAGGTATGCATAAAAGATTATTATTTCAACATAAAAGTGTTACTTTTATCAAATTTTAAATTTCATGCATAGAAGTATGCATAAAGGATAATTTTTTTATATTAAAAGTGTTACTTTTATCATTTTTAATTTTCATGCATAGAAGTATGCATAAAGGAAAATTTTTTATATCAAAAGTGTTAATTTTATCATTTTCAATTTTCATGCATAGAAGTATGCATAAAGGAAAAAAAATTTTATATCAAAAGTGTTACTTTTATCATTTTTAATTTTCATGCATAGAAGTATGCATAAAGGTGGATTTCATGCATAGAGGTATGCATGAAAGTTGATTATTTTATTATAAAAGTGTGACTTTTATCATAATTGAATTTCATGCATAGAGGTATGCATAAAAGTTGATTATTTTATTGTAAGAGTGTTACTTTTATCATATTGGATTTCATGCATATAGGTATGCATAAAAGATATTCCTTTTTATACTAAAAGTGTGATTTTCCTCATAAATGGATTTTATGCATAACTTAGATGCATAAGAGAAATTCTTTTATTCTAGAAGTGTAATTTCCTACCAAATTGAATTTATGCATAAGAAGATGCATAAAAGATTGATTTTAATTTCGAAAGTGTTAGTCTCCTTAAATGGAATTTATGTATAAATAAATGTGTAGAGAAATCTTATATCAAATATAAGAATTCTCTTTTTTTTTTTTAAGAAAAAAAGAGATATGAAATGTGATAAGATGTGATAAGAGGTGTATGAGATGTGATAAGAGTTGATAAGATGCGTATGGAAAGTGATAGGATGTGATAAGAGGTATATGAGATGTAAAAAGATGTGATAAGATGTGTATGAGATGTGATAGAATGTGTTAAGATGAGTTAGGATGTGTTAAGATGTATATGGGATGTGTTAGGACGAGAATGGATGTAATATGGTTGTATGAATGTGATGTGGATGTATACATGTAGATGTATATGTATGAATGTGAATGTTGATGTGGATGTGGATGTATGGATGTAGATACGGATGTGTATGTATGTATGTGGATGTGTATGTATGAATGAGGATGTGAAAATGGATGTATGTATGTAGATGTGGATGTATGGATGTATGTATGTAGATGTGGATGTTGAAAAGATGCAGGGGGGAAGAGAGCTTGAGCTCTTGCAAGCACACACACACACTCACAAAACCCTAATAGAGAACACACAAGGTGAGAGGCTGAAAATCTTCTTCTTCTCTACTCAACACTCAACACTCCATATACAAGATAAGAGTACACAATAATATGAAAGGTACTCAACCAATACATACACGGGTTCTCTATAGTGTGAACCCGACTAAATGAGCTGGCGCTATAACTATGCCAGTCTCTAGAGTGGCTGTCACACAGCCTGTCATCCCACTGGCCGCATATCACCCAAGATCTCACCAACCATGCCAGTGGTGTAAGTGTGGGGCCTATCCCCCAGGCGGGTCATCAGTGTCCACCGCCTCACTAGAGCTCGATATCTCAACACTCCCCCTCGAGCTCAACTCCATCTCATGTACACCAAGCGAAGCCCTGAATCTGCGGAGCTTCTCTGTACCCAATGCTTTGGTGAAGATGTCAGCTACCTGATCCTCTGTGCTGACATAAACAAGGTCAAGGTCTCCTGCCAAGACCTTCTCTCTGACGAAGTGGTAGTGGACCTCTATGTGCTTCGTACGAGCATGAAAGACTGGGTTCCTGGCCAACTGTATACTGCTAATGTTGTCACAGAAAATGACAACTTGTCTATCCACTGATAGACCCAAATCTCCAAGTAGCTTTCTCAACCAAGCTACCTCACATGCTGCCATAGCAGCTCCTCTGTACTCGGCCTCTGTACTCGATAGAGCAACCGTAGGCTGCTTCTTGCTGCTCCAAGTCACAGCAGCACTCCCCAAAGAAAACATGAATCCACTGGTAGATCTTCTATCTGAGATACTACCAGCCCAATCAGCATCTGTGTACCCATGTACACATATCTCTGTCCCAGTCTCATAGAATAGTCCACAATGCAAAGTAGACCTCACATACCTCAGTATGCGTCTCACTGCATCCAAATGCGGTTTCCGTGGAACCTGCATAAACTGACTCACCAACCCAACAGCATAGCTCAAATCTGGTCTGGTGATCGTCATGTAGATCAAACTTCCTACTATGCGTCTATACATAGTAGGATCCTCCAAGATCTCTCCTGAATCTGCACTCAACTTGCCATTCTGATCCAATGGCACAGAAATAGGCTTACAGCCTGTCATACCATACTTGGACAACATGTCCAAGCCATACTGTCTCTGCAGTAATCCAATACCATGTGGTGACCTAATCACCTCAATGCCCAAGAAATATCTGAGCTCCCCCAGATCCTTCATCTCAAACTTCTGTCTTAGCAAGATCTTTACATCAAAGATCTCTGCATCATGGTCCCCCGTAATGATCAAGTCATCTACATAGATGACAACAAGCACAACCCCTCTATCACCATGTCTCACATACAATGAGAAATCTGCATTGGCTACATGAAAGCCAATAGTGACAAGATATTCAGAAATCTTGTCAGACCATGCTCTTGGTGCTTGCTTTAAGCCATACAAGGCTTTCTTCAACCTGCAAACATGCTCGGGGTGACCCTCATCCTCATAACCAGGTGGCTGCAACATATACACCTCTTCTTGCAAATCCCCATGCAAGAATGCATTCTTTACATCCATCTGATGTAAAGACCATTGCTTTGACGCAGCCACTGCTATCACAACTCTCACCGTTGCCATCTTGGCAACTGGGCTGAAAGTTTCCTCATAATCAATCCCATATGTCTGCGCATATCCTTTGGCTACCAATCTAGCCTTGTACCTGTTTATGCTCCCATCACTGTTATGTTTAACTTTGTACACCCACTTGCATCCAATGGCTTTCTTGCCTTCAGGCAATTGCACTAAATCCCAAGTTTCATTTCCATATAGTGCATCCATCTCCTCATCCATAGCTTTCTCCCAACACACATTTCCAACAGCCTCATCAATGCATGTGGGCTCTACAACCTGCACAACCTTTGCCATATATGCATAGTGATGTGCCACATAACCATCATATGTAAATCTCTGCACAGGGTTCTTCACTCTCCCTGATCTTCGCAGCTTTTCATTCATGGCCTCCATAGCCTTCTTTACACCAGGTGTTCTCATAGCTGGGATCCCAAGCTCCTCATCAAGGCTCATATCTGAGCCACTAGACTCTCCATCAACATGAGAATGCCCTGCAGAAATGTCAGGCATACCAAGGGGCTCAACCACTTTCTCTTTTCCTTTACGTGATGTACTAATCACATTTGCAGGACTGGTATTATGACGCAGCCTGCCACTCCATGGTCTATCAACAGACCCACTAGATGAGGACTCTCCTGGTCCACTCAAAGACTGTGATTGCTGACCTGCATTCTGTGCAACCACACTTCCACTCACATCAGCCCCAACAGCTTCTTTTTCAGCAGCATACCAGCTGCTCATCTCATCAAAGACAACATCCCTGCTTACCCTCAACTCACGTGTAGTAGGGTTATAACACCTGTATCCCTTTTGCTCAAGGGAGTATCCAATAAACACACATTTTTCAGCTTTTGGATCCAGCTTAGTTCTCAGCTCATCTGGCACATGCACATATGCAATGCATCCAAAAACTTTCAGATGAGATAAATCTGGTTTTCTGCCAGTAAACCTCTCCTCTGGAGTTACATCATGTATGGCTGCAGTTGGAGTCCTATTCATGATGTATACTGCTGTAGAAACAGCCTCAGCCCAATAGCAATGCGGCATATTTTTCTCTTCCATCAATGCCCGCGCAATCTCTGCAATATGCCTGTTTTTTCGCTCAGCAACTCCATTTTGCTGCGGAGTGTATCTGCATGTATACTGTCTCCGAATTCCATTCTTCTTCAAAAATTCAGAGAACTCATTGGAGAAGTATTCTCCCCCTCCATCTGACCTTAGGCACTTGACATATTTTCCTGTTTGCTTTTCAACCAAAACTCTGAAATTCTGAAAGTGAGTGAAAACCTCACTCTTCTCCTTCATGAAATATACCCACACTTTCCTTGTGTGGTCATCAATGAAAGTGACATAGTACCTGCAGCCTCCCATAGACACGGTCTTCGTAGGACCCCATACATCTGAATGCACAAGATCTAGTGCATTTCTGCTCACATATCTGTTACGTGGAAACACATGCTTTGTTTGCTTCCCAAATTGGCATGCTTCACATATTTTCTGCATACCTTCCACTTTAAATTTTGGCAGCCCTGTCACAATTCCTTTTGTCTGCATAGACTTCAATCTCTGCACATTTACATGTCCAATTCTTTTATGCCATATGTCTGTGTCTGCAACAACTCCTGAACCATTTGCAAACATCGCAGCACTCATTTCAGGCATGTCTACATCCAACGTAAACATTCTGCCCACTCTGTTGCCTTTTGCAACCAACCTGCACTTGTCTTTGAAATCTTCAACATAACACCCATCAGGGTTAAACCGAACCTGCAAACCCTGCTCAATCATCTGGCCAACTGAAACCAGATTCTTTGTTATGTTCGGTACATGAAGTACATCTGCAAGGTACTTCACTTTGCCATCCTGCATAGATAATGGCACATCTCCAACGTGGGCAATTGGATGAGCAGTGTCATCCCCTGTTTCCACAAAACCTGGTCTTTCCGGGTTCTTCATCTCCTTGAACCACTCCCCATGACTCGTCATGTGGTTCGAAGCGCCTGAGTCCACATACCATACATTATCTTTTTGTGATGCATCAACATTTTCAGACATGGCATTTACAACATGCTGCATAACAAACAACCTTTCATTGTCCTCATTATTTCTGCTTGAGGATGCATAGTTGTTTTGCTGCACTTTCCCATTTTGCATGTCAGCCTGCTTCTTATAACATTCTGACTGCACATGTCCTGGCTTACCACAATAGTAGCATTCACGTGCATCATTATATTGCCTTTGCCAATTTCCACGGCCTCTTTGACTCCCCCTGCCTCTGAATCTGCCTCTTCCACCTGCGTGTTGTTGTTGTTGTTGATTCTGGGACTGTTGTTGTTGTTGCTGCTGCTGCTGGCCATAATTCTGATTACCTGTTCGGCCACCTCCTTGACCGCGTCCACGGCCTCCTCTACCTCGTCCTCTTCCTGAACTCGTGTAGAAGGCCTGTTGCTCTGAACTGTTTTTGCTTTGTGAAGACTGTTGGTCTTCACCCAAGTTCTTCTCTTCGATAATCAGCATAGACACCAAATCTGTAAAGTTGGGAATGTTTTCCCGAGTCTGGATAGACGTCTTAAACGCCTTGTATTGTGGCCCGAGACCACGTAGACAGACTTCCACCTTGTCATCATCATCTACTGATACACCAATAGATGCAAGGGATTCCACAATGCCCTTTATCTTCAACGCATAGTCATTCACAGACATGCTCTTTTTCTCGACAGTATGAAGTTCATTCTTCAACTGTATCTTACGTGCCTTGGTATTTGTTTCATAAAGCTTTACCAAGGTGTCCCACGCCTCCTTGGGGGACTTGGCATCCTGAATGTGCCCAATCATGGTGTCCTGTATACTAATGGAAAGCCAATACATTACTTTCCTGGCTCCTTGGTTCCAGTCTTTAAACTCTTTCACATCTGCAGCAGTCGGATTTATATCCGGTATCTCCGGTGCCTCTTCATGCTCACCTTCAATGTAGT
Organism: Cibotium barometz; assembly: GCF_041138505.1. NCBI lineage: Eukaryota > Viridiplantae > Streptophyta > Polypodiopsida > Cyatheales > Cibotiaceae > Cibotium > Cibotium barometz. The sequence continues at coordinate 25,402,578 of NC_141110.1, forward strand.
CCCAATAGCCTTTTCCCATCAGGAAATTAGTCAGCCTAAATCTCCAAGCATGGAAGTTATTCTTGTCCAGCTTCTCAGCCACAATCTGTGTTATGCCATCATTAGACATCTTGCCAAACACACAATTTTACCAGAAACTGCACTCTGGTTTTTCTGCACAAATGCTGTATTTTCTGCACAGCGGTACTGTAATACTCTCAAATGTCACAACCAGTGACTTCAATGCACATACATACACCCAATGGCAACTGTAGACCTCTTTGCAGCACCCACAGTGTCTGCACAGTCAATCTGTCTTCCTGCAGTTCTTAAAACAGAGTTCTGTAGAGAATCGATGACTTACCCGCAGTGCTCGAAATCGCCTGCTTTCTGAAAAACGGAGGTCCAGACGCGCCCGAAACGCGTTTTCGCCCCGAAAATTTTAGTCCGAAGGACTGAATAGTTGCCCTGTAGCTTCACTCCCGCGAAGAAAGCTCCTCAATCGGAGATGGTTTGCCGGTGCCTCCCGTAGAGCTCCCGACAAGGGTGTAGTCACCAACACAATAGGGAAGAGTAATTGTAGCTCTTACCCTCGTACCGCTTCCTGTGGTTCTCTTGCTTGCAGCTCAGCCCTTAGCACGAACCAGGCTCTGATACCATGAAAAGATGCAGGGGGGAAGAGAGCTTGAGCTCTTGCAAGCACACACACACACTCACAAAACCCTAATAGAGAACACACAAGGTGAGAGGCTGAAAATCTTCTTCTTCTCTACTCAACACTCAACACTCCATATACAAGATAAGAGTACACAATAATATGAAAGGTACTCAACCAATACATACACGGGTTCTCTATAGTGTGAACCCGACGAAATGAGCTGGCGCTATAACTATGCCAGTCTCTAGAGTGGCTGTCACACAGCCTGTCATCCCACTGGCCGCATATCACCCAAGATCTCACCAACCATGCCAGTGGTGTAAGTGTGGGGCCTATCCCCCAGGCGGGTCATCAGTGTCCACCGCCTCACTAGAGCTCGATATCTCAACAGATGTATGTATGTAGATGTGGATGTATGGATGTGAATGTGAATGAAGAGGTGGATGTGGATGTATGGATGTAGATACGGATGTGGATATATGTATGTGAATGTGGATGTATGAATGAGGATGTGAAAATGGATGTATGCATGTGAATGTGGATGTATGAATATGAATGTGGATGTGTGGATGTGGAAATGGAGGTATGGATGTATGAATGTAGATGTGGATGTATGCATGTAGATGCGTATGTATGAATGTGAAAGTGGATGTATGCATGAAGATGTATATGCATAGATGTGAATGTGGATGTAGATGTGGATGTATAGATGTGAATGTGAATGTGGATGTATGCATGAGGATGTATATGCATAGATGTGAATGTGGATGTAGATGTGGATGTATAGATGTGAATGGGAATGTGGATGTGGATGTATGTGAATGTGGATATAGATGTGAATGTATAGATGTGAATGTGGAATGTGGATGTGGATGGATGTATGTATGTGGATGTATAGATGTGAATGGGAATGTGGAAGTGGATGTGGATGTATGAATGAGAGGACGTGATAGTGGATGTATGCATGTGGGTGTGGATGTATGGATGTGGGTATGGATTTGTATGTATGAATGTGGATACGAGATGTGGATGTATAAATGAGGATGTGAAAATGGAGGTAAGCATGTAGATGTGGATGTATGGATGTGAATGTGGATGTGGATGTGGATGTATGGATGTGGATATGGATGTGAATATATGATATGTGATGTGAAGGAATCTGAAGTGAAGAGATGGAAAATGATGTGATTGGATGAGTACATATATAAATGGAATGTGGAATAAGTAATGTGGATTAATGAGGGATAATGTGAAAAAATGAGAGTTAATATAGAAACTGTATTTGTAAACTGTTGTAAATGCTGTTTGTAAATGGCTGTTTTATGTCAAGAATGCTGGGAAAGCATTTTGACCGTCTTGTGATTAAGGTCGTGGAGACCTAACTATTAAAGTTGCAACTGCTGACGGAGAGTCAATGGAGGACGTCTCGCGTAGCAAGGTCGGCCGAGGTCTTGACCAGCCTCGGTTCGATTAAAATGGTGAGCTTCCGGTACGGTGGATGAGGGACCAAGGAAGCGGCCTATGAGTGAAGCGCTAGGTCACCTGCGAAGGATCCTAGAGGGTGCTGACCATACGGTGCTCGGGCTCTAGGTCGCCTAGGATACCCACGCGTGCGTCGAGGAAGATATTGGAACAAGGAGTAAGAATTGTTTTTCTGAAACCGGGCATGGATCTGGTTGATTGACCTTGCTGGTCTTCAATGGATGAGTCCATGGCTTTTTATATGGATCTCTTGGTTGATCTTGCTGATCTTCAACGAGAGTCCATCTTGATTTTTATAAGTGATTATATTGCCGAGTATTATGGGCTAGGAACTATTGAAAAGACCCCTGTGTGGACAGGTGGTGAGCGTTCTAGTTGCCAATGATGCCATAGATACTCTGATGAAGGAATGATGGGAAATTATGAATCAACCGGATAAATTGGAAGATTGTGATTAGTGGTACTATGGTTTCATTAAAGGATTGTTTTAAAGTTAGCTGATGCTAAGAAAAAGGCAATTTCATATTGGGTGTGTAAGTGGTGTGGCTAGTTTTATGTTTGCATGAACTTCCGGCTAGGGGGCCTTGGAACTCTTTTCCTTGGTACCCGGGACAAAACCTAACCGAATTCCAAATTGGATCCCATCACTACAGTGGTTGGGCGGTTGGCTAACCCATGGGATCGGATGGGGTTAGGTTGGACTGATGGATCCGTAAATAGAGACTCACTTTCTGTTATTACGATAGATAAAGTAAATCCCGGATAGTAATTGTTCTATGGATAGGAATCAACGGCTATGCCTCTTGATGGGAAAAAAAGCGTTGATCCCAATGATCCAAGTGCAAGTTTCTTCCTTGATCCGACCGAGTATCTTTATAGGTGCAGTCGAATCAGCGTGATCAGTAATGATCTTGACTACGTTAGAGTACAAAGTTATCTTGGTGGAATCGCCCGTGCTTTCCGGGTAAGGGAAGTTTTTCCGGGTTCGGTTTTGGAAAAACGGATGGATTAGTCTCTTGTCCGGATATCCGTGGACGAGGCCCCGAGTGTGGGTCCCTGCCCCGCGCATGAAGTGCTACTTCCGCTGCTAGTACCCCGAATCCGTCGCATGGTGGGGACAGGGATCTCACAGTTGGTATCAGAGCTTTTTGGTTAATAAGGATCAACCGAGAAGCCAAATATATCAAAAATTTATCAAGAATCAAAAAGGTTGTAATTGTGTGATATAATTCATACAAATTGATATTCAATCTGAAAATTCATAAATTAGTAATTGGGTCTTCAAATGGAAGTACCGTAATTATATGGAACCCTGACTTGCTTGAGGCCTAGACATGATGGTATTCACCTTATAGTTCCAAGTATTATGACGACCCGTATATACCGAGGGTATAACTGCAGCTCTTTACCGGTAGTATATACGAGTAAATCCAAGACTTGAAATTATAAGCGTTAATGCTATCCAGATGATGATTTCGAATGTGGTTGATATGATTTTAATTTTGTTTGAGAACTGATGAATTGATTTGGATTCTGATTGAAAAATGATGATTTCTGAAATTTAGTTAAAATATAATAACCTGAGCAAAACTACAATGAGGATGAATGGGACGAGTCCCTGTGATGATAAATGATGATAATGATTTCAGCAAATCACTATGAGATTAGCGGATTGTGCTGTCAAATTGCTACTGTTAACACTTGACCGTTAGATCAAGTTAAGGGATGACAAATTGAGAACTTACTTGACTGAAATTCCCGTGGAGGAATGTTCAAAAGGAAATTTTTCGGTCTAATGGACCTTTATCATGTTAAAGATATGAATGATATGATCTGAATGAATTGTTATTTAATGATGAGTTCTAAGGGATATTTATCCCAGTATTCTGTTGGATTGACCAGAATATAAGGAACCCCAGAATAAAATTGGATCTTAAGAAAAAGAGTTGTCCTCTACCTTGCGAGATGAGGACATCTCGCAATTTTTAAAGTGGGGTAGAATGTAAGATTCCTCCCCCAGCCTTCGAGGTATACAGGAGTAAGAATCTCCCTTTCTGATCTTATAATTATTCTCTCTCTAAAATAAAAGAAAGATTCTGTTTAAAAAAGGAAGAACCTTTTTCCTGAATACTTCTCAAGAGTCCCACCTGTTTTAAGGATTCAGAACAATGAGTTCAGAAGTGAGAATCGATGTTGTGGATATCAAGGTTTTGGTCTTCATTCGAGTACGGCCCAAAAGAAGTTCTTTATCTCTTGGGAAGTATAAGAAATTATCTCCCAGATATTGTGGACCAAAGAAAGTAGGTGATTCAGCTTACGAACTTCTTTTATCTCCTCATCTCAAAGTTCTGAATGCCTTCTAGAGAAAAATGTGCCGAACCCAAATCATGGAAAGACGGTAAAACTTCAGTAGTTACCGTTGACTTCTAAGTTACGCTAGTTCCTTCCTTTATATAAGTCGTAACTTTTACTTGTCATTCACAGTAATCTTACTCCCATCGATCTCCTTTCTTTCTTAATCTCCTTCATGGCTTGGCAACAAGAATTAGTTTTATCCATAATGATTCCTCACCTTCAAGACGCAAGTGAGTCTGTGAAGAAGGATTTTATAGAACAGTATGAGCGCTCACTTTTTCCTCACCTAGGAACTTCTGTAGCGCAGACCAAATGGCAGACCTATCAAGACATAACTAGGGTAACACCCTGGGGTCAGCAGCACTTTCGTAACAATGTCCGCTTGGCCATGGTTATCGAAGCCTTGGGTTTAGGTCCTCGATACTACTGCGTCATGAGATCAAGACATCTTTGGTTTTCTGAGCGGGTCTTCTTACTGGCGTGTTTTCTTCCTCATGAGAAGATATGCCTTTACCCCGTTTTTGGCTTGTCTCTCAGAGGTCCTTTTGTTAGAACACCTCATACCACTGAGATAGGCGCAACAATAACCAACAGAATCATTCCCATAGATGAGTTACCTTATACGTGCGCAGCTTGTGAGTGCTCCTTTTGTGATCATATGATGGACGGGCTTATGGAAGTGTAATGAGTTATTCTATCTTTACTGTATGTGTTCGAAGAATGAATAAAGTTTAAATCTTGTTCTTGTCTTGACCCTTACTCTCTTTGAGACTTTTTCAATTGGTGATTAATCTTAATTAAAAAAAATTTCTCAGTCTCATACTTGTGCATCTTGCGAAATTACCCCCAGTTTGCGAGATGAGGGCATCTCGCGTTTTTCAAGTGGGAGAGAATGTAAGATTCCTCCCCAGCCTCTCAAAATGTTCAGCATCTTCCCCTATAATCAATCCCTCTTCAGAAATATAAAAGACCTTGTTTCTAACTGTTTTAATCTAGAGAGAGAAAATATTCTAGAGAGAGAATATTCAGATTTTTAATATTTTTGGATAGAAAATTATCTCATCTTATTAAAATAAGTTCCCCTAAAACAGAAATTCAAAAAGAACTTTCCAATGTGCAATTGGAATTAATTGGAAATGGGTATAAAGGACCTTAGCCTAAGGGTCTAGATTTTCAGAAATTTTTGGATTATGGTCCAATTAAGGTTCCTATGGGCCAATAGCATCAATCCATGTGTAGGGAGGAGATAAATCCAAATTGTAAAAGAAGATACCCAAAAATGAGTAAATGCTCACATAAGATGAAGAGTTGAAAATGTACAAGGTTTATTAGTAAAAAACTATGAGCAATATTAAAAATATGAGATATTTTGGGTATCCAAAAATGAGTAAATGCTCACATAAGATGAAGAGTTGAAAATGTACAAGGTTTATTAGTAAAAAACTATGAGCAATATTAAAATGATTCCATTATGACACATATGTAAGGAAGGGGAGTTCTTTAAAGGAGGTGCATATTTCACATAAGATGAAGAGTTGAAAATGTACAAGGTATTTAGTTAAAAACTATGAGCAATATTAAAATGATTCCATTATGACATGTATGTAAGGAAGGGGAGTTCTTTAAAGGAGGTGCATATTTCACATAAGATGAAGAGCTGAAAATGTACAAGGTTTATGAGTAAAAAAACTATGAGCAATATTAAAATGATTCCATTATGACACATATGTAAGGAAGGGGAGTTCTTTAAAGGAGGTGCATATTTCACATGCTTGAATAAGTTTTAAACTCATAAAAATTGAGATATTTCATCTCTCCTCTCTCCTCATTCAAGTCTAGTTCCAAAAAGTTAGCTTAACTGACCTAAAAATGGTCAAATATTGACCAAACTGATTTAGAAAATTCTAGAATCAGTTTGTTTGGTTATGAGCTCAATTTTTCCTATAAATAGAAGCCTCCCCCTTGTTGAAAAATATATAGTGTTTATGCATCGTTACTCTACTCCACCTAAGCCAAGAACTGTGAATTCATTTAACAATTCACTAGTTTTTTGGAGCTTCCCTCTTTCTTCAATCCCCATTGGTGGCTCCATCAACATACTTAACCAATTGATTGGTTGGGGGCCTCTACCGTGAACAAAGAATCAAGCAATTTGTAAGATAATTAGTGAATATTGATCTTTTCTATAATTTCTCAAGGTTTCTCTCTTCTCAACCCCTCTCTCAAGCTTGAGAAGCTTAATTGGTATGTTTTTTTAAAAGTTAATTGGTGAATAGTAGTGAAGACTTACATAATTTAATAAATGCTATTGAAGTTAATTTCCATTTATGTTTAAATTCTAATGGTTTTTATGTAATTTCTCTCTCTCACTCAAGAAATGGTCATACTCATGACCCATTCTCAATCCAAATCAAGCTTTTCATAAAGCTTTTCCTTAACCCAAGATTAAGCTATGCTTGAGGCCAAATTAATGGCTTTTTTCTATGCTTTTAGTTTATGTATATTAATGATTCAATCCATTATGGATTAATGATCCAATTAGAGATCATTTTAATTATTTCCTTAATGATAAGCTTTATCCCTTAGAAAAATTGAGATTTATCAGTCATAGCAGCGGAGCTATGGCAAAATTTTTATAAAAATTATGCATAAAATAATTTCATTCAAAGCATAAAAGGAGGACTTCCTACCATATTCTAAGAATTATCATCCTAGATTAATTGAAAGATATTCATTGTAATCATAGAGAAATTGATTTTTATATTATGCATCATTGATTTTCATGCATAGAGCTATGCATAAAAGATTATTATTTTAACATAAAAGTGTTACTTTTATCATATTTGGATTTCATGCATAGAGGTATGCATAAAAGATTATTATTTTAACATAAAAGTGTTACTTTTATCAAATTTTAAATTTCATGCATAGAAGTATGCATAAAGGATAATTTTTTTATATTAAAAGTGTTACTTTTATCATTTTTAATTTTCATGCATAGAAGTATGCATAAAGGAAAATTTTTTATATCAAAAGTGTTAATTTTATCATTTTCAATTTTCATGCATAGAAGTATGCATAAAGGAAAAAAAAATTATATCAAAAGTGTTACTTTTATCATTTTTAATTTTCATGCATAGAAGTATGCATAAAGGTGGATTTCATGCATAGAGGTATGCATAAAAGTTGATTATTTTATTATAAAAGTGTGACTTTTATCATAATTGAATTTCATGCATAGAGGTATGCATAAAAGTTGATTATTTTATTGTAAGAGTGTTACTTTTATCATATTGGATTTCATGCATATAGGTATGCATAAAAGATATTACTTTTTATACTAAAAGTGTGATTTTCCTCATAAATGGATTTTATGCATAACTTAGATGCATAAGAGAAATTCTTTTATTCTAGAAGTGTAATTTCCTACCAAATTGAATTTATGCATAAGAAGATGCATAAAAGATTGATTTTAATTTCGAAAGTGTTAGTCTCCTTAAATGGAATTTATGTATAAATAAATGTGTAGAGAAATCTTATATCAAATATAAGAATTCTCTTTTTTTTTTTTTAAGAAAAAAAGAGATATGAAATGTGATAAGATGTGATAAGAGGTGTATGAGATGTGATAAGAGTTGATAAGATGCGTATGGAAAGTGATAGGATGTGATAAGAGGTATATGAGATGTAAAAAGATGTGATAAGATGTGTATGAGATGTGATAGAATGTGTTAAGATGAGTTAGGATGTGCTAAGATGTATATGGGATGTGTTAGGACGAGAATGGATGTAATATGGTTGTATGAATGTGATGTGGATGTATACATGTAGATGTATATGTATGAATGTGAATGTTGATGTGGATGTGGATGTATGGATGTAGATACGGATGTGTATGTATGTATGTGGATGTGTATGTATGAATGAGGATGTGAAAATGGATGTATGTATGTAGATGTGGATGTATGGATGTATGTATGTAGATGTGGATGTATGTATGTAGATGTGGATGTATGGATGTGAATGTGAATGAAGAGGTGGATGTGGATGTATGGATGTAGATACGGATGTGGATATATGTATGTGAATGTGGATGTATGAATGAGGATGTGAAAATGGATGTATGCATGTGAATGTGGATGTATGAATATGAATGTGGATGTGTGGATGTGGAAATGGAGGTATGGATGTATGAATGTAGATGTGGATGTATGCATGTAGATGCGTATATATGAATGTGAAAGTGGATGTATGCATGAAGATGTATATGCATAGATGTGAATGTGGATGTAGATGTGGATGTATAGATGTGAATGTGAATGTGGATGTATGCATGAGGATGTATATGCATAGATGTGAATGTGGATGTAGATGTGGATGTATAGATGTGAATGGAAATGTGGATGTGGATGTATGTGAATGTGGATATAGATGTGAATGTATAGATGTGAATGTGGAATGTGGATGTGGATGGATGTATGTATGTGGATGTATAGATGTGAATGGGAATGTGGAAGTGGATGTGGATGTATGAATGAGAGGACGTGATAGTGGATGTATGCATGTGGGTGTGGATGTATGGATGTGGGTATGGATGTGTATGTATGAATGTGGATACGAGATGTGGATGTATAAATGAGGATGTGAAAATGGAGGTAAGCATGTAGATGTGGATGTATGGATGTGAATGTGGATGTGGATGTGGATGTATGGATGTGGATATGGATGTGAATATATGATATGTGATGTGAAGGAATCTGAAGTGAAGAGATGGAAAATGATGTGATTGGATGAGTACATATATAAATGGAATGTGGAATAAGTAATGTGGATTAATGAGGGATAATGTGGAAAAATGAGAGTTAATATAGAAACTGTATTTGTAAACTGTTGTAAATGCTGTTTGTAAATGGCTGTTTTATGTCAAGAATGCTGGGAAAGCATTTTGACCGCTTGTGATTAAGGTCGTGGAGACCTAACTATTAAAGTTGCAACTGCTGACGGAGAGTCAATGGAGGACGTCTCGCGTAGCAAGGTCGGCCGAGGTCTTGACCAGCCTCGGTTCGATTAAAATGGTGAGCTTCCGGTACGGTGGATGAGGGACCAAGGAAGCGGCCTATGAGTGAAGCGCTAGGTCACCTGCGAAGGATCCTAGAGGGTGCTGACCATACGGTGCTCGGGCTCTGGGTCGCCTAGGATACCCACGCGTGCGTCAAGGAAGATATTGGAACAAGGAGTAAGAATTGTTTTTCTGAAACCGGGCATGGATCTGGTTGATTGACCTTGCTGGTCTTCAATGGATGAGTCCATGGCTTTTTATATGGATCTCTTGGTTGATCTTGCTGATCTTCAACGAGAGTCCATCTTGATTTTTATAAGTGATTATATTGCCGAGTATTATGGGCTAGGAACTATTGAAAAGACCCCTGTGTGGACAGGTGGTGAGCGTTCTAGTTGCCAATGATGCCATAGATACTCTGATGAAGGAATGATGGGAAATTATGAATCAACCGGATAAATTGGAAGATTGTGATTAGTGGTACTATGGTTTCATTAAAGGATTGTTTTAAAGTTAGCTGATGCTAAGAAAAAGGCAATTTCATATTGGGTGTGTAAGTGGTGTGGCTAGTTTTATGTTTGCATGAACTTCCGGCTAGGGGGCCTTGGAACTCTTTTCCTTGGTACCCGGGACAAAACCTAACCGAATTCCAAATTGGATCCCATCACTACAGTGGTTGGGCGGTTGGCTAACCCATGGGATCGGATGGGGTTAGGCTGGACTGATGGATCCGTAAATCGAGACTCACTTTCTGTTATTACGATAGATAAAGTAAATCCCGGATAGTAATTGTTCTATGGATAGGAATCAACGGCTATGCCTCTTGATGGGAAAAAAAGCGTTGATCCCAATGATCCAAGTGCAAGTTTCTTCCTTGATCCGACCGAGTATCTTTATAGGTGCAGTCGGATCAGCGTGATCAGTAATGATCTTGACTACGTTAGAGTACAAAGTTATCTTGGTGGAATCGCCCGTGCTTTCCGGGTAAGGGAAGTTTTTCCGGGTTCGGTTTTGGAAAAACGGATGGATTAGTCTCTTGTCCGGATATCCGTGGACGAGGCCCCGAGTGTGGGTCCCTGCCCGCGCATGAAGTGCTACTTCCGCTGCTAGTACCCCGAATCCGTCGCATGGTGGGGACAGGGATCTCACAGTTGGTATCAGAGCTTTTTGGTTAATAAGGATCAACCGAGAAGCCAAATATATCGAAAATTTATCAAGAATCAAAAAGGTTGTAATTGTGTGATATAATTCATACAAATTGATATTCAATCTGAAAATTCATAAATTAGTAATTGGGTCTTCAAATGGAAGTACCGTAATTATATGGAACCCTGACTTGCTTGAGGCCTAGACATGATGGTATTCACCTTATAGTTCCAAGTATTATGACGACCCGTATATACCGAGGGTATAACTGCAGCTCTTTACCGGTAGTATATACGAGTAAATCCAAGACTTGAAATTATAAGCGTTAATGCTATCCAGATGATGATTTCGAATGTGGTTGATATGATTTTAATTTTGTTTGAGAACTGATGAATTGATTTGGATTCTGATTGAAAAATGATGATTTCTGAAATTTAGTTAAAATATAATAACCTGAGCAAAACTACAATGAGGATGAATGGGACGAGTCCCTGTGATGATAAATGATGATAATGATTTCAGCAAATCACTATGAGATTAGCGGATTGTGCTGTCAAATTGCTACTGTTAACACTTGACCGTTAGATCAAGTTAAGGGATGACAAATTGAGAACTTACTTGACTGAAATTCCCGTGGAGGAATGTTCAAAAGGAAATTTTTCGGTCTAATGGACCTTTATCATGTTAAAGATATGAATGATATGATCTGAATGAATTGTTATTTAATGATGAGTTCTAAGGGATATTTATCCCAGTATTCTGTTGGATTGACCAGAATATAAGGAACCCCAGAATAAAATTGGATCTTAAGAAAAAGAGTTGTCCTCTACCTTGCGAGATGAGGACATCTCGCAATTTTTAAAGTGGGGTAGAATGTAAGATTCCTCCCCCAGCCTTCGAGGTATACAGGAGTAAGAATCTCCCTTTCTGATCTTATAATTATTCTCTCTCTAAAATAAAAGAAAGATTCTGTTTAAAAAAGGAAGAACCTTTTTCCTGAATACTTCTCAAGAGTCCCACCTGTTTTAAGGATTCAGAACAATGAGTTCAGAAGTGAGAATCGATGTTGTGGATATCAAGGTTTTGGTCTTCATTCGAGTACGGCCCAAAAGAAGTTCTTTATCTCTTGGGAAGTATAAGAAATTATCTCCCAGATATTGTGGACCAAAGAAAGTAGGTGATTCAGCTTACGAACTTCTTTTATCTCCTCATCTCAAAGTTCTGAATGCCTTCTAGAGAAAAATGTGCCGAACCCAAATCATGGAAAGACGGTAAAACTTCAGTAGTTACCGTTGACTTCTAAGTTACGCTAGTTCCTTCCTTTATATAAGTCGTAACTTTTACTTGTCATTCACAGTAATCTTACTCCCATCGATCTCCTTTCTTTCTTAATCTCCTTCATGGCTTGGCAACAAGAATTAGTTTTATCCATAATGATTCCTCACCTTCAAGACGCAAGTGAGTCTGTGAAGAAGGATTTTATAGAACAGTATGAGCGCTCACTTTTTCCTCACCTAGGAACTTCTGTAGCGCAGACCAAATGGCAGACCTATCAAGACATAACTAGGGTAACACCCTGGGGTCAGCAGCACTTTCGTAACAATGTCCGCTTGGCCATGGTTATCGAAGCCTTGGGTTTAGGTCCTCGATACTACTGCGTCATGAGATCAAGACATCTTTGGTTTTCTGAGCGGGTCTTCTTACTGGCGTGTTTTCTTCCTCATGAGAAGATATGCCTTTACCCCGTTTTTGGCTTGTCTCTCAGAGGTCCTTTTGTTAGAACACCTCATACCACTGAGATAGGCGCAACAATAACCAACAGAATCATTCCCATAGATGAGTTACCTTATACGTGCGCAGCTTGTGAGTGCTCCTTTTGTGATCATATGATGGACGGGCTTATGGAAGTGTAATGAGTTATTCTATCTTTACTGTATGTGTTCGAAGAATGAATAAAGTTTAAATCTTGTTCTTGTCTTGACCCTTACTCTCTTTGAGACTTTTTCAATTGGTGATTAATCTTAATTAAAAAAAATTTCTCAGTCTCATACTTGTGCATCTTGCGAAATTACCCCCAGTTTGCGAGATGAGGGCATCTCGCGTTTTTCAAGTGGGAGAGAATGTAAGATTCCTCCCCAGCCTCTCAAAATGTCCAGCATCTTCCCCTATAATCAATCCCTCTTCAGAAATATAAAAGACCTTGTTTCTAACTGTTTTAATCTAGAGAGAGAAAATATTCTAGAGAGAGAATATTCAGATTTTTAATATTTTTGGATAGAAAATTATCTCATCTTATTAAAATAAGTTCCCCTAAAACAGAAATTCAAAAAGAACTTTCCAATGTGCAATTGGAATTAATTGGAAATGGGTATAAAGGACCTTAGCCTAAGGGTCTAGATTTTCAGAAATTTTTGGATTATGGTCCAATTAAGGTTCCTATGGGCCAATAGCATCAATCCATGTGTAGGGAGGAGATAAATCCAAATTGTAAAAGAAGATACCCAAAAATGAGTAAATGCTCACATAAGATGAAGAGTTGAAAATGTACAAGGTTTATTAGTAAAAAACTATGAGCAATATTAAAAATATGAGATATTTTGGGTATCCAAAAATGAGTAAATGCTCACATAAGATGAAGAGTTGAAAATGTACAAGGTTTATTAGTAAAAAACTATGAGCAATATTAAAATGATTCCATTATGACACATATGTAAGGAAGGGGAGTTCTTTAAAGGAGGTGCATATTTCACATAAGATGAAGAGTTGAAAATGTACAAGGTTTATTAGTTAAAAACTATGAGCAATATTAAAATGATTCCATTATGACATGTATGTAAGGAAGGGGAGTTCTTTAAAGGAGGTGCATATTTCACATAAGATGAAGAGCTGAAAATGTACAAGGTTTATGAGTAAAAAAACTATGAGCAATATTAAAATGATTCCATTATGACACATATGTAAGGAAGGGGAGTTCTTTAAAGGAGGTGCATATTTCACATGCTTGAATGAGTTTTAAACTCATAAAAATTGAGATATTTCATCTCTCCTCTCTCCTCATTCAAGTCTAGTTCCAAAAAGTTAGCTTAACTGACCTAAAAATGGTCAAATATTGACCAAACTGATTTAGAAAATTCTAGAATCAGTTTGTTTGGTTATGAGCTCAATTTTTCCTATAAATAGAAGCCTCCCCCTTGTTGAAAAATATATAGTGTTTATGCATCGTTACTCTACTCCACCTAAGCCAAGAACTGTGAATTCATTTAATAATTCACTAGTTTTTTGGAGCTTCCCTCTTTCTTCAATCCCCATTGGTGGCTCCATCAACATACTTAACCAATTGATTGGTTGGGGGCCTCTACCGTGAACAAAGAATCAAGCAATTTGTAAGATAATTAGTGAATATTGATCTTTTCTATAATTTCTCAAGGTTTCTCTCTTCTCAACCCCTCTCTCAAGCTTGAGAAGCTTAATTGGTATGTTTTTTTAAAAGTTAATTGGTGAATAGTAGTGAAGACTTACATAATTTAATAAATGCTATTGAAGTTAATTTCCATTTATGTTTAAATTCTAATGGTTTTTATGTAATTTCTCTCTCTCACTCAAGAAATGGTCATACTCATGACCCATTCTCAATCCAAATCAAGCTTTTCATAAAGCTTTTCCTTAACCCAAGATTAAGCTATGCTTGAGGCCAAATTAATGGCTTTTTTCTATGCTTTTAGTTTATGTATATTAATGATTCAATCCATTATGGATTAATGATCCAATTAGAGATCATTTTAATTATTTCCTTAATGATAAGCTTTATCCCTTAGAAAAATTGAGATTTATCAGTCATAGCAGCGGAGCTATGGCAAAATTTTTATAAAAATTATGCATAAAATAATTTCATTCAAAGCATAAAAGGAGGACTTCCTACCATATTCTAAGAATTATCATCCTAGATTAATTGAAAGATATTCATTGTAATCATAGAGAAATTGATTTTTATATTATGCATCATTGATTTTCATGCATAGAGCTATGCATAAAAGATTATTATTTTAACATAAAAGTGTTACTTTTATCATATTTGGATTTCATGCATAGAGGTATGCATAAAAGATTATTATTTTAACATAAAAGTGTTACTTTTATCAAATTTTAAATTTCATGCATAGAAGTATGCATAAAGGATAATTTTTTTATATTAAAAGTGTTACTTTTATCATTTTTTATTTTCATGCATAGAAGTATGCATAAAGGAAAATTTTTTATATCAAAAGTGTTAATTTTATCATTTTCAATTTTCATGCATAGAAGTATGCATAAAGGAAAAAAAAAATTTATATCAAAAGTATTACTTTTATCATTTTTAATTTTCATGCATAGAAGTATGCATAAAGGTGGATTTCATGCATAGAGGTATGCATAAAAGTTGATTATTTTATTATAAAAGTGTGACTTTTATCATAATTGAATTTCATGCATAGAGGTATGCATAAAAGTTGATTATTTTATTGTAAGAGTGTTACTTTTATCATATTGGATTTCATGCATATAGGTATGCATAAAAGATATTCCTTTTTATACTAAAAGTGTGATTTTCCTCATAAATGGATTTTATGCATAACTTAGATGCATAAGAGAAATTCTTTTATTCTAGAAGTGTAATTTCCTACCAAATTGAATTTATGCATAAGAAGATGCATAAAAGATTGATTTTAATTTCGAAAGTGTTAGTCTCCTTAAATGGAATTTATGTATAAATAAATGTGTAGAGAAATCTTATATCAAATATAAGAATTCTCTTTTTTTTTTTTAAGAAAAAAAGAGATATGAAATGTGATAAGATGTGATAAGAGGTGTATGAGATGTGATAAGAGTTGATAAGATGCGTATGGAAAGTGATAGGATGTGATAAGAGGTATATGAGATGTAAAAAGATGTGATAAGATGTGTATGAGATGTGATAGAATGTGTTAAGATGAGTTAGGATGTGTTAAGATGTATATGGGATGTGTTAGGACGAGAATGGATGTAATATGGTTGTATGAATGTGATGTGGATGTATACATGTAGATGTATATGTATGAATGTGAATGTTGATGTGGATGTGGATGTATGGATGTAGATACGGATGTGTATGTATGTATGTGGATGTGTATGTATGAATGAGGATGTGAAAATGGATGTATGTATGTAGATGTGGATGTATGGATGTATGTATGTAGATGTGGATGTATGTATGTAGATGTGGATGTATGGATGTGAATGTGAATGAAGAGGTGGATGTGGATGTATGGATGTAGATACGGATGTGGATATATGTATGTGAATGTGGATGTATGAATGAGGATGTGAAAATGGATGTATGCATGTGAATGTGGATGTATGAATATGAATGTGGATGTGTGGATGTGGAAATGGAGGTATGGATGTATGAATGTAGATGTGGATGTATGCATGTAGATGCGTATGTATGAATGTGAAAGTGGATGTATGCATGAAGATGTATATGCATAGATGTGAATGTGGATGTAGATGTGGATGTATAGATGTGAATGTGAATGTGGATGTATGCATGAGGATGTATATGCATAGATGTGAATGTGGATGTAGATGTGGATGTATAGATGTGAATGGGAATGTGGATGTGGATGTATGTGAATGTGGATATAGATGTGAATGTATAGATGTGAATGTGGAATGTGGATGTGGATGGATGTATGTATATGGATGTATAGATGTGAATGGGAATGTGGAAGTGGATGTGGATGTATGAATGAGAGGACGTGATAGTGGATGTATGCATGTGGGTGTGGATGTATGGATGTGGGTATGGATGTGTATGTATGAATGTGGATACGAGATGTGGATGTATAAATGAGGATGTGAAAATGGAGGTAAGCATGTAGATGTGGATGTATGGATGTGAATGTGGATGTGGATGTGGATGTATGGATGTGGATATGGATGTGAATATATGATATGTGATGTGAAGGAATCTGAAGTGAAGAGATGGAAAATGATGTGATTGGATGAGTACATATATAAATGGAATGTGGAATAAGTAATGTGGATTAATGAGGGATAATGTGGAAAAATGAGAGTTAATATAGAAACTGTATTTGTAAACTGTTGTAAATGCTGTTTGTAAATGGCTGTTTTATGTCAAGAATGCTGGGAAAGCATTTTGACCGTCTTGTGATTAAGGTCGTGGAGACCTAACTATTAAAGTTGCAACTGCTGACGGAGAGTCAATGGAGGACGTCTCGCGTAGCAAGGTCGGCCGAGGTCTTGACCAGCCTCGGTTCGATTAAAATGGTGAGCTTCCGGTACGGTGGATGAGGGACCAAGGAAGCGGCCTATGAGTGAAGCGCTAGGTCACCTGCGAAGGATCCTAGAGGGTGCTGACCATACGGTGCTCGGGCTCTAGGTCGCCTAGGATACCCACGCGTGCGTCGAGGAAGATATTGGAACAAGGAGTAAGAATTGTTTTTCTGAAACCGGGCATGGATCTGGTTGATTGACCTTGCTGGTCTTCAATGGATGAGTCCATGGCTTTTTATATGGATCTCTTGGTTGATCTTGCTGATCTTCAACGAGAGTCCATCTTGATTTTTATAAGTGATTATATTGCCGAGTATTATGGGCTAGGAACTATTGAAAAGACCCCTGTGTGGATAGGTGGTGAGCGTTCTAGTTGCCAATGATGCCATAGATACTCTGATGAAGGAATGATGGGAAATTATGAATCAACCGGATAAATTGGAAGATTGTGATTAGTGGTACTATGGTTTCATTAAAGGATTGTTTTAAAGTTAGCTGATGCTAAGAAAAAGGCAATTTCATATTGGGTGTGTAAGTGGTGTGGCTAGTTTTATGTTTGCATGAACTTCCGGCTAGGGGGCCTTGGAACTCTTTTCCTTGGTACCCGGGACAAAACCTAACCGAATTCCAAATTGGATCCCATCACTACAGTGGTTGGGCGGTTGGCTAACCCATGGGATCGGATGGGGTTAGGCTGGACTGATGGATCCGTAAATCGAGACTCACTTTCTGTTATTACGATAGATAAAGTAAATCCCGGATAGTAATTGTTCTATGGATAGGAATCAACGGCTATGCCTCTTGATGGGAAAAAAAGCGTTGATCCCAATGATCCAAGTGCAAGTTTCTTCCTTGATCCGACCGAGTATCTTTATAGGTGCAGTCGGATCAGCGTGATCAATAATGATCTTGACTACGTTAGAGTACAAAGTTATCTTGGTGGAATCGCCCGTGCTTTCCGGGTAAGGGAAGTTTTTCCGGGTTCGGTTTTGTGAAAAACGGATGGATTAGTCTCTTGTCCGGATATCCGTGGACGAGGCCCCGAGTGTGGGTCCCTGCCCCGCGCATGAAGTGCTACTTCCGCTGCTAGTACCCCGAATCCGTCGCATGGTGGGGACAGGGATCTCACAATTGGTATCAGAGCTTTTTGGTTAATAAGGATCAACCGAGAAGCCAAATATATCAAAAATTTATCAAGAATCAAAAAGGTTGTAATTGTGTGATATAATTCATACAAATTGATATTCAATCTGAAAATTCATAAATTAGTAATTGGGTCTTCAAATGGAAGTACCGTAATTATATGGAACCCTGACTTGCTTGAGGCCTAGACATGATGGTATTCACCTTATAGTTCCAAGTATTATGACGACCCGTATATACCGAGGGTATAACTGCAGCTCTTTACCGGTAGTATATACGAGTAAATCCAAGACTTGAAATTATAAGCGTTAATGCTATCCAGATGATGATTTCGAATGTGGTTGATATGATTTTAATTTTGTTTGAGAACTGATGAATTGATTTGGATTCTGATTGAAAAATGATGATTTCTGAAATTTAGTTAAAATATAATAACCTGAGCAAAACGACAATGAGGATGAATGGGACGAGTCCCTGTGATGATAAATGATGATAATGATTTCAGCAAATCACTATGAGATTAGCGGATTGTGCTGTCAAATTGCTACTGTTAACACTTGACCGTTAGATCAAGTTAAGGGATGACAAATTGAGAACTTACTTGACTGAAATTCCCGTGGAGGAATGTTCAAAAGGAAATTTTTCGATCTAATGGACCTTTATCATGTTAAAGATATGAATGATATGATCTGAATGAATTGTTATTTAATGATGAGTTCTAAGGGATATTTATCCCAGTATTCTATTGGATTGACCAGAATATAAGGAACCCCAGAATAAAATTGGATCTTAAGAAAAAGAGTTGTCCTCTACCTTGCGAGATGAGGACATCTCGCAATTTTTAAAGTGGGGTAGAATGTAAGATTCCTCCCCCAGCCTTCGAGGTATACAGGAGTAAGAATCTCCCTTTCTGATCTTATAATTATTCTCTCTCTAAAATAAAAGAAAGATTCTGTTTAAAAAAGGAAGAACCTTTTTCCTGAATACTTCTCAAGAGTCCCACCTGTTTTAAGGATTCAGAACAATGAGTTCAGAAGTGAGAATCGATGTTGTGGATATCAAGGTTTTGGTCTTCATTCGAGTACGGCCCAAAAGAAGTTCTTTATCTCTTGGGAAGTATAAGAAATTATCTCCCAGATATTGTGGACCAAAGAAAGTAGGTGATTCAGCTTACGAACTTCTTTTATCTCCTCATCTCAAAGTTCTGAATGCCTTCTAGAGAAAAATGTGCCGAACCCAAATCATGGAAAGACGGTAAAACTTCAGTAGTTACCGTTGACTTCTAAGTTACGCTAGTTCCTTCCTTTATATAAGTCGTAACTTTTACTTGTCATTCACAGTAATCTTACTCCCATCGATCTCCTTTCTTTCTTAATCTCCTTCATGGCTTGGCAACAAGAATTAGTTTTATCCATAATGATTCCTCACCTTCAAGACGCAAGTGAGTCTGTGAAGAAGGATTTTATAGAACAGTATGAGCGCTCACTTTTTCCTCACCTAGGAACTTCTGTAGCGCAGACCAAATGGCAGACCTATCAAGACATAACTAGGGTAACACCCTGGGGTCAGCAGCACTTTCGTAACAATGTCCGCTTGGCCATGGTTATCGAAGCCTTGGGTTTAGGTCCTCGATACTACTGCGTCATGAGATCAAGACATCTTTGGTTTTCTGAGCGGGTCTTCTTACTGGCGTGTTTTCTTCCTCATGAGAAGATATGCCTTTACCCCGTTTTTGGCTTGTCTCTCAGAGGTCCTTTTGTTAGAACACCTCATACCACTGAGATAGGCGCAACAATAACCAACAGAATCATTCCCATAGATGAGTTACCTTATACGTGCGCAGCTTGTGAGTGCTCCTTTTGTGATCATATGATGGACGGGCTTATGGAAGTGTAATGAGTTATTCTATCTTTACTGTATGTGTTCGAAGAATGAATAAAGTTTAAATCTTGTTCTTGTCTTGACCCTTACTCTCTTTGAGACTTTTTCAATTGGTGATTAATCTTAATTAAAAAAAATTTCTCAGTCTCATACTTGTGCATCTTGCGAAATTACCCCCAGTTTGCGAGATGAGGGCATCTCACGTTTTTCAAGTGGGAGAGAATGTAAGATTCCTCCCCAGCCTCTCAAAATGTCCAGCATCTTCCCCTATAATCAATCCCTCTTCAGAAATATAAAAGACCTTGTTTCTAACTGTTTTAATCTAGAGAGAGAAAATATTCTAGAGAGAGAATATTCAGATTTTTAATATTTTTGGATAGAAAATTATCTCATCTTATTAAAATAAGTTCCCCTAAAACAGAAATTCAAAAAGAACTTTCCAATGTGCAATTGGAATTAATTGGAAATGGGTATAAAGGACCTTAGCCTAAGGGTCTAGATTTTCAGAAATTTTTGGATTATGGTCCAATTAAGGTTCCTATGGGCCAATAGCATCAATCCATGTGTAGGGAGGAGATAAATCCAAATTGTAAAAGAAGATACCCAAAAATGAGTAAATGCTCACATAAGATGAAGAGTTGAAAATGTACAAGGTTTATTAGTAAAAAACTATGAGCAATATTAAAAATATGAGATATTTTGGGTATCCAAAAATGAGTAAATGCTCACATAAGATGAAGAGTTGAAAATGTACAAGGTTTATTAGTAAAAAACTATGAGCAATATTAAAATGATTCCATTATGACACATATGTAAGGAAGGGGAGTTCTTTAAAGGAGGTGCATATTTCACATAAGATGAAGAGTTGAAAATGTACAAGGTTTATTAGTTAAAAACTATGAGCAATATTAAAATTATTCCATTATGACATGTATGTAAGGAAGGGGAGTTCTTTAAAGGAGGTGCATATTTCACATAAGATGAAGAGCTGAAAATGTACAAGGTTTATGAGTAAAAAAACTATGAGCAATATTAAAATGATTCCATTATGACACATATGTAAGGAAGGGGAGTTCTTTAAAGGAGGTGCATATTTCACATGCTTGAATGAGTTTTAAACTCATAAAAATTGAGATATTTCATCTCTCCTCTCTCCTCATTCAAGTCTAGTTCCAAAAAGTTAGCTTAACTGACCTAAAAATGGTCAAATATTGACCAAACTGATTTAGAAAATTCTAGAATCAGTTTGTTTGGTTATGAGCTCAATTTTTCCTATAAATAGAAGCCTCCCCCTTGTTGAAAAATATATAGTGTTTATGCATCGTTACTCTACTCCACCTAAGCCAAGAACTGTGAATTCATTTAATAATTCACTAGTTTTTTGGAGCTTCCCTCTTTCTTCAATCCCCATTGGTGGCTCCATCAACATACTTAACCAATTGATTGGTTGGGGGCCTCTACCGTGAACAAAGAATCAAGCAATTTGTAAGATAATTAGTGAATATTGATCTTTTCTATAATTTCTCAAGGTTTCTCTCTTCTCAACCCCTCTCTCAAGCTTGAGAAGCTTAATTGGTATGTTTTTTTAAAAGTTAATTGGTGAATAGTAGTGAAGACTTACATAATTTAATAAATGCTATTGAAGTTAATTTCCATTTATGTTTAAATTCTAATGGTTTTTATGTAATTTCTCTCTCTCACTCAAGAAATGGTCATACTCATGACCCATTCTCAATCCAAATCAAGCTTTTCATAAAGCTTTTCCTTAACCCAAGATTAAGCTATGCTTGAGGCCAAATTAATGGCTTTTTTCTATGCTTTTAGTTTATGTATATTAATGATTCAATCCATTATGGATTAATGATCCAATTAGAGATCATTTTAATTATTTCCTTAATGATAAGCTTTATCCCTTAGAAAAATTGAGATTTATCAGTCATAGCAGCGGAGCTATGGCAAAATTTTTATAAAAATTATGCATAAAATAATTTCATTCAAAGCATAAAAGGAGGACTTCCTACCATATTCTAAGAATTATCATCCTAGATTAATTGAAAGATATTCATTGTAATCATAGAGAAATTGATTTTTATATTATGCATCATTGATTTTCATGCATAGAGCTATGCATAAAAGATTATTATTTTAACATAAAAGTGTTACTTTTATCATATTTGGATTTCATGCATAGAGGTATGCATAAAAGATTATTATTTTAACATAAAAGTGTTACTTTTATCAAATTTTAAATTTCATGCATAGAAGTATGCATAAAGGATAATTTTTTTATATTAAAAGTGTTACTTTTATCATTTTTTATTTTCATGCATAGAAGTATGCATAAAGGAAAATTTTTTATATCAAAAGTGTTAATTTTATCATTTTCAATTTTCATGCATAGAAGTATGCATAAAGGAAAAAAAAAATTTATATCAAAAGTGTTACTTTTATCATTTTTAATTTTCATGCATAGAAGTATGCATAAAGGTGGATTTCATGCATAGAGGTATGCATAAAAGTTGATTATTTTATTATAAAAGTGTGACTTTTATCATAATTGAATTTCATGCATAGAGGTATGCATAAAAGTTGATTATTTTATTGTAAGAGTGTTACTTTTATCATATTGGATTTCATGCATATAGGTATGCATAAAAGATATTCCTTTTTATACTAAAAGTGTGATTTTCCTCATAAATGGATTTTATGCATAACTTAGATGCATAAGAGAAATTCTTTTATTCTAGAAGTGTAATTTCCTACCAAATTGAATTTATGCATAAGAAGATGCATAAAAGATTGATTTTAATTTCGAAAGTGTTAGTCTCCTTAAATGGAATTTATGTATAAATAAATGTGTAGAGAAATCTTATATCAAATATAAGAATTCTCTTTTTTTTTTTTTAAGAAAAAAAGAGATATGAAATGTGATAAGATGTGATAAGAGGTGTATGAGATGTGATAAGAGTTGATAAGATGCGTATGGAAAGTGATAGGATGTGATAAGAGGTATATGAGATGTAAAAAGATGTGATAAGATGTGTATGAGATGTGATAGAATGTGTTAAGATGAGTTAGGATGTGTTAAGATGTATATGGGATGTGTTAGGACGAGAATGGATGTAATATGGTTGTATGAATGTGATGTGGATGTATACATGTAGATGTATATGTATGAATGTGAATGTTGATGTGGATGTGGATGTATGGATGTAGATACGGATGTGTATGTATGTATGTGGATGTGTATGTATGAATGAGGATGTGAAAATGGATGTATGTATGTAGATGTGGATGTATGGATGTATGTATGTAGATGTGGATGTATGGATGTGAATGTGAATGAAGAGGTGGATGTGGATGTATGGATGTAGATACGGATGTGGATATATGTATGTGAATGTGGATGTATGAATGAGGATGTGAAAATGGATGTATGCATGTGAATGTGGATGTATGAATATGAATGTGGATGTGTGGATGTGGAAATGGAGGTATGGATGTATGAATGTAGATGTGGATGTATGCATGTAGATGCGTATGTATGAATGTGAAAGTGGATGTATGCATGAAGATGTATATGCATAGATGTGAATGTGGATGTAGATGTGGATGTATAGATGTGAATGTGAATGTGGATGTATGCATGAGGATGTATATGCATAGATGTGAATGTGGATGTAGATGTGGATGTATAGATGTGAATGGGAATGTGGATGTGGATGTATGTGAATGTGGATATAGATGTGAATGTATAGATGTGAATGTGGAATGTGGATGTGGATGGATGTATGTATGTGGATGTATAGATGTGAATGGGAATGTGGAAGTGGATGTGGATGTATGAATGAGAGGACGTGATAGTGGATGTATGCATGTGGGTGTGGATGTATGGATGTGGGTATGGATGTGTATGTATGAATGTGGATACGAGATGTGGATGTATAAATGAGGATGTGAAAATGGAGGTAAGCATGTAGATGTGGATGTATGGATGTGAATGTGGATGTGGATGTGGATGTATGGATGTGGATATGGATGTGAATATATGATATGTGATGTGAAGGAATCTGAAGTGAAGAGATGGAAAATGATGTGATTGGATGAGTACATATATAAATGGAATGTGGTTTTAATAATGTGCATTAATGAGGGATAATGTGGAAAAATGAGAGTTAATATAGAAACTGTATTTGTAAACTGTTGTAAATGCTGTTTGTAAATGGCTGTTTTATGTCAAGAATGCTGGGAAAGCATTTTGACCGTCTTGTGATTAAGGTCGTGGAGACCTAACTATTAAAGTTGCAACTGCTGACGGAGAGTCAATGGAGGACGTCTCGCGTAGCAAGGTCGGCCGAGGTCTTGACCAGCCTCGGTTCGATTAAAATGGTGAGCTTCCGGTACGGTGGATGAGGGACCAAGGAAGCGGCCTATGAGTGAAGCGCTAGGTCACCTGCGAAGGATCCTAGAGGGTGCTGACCATACGGTGCTCGGGCTCTGGGTCGCCTAGGATACCCACGCGTGCGTCGAGGAAGATATTGGAACAAGGAGTAAGAATTGTTTTTCTGAAACCGGGCATGGATCTGGTTGATTGACCTTGCTGGTCTTCAATGGATGAGTCCATGGCTTTTTATATGGATCTCTTGGTTGATCTTGCTGATCTTCAACGAGAGTCCATCTTGATTTTTATAAGTGATTATATTGCCGAGTATTATGGGCTAGGAACTATTGAAAAGACCCCTGTGTGGACAAGTGGTGAGCGTTCTAGTTGCCAATGATGCCATAGATACTCTAATGAAGGAATGATGGGAAATTATGAATCAACCGGATAAATTGGAAGATTGTGATTAGTGGTACTATGGTTTCATTAAAGGATTGTTTTAAAGTTAGCTGATGCTAAGAAAAAGGCAATTTCATATTGGGTGCGTAAGTGGTGTGGCTAGTTTTATGTTTGCATGAACTTCCGGCTAGGGGGCCTTGGAACTCTTTTCCTTGGTACCCGGGACAAAACCTAACCGAATTCCAAATTGGATCCCATCACTACAGTGGTTGGGCGGTTGGCTAACCCATGGGATCGGATGGGGTTAGGCTAGACTGATGGATCCGTAAATCGAGACTCACTTTCTGTTATTACGATAGATAAAGTAAATCCCGGATAGTAATTGTTCTATGGATAGGAATCAACGGCTGTGCCTCTTGATGGGGAAAAAAGCGTTGATCCCAATGATCCAAGTGCAAGTTTCTTCCTTGATCCGACCGAGTATCTTTATAGGTGCAGTCGGATCAGCGTGATCAGTAATGATCTTGACTACGTTAGAGTACAAAGTTATCTTGGTGGAATCGCCCGTGCTTTCAAGGTAAGGGAAGTTTTTCCGGGTTCGGTTTTGGAAAAACCGATGGATTAGTCTCTTGTCCGGATATCCGTGGACGAGGCCCCGAGTGTGGGTCCCTGCCCCACGCATGAAGTGCTACTTCCGCTGCTAGTACCCCGAATCCGTCGCATGGTGGGGACAGGGATCTCACACCAAACTCCGCTGGACAGTCCACCATTGCATCCATGCTTTTCCGAGATTAGGCGCTCTTTGATCAAGACTTCGTACGACATACATAACAGGCATCATTACATGGTATGCATCCATCACACTATTCCACCAACTTCTTCTCGTAAGCGCTGCCTTCAAGACTTTGATTTTCTCTTTCACTTTTTCAAGTTGAGTGTTCTCCCAGTCATGAAATGCCATGCATGTAAATGTTTCGCAAACTGCATCTTTATTTCTAAGAAGAGACTCAAAAGTGTAAAAGTGAGTGCAAAACCTAGTCTCCGCTGGAAGCTTTAACATAACTGACATGCGAGGTCGAAAAATATCTAACACTCCAATCTTTTAATACAAGATTCAAACTATGAGTATTACAGCCTACCGGAAAAATATGTGGATATTGTCGCTGTAGGATTTTGGATGCATTTTTACAATTTTTTGCATTGTCCATGACAACTTGGACTACATTTTTGGCACCCACTTCCTCTATCACAGAGCTAATGACTTGAGCAATGTAAGCCCCAGTTTTGATTGAACCAGCTGAATCCACGGCACGGATGAAAGTCTCACCTCTAGGTGAAATAACCATTATATTAATTAATGGTTTTCTTTGCACATTAGACCATCCATCACTTACTATACTACATCTAGAAAGCTCTATATTGCTAAGAATTATTCTTTGTACACGTTCTTTTACTTGCGCATAACATTTCTTTAATAGATCATTTCGCATAGCATGGTACGTAGGCGGTGAAAACCCTGGTCCAAACTCACCAATGTTCTTCCATGCTCTCTTCCAATGCTCACTGTCCACCATCATCATAGCACTCCCAGAAAAACGTAAATCGCTTTAGCAAGGGCGAGTTGTGCATCATCGAGTCGACCTTGACGTAGGCTTTCTTGTAATGAAGTTTAACACATGGGTATATTTTCTACGTCAAAGTTTCGCTTGCAGGAAGATGCACTGGGTAGATTACTTTCTGGTTGCACATTGCCGTTCGGGGTACAAGTAGGCGATGTAGCGGGAGTTTGATGATTAGAACAACAGTGTTCTTGCTGCCTTGATACATTAACGGTAGGAGTGTCATGTTTTCTTGAATCTTTCTTTTGAATTTCTTCTCTTATGCGTTTGGCCACTATAGGTGCAGAGGGGTGGGTACATGACTTTTTCTTCGGTCCGCCTAAAAAGTGTTCTCTTAGTCGAGGCACCCCACCTGATTTTACTGCATGGCATAGCTTACACTCCCAATCTATGAATCGATCACCAACGTTAATTGCATATTGCCACTCTATCCCAGGTGCCTTTTTTTTCCTGCTATTTGAAATTTGGACTCTATTGGAGGTATCACTGGATCCAACATTGTCCTCCATCTCAACAAATAACCTATTCAACCAAGCATATAACAATGAATACACAAATGAAAAAACAACAAATCACTCACGTATTACAAAACATACATTAGCAGACAAAGTACTTCGAAACTATCTTGACAAATACAAAAGATCATCACATAACACAAAACTACTTCAAACTATCTTGCAATGTCTTACTACAAAACTACTTCGAAACTATCATGCACATTGCACCCCCAATGAAGGATGCCTTTTGTACCCAATTAAGGATACTTTACACAATCAAAGATCTATGCTTGCCCAATACTCTAGTATAGGACAATAGACCTTCTCTAACATTCACAAAGAAAATCAAAGATCTATGCTTGCCCAATACTCTAGTATAGGACAATAGACCCTTGTCTACTCTAAACTATATCAAGTATCAAGAACCAATACAAGCCCCTAAGCAGGACTCTTGGCTCCATCAAACCATTCATAAAGCAGAATGAGTTAGATTACGTACGTGGCTCAAATGCAAAGCTGAATGACTCCAAATTTGTCCCTAAATCTCCGCAAGTATTAGCTACGAACCACACCCTGCCCCCAGTTCAAAGAACTAAGGACGAGTGGCTCAATAGCCTTAGGAGTGCCTACAAGGAAAGACGACAGCCCCTAAGATAAGGACGTTCTTCCCAAGAGGACACTTCTAGCAACTCCAGAGCTCTACAAGTACTTTGAGGAGAGATATCACACCCCCAAAACAAGGACTATCTCCCCAAAAGTTGTACGATGGGTGTCGGGCAGTGTTTATATACAGAATAGTACCCCGTCGATGTTCTTTGTTTCTCCCGATGGGCCCGCCGGGAAAACTAAAAGCCCGGAGGTGTTACGGGACTAGTGGGTTCTGGCAGGTCATTGCTCAGGTCATGTGAATATACAATGTGATCACAAGTTTTAATATGTTAACAATAGGTTTTGTTAACGTGATCACGAAATTGTGAAGACGTTAATGAAATCCCTGTAACCCACAAGCTTAAGCAAGCATAGAATGTAACATTCACAAACCCACAAGCTCATAGAGAGAGTCTATCTATGAATAACTCATTGCCAATGAAGTGGGCAAGAGCTTGTGGACTATCTTCAGCATGGTCATACTGATCGAACAATTCCTAAATATCGAAAGCATGCTATTGAAGTTGAAGCGGCCAACTATATGCTGATAGAGGGCCAACTCTACAAGAGGGGCAAGGATGGCAACTTGCGCATGTGTGTATATGAAGCTGACTACTTGAAAATCTTGACTCATGCACATGTAGGTGTTAGGGATGGACACTTTTCGGGCAATACCATAGCTAAGTTGATTAGGTGGTTTGGGCTTTGGTGGCCAACCTTACAAATGGATGCCGAAGAATATGTAAAACATTGTGACGATTGTCAAAGGACCAAACCTCCCATCACAAAGGACAATATGCCATTGCGGCCTATGTTAAGCACACGTGCTTTTGCCAAATGGGGTATTGATTTTGTCCGTCCCATTAAACCTCCATCTCGTCACACGCATGCTGAATATATTATAGTCGCAACTAACTATTTGACCAAATGGGTAGAGGCAAAGGCTACAGTCAAAAATGATGCCAGGACCACAGCCAAGTTCTTGTATGAGTACGTGTTTGCACGCTATGGCTTACCTATTGAAATCATTAGTGATCAAGGTGTGCACTTTGTGAATGAGGTCATAGAGTTTTTACTTCAAGAATTTATGGTAATTCACAAGCGTTTTGCACCAAGCATTCTGCACCCTATCATCCCCAGACCAATGGTCAAGCTGAGAGTACTAACAAGATTCTCTGCACAGCACTCACAAAGATTGTTGAGGGACATAGGACTAATTGGGAGAAAAAGTTGCACTCGGTTCTTTGGGCATATAGAACAGCCTATAAAACATCTGTGGGCACAACCCCATTTGAGCTTGCTTTTGGGCTAGATGCAATTCTTCCCATTGAATTTCTTGTACCTACTCTACGAGTTGCTAAACAATTGGACTGGACTGGTCATGAGCTTTCTCAACGCATTGATAAATTGAAAAAGCTTGATGAGACCCGCTTATTGGTGGTAGTGGGGATGTATGCCGAGAAGAGGAGACAAAAGCAATGGTATGATCGAAATGTAACAACTCGCCGATTCAAAAAAGGGGACCTTGTGCTCTTGTACACACTTAAGAAGCATAAGCGAAAGCTCAAGAAACGTGTCCTAGGACCGTTTGTGATAAATGAGCTTACTCCTAGTGGTGCAGTGCGTTTAGAGACACTAGAAGGTGAGAAAATGCCTAACTTCATTAATGGAAGTCATCTCAAGAAATACAATGAACCATTAACTGAAGCCATGCTTCAACAAATGCATGCTGCCCACACACGGAAAGAAGCACATGACCTACTTAAACGTCAGGATCAAGAAGAAGCTAAAGCTAGGGTTGCAAAAGCCAAGGAGCGTCGCAAGGCTTCTGTGTTGACCTTACACTTGGCTACTGATGAACAATATGTCGATCCTTTCAATATTCACGTGTGTCTTCATCTTCATGAGACTACCTACTTTGTCTCTGCCTTAATTGACTCTGGTGCAGATTATAATGTTCTCTCATTTGACACATGGGTAGCCTTGGGACAACCAACACTTGTGCACATTCCTATTGACTTACGAAGCTTCTCGGGTTAAGATAACCCTATAGAGGGAAAATGTGTCATTATGATGTCCATTCAGGATCACCAGATGTCAGTTCCCTTTTATGTGGCTAGTAAGTCCAAGGCAGTGGTAGAGGTTGTTCTTGGTCAATCATGGTTAAGTGCTACCAATTGTTCATTAGATTGGAAGAATAGACAATACAAATTGCAAATTGATTCTGATTGCATCTTGGGATCTGCTACTCCGCAAGTTTTATCATGTCAAAAGGGTGGTAGTTCTACCTTACACAACACACTTTCAACATCTGCTCTTCAAGCTCCAAGACAAATGATGTGGATAATCGATGAGTCCTCAAGTGAGGGCCATGGCTGGCATGCTCCAACTACTCTAGTCACTGCTCAAAGAAGGCCAGGAAAGAAGGAATTGTCAATTTGGCTACCCAAAGATGCGTACAAACTTGTACCATCTAGCCTAGTTGCTAAACCTCCTAAAAAGCATATCTTTTCTAAGCCTATGCCTCAGATTGTTACTCATTGGGTCCCAAAGCATGTTCTTAAAGCACAAGGCTATTATGAGGGTGCAACAGCACTTTGGCTTCCCAAATGCCATGGTTTGCTAGAACCAGAAGAGTGTATCAATAAGATTCCAAAAGCCACTCTTGGTTTTTCATATCACAGTGGGTGCAAAGGAAATCAACACAACCTCTTCAAGATAGGATAGGTGGTTGTGATAGCACCTACAAATCTCCTTGTGTTGACCTTCCCAAAACATGTATTGAATCACCAGTTGTTCCAACTTCTCCTTGTTACACACTTCCACCATCAACTTGTGTACCTAAGACGAATCCAACTTTACATGAGTCTCCTTTGAGCATAGATTCTAGCACTTCACTGCCTAAATCCTCTTATCTTGCTTAAATTCCTCACAATTGCTATCCTTCCCACCTCTTAAGAAGGACATACCCAAAACCAAAGGTAAGGCATTAACACTACAATTGAAGCTCTTTGGTAGATCAGTGTTTGAATAATCTCACTTTTACTAATGTGGTTCCTTCTGCCTTTATAGGATTGTGTTCTTTTTAAGATAATCTTATCTACATTGTTTTTTATAGGGATTGTAATGATGGATATGAGTGTATAAAGTTTTAAGTTTCTAAATTTCATTGTTCTACGCCCAGATACCTCTTGATGGATACTTGGCGAGATACATGTCTACCATGCATTAACCCTGATAGTACTCAACCTGAACATCGCAGGGGTTATAGTGCTCCTCCTTTTCAAACTCATTCTAGGTACTTTTATGCTCCCTTAGGTGAAATTTACTGTGGGCATCACTTTGTCACTTTATTCTATCAACAGCATCATCCATTTCCACATTGTCAAGAGTGTGCACGACTCATATTAGGGGAAGCTTCACACATTTGTTGGCTACGCTGCTCTTACTTTCGACGATATGGCACGGGCTTAATGAAACAAATTGTGGAAATTACACCCCAACACCATAATCTTCTTGATGTGAGAGTACCAGACCGAGGACCAAATCAACGTAGATTACCTGAGGAGGTTCAAGCACAACCATGGAGGGATACATGCATAAATGACTTGCAACCACCTATCTTGCAAGCCCTTCTTCCCCCAGCCTCAACATGTCAATTTTGGATCACTATGAGCACCTATATTAAGCAATTCCAAAATCGGCATTGTCTGCTTCCCATAGAACCAATGCCATATTTTAGCGAGAAGCACTCCTTCCTCTACCACCTTCTCCAGAGGCCGGCTTTTGTATAGGGTTGTCCTTGCATCCTGAAGTGATTGATACAATCTTTCCCCAGCAGAAGTGGACACGGATCCACCGCCAGTGCAAGGATAAGCTCATCAACTCCACAATAAGATCCCACTGGGTTTTTCCCCTCGGCTATATTCAGTGATTGGCACCAATAACAAATTTTATTCTTTTCTTTTCTTGTTTGTTAATAAGACATTTTGTAGAGATCTCAGCTAAACAAGAGCATACAAACACGCTCTAACAGTCCACCTATCGTGCACGCAAATTAGGAAGGGGAGAGACATGCAATGCCTACAAAGAGCAAAGAGAAGCAATCTGCACATCAGCAATGCATCAAGACAAACGCGCCACATCAACGAGCACTACAACAAGTGTATTCTAATCATAATCTTTTGTTCTTTATGTGCTTTTCACTTTTGAATATATATTGTTTGCATGCTCACAAACAATTGACTAGTTTAAGTTTTAAATTAGTTGTTACTATGTGGTGAGTAATTTCTAGATTCTTAGAGGACTTAGTAGAAGGTATTTCTATTTGAAGACGGTGTAAGACATATACCAACAGAGTATGCCAAGTTCTTATGCTCTAGAAGTATATTAGTTATCCCCAGTGGTAGCTACCTCTTAGGTATGGGCTAAGTGCTACGATAAACAAAAATTTACGAAACACATGCCCTAAAAAATATATAGAAGTGACTTGAGACATGACGTGTCTACGGCCATGTGGAATGCTTAGTAGGACCTTGGGTTGTTTTAGCACCTTGGGGCCAATGCCTTGGTTTCCATGGGGTGAACACTGACGTCTAAAAGATTAAGAAGAAGACCTACAAGGACTCTATCGCCTTGATAGATGCTGGTAGGACTCTTGGGTACATTATGGGCCCTGGAGACCGATGCCCTCATCTTCATGGAGTACTCCTTATGTCAAAAAGAAAGAAAAGGGTCTGTCACCCTTGAGATACTTAGCGGCCTTTAGATTCTCTTGGCGCGGAGGGCTCTTGGCCATTGCTTGGGTCTCATTGGGATGGAACCTTCCTCTTTATCAAGCTAAAAATAATAATTCTCTTTAATCTTCTGCTCTTTACACATTTTTTTTTTAAAGCAAGAAAGGTCCAATCACCATGGCTTATATTTAGGAGTAGGTTTGCCACTTAGGAATAACTTAACACTAGTTCTGTAATTGGACTCTAAAGTGTCCTGGTGAGGACACTTTAGTGTCCTGTTTCTCACCAAAACTTTGGAGTTTTTTGGGGAACCTAGAAACAACATTTCTACACCTTGTTTCAACCATAGGTCAGTTAAAAGTCAAAAAAAGGGGATTTTTCATGATGTCAAAACACAAGCTATATTAGAAATTTGACAAAAAAACTCCAACTTGAAATTTTCATTGAAATTTGAAGCTGTTTTGTCAAAAATCCCATAAAATGCCTATAACTTCTTGAATAAATCATGTTTTTCATGTTTGTAAAAGTCAATTGGTAGAACTTGGGGTTTCAAAATAACACAATCTCCTTTAGGTCCTAGTTTCTAAGCTACTTGTGAACTATAACAAAAATTTCATAATTACCAAGATACTGAAAAAGAGGAAAATTTTGGCCTTCCAAAGGTTCCATAAAACTAGGGTTATGTTAGCAAATTGGCAATCGGAAATGATTAAATAGTTCAAAACCAAGTTAATACATATTTTTTGGGGTCCCAAGCTCAAGTAAATCTTGCTACTTGAGCGCTATCTTAGTTTTTCAATCGTGCTACATTTTTCAAAATTTCTAAATTCTCTCTCAACAACCATGAAACAAAGGTTTTAGGTGCCCAAATTATGTTTGTACAATGTACCTTAGCGGAATTATTCTATACAGACAAAATGTTGCAGGTTTACTAAGGAATGTAATGCGTTTGACTCAAGAATCTAAATCCAGAATTTTTGTTATGTGCAGTTTTGACATTTTGAAACAATTAATATTTGTAGCTTACTAAGGGGCTTTTATATATAACTTTAAGATCTCAATGGATAGAGTAAGCATTGTATCACCTTAAAAAACTTGCAAACACATTAAAATCATGTATTAGTTTGGATACAAATGGATGCTAAAAAGTCGTGTATCAAACACACACAACTTCCTACTATTTTAGACACTCTCAATTGAATTTTATTTCATGTGAAACTTGGCAAAATCTTTGACACAAATATTGAATAATTACTTGGAATTTTTCACGGGGCTTAGTGATTTTTTTCTCTAAGCTTATAAGGCGGTTTTCTCAAACCTGGGTTGCAGTCTCATGCAAGTCCTATTTATGGGTGTAATTCCTTATTGTGCCAGCATCCAAATTGCAAGGTTACATTTTCTAAAGACACACTAGGTCACATATTCAAACTCCTCAAGAGGGATTTTGAATATGTCTTTCCTACCGCAAGTAGCATTTTATTTGCATCGTCCGAAAAAGGACACTTAAGTGTCCTTTTTTGGTACCAAACTAGTGGGACTGCGGTCATAACCTGTGGTGTACAAGCACACTTGCCTTTGCATAGCACTATCTACCACGTGTGTAATCACCTTTAATTCAGTCCTAAAGGATTTTGATTGAATTAGGGTTTTGACAATTCTGTAGAATCTTGCCCAAGTGACTTTCTTAGTGACCAATGGCTTCTCGCTTGCCCCAAGTCACTTGTTCAAGCATCCAATACTCCATTGACATCCAAAAGCTCATAGTATGTGCTCACCAATGCCCATAACTCCAACCATGCATAGGATTTTGGAAAAAAATTTGGCATGGTCCCCTTTGTATTAGGAGCTAAATCTCAATCTCCTAAGCATCAAATTTCAGCATCAACACTCATTGGCGCCTGCCCACACTCCATGTGACTCCTCCTAGCATTGAGATGGTTATAAGTGGCACAATGGCATCCAATACCCTTTTGCAATGCTCAAAGATATGAGAATATGTATCATATCAATGCAAGATTGGTTCCAAGAGCTCATTCATGAGTTCCATAACCCTTCCAATGCATAGAATCACATCCATCATAACCATCAAGAGCATGTGAGTTTGCATAGAATCACATCCATCATAACCATCAAGAGCATGTGAGTCAATCTCTACACCATCTCATATGCATGTCCCATAGCATGAATAAGACCAACATAGGTTATGCCAATAGAAGCATAGACATCATCAATGGGATGTAATGTGTCTAAATGCTTCAATATCCCTTCAATAGTTCATGAAGATGGCATCATTACAACCATGGAATTGCAATCAATAATGGATAAGCTTCCGTAGTTGCTCCTCAATGGCAAGAAGCTCACCATCATGTGCATGATTAGGGTTTTAAAGGGATGACAATCCTTGATTCTTCAATGAAATTGATTGGACACTTGGAAGGCCTCTTACCACTTGATGCACATAAAGCTAGTTGATGAAGAGGTAGTTGATGAAGAAGTAGTTGATGAAGCATTCCCTTGACATGATAAATTTTCCTCAATTTTAGTCTACCCGCCCCAAAATTTGGTCCAAGGCTCCAAAATTTGGTCCTAATTGAATAAATCTTCCCAAACTCACTTGAAAATCCATAGAAGCAACCCTCAACCCCACTATTCCCACAAGATTAATAAAAATTAATCAAGATTAAGCCTAAAGACCTCAAGAAACCCAAAAATTTCAAAAATCCATCAAGAAATACCAATCTCATACACCAAAAACCTTGAAAATGGATCAAAATCAAGGCTCTGATACCAAATGGAATGGATATAGAGTTAAAGATGAAATCAAACACATGAAAGATGAATTCTAGCATTATTACACATGAAATTAGCATTTCCAAGCATCATAGCCAAATATGAACAAGAGAGAGAATCCATATGTGTATGTAGCAAAGAGAAAGATGCACAATGGCCTAAGTGTGTTAGCCTCTCACCAAGAGGATGGCTTGAAAGCTATCCATGAGCCTTGACCATAGATGGCCATCTCCATAGTAGGAGCCAAAGGTACAATGGAATGTCCAAGATTAGTAAAATGATAAAAGGTACTATCCATGTACCCAAGGCCCTATTTATAGTGTTTTACTCATGGGCCCATTTACATGTATGCTATAGGTTCATGACAGAAATGTAACCTGAGAATGAGTTGCACCCAATTTTCTCTTGGTTTTTTCCTAATTTATCCCCCTTAGTGATTATTTTTTGAGGTTTTCTTTTTATGCATAGCTTAGGCTAGTCCCAAGCTACCTAATGATGCAAGGAATGTCTAGTTTAATCTAATAACCTAGAATTAATGGTGTGACTAAGCTAACAGGCAGTTTTCTATCTACTTGAAGAAAAAACCAAAAAACAATGGAATCAAGGAAAAAATTAGGACACTATAGCTTCTGCCTTGGATGTAACCTTTGGATGTAACCTTTGAAGCTCCTTTTATTCCCAATTCTCCATTACAACTCCATTGTTTCAAGAAAAACAAAAAGAACACAAATTAAACAAGAAACTCATACCAAACTCCCAACTGGTGGATTTGCATTCCATCCAGGGGCAAGATAAGTCTCTAGCTTAGGAAGAGATTGTGAAGGACCCTACGCTAAGTGTTATCCTTGGCAATGGTGCCAAAGATGTTCACCTAGATGAAAATTCTCCTTGCATGAGAGGAGAAGAAGAGAAGATGCAAGGGTCGGTTCAAGAACATGCACGTAGCCAACCCTAAGAGGGTTAACTCCTCGATGTGTGAACCCTCTAGGGGCTCACTCCACCACCACTTGTGTAACCCAAGTGGAGCTTTCCTTGAGCTAGGTAGAGAGCAATGAGAGAAGAAGATATGGAAAGCTTAACACCTATCTCAATGTCTTCATATGTGTAAGAAGAGAGAGAGAGAGAGAGAGAGAGAGAGAGAGAGAGAGATAAATCAAGCAAGCAAGCATGCATCAACATACAGGCTTGCCACAAGAGAGCAAGAAAGAGGAATAAGAAGAAGACTCAATTGTGTTAATGGGACTCTATATTCTTTTCATATTTTATTAAGTCACTTATATACATGAGCTCTTTTTTACAATGGCCGGCTGCCCACCATTAACAATTGGGGGACCAAAATTGGTTCTCTAGTTCTATGTACATCTAGGCTTTGTAGCTCATGGTGGTGGACATTACACATGTCGTAAGCGGGAGGTTGCAAGATGAGGGTACTCACTTTCGTTCACTCTCTCTAAAATTGGGACATCCATGCATCTCGGGCGGAGTACCTCAATCGTGATAGCGCCGTGAATTAAAACACGACACGTGCCTCCCAAGCCTAAATCGACATATCTCGATTGAGATGCCAACTAATGCCACGCTAGCAGGTCCGGGTTCCGAGTCATCATCCATGTCACCATTACATGTCACCGCCACCACATTATCTCGATCGAGATATCTATGCCACTCGGATCCACATCAGGGCCACGTTGTATCCCCCTAGGCATATTTGACTAGCACATCTCCATCGTCCACGTATCTCGAACGAGAAATTAAAATCAAATCGCGGCCATTCATTGTTCGAGGTAAAGGGATACAATCTCCACCGTCCGTGGACGTATCTCGAATGAGATATTGAGATCCAATCTCCACCGTCCAAATAGCTCATTTTGAGATACAGAGATACAATCTCCACCGTCCAAATATCTCGTTCGAGATACGTAGATGCAATCTCCACCGTCCAAATATCTCGTTCGAGTTACAGAGACGCAATCTCTACCATCCATTTACGTACGTTGGAAGATGCGATCTCAGCCGTTTAAATATCTCGATCGAGGTATATAATGAATCTCGACCATCGACATACCTTGGTCGTGGTAATGACTTTAAATCATAGCCGTCCATGTACCTCGAACGAGATAGTAATATCAAATCTCAGCTGCCGTCGATCCTTCACCAACCCTAAAATTAAGTGTGTATCTTGGCCGTATGTTTCACTAACCCTAAAATCCAGAGCGTTAATCTTGCAAACCCTAAATTGCATGATGCTACCGAACCTCGATCAAGGTTATAAAACCGAAAAACTTTTTTTTACCTCATTGTCAGAAGTCGTTTTCACTCTCCTTGCTCTCTTGATTTGGATTAGCATTAGTAGGCCCATTAGCATTGTTTTATAGCTTCATTAGTGCTACTTAGCACTAAGCATTAGACCCTTCACATTAGACCCTTCACATTGGACCCTTCACATTGGACCTTTGTGTTAGGCTTAGTGTTGCATGACGAATGAAGATCAATGCAAGGATGCAACAAAAAAGACACTTAGGGCTCTTGTAAAGAGTTCCAAGTTGTAGATGAATGTGAGAGAGGGCTTGACAATAATCCCACATGGGAACTTTTGGGAGTTTTAGAGTTTTTGTATAAAAAGTGGCTCATTTGAGAGCTAAAGGGGACTCTTTGGTCATTTGGTTGAGAGGCTCATAGAGAGAGCTTGCTCCATAGCTCCTTCTCATGTGCTCTCCCAAGGCTCTCCATCTCCATTCTTGCTTCAATCTTGTACTCTCTATTCTCTACGTATTCAATGATTTGAGGTTGCGGTCTACATACTTGCTAATCTAGATTTCTTAATGATGTTTTGATGCTAAAATCTGATTTGTGAATTGTAGAGTGCATGTGATGAAGCTTGTGCATGAAATGATTTGTAGTTGAGGCTTGTGTGATAGCTCTTTGCATGTTAGATTCTTTGCATAAGTTGCATTTTTGTGCTTAAGTGTAGCCTAATCTTGATGCGTTGATTATGTTAGATTGATTGCTTGAGTGTTGAAGAAGGATTGAGTAGGACTAGAAGTCATTAGTGTGTGGTTAACTAATCTTTTTTTGTTTTTTTAGAAAAAAAACTAATAAATTTCGTACTAATATGAATTACGCTAAAAAAATACTAATTATGCACACAATTTACAGAAATTCTAAAAAAATGCAAGCTACTTTAATTATGCAAAATTTTACAGAAAATTAAGAAATGAAAAATGAACTCAAAATACGAAAATAATAATTGTTTTCTTGTTTTTTTTTAAAAAAATATTTTTTTTAATTTTTTTTTCTCCTTTTTTTTCTCTTTTTTTCGCTTTTCTCTCTTTTTTTCTCTTTTTTTTCTTTTTTTTAAAAAAAAATATATTTTTTATTGTTTTGTTGTTTTTTTTATTATTAATATTTTTTTATTTAAAGAATACAAAAACATGAAAACTTAATAAAATCAAATAAACAAAATAAACAAAATTAAAAAAACAAAAAAAGAGAAGAAAATAAAAGAAAAAAAGGAAAAGAAAAGAAAAGAAAAAAAAAAGAAATTCTGTAAATTAATTGTTTTTTTAGGAGTCCATATTCTTGCATATTTTGTAATTTTTTATTTTATTTTTTTTTTAAATTTTTTGTAATTTTTTACATAATTAGGGTAACTTGCATTGTTTTAAAATTTTTGTAATTTTGTGCATAATTAGTATTTTTTTAGCGTGATTCATATTTTTTGTAATTAGGAAAAGAGAAAAAAAAGTTTTAAAAAATCATTAAAAAAATATAATAAAAAATAGGATAGATAGTTACACCACACATACTCATTTTACTTGCCTTTAGTGGTTAGGTAGGGTAAAATATATATATATATATATATACATATATATATATATATACATATATATATATATATATATATATATTAAAAACAAAAAAACAAAAACAAAAACAAAAAAAACACATAAAAAACCAAAAAAAAATTGACCTTATGCACTTGAGGTCGAGACGTCTTATAGATTCTGCCATACGGCCTAGGGCACCTTCTAGAGTACCTACGCAGGAAAGTGGGACCCAATCAGTAGGAAATTTGGCAGATATTGCTGAAACCTTTTCCGAATCCCAATCAGATACCTTTTCCAGAACAACTAGCTCATTGTCCATGGACAATCTAGGGCCGACAAATAGTCATCCCTTAGCCCCAAATAGGACACCCACAAGATCTTTTAATCCATTTGAAGCCGACACTATGGGGCTAACACTCAATGTGAGACTCCAATATGTCTACACGAACGCTCAAGGAGCTGAGATCTTTAGGGATCCACAACAACGGTATCTTGTTAAGATCGCAGACATTTTCTCAGAACTTGATAGAGCACCTCTAGTCAATGACCAGGGTAACATGTACATGGGTGGAGATGGTGTTCGCTACGAAGTCACCTACCATCCAGAGAATGTAGACAAATTAGGGGAGCTCTCTAAAACCGAGTTCTTAGACTTATCAAAGCTTTCCAGAGCAAGGGAGTCTAGAGATGACTGGCTCATTGAGCCGAACATGCCTGGACCATCCAATGCCCAGTCCTCAAAGCCATCCATGGATGATTTACTTCTTGTAGATCTAAATTTGGAAAGGGATAGGAAAGGCAAGAGCAAAATGGATCAGGGGGCTGAGAACCAATGGGAGTTTGTACGAGAAATTCCAGTGACAAAGGTCTTAGAGGATGACCCACTTCAAGAGGTCTATAAGGACTCGTTAGAGGGATATTATGCCACAACTAGATTGCCACAGCTCGATCTTCCTCTAGCACTGGTGGTGGTAGTTGAGAAGCTTGCAGGACACATGAACCGAATAATTGATAAATGGGCCAATGAATACCGAACCTTAGATTGGAAAGAGATTCGGGAGCTCACGTGGAAAGGACAACCATTATTCATGGAAGTGTTCTCAACAAATACAGCCAAACCAGGAGAGACAGCCTTTCTTGGAGAAACTGTTGCTCCTCCCCTACGAGAGTTCACTAGAGAGGGACCCTCAACATCAAAGTGGACCACTGCTAGTAGCCCAACTCTAGCACCAAGACATTATCCGACACCAAAAGTGCGACCACAGATCACACTACAACAACATTTTTCTCACTATAACAATCGGAGGGTAGGGGAGCCAACTCGGCCTCCCATAAATGCACCTCCTGAAATGCGGGTGACAAGATCTTTGGAGGGGTTCGGTGAGGCTGGTAATAGGGGACCCACACCAATTTTGGATGCATGTGGACCATCTTACCAAAGAGAGGAACAATTCCCACTGAGAGTGAGAGGCCGTAGGCCCTATGATGAGTATTCAAGACAAGTAAGGGCATCAACTCTTCAGAAACTGGTAAAGAAGTACAAAGGGTCGGAAGATCCATATGACCATGTAGCAGCATTTAGGCAAGCAGTTCGAGCTGAGCAAGTGGCTGACAAGCATACTCAAATTGAAGGATTTGGGCTTACTCTTGAGGGAAAGGCCCTTGCTTGGTTTCAGGCATTAGAGGCTTCAGACAAATCTTCTTTACGAGTTTTGGAAGAGAGATTCATTGCTGCTTTTTCCTTGATGGGAATTCAACATGACACGGTAGCACACATCTACTCTTTCAAGCAAGGCGAGAATGAGAGTGTTAGAGACTGTGTAAATAGAATGAAGCAGTACATTAATCGTTGCCCAGAAGATGAGAAGCCCGCCCAAAGTCGATTAATTTCTCTCTCCTTAAAAGGACTCAAAAATTCAACACTACATACACATCTCTATGCGAAGAAGCATACAAATTTCAATGAGTGTTGCCATGATGCTATGGATTTCACCGATAACTTCAAATTCCAACATGGTTCTGGCCCAGAGGTGAAACCTAGAGATCAGTGGGGTGATGACCAAAGTTCAGGGTCTAGCGCGCTAGTAAATCCAGACCAGATAGCTAACCTAGTACTAAGGAGATTGGGACAGACCTATCGCCCACCCATGAAGCCACAACAGCAGCAGCAACGAATAAGGAGTGTACTACCTACAGGTCCACATCTTTGTGGAGCATGTGGCGGTAACCATAAAACAGAGGAATGTAATACCTTTTCTCCTCTAGTCACAAACCAACCCACAAAAAAGTGGTGCCAAGCCTGTGCTTGAAACTTTACCCATACCACACAGGAATGTACTCGCATTGCAAGAATGAGACAGGAGCGTGAGCAGCCAAGGGGTGGAGTGGCTCCACAAATGTATCAACAGTATACTAATTTTGAACGTAAGCCACCGATGGCACAAGAGCAAGCACGACCTGTTCTTGGTGCTCAACCTCCTGCTCCTGGGACTGCTCCTATGAGGGTTGTTGACTATGACAATTCAAATATGTGTAGAGACTTGGTAAACCCAGGCTATGTGGAGGAGGAATACGCATCATATTCATCCAAGGAAAATCTCTTTGAAAGTCCTGCATACCCAAGCCAAGCACTGGAGATTCAACCAGGGGAACAAAACTCTTTGATGTTGCTAGGTGGCTACCAACCTAGGACTCCAGGCCCCTCAGGTCAATGGCAGCCAAGGAAAGTAGAGGCCAAACTAATGGGCCCCTGTTATGAGTGCGGAGAACCCCATTGGGCTCATGATTGTCCACATCGCTCAAGGCAAGCATCTCGATCCAATACAACAGTACAACAGTTTCCACCAATTGAAAGATATTGTCTAGGGTGTTGTGTAGAACACTTCCCAAAAGATTGTCTGCTGAAACCACATGAGGAAGGCACCTCTCAACCAAAGGTCTCACTCAACCTTGTAGGGGCAGTTCCATCTCCACCTTCATCTGAGAATGAGGATGTCGTGCCACTTAGAGTCATGACTAGATCACAGACACGAAATGCCGAAATACAGACTGATGAGACACCTCGAACTAGGGATGCAAAGACAAATCTAGTGGACAAGACCCTACAGTCCAATAGAAAAAAGACCACTAGGAGGAAGAAGAACCGAAACAAGCGAACTAAAAGTGCATCCACTAGTTCTCAAGATGCCTCTAAACAAAACATGAGGGATCAAACTTTTACATCCCAAGAAGTGCATGAGGAACATCAACCTCAACCTGGGCCTAGTGCTAAACAAGATGAGACTAGTACGACCGAGGATAGTTCTGGGGGTTCTGTTTTTGTGGATAAAGTCAATGAGACTCTAGATGCCATCATTGATGCTCATAGAAGTCGCATTGCAGCTTTATCTGAGCTATCCAAGAAGCTTCAAGAATACTCAAACCCTCGTGAGGAGAAGATCAATCTAGCTGTACATCAGCAACTCATTAGGGAAGCTCAGTCAATACTTGAGGGACCAACACCACCTATTCCTCGGGGCCCAACCTCTCTTAAGCCAACATTAGAAACCATACCGGAAGTATCATCAAGTCAGGAAATGAAAAGTGAGCTCATTTCACAAGCTCATAGCGAAAGGTCTGCACCAGTTGACACCCAATTGAAAGGAGGTATTCTGCCACCACCTAGCCTTGTCTTCCCATGCAATGATGAAGTTATTGATGCTAATGAGGACATGGCAAATGAGATGTGGGCCGCAGTTCATGAGAAAGTTAATGAGAACATGTCCTCTATTAGTTCGCCTCCATTCTCTAAGGTGGATTTTACCAGGGGCACGGAAAACAACTTTGGACGCCCAAGCATCCAGGAGGAAGTTCAAACAATTGTTTCTCCTAAAAGTAAGCATACAATGAAAACCTTACCATCATATCTGGGAGAATATGAGAACTGTTCTCAAACCTTGAGGATACCTTCCATGCATAAAAGGTTGACAAAGGAGAAGGATATGAATACCGTGCAAGCTATTTTGTCAGCACCAGCAGTGGCTTGTACCTTACCTTTGCTTGATTTGATAAAGCTTCGACCTGAGTTGTGGAATGATATTGCCACATGTTTGTCAGAGCAGGTATTGCTACAAAAGGGTCACCATGAGTGTACTATACACCCTGAGACAAAGCATGTTATGCCAGTTCCTATCAACAAAGTAGGAAAATTTTGTGAGGACGATCAGGGAAATGCTACCCTCCCATTAGAAGTGCGAAAAGTAGCTTCAACTGCAATACTTGATAGTGGTGCAGGAGTGGGCATTGTGACAAGGTCCATTTGGGAAAAGTGGGGCAAACCAGCTATTAGGAGTACCAGGATGCGCTTGCAGCTAGCAGATGGAAGCTTAGAACATCCCCTTGGGCTGCTTGAGAACATATTGGTCACCACATGTGGGATTGAATATGAGCACACCTTTGCAGTAGTGGATTTTGGAAAACATCCAAACTATGAAGTGATATTGGGTAGACCATTCATGCGACAATTTCAAATGATTCAAGATTGGGGATACAATTATTTGTACCTCCGACATGATTCTGTCATCACAAGAGTCAACCTAAGGAATCACTCATATCGTGATGTAACAAGGTCTCCAATAGATGAGTTTGATTCTGCTTCATCTGAGGGCTCAAGAGTTACATTGTCAGACGGGCGAGAAGATCTGTGGATGTGTGGAGCCTCATGTAGGGATTTCAACACTGAGAGACTTAAGGGTAATCGAAATGTATCAGACGAGGCATACATTCCACAACCCTTCCCTGAGCATTTAATTGATCCACTAGAATGGAGTCATGTCCTTGCAACATTATCGACATGTGCTTTACCTAAGCCAATTCAATTTTGTGACTCAGATGGATATGATATTATTCCTATACGAATGGTACAACCACGTGACCTTCTAGATGATTTGTACTATAGGAATGCATCCACAATAGCTCTACATGTCGAGGAAGTCTCAGTAGAGGATTTAACACTCGAATCTGCTAATGATGCTGATAAGGAAGACGGATGGGACTCTGATTTTGATAATAATGTGATAATCCCTGAGGAAGAGTTAGGAAAGGCACGCCTACTCTTGAGAGGAA
This sequence comes from Cibotium barometz, assembly GCF_041138505.1. Taxonomy (NCBI): domain Eukaryota; kingdom Viridiplantae; phylum Streptophyta; class Polypodiopsida; order Cyatheales; family Cibotiaceae; genus Cibotium; species Cibotium barometz. The sequence goes on from NC_141110.1 coordinate 25,446,593, forward strand.
GGGAGGTTCAATAAGAGATCCCTCCAAGCCGACCTAAACGTAAATGCTGTAAGAGCCATAAGAGAATCCATATACAAGATGAGAGGGAAAGACGTGAAAGACTACAAAAAGAAAAGGACGAGTCTAAGAGTGAACACTCTCGACCACCACCTCACTTCTCAGGAAAGAACGGATATCTATACTATGTCGTCCAAGCACAAGATAGTATCAAAGACCAAGTAAAATGATCAAATGGATTCCAAGTAGGAGAAAAGCTAAAAACTGTTAGCAAAAATCATAAAAAAACGAAGAAACAAAAACCAAAACTCAAGTCTAAAACCGATTCAAAAGAGAGTGTCGGAAGTGCAAAGACAAAGGTTGAACAAAAAAATCCGATGCAAGATGGCAAAGGAGAGCTCAAAACCGCATGGTCTTCAATGAGTGAAGACTCAAGTGGACAAGAACAAGGTCTCAATGTTCCTCCCAATTTCACACAGTACACTCTTCAAGATCGGAAGATTGTTCTTCAACAGCCCATGCGACAAAAACCAAGCATGCCAGGGGTTTCATACGATGGTCCAGAAGATGCAAAAAAGATTGATATTGCTAAGCCAGGAGAAGAACCTCGCTATGTGTGGATTGCCACAGACTTGTCCTTAGATGAGGAGAAGTTATTAATACAAACAATAAAGGAGTATCGCGATGTTTTTGCTTGGAGTTATAAAGACCTCAAAGGAGTTGATCCTTGCATATGTCAGCATACAATTCCATTGCGAGAGGATGCAAAGCCCTCCAAGCAACGTCCTTATACTTACAATGAAAATTTTGCACAGAAGATAAAGGAAGAAATAGACAAGCTCTTAGAGGCAGAATTTATCTATGAGATTGAACACACTGAATGGGTCTCCCCTATTGTAGTGGTGCCCAAGAAAAATGGAAAACTTCGAGTATGTGTAAACCTCAAAAAGGTAAATGCAGCTACTGTGCATGATCATTACCCACTTCCAATCACGAATCATGTTCTGGAACGAGTTGCAGGGAAAAAGGCATATAGTTTCTTGGATGGATTCTCCGGTTACAATCAAGTGTCAATTGATCCAAAGGATCAACACAAGACAGCCTTTGCTACTGAAGATGGCATCTTTGCCTATTGTGTTATGCCATTTGGTCTAACAAATGCACCAGCAACCTTTCAGCGGTTAATGAGTCATGTATTCAAGGAGTACCTTAGGCAATTTCTTGAGATCTTCATGGATGATTTATGTGTTCACTCACAAGAGCGTGATGATCATATAGAACACCTCAGACTTGTGTTTCAAAAGTGTCAACTTTATCGTATATGCTTGAATCCTGACAAGTGCAAATTCATGGTAAGACAAGGGAAAATTTTGGGCCATATTGTTTCTCGCAATGGGATTTCAACAGATATGGATAAAATTGATGTCATTGTTTCATTACCTTGGCCTATCAACCCTAAAGGGGTACAAACATTCATGGGACATTGTGGCTATTACCGTAGATTCATCTACATGTACGCTGTCCTAGCCAGACCATTATATGCTCTTCTTGTAAAGTTTAATTGGACTGATGAGTGTGAGGAATCCTTTGAAAAGTTGAAGCAAGCATTAGTGACTGCACCCATCTTACGGGCACCAGATTGGAACCAAATCTTTCATGTCCATATTGATGCTTCAAACTTTGCAATTGGATGTATTTTGGCTCAATCGGGAGAACATAATAAGGATTTCCCAATCTCATATGCTAGTCGACAGTTGAACAATGCTGAGAAGAATTATACCACAACAGAAAGAGAAGGATTGTCCATGATATATGCAGTGAAAAAGTTTCGCCATTACCTTTTGGCAAACAAATTCATATTTTTTTGTGGACCATCAAGCATTGCTATATTTGGTAAATAAGCCTTGTGCAACTGGAAGGATTGTGAGGTGGTTTATCATCCTTCTTGAGTTTGATTTTGAAGTGGCAGTTCGAAAAGGAACAACTCATCTTAGGGCAGATCATTTGTCTCGAATCACCTCTGGCGAAGCTCCTGTGGGTGTGGATGATGATATGTTAGATTCAACACTTTTCCTTGTAGAGACGGCTCCTAGATGGTCTGAATCCATTTTAGAAATTTTGACAAGTGGGCAGATACAACTAGCGGGTCCTAATGTGGACCTATGGCGACCATTCAAGTTAATCTCAGGGAGATTATATCGTCAGGGTAATGATGGAGTGTTGCGGCTTATACCTAACCCTGACCAATATGAGGAAATCTTGGAATGGGCACATGCGGGTATCGGTGGAATCCATGCATCAGCTACTACTTGTGTGCGACGTATATCTCAGGATGGACAATGGTGGCCTACCATGCATGCGGATGCTGAAAAATTTGTTCGTAACTGTGCTTCATGTCAAATTCAACAGCCAATTCATAATGTCACATTATTCCAAATTTCAACTACACCAAGTTGGAGTAAGTATATTGTGGACTATCTTCAGCATGGTCATACGGATCAAAAAATTCCTAAACATCGAAAGCATGCTATTAATGTTGAAGCGGCAAACTATATGCTGATAGAGGGCCAACTCTACAAGAGGGGCAAGGATGGCAACTTACGCATGTGTGTATGTGAAGCTGACTATTTGAAAATCTTAACTCATGCACATGCAGGTGTCGGGGGTGGACACTTTTCGGGCAATACCACAGCTAAGTTGATTAGGTGGTCTGGGCTTTGGTGGCCAACCTTACAAATGAATGCCGAAGAATATGTAAAACGTTGTGACGATTGTCAAAGGACCAAACCTCCCATCACAAAGGACAATATGCCATTGCGGCCTATGTTAAGCACACGTGCTTTTGCAAAATGGGGTATTGATTTTGTCGGTCCCATTAAACCTCCAGCTCGTCACACGCATGCTGAATATATTATAGTCGCAACCGACTATTTGACCAAATGGGTAGAGGCAAAGGCTACAGTCAAAAATGATGCCAAAACCACAGCCAAGTTCTTGTATGAGTACGTGTTTACACGCTATGGCTTACCCATTGAGATCGTTAGTGATCAAGGTGTACACTTTGTAAATGAGGTCATAGAATTTTTGCTTCAAGAATTTATGGTAATTCACAAGCGTTCTGCACCCTATCATCCCCACAGACCAATGGACAAGCTGAGAGTCCTAACAAGATTCTCTGCATAGCACTCACAAAGATTGTTGAGGGACATAGGACTGATTGGGAGAAAAAGTTGCACTCAGTTCTTTGGGCATATAGGACAGCCTATAAAAGATCTGTGAGCACAACCCCATTTGAGCTTGCTTTTGGGTTAGACGTAATTCTTCCCATTGAATTTCTTGTACCTACTCTATGAGTAGCTAAACAATTGGATTGGACTGGTCATGAGCTTTCACAACGCGTTGACGAATTGGAAAAGCTTGATGAGACCCGCTTATTGGCGGTAATGGGGATGTATGCTGAGAAGAGGAGACAGAAGCAATGGTATGATAGAAATGTAACAACTGGTCGATTCAAAAAAGGGGACCTGGTGCTCTTGTACACACTTAAGAAGCATAAGAGAAAGCTCAAGAAACGTGGCCTAGGACCGTTTGTGATTAATGAGCTTACTCCAAGTGGTGCAGTGCGTTTAGAGACACTAGAAGGTGAGCAAATGCCTAACTTCATTAATGGAAGTTGTCTCAAGAAATATAATGAACCATTAACTGAAGCCATGCTTCAACACATGCATGCTGCACAAACACGAAAGGAAGCACTTGACCTACTTAAACGTCAGGCTCAAGAAGAGGCTAAAGCTAGAGTTGCAAAAGCCAAGGAGCGTCGCAAAGCTTCTATGTTGGCCCTACAGTTGGCTACTGATAAACCATATGTCGATCCATTCAATATTCAAGTGTGCCTTCATCTTCATGAGACTACCTACTTTGTCTCTGCCTTAATTGACTCTAGTGCAGATTATAATGTTCTCTCGTTTGACACATGGATAGCCTTGGGTCAACCAACACTTGTACACATTCCTGTTGACCTACGAAGCTTCTCAGGGGAAGATAACCCTATAGAGGAAAAATGTGTCATTATGATGACCATTCAGGATCACCAGATGTCAGTGCCCTTTTATGTGGCACGTAAGTCCAAGGCAGTAGTAGAGGCTGTTCTTGGTCGATCGTGGTTAAATGCTACCAATTGCTCATTAGATTGGAAGAATAGACAATATAAGTTGCAAATTGATTTGGATTGCATCTTGGGATCTGCTACTCCACGAGCTTTATCGTGTCAAAAGGGTAATGTTTCTACCTTACACAACCCACTCTCAAAATCTGCTCTTGAAGCTCCAAAACAAATGATGTGGATAATTGATGAGTACTCAAGTGAGGGCCATGGCTGGCATGTTCCAACTACTCTAGTAGCTGCTCAAAGAAGGCCAGGCAAGAAGGAATTATCAATTTGGCTACCCAAAGATGCGTACAAACTTGTACCATCTAGTCCAGTTGCTAAGCCTCCTAAAAAGCACATCATTTCCAAGCCTAAACCTCGGATTGTTACTCGATGGGTCCCAAAACATGTTCTTAAAGCACAAGGCTATTATGAGGGTGCAACAACAATTTGGCTTCCAAAATGCCATGGTTTGCTAGGGGTAAAAGAGTGTTTCAGAAAGATTCCAAAAGCCACCCTTGATTTTCCATATCAGTGGGTGCAAAAGAAATCAACACAAACTCTTCAAGATAGGATAGGTGGCTGTGATAGCACCTACAAATCTACTTGTGTTGATCTTCCTAAAACATGTATTGAAACACCGGTTGTCCCAATTTCTCCTTGTTACACAATTCCACCATCAACTTGTGTACCTAAGACAAGTCCAAATGAGTCTCATTTGAGCATAGATTCTAGCATTTCAATGCCTAAATCCTCTTATCTTGCTCAAATTCCAAGACAATTGCTAAAATTCCCACCTCTTAAAAAGGATATACCTAAAACCAAAGATAAGGCATTAACACTACAATTGAAGCTCTTTGGTAGATCAATGTTTGAATAATGTGGTTCCTTATGCCTTTAGAGGATTGTGTTCTTTTTGAGATAATCTTGTTTTTGATTGGAAGTGTAATGATGGATATGAGTGTTCTAAATTTCATTGTTCTATTCTAGGTACTTCTATGCTCCCTTAGGTGAAAATTGCTGTGGGCATCACTTTGTCACGTTATTCTATCAACAGCATCACCCATTTCCACATTGTCAAGAGTGTGCACGACTCGTATTAGGAGAAGCTTCACATATTTGTTGGATATGCCGCTCTTACTTTAGACGATATGGCACGGGCTTAATGAAACAAATTGTGGGAATTACACCCCAACGCCATAATCTTCTTAATGTGAGAATACCAAAGAGAGGACCAAATCAACGTAGATTACCTGAGGAGGTTCAAGCACAACAATGGAGGGATACAAGCTTAAATGACTTGCAACCACCGATCTTGCAAGCCCTCCTTCCCCAAGCCTCAACATGTCAATATAGGATCAATATGAGTACCTATATTGCGCAGTTCCAAAATCGAAATTGTCTGCTTAACCTTCCCATAGAACCAATGCCATATTTTAGTGAGGAAGCACTCCTTCCTCTACCACCTTCTCCAGAGGCCGGTTTTTGTGAGAGGTTGTCCCTGCATCTTGAGGAAATTGATACCATCTTTCCAGCAGAAGTGGACACGGATCCACCACCAGCGCAAGGGTAAGCTCAGCGACTCCACAATAAGATCGACAAGCCAGGGCACTTTTCTCCCACTGGGTTTTTCCCCTCGGCTATATTCGGTGATTGGCACCAATAGCAAATTTTATTCTTTTCTTTTCTTTTCTTGTTTGTTAATAAAAATTTTACAGAGATCTCAGCTAAACAAGAGCATCTAACAAGCCCCAACAGTCCACCTATCGTGCCCACAAATTAGGAAGGGGGGAGACACGCTACGCCTACAAAGACCAAGGAGGAGCAATCTACACAAAATCAGCAATGCATCAATGCAAACGAACAAACATCAAACGGGCACTACAACAGGTGTATTCAAATCATAATCTTTTGTTCTTTATGTGCTTTTATCTTTTGGATATATGGTTTGCATGTTCACACAATGTTGGCTGGTTTAAGTTTTTGATTAGTTGTTAAAATATGGTGAGTGAATTCTAGATTCTTAGTGAACTTAGTAGAAGATATTTCTATTTAAAGACAGTGTAGGATATATACCAATGGAGTATGCTAAGTTCTTATGCTTTCAAGGTATATTAGTTATCCCTAGTGGTAGTTACCTCTTAGATATGAACTAGGTGCTAGGATTAATAAAAAATTTATGAAAATATACCCTAAAAAAATATATACAAAGTGAATTGAGACATGACGTGTCTACAGCCATGAGGAATGCTTGGTAGGACCTGGGGTTGTCTTAGCACCTTGGGGCCGATGCCTTGGTTTCCATGGGGTGAACACTGACGTCTAAAAACTTCAGAAAAAAGACCTTCAAGGAATCTATCGCCTTGATAGATGTTGGTAGGACTCTGGGGTACATTATGGGCCCTCGAGACCGATGCCCTCATCTTCATGGGGTACTCCTTATGTCATAAAAGAAAGAAAAAGGGTCTGTCGCCCTTGAGATACTTAGCGGCTTTTAGATTCTCTTGGCGGAGGTCTCTTGGCCATTGCTTGGGTCTCATTGGGATGGAACCTTAATCTTTATCACCTTCTACACACACATCAAAAAAAAAAAAGGAGTTCCAATCACCTTTGCTCATATTTAGGAGTAGGTTTGCCACTTAGGAATAACTTAAATACTTGTAGGACAATGAGATTGCGGTCATAACCGGCGGTGTACAAGCACACTTGCCTTTGCATAGCACTATCTACCACTTAGTCTCACTTTGACTAGTCTTTACTCACCTATTTTAGTACTCTTTAAAACTTTAATCAACCTTGCACTTGTATGCTCACGTGTGAAATTATCATTGCTGGTTTTTTTTCTTTTCTTTTCTTTTCTTTTTCTCAATAAAAGGCTTTACTTGTATCCATTGTTTTTTGCAGCTCGTACTCCTACCGCGCTCGAGGACGTGCACAAAATAGGAAGGGGGGAGTGTTGCATGACGAATGAAGATCAATGCAAGGATGCAACAAAAAAGACACTTAGGGCTCTTGTAAAGAGTTCCAAGTTGTAGATGAATGTGGGAGAGGGCTTGACAATAATCCCACATGGGAACTTTTGGGAGTTTTAGAGTTTTTGTATAAAAAGTGGCTCATTTGAGAGCTAAAGGGCACTCTTTGGTCATTTGGTTGAGAGGCTCATAGAGAGAGCTTGCTCCATAGCTCCTTCTCATGTGCTCTCCCAAGGCTCTCCATCTCCATTCTTGCTTCAATCTTGTACTCTCTATTCTCTACGTATTCAATGATTTGAGGTTGCGGTCTACACACTTGCTAATCTAGATTTCTTAATGATGTTTTGATGCTAAAATCTGATTTGTGAATTGTAGAGTGCATGTGATGAAGCTTGTGCATGAAATGATGTGTAGTTGAGGCTTGTGTGATAGCTCTTTGCATGTTAGATTCTTTGCATAAGTTGCATTTTTGTGCTTAAGTGTAGCCTAATCTTGATGCGTTGATTATGTTAGATTGATTGCTTGAGTGTTGAAGAAGGATTGAGTAGGACTAGAAGTCATTAGTGTGTGGTTAACTAATCTTCTCCCATTCGGGATAGCCTCTATGCGCTAACCGGGTTGCATTCACGGATTGACAAAGTGTGTGGGTTGGAGTGTAGCCTCCGCTATGCTATGATGTCCCAAACACTTAGGTTTTAGCATGGAGTCACACGAGGAGGGCCGCTCATCTATTGTGGACCTCATCGCGGAGATAGACCGCGAGTTTGCGGCTAGGAGTGCTAGAGACACACTGTCTACATTACATATCGTGGTAGACTTGGAGGCGATGCTTTCGTCCCTTCGTAGCCTTCACGATATTGTTTATGTAGCAGCTCTAAGACAATCAATCTCCGCTCTCGCCTCTACCAACTCTTGAGTGAGTCTCTCAGTGGTAGGTATGGGACCCTACGTGACACAATCAACCATGCCGCTCATGTAAAAATATAGAAAAGTACATATAAATATGTAAATAAATGACTAAAAAAACTTAAGAAGTAATAAATATGTAAATACCTCGACATCTGTCGTCGATATCGATCGTGAGAACAGGCGCACCACGTGCTGGATGCTCTCCGTGTGGTACTCTCAGTACGTCAATGTCGACCTGGTGGGTGCCAAGAGCCTCTACTGTCGACATAGGCACAAATGAAGGATCTGTAGTAGGAGCTACATGAAGGGATGGTGGAGGCCGCCTACCCTGGTCCTGGAGACGGCCTCGGCCAGCACCACCACCCGGACGATGGCTAGTGTAATCCACCTCCTCCCCTAAGACAAACTCTGCATATAATTGCTTTGCGAAGTATATGGGAATCTGGCGATTGTTCGACATCCTCCCATATGCGGCAACATATCAACATCCTCCCATATGCGATAACATATCGACTATAGATATGTGCCGCCATACGAGGATGCGAACACCGCGAAATAGTAAGGGGCTTGCCCGCCCCAGGCCTCATCCCACGACTATCGATGAAAAGATCTAAGTAGGCTCCATCCCTAATCGGAGCAAGATCACATACCTGACAATATGTTAGGCCATGTGACACAGGAGCAGTGCGATGGTGGGCTATCCACTCATCATTACAGACGACAGAGGCAGCTACTGCAGAGGCACAGCATCTGAGAGAGTCCGACATCCAGCAGGTAGGTTTCTCTTGCACGTAAAAGAGTTATAATTAAGGTCCTAAGTTATAAATTTCTTTAAGTAATACCTAATGAGAGAGACTAATCAATTATTTTTATGCTTTACTTTTTTGCATAGGCTCCGACCGAGGTAGAGAGCTCTAGAGCTGAGGCACAGCATCACCAGATTATGGAGCGGATTGCCCAGCATAGGGCAGAGCAGTTGATGCTACATGTTCGCAGATCCTCGGACGTGAAAGTGCCTTACCTACCTTTATATCCACGGCCTATTATAGAGGTTTTTCGACGACCTCTCCCTCAGGATGCACCACCCTTCCTACGTGATGCGTGCTGCGCTTTATGTATCGAGGACATTGATACTACTGGTGGATATGCCCTGGGATGCGGACATTTTTTCCATTTGTCTTGCATCACCCAGGAGCTAGTACGGTTCTCAGCATGCCCCTCTTGCCGTGCACGCGTCGACCTAGCGACATACAGAGTTTTGGGCATTGATGATCTTCACCCAGGCCTCGTTTGAGTAGATTCTAGGACTGGCAGGCCTATTGATTTTACATTAGCTATTGACTTGGGACTCGATGCCTTCGATGATAGAGATCAGGAGCCTGAGGTGCCTCCAGAGATTGAGTGGAGCTCACATGAGTTTGATGCATACCAGAGAGTCCTACATGAGAGCCAGATCACAACATATGAGCGCGTGGGTGGTGCTGGTCCTAGTGGCACCTCGGGTGATGGTGCTAGCAGCAGTGCTGCTTCTCATGAGCAGCGTGTCCTTACAGCAGAGGAGCTTACACGAGCAGAGTGGCAAACACGTACCATTGCAGATTATAGATTTTGGGATTACAGATAGAGACGTCTTGCATTAGCAAGACGTAGAGAGAGAGAGAGAGGGCTATAGCAGCTTTTGGGACTCGTGAGCTCCCGAGTACACCGGCACCAGCTCACGATCCTACCTTTGAGGCAGACCTCCCCGCAGACATTCGACGACCCCCGCACAGCCGGCACAGCCTCCTCGACGTGCACAGCAGCCTCGACGCACACGTCGACCACCAACAGTTAGAGATGACAATTTTGATTGGGTTGCCGTTGATAGTGACTAAACTCAGACTAGCTGGGTTAGCTCACTTACATTGTACTTAGATTTATAGGCAGTGACTAACCTTAGACTAGCTGGGGTAGCTCATTTTCATTCTGATGTACCTATTTGATGTTTATATACATTATGAGTTTTTTCATTATTGAGTATCATTACATTTTAGTTGATGTTCTTGATTTTATTATATTTTTTAACACTTTGGCTATCATATTGTTTGTTGAAAATCTCCATGCCATCGTACCCAAACATGCTCCGATGGGGGGACCAAACTTTGCAAGCATGGTGGGGGGGGCCCACCCCCACATGCTAGCAAAGTTTGGTCACAATCAGTGCATGTTTGGATTGGTAATTAGCGCCCAATGCAGGTTTTTGAAGTCTCTTAATGCTTAAGAGGCCATGGAAAATCCGGGCCTTCCCCATACCATCATACCCAAACAGGCTCCGATGGGGACCAAACTTTGCAAGCATGTGGGGGGCACCCACCCCCACATTCTTGCAAAGTTTGGTCACAATCGGAGCATGTTTGGATTGCTAATTAGCGCCCAGTGCGGGTTTTGTAAGTCTCTTGGTGCTTAAGAGGCCATGGAAAATCCGGGCCTTCCCCATACTATCGTACCCAAACACGCTCCGATGGGAACCAAACTTTGCAAGCATGTGAGGGGGACCCACCCCCACATGCTTGCAAAGTTTGGTCACAATTAGAGCATGTTTGGATTGGTAATTAGCACCCAGTGCGGGTTTTTGAAGTCTCTTGGTGCTTAAGAGGCCATGGAAAATCTGGGCCTTCCCCATACCATCGTACCCAAACATGCTCCTATGGGGACCAAACTTTGCAAGCATGTGGGGGGGACCCACCCCCACATGCTTGCAAAGTTTCGTCACAATCGGAGCATGTTTGGATTGGTAATTAGCGCCCAGTGCAGATTTTTCAAGTCTCTTGGTGCTTAAGAGGCCATGGAAAATCTGGGCCTTCCCCATACCATCATACCCAAACATGCTCCAATGGGAACCAAACTTTGCAAGCATGTGGGGGGGACCCACCCCCACATGCTTGCAAAGTTTGGTCACAATCGGAGCATGTTTGGATTGCTAATTAGCGCCCAGTGCGGGTTTTTGAAGTCTCTTGGTGCTTAAGAGGCCATGGAAAATCCGGGCCTTCCCCATACTATCATACCCAAACAGGCTTCGATGGGAACCAAACTTTGCAAGCATGTGGGGGGGACCCACCCCCACATGCTTGCAAAGTTTGGTCACAATGAGAGCATGTTTGGATTGGTAATTAGCACCCAGTGCGGGTTTTTGAAGTCTCTTGGTACTTAAGAGGCCATGGAAAATCCGGGCCTTCCCCATACCATCGTACCCAAACATGCTCCGATGGGGACTAAACTTTGCAAGCATGTGGGGGGGACCCACCCCCACAAAGTTTGGTCACAATCGGAGCATGTTTGGGTTGGTAATTAGCGCCCAGTGCGGATTTTTCAAATCTCTTGGTGCTTAAGAGGCCATGGAAAATCTGGGCCTTCCCCATACCATCGTACCCAAACATGCTCCAATGGGGACCAAAATTTGCAAGCATGTGGGGGGGACCCACCCACACATGCTTGCAAAGTTTGGTCACAATCAAAGCATGTTTGGATTGGTAATTAGCACCCAGTCCGGGTTTTTGAAGTCTCTTGGTGCTTAAGAGGCCATGGAAAATCTGGGCCTTCCCCATACCATCTTACCCAAACATGCTCCGATGGGGATCAAACTTTGCAAGCATGTGAGGGTTGTCCCCCCCACATGCTTGCAAAGTTTGGTCCCCATCGGAGCATGTTTGGGTATGATGGTATGGGGAAGGCCGCCCGGATTTTCCTTGGCCTCTTAAGCACCAAGAGACTTGAAAAATCTGCACTGGGCGCTAATTACCAATCCAAACATGCTCCGATTGTGACCAAACTTTGCAAGCATGTGGGGGTGGGTCCCCCCCACATGCTTGCAAAGTTTGGTCCCCATCGGAGCATGTTTGGGCAAGTGGAATGGGAAGGCCCGGATTTTCCATGGCCTATTAAGCACCAAGAGACTTCAAAAACCCGCACTGGGTGCTAATTACCAATCTAAACATGCTCTGATTGTGACCAAACCTTGCAAGCATGTGGGGGTGGGTCCCCCTAACATGCTTGCAAAGTTTGGTCCCCATCGGAGCATGTTTGGGTACGATGGTATGGGGAAGACTTGGATTTTCCATGGTCTCTTAAGCACCAAGAGATTTGAAAAATCCGGACTGGGCGCTAATTACCAATCCAAACATGCTCCGATTGTGACCAAACTTTGCAAGCATGTGGGAGTGGGTCCCCCCCACATTCTTGCAAAGTTTGGTCCCCATCGGAGCCTGTTTGAGTACGATAGTATGGGGAAGGCCCGGATTTTCCATGGTCTCTTAAGCACCAAGAGATTTGAAAAATCCGGACTCGGCGCTAATTACCAATCTAAACATGCTCCCATTGTGACCAAACTTTGCAAGCATGTGGGGGTGGGCCCCCCCCACATGCTTGCAAAGTTTGGTCCCCATCGGAGCCTGTTTGAGTACGATAGTATGGGGAAGGCCCGGATTTTCCATGGCCTCTTAAGCACCAAGAGACTTCAAAAACCCGCACTGGGCGCTAATTACCAATACAAGCATGCTCCGAATATGACCAAACTTTGCAAGCATGTGGGGGTGGGTCCCCTCCACATGCTTGCAAAGTTTGATCCCCATCGGAGCATGTTTGGGTACGATGGCATGGGGAAGGCCCGGATTTTCCTTGGCCTCTTAAGCACCAAGAGACTTCAAAAACCTGCACTGGGTGCTAATTACCAATCCAAACATGCTCTGATTGTGACCAAACTTTGCAAGCATGTGGGGGTGGGTCCCCCCCACATACTTGCAAAGTTTGGTTCCCATCAGGACATGTTTGGGTACGATGGTATGGGGAAGGCCCGGATTTTCCAAGGCCTCTTAAGCACCAAAAGACTTGAAAAATCTGGACTAGGCGGCGCTAATTACCGATCCAAACATGCTCCGATTGTGACCAAACTTTGCAAGCATGTGGGGTTAGGTCCTCCCCCACATGCTTGCAAAGTTTAGTCCCCATCGGAGCATGTTTGGGTACGATGGTATGGGGAAGGCCCGGATTTTCCATGGCCTCTTAAGCACCAAGAGACTTGAAAAATCCGCACTGGGCGCTAAATACCAATCCAAACATGCTCCGATTGTGACCAAACTTTGCAAGAATTTGGGGGTGGGTCCCCCCCACATGCTTCCAAAGTTTGTTCCCCATCGGAGTATGTTTGGGTACGATGGTATGGGGAAGGCCCGGATTTTCCATGGCCTCTTAAGCACCAAGAGACTTCAAAAACCCGCAGTGGGCGCTAATTACCAATCCAAACATGCTCCGATTGTGACCAAACTTTGCAAGCATATGGAGGTGGGTCTCCCCCACATGCTTGCAAATTTTAGTGCCCATCGGAGCATGTTTGGGTTCGATGGTATGGGGTAGGCTCGGATTTTCCATGGCCTCTTAAGCACCAAGAGACTTGAAAAATCCGCACTTGGCACTAATTACCAATCCAAACATGCTCTGATGGGGACCAAACTTTGCAAGCATGTGGGGGTGGGTCCCCCCCACATGCTTGGAAAGTTTGCTCCCCATCGGAGCATGTTTGGGTACGATGATATGGGGAAGGCCCGGATTTTCCTTGGCCTCTTAAGCACCAAGAGACTTGAAAAATCTGCACTGGGCGCTAATGTATGGGGAAGGCCCGGATTTTCCATGGCCTCTTAAGCACCAAAAGACTTCAAAAACCCGCACTGGTGGGTGCTAATTACCAATCTAAACATACCTTGATTGTAACCAAACCTTGCAAGCATGTGGGGGTGGGTCCCCCCTACATGCTTGCAAAGTTTGGTCCCCATCGGAGCATGTTTGGGTACGATGGTATGGGAAAGGCTTGGATTTTCCATGGCCTCTTAAGCACCAAGAGATTTGAAAAATCCGGACTGGGCGCTAATTACCAATCCAAACATGCTCCGATTGTGACCAAACTTTGCAAGCATGTGGGAGTGGTTCCCCCTCACATGCTTCCAAAGTTTGGTCCCCATCGGAGCCTGTTTGAGTACGATAGTATGGGGGAAGGCCCGGATTTTCTATGGCCTCTTAGGCACCAAGAGATTTGAAAAATCTAGACTGGGCGCTAATTTACCAATCCAAACATGCTCGGATTGTGACCAAACTTTGCAAGCATGTGAAGGTGGGTCCCCCCCACATGCTTGCAAAGTTTGGTCCCCATCGGAGCCTGTTTGAGTACAATAGTATGGGGAAGGCCCGGATTTTCCATGGCCTCTTAAGCACCAAGAGACTTCAAAAACCCGCACTGGGCGCTAATTACTAATACAAACATGCTCCGATTATGACCAAACTTTGCAAGCATGTGGGGGTCCCCCCCACATGCTTGCAAAATTTGATCCCCATCGGAGCATGTTTGGGTACGATGGCATGGGGAAGGCCCGGATTTTCCTTGGCCTCTTAAGCACCAAGAGACTTCAAAAACCCGCACTGGGTGCTAATTACCAATCCAAACATGCCCTGATTGTGACCAAACTTTGCAAGCATGTGGGGGTGGGTCCCCCCCACATACTTGCAAAGTTTGGTTCCCATGGGGGCATGTTTGGGTACGATGGTATGGGGAAGGCCCGGATTTTCCAAGGCCTCTTAAGCACCAAAAGACTTGAAAAATCCGGAATAGGCGCCGCTAATTACCGATCCAAACATGCTCCGATTGTGACCAAACTTTGCAAGAATGTGGGGGTGGGTCCCCCCCACATGCTTGCAAAGTTTGGTCCCCATCGGAGCATGTTTGGGTACGATGGTATGGGGAAGGCCCGGATTTTCCATGGCCTTTTAAGCACCAAGAGACTTGAAAAATCCGCACTGGGTGCTACTTACCAATCCAAACATGCTCCGATTGCGACCAAACTTTGCAAGCATGTGGGGGTGGGTCCCCCCCACATGCTTTTAAAGTCTGTTTCCCATCGGAGCATGTTTGGGTAGGATGGTGTGGGGAAGGCCCGGATTTTCCATGGCCTCTTAAGCACTAAGAGACTTCAAAAACCCGCACTGGTGGGCGCTAATTACCAATATACACATGCTCCGATTGTGACCAAACTTTGCAAGCATATGGGGGTGACCAGCCCCCCACATGCTTGTAAAGTTTGGTCCCCATCGGAGCATGTTTGGGTACGATGGTATTGGGAAGGCCCGGATTTTCCATGGCCTCTTAAGCACCAAGAGACTTGAGAAATCTGCACTGGGCACTAATTACCAATCCAAACATGCTCCGATTGTGACCAAACTTTGCAACCATGTGAAGGTGGGTCCCCCCCACATGCTTGCAAAGTTTGGTCCCCATCGGAGCATGTTTGGGCACGATGGTATGGGGAAGGCCCGGATTCTCCATGGCCTCTTAAGCACCAAGAGACTTCAAAAACCCGCAGTGGGTGCTAATTACCAATCTAAACATGCTCTCATTGTGACCAAACCTTGTAAGCATGTGGGGGTGGGTCCCCCCTACATGCTTACAAAGTTTGGTCCCCATCGGAGCATGTTTGGGTACGATGGTATGGGAAAGACTTGGATTTTCCATGGCCTCTTAAGCACCAAGAGATTTGAAAAATCTGGACTGGGTCCTAATTACCAATCCAAACATGCTCCGATTATGACCAAACTTTGCAAGCATGTGGGAGTGGGTCCCCCCCACATGCTTTCAAAGTTTGGTCCCCATCGGAGCCTGTTTGAGTACGATAGTATGGGGAAGGCCCGGATTTTCCATGGCCTCTTAAGCACCAAGAGATTTGAAAAATCCGGATTGGGCGCTAATTACCAATCTAAACATGCTCCGATTGTGACCAAACTTTGCAAGCATGTGGGGGTGGGTCCCCCCCACATGCTTGCAATGTTTGGTCCCCATCGGAGCCTGTTTGAGTACGATAGTATGGGGAAGGCCCGGATTTTCCATGGCCTCTTAAGCACCAAGAGACTTCAAAAACCCGCACTGGGCGCTAATTACCAATACAAGCATGCTCCGATTATGACCAAACTCTGCAAGCATGTGGGGGTGGGTCCCCTCCACATGCTTGCAAAGTTTGATCCCCGTCGGAGCATGTTTGGGTACGATGGCATGGGGAAGGCCCGGATTTTCCTTGGCCTCTTAAGCACCAATAGACTTCAAAAACAAGCACTGGGTGCTAATTACCAATCCAAACATGCTCTGATTGTGACCAAACTTTGCAAGCATGTGGAGGTGGGTCCCTCCCAGATACTTGCAAAGTTTGGTTCCCATCGGGACATGTTTGGGTACGATGGTATGGGGAAGGCCCGGATTTTCCAAGGCCTCTTAAGCACCAAAGACTTGAAAAATCCGGACTAGGCGGCGTTAATTACCGATCCAATGATGCTCCGATTGTGACCAAACTTTGCAAGCATGTGAGGGTGGGTCCCCCCCACATGCTTGCAAAGTTTGGTCCCCATCGGAGCATGTTTAGGTACGATGGTATGGGGAAGGCCTGGATTTTCCATGGCCTCTTAAGCACCAAGAGACTTGAAAAATCCGCACTGGGCACTAATTACCAATCCAAACAAGCTCCGATTGTGACCAAACTTTGCAAGAATGTGGGGGTGGGTCCCCCCCACATGCTTCCAAGGTTTGTTCCCCATCGGAGTATGTTTGGGTACGATGGTATGGGGAAGGCCCGGATTTTCCATGGCCTCTTAAGCACCAAGAGACTTCAAAAACCCGCACTGGGTACTAATTACCAATCCAAACATGCTCCAATTGTGACCAAACTTTGCAAGCATATGGAGGTGGGTTCCCCCCACATGCTTGCAAAGTTTGGTCCCCATCAGAGCATGTTTGGGTACGATGGTATGGGGAAGGCTCGGATTTTCCATGGCCTCTTAAGCACCAAGAGACTTGAAAAATCCGCACTGGGCGCTAATTACCAATCCAAACATGCTCCGATGGGGACCAAACTTTGAAAGCATGTGGGGGTGGGTCCCCCCCACATGCTTGCAAAGTTTGGTCCCCATCGGAGCATGTTCGAGTACGATGGTATGGGGAAGGCCTGGATTTTCCTTGGCCTCTTAAGCACCAAGAGACTTGAAAAATCTGCACTGGGCGCTAATGTATGGGGAAGGCCCGGATTTTCCATGGCCTCTTAAGCACCAAAAGACTTCAAAAACCCGCACTGGGTGCTAATTACCAATCTAAACACTCTGATTGTGACCAAACCTTGCAAGCATGTGGGGGTGGGTCCCCCCTACATGCTTGCAAAGTTTGGTCCCCATCGGAGCATGTTTGGGTACGATGGTATGGGAAAGGCTTGGATTTTCCATGGCCTCTTAAGCACCAAGAGATTTGAAAAATCCAGACTGGGCGCTAATTACCAATCCAAACATGCTCCGATTGTGACCAAACTTTGCAAGCACGTGGGAGTGGGTCCCCCCCACATGCTTGCAAAGTTTGGTCCCCATCGGAGCCTGTTTGAGTATGATAGTATGGGGAAGGCCCGGATTTTCCATGGCCTCTTAAGCACCAAGAGATTTGAAAAATCCGGACTGGGCGCTAATTACCAATCCAAACATGCTCCGATTGTGACCAAACTTTGCAAGCATGTGGGGGTGGGTCCCCCCCACATGCTTGCAAAGTTTGGTCCCCATCGGAGCCTGTTTGAGTATGATAGTATGGGGAAGACCCGGATTTTCCATGGCCTCTTAAGCACCAAGAGACTTCAAAAACCCGCACTAGGCGCTAATTACCAATACAAACATGCTCCGATTATGACCAAACTTTGCAAGCATGTGGGGGTGGGTCCCCCCCACATGCTTGCAAAGTTTGATCCCCATCGGAGCATGTTTGGGTACGACGGCATGGGGAAGGCCCGGATTTTCCTTGGCCTCTTAAGCTTCAAGAGACTTCAAAAACCCGCACTGGGTGCTAATTACCAATCCAAACATGCTCTGATTGTGACCAAACTTTACAAGCATGTGGGGGTGGGTCCCCCCCACATACTTGCAAAGTTTGGTTCCCATGGGGGCATGTTTGGGTATGATGGTATAGGGAAGGCCCGGATTTTCCAAGGCCTCTTAAGCACCAAAAGACTTGAAAAATCCGGAATAGGCGGCGCTAATTACCAATCCAAACATGCTCCGATTGTGACCAAACTTTGCAAGCATGTGGGGGTGGGTCCCCCCCACATGCTTGCAAAGTTTGGTCCCCATCGGAGCATGTTTGGGTACGATGGTATGGGGAAGGCCCGGATTTTCCATGGCCTCTTAAGCACCAAGAGACTTGAAAAATCCGCACTGGGCGCTAATTACAATAAGGCAAGGGCTACCTTGAGAAGTCACAGGCCCGCCAAGATAATAACTCCTTATCCCACTTATCATGAATCATCAAAGAGGTCCAAAATTGGGTTAAGCATGAGGAGCTAATGCTAAATGAGACATTCACATGTAAAGAGAGTATTTGAATAAGGGTTTGAAAGATAAGAGAATGGCAATGACACAAAATGCTCAATTGAGGAGGCTCATTCCTTGATTTGAAAGGGAGAGGAGGGCTCCTTTTATAGGTGGAGAATCACCCTCTCTTCCATTGTTCAACATAAAAATCTTCAACCCTTCAGTGATATAAGGGTAGATGTCACCATCAATTGTCCTCTTAGGCTAAGTCTTCTATTGATTATTAAATTGAAGACTTTTTGACTTTGAGAGTGTGATGAGATAATAGCCAAGCCTAAGTGGCATGTAGGTGGAGATCCCACTTACACATGGCGGAATTCTCCTCTTCCATGTAGGCATTCTAGAAGAATCTTTCCCAATTATGCACCTACACACACTCCTCCACACGCCTTCCACACTCCCCAACTTGTAGCCTTATGGTGAATACCATATTAATAATACAATAAAAATCCATGTGAGCATGAAGGCCCACTTTTATTTTCCACATCACTAGCCTATCTACCATACCAAAGTATTTATCAAACATACTTGTGGCATTTACAATGTGTGTATCCTAAATCAAGTAAAACCATTATATTTGAAGATAGAATGCTGCTATCGGGGTAGCCGCCAAGCCGCCGCATCACCACGCCGTTATTCCATTGTGGGCGCCGCAATCTTCCTGGACAAGCTTCCACCTTATTACCATTGAGAAACCATCAAAATATGCACAAAATTGATAATGAAAGATATCAATTTTTCACGTCACATCTTCCCCCCCCCCCAGCAGATCCTCCATGCTTGTCTGGGGGGTCTGCTGGCCATGGTGCTCGAGGGTAGAATATCTTTAGACGGTACTCATTGGCACATCCGGAAACCTCTTGGCCACTTGCATCCTCTAGAAGATAGGTGTTATTTTTGAACTTTTGCTTTATCCTGAAGGGGCCTTCCCAGCGTCGAAGAAGCTTCTTGTCTAGTCGTTTCTCCACACGGCCATCATACCTCATGACTAAGCTTCCTTGCTTGAGTTCTAGCTTCTTCTTCTTCCTTGTGAGAGTGTCATGCCTTGCCTTGCGCCGTTGTTGTGCAGCCTCCAAATTTTGAAGTGCCTGAAGTCGCCTCTCATCCAAGATCTCCAGTTGTGCTAGGCGTTGGGCATGTGTTTCTTCTTTATTATTCAAGCGTGCAAAAGATGTGCGAAGGCTTGTGATTTCCGATTCTATTGGCAAAATAGCCTCTATTCCGTAAACTAACTGAAAAGGTGTGAAACCAAGAGAGAGTTTGTGAGTTGTCCTATAGGCCCATAGGACCTCTAGCAAATGCACATCCCACTTTCTCTTCATAGTATCCACTAGCTTAGACAAAGATCCACAAAGCAGTCCATTACTTTTTTCTACGAAACCATTACATTGGGGATAATAGGGAGTTGAGATAGCATGCTTTATTTTTAATTTCTGCACCAAAGCTTCAATCAAGTCATTCCTGAAAGACCTCCCCCCATCCGTAAGGATTTCTAATGGACATCCAAATCGGGCACATATGTATTCCTTGAGAAAGCACGCCACAGCCACTGCTTTATTATTGACCGTTGCCTTTGCTTCTGCCCACCTTGTTGCATAATCTGTGGCCACCAATATGTAATACTTCCCATGTGAGGAACGAGAAAGTGGGCCCACAAAATCTAATCCCCACCTTTCAAATGGACCATATGCTGGGATAGGGTTTAAGGGTCCAGGAACCAATTGCTTATGCCCATATGCCTGGCATACTTCACAGCTTCTGCACCACTCATAGACATCTTTGCTGAGTCGAGGCCAATAATACCCTGTATTAAGGATCCTCCGAGTTGTGGCTGAGGCAAAGTGACCTGAACATTCATGACATAACTCCATGATCCTTTTAGACTCCTCTAGGCTCACCACCCTCCTAAGAATCTTATCCTTACCTTGCTTGTAAAGAACATCCCCTAGAATTGTGTAAGGATGAGCTTTCCTGGTAAGCCTTTGCTTCTGTTGAGGATTCAATCCAGGAGGGAAGTATCCTGTATCTAAATAGTGTTGAACATCTTGGAGCTCAGGCCAACCTGTATCCATTAATGTAAGAGTAGCTACTTTGAAAGAAGCCAAGGTTTTAGTAGCCAATTCATCAGCCTTTTGATTATCCTTCCTGTTAACATGCACAAATTTACAAAACTCAAAAGCTTCTTTCAACTCCATTGCCCTTTTATACAATTCTTGGAGATTAGGACTCCTTGCCTTATACTCTCCTTTCATTTGTCGGATGACCAATTGTGAATCCCCTTTAACCTCTACCTCTTCAATTCCACCTTTTATGCAATCTTCTAATCCCCAAATTAATGCATTATACTCAGCCACATTATTTGATATAGCCTTTGGAAATTCCCTACCCTTGGCCCATACCTCTTTTCCTTCTGGATCAAATAAAACTATCCCCCCAGCCCCACATTGCCTGGAAGGGCTAAAGGCTCCATCAAAATGCATAGTGAAAGCAGTTGGTGGTGTCTCCAAATCTTCATATACTTCTTCCTTTGCTCTTGTTCCTTCTTCCTCTTCCTTCCTGGTAAGCAAATCTGCAAGAGAGGCCCTAGTGGTGTTTTCTGTAATAAAAGTGAAAGAGAATTCTTGAAGCTCACAAATCCACTTTGCAAACTTCCCTCCTGCAGGATTGGGCTTGCGGACCAAGAATTGTAAATAAGGTTGAGATGTGAGGAAGAAAAAAGGGCGAGGTAACAAGTATGACCTGAACTTCTTTACTGCAAAAACAAGAGACAAACCACCTTTCTCCATTTCACCATACCTCTCCTCGGCATCAGTGAGTTGTCGGCTTGCATAATACACTGGTTGCATACGCCCTTGCTCTCCCTTTTGCAAGAGTATAGCACCCACTGAATGGGATGAGACACTTAGGTTCACATAAAAGTCCTCCCCCCACCTAGGAGGCTAAACAATTGGACTTTGACTCATGCATTCCTTGAGCAAACAAAAAGATTGAATTTGATCGGGCCTCCATTGGAAAGAAACATTCTTCTTTGTTAACAGATTTATATCTCAGAGAACATGTCAACAAAGCGTTGGTAATACTTTGTTTTACCCAAAATCCTCCTTACCTCCCGTACATTGGTAGGTGGTGGGAGGGCCACAATTGCCTGCACTTTCTCAGGATCCATCTCTATGCCTTCTTCTGAGATAACATGTCCCAAGAGAACCACCTTCCTTCGTGCCAAGCGGCATTTTCCAGGATTAAGACACCCTTTTGCATCATCAATACTTTGCAAGGCCAACCTCAACTTTTCCAAGTGATCCATGCGGCTTGAATAAATGCAAAAATCATCCAGAAAGACCCTTATAAACTTCCCCAAGTAAGGTGCAAATACCTGACTCATGAAGCGTTGAAAAGTTGCTGGTGCATTGGTCAAGCCAAATGGCATCACCCTATAGGCATACACTCCCCAAGGGGTGATAAATGAGGTTTTCCTTTGATCTTCTTCACAAATCCGGATTTGAAAGTATCCAGAGTATCCATCACACACTGAATACAACTCATGACCTACAACTTGATCCAAAATCTCATCCTGAAAGGGTAGAGGATAATAATCCCTCTTTGTGCATGCATTCAAAGGGCGAAAGTCCACACACACACGCCATTTTCCACCCTTTTTAGGAGTGACTACAACTGGGGAGATCCACTCTGAATTCTCTACCGGAAAAATAAATCCAGCTTCCAACAAATTAGTTACCTCCTTCTTAAGCACCTCTGCTTGCACTACTCCCAAACGCCTTAGCCGCTGCACCACTGGCTTACTTTGGGGCTTGAGATCAATCTTGTGCTCTACTAGGGTAACTTGGCGTACTTGTGAGTAGCTGTTTGCAAAAAGGTTAGGAAATCCATCCAACATTTTTAAGTAATTCTCCCTTTCAGTACCTGCTATGGACTCATCAAGAA
The DNA here is from genome assembly GCF_041138505.1 of Cibotium barometz. Classification (NCBI taxonomy): domain Eukaryota; kingdom Viridiplantae; phylum Streptophyta; class Polypodiopsida; order Cyatheales; family Cibotiaceae; genus Cibotium; species Cibotium barometz. The sequence goes on from NC_141110.1 coordinate 25,468,964, forward strand.
GAAGTTCATTTTGTTGGTGAAGACTAGTGAGGTCCACATCTCCTTTCTTGCACATGGTTAAAGAAGCTTCCCCTTCCAAGGCTCTATTGTCTTCAGCATCCCCTCGATCCCTTCCCAGGGAAAGACCAAATGCAACTCCCTCCACCTCTCCTTCTGAGATAGAATCCTCGGAGCTACCACTTGTCTCTTGGATGACTCTGACTCTGAACTTTCGGAAGTTGAAGGTTCACCTCTTACCACTTTCTTGCGACGACTCTTGATGTTGTATAGTGGACCTTCTTATTCTCACCTTGTAGAATAAGATCACCTGTCTCCCACTTTTGAATTGCCTTCACTTGGCGAAGCCATGGCCTACCCAATATCAATGGGTAAGCCCTAGCATCAGGCTTTGTAGGAATGACCTGAAAAGTTGTAGGCACAGAAATACCACATACATCCACTCCCAAATTCTTGACAATTCCTAAGGTTTTCACCCTAGTATTATCAGCAAGTTTGATGCGATAGGGAGAGTTGGTAGAAGACAACTTTAAATCAGCATCTTTCATTGTTTTTTCACTCATGACATTGATTGACGCACCTCCATCAATGTATGCATTAGAAATTGTTTGCCCCTCAATGATGACATCAATCACAGGCACATCATCTCCTACATCAATATCCACCTTTTGAACCATAGGAGTCCCATTATCCCTCTTCTTCTTTTTCCTAGATTCCCTTGTGCTAGTCAGCTTACCCCATTCCTTTCTGAGCTTGGGAGAGAGTGCCAAAAGCTGCCCAAATGTGATTTGTGCCGTTTTCTCCCTAAGATCTGTCAAGAGGTCATAACTAAGAGATCCTCGTCCAAGAGGAAAATCAGATTGTCCAATTTTTCTCCTAGATGACTTCTTCTTCTTCTTATTTTTCTCCTCTTCTTCAGATTTATCTTCTTGTTCTTCTTCTTCCTGGCTTCTAGTTTTACGACCCCCTTTTGTCATTAATGGCATCAATGTTTCCTCTTCTTCTGAGCATATTTCCTCTAAAAGTGCTAAACTTTTATCCTCGCTTTTCCTCAACTTTGGACACTCAGTGCGATAGTGCCCCTTCTCTTAACATTCATAGCATGTGACACTACTTCTATCCCTAGGTTTATCCTCAGCTCGTGGAACCCTAGGTGGCCTTGCATTGACTAAGTGTAACTTCAAATCAGCAAATTCTGCCATAAGTTGTGTAATGTTATAATCCAAGGATGGAGCTTGTACCTGAGATGTTGAGGCTATCTCTACTCGTGGTGGGGTTGGCACACTTGGAGAAGATTGGAATGTGGACTCAATATGAAGAGTGGCCTCCTTCTTCAAAGCAATACGAAGGGCCTCTTTAAAACTAGTGGGATCTTTGCTAAGAACTTTTCCATGCAAGCGGGGATCCAAAGCCCTGATAAACTTGCTCATCTTAAGGTGCTCCATTGCTAAATAACTCTTTGAATCTTCCATAGAAGGTGAAGAAGAAGAAGCAACAACATGTAAAGCAGCTTGTTGATATTTGATGAATAAGGCTTCATACCTCACTGAAAAGGCAGAAACTGACTCTCCTTCCTTTTGGAAAATTTGATCCAATTGCAATAGTAAAGCATTTGGCGACTCCACTGTCCCAAATCTCTCCTTCATTGCTTTGGTCAACCTTTCCCAATCATTCTTGGACTCCTCTGGTAAAGCCTCATGCCAAGTTAAGGCTACACCCTCCAAGAAATCTGGGAGTATTTCTGCCCTCTCCTTCATAGACCAACCCGTCAAGCGGCATGCTCGGTTAAACTCTCGGAGATAACTCCCCGGGTCTTCTCCTTCCGATCCTTGGAACACCGGAATGTTGAACATCTTGCACCAAAAGATGAGTAGCAACAAGGAAAATTTACTTGTTTCAAAACAACTTTCCTTTAATCATGCGGGACCTTGAGGTTAAAATAGAATAATTCTAAGTAAAACCTGCCCGTCAACTCCACCAAAAGATGTGACACGAAGTTGGGGTTTGGACTTCGGTCACTTCTCAGAATCAAAACACACTTGTATGAAACCTCACAGCCTCCTCACCTCCCTTTCTCTCCCTAGATTAAGATAAAGATATACACATCAAAGGTGAGATCATAATTCATGGAAGGAAAGATGAAAGGCTCCGGAGAAGCAAGAATTTCTGCCAGTCTTACAGCTCCAAACAAGAGGGCAATTCTTTGTTGGAAGAAAATTTTCCGACTCAGGATTATGTGAACGGAAACATATGGGGAATATTGGTAAGGTTCATCCGTTCAAATTGGGCGATTTGGATGGAACATATTAAAGAAAATGAATATAGCAATCACTTACAAGAGGATAAGACACATGGGGTTTGCCTTTTGATAAGAGATTAGGAGGAATTAATCATGATTAAGAAGAAATAATGACCAAAACTCTATAAAAACAGAGATACACAGGGAATTACAGTTTTAAATCCATAAAGGCTGTGTAAGAGAGGATTATATAGATACATAGAGCTTGAAGAGAGCTTCGCGTCTATATAAAAACTTTCAAAAACGGGCAACCGAGCGAAACGTTATGAGCATTTTACTACAAGACTATAAAACTGCCAAAATTCTATAAAAACAGAGATACACAGAGAATTGCAGTTTTAAATCCATATAGGCTGTGTAAGAGAGGCTTAGATAGATGTGTAGAGCTTGAAGAGAGCTTCGCGCCCATATAAAAACTTTCAAAAACGGACAACCGAGCGAAAAGTTATGAGTATTTTACTACAAGACTATAAAACTGCCAAAATTCGCCTAAAAATTAGCAACTTTGGGAGAAATTCTAATCATCAATGAAGTAAGGGATTAAGAAATTAGTTACATGAGTGGAAAGAGCATAGAAAGAGCTTCCTAGCCATATGATCAATTTTAGAAACCAATACCCGAGTGATGAGTAATTACCGGTTGAAATTTGGGTATTAGACCACAAAAACTGTACTTCTCTCTCTTTGCATGAAACCTCAATTTTCACATAGCCTCTTGCCTTTCATCTCCTTCATGATTCAAGCTAGAGGGTAAGGGTTAACATTGCTCAGCAGACAATCGTAAAGATTTACCTATCGTCCCCAAAGTCTTTCCACATGTTCATTACCGCTAAAACCATTGGTACCTCCAAAGGAGGGCGGCAATAAGGCAAGGGCTACCTTGAGAAGTCACAGGCCTGCCAAGATAATAACTCCTTATCCCACTTATCATGAATCATCAAAGAGGTCCAAAATTGGGTTAAGCATGAGGAGCTAATGCTAAATGAGACATTCACATGTAAAGAGAGTATTTGAATAAGGGTTTGAAAGATAAGAGAATGGCAATGACACAAAATGCTCAATTGAGGAGGCTCATTCCTTGATTTGAAAGGGAGAGGAGGGCTCCTTTTATAGGTGGAGAATCACCCTCTCTTCCATTGTTCAACATAAAAATCTTCAACCCTTCAGTGACATAAGGGTAGATGTCACCATCAATTATCCTCTTAGGCTAAGTCTTCTAATGATTATTAAATTGAAGACTTTTTTACTTTGAGAGTGTGATGAGATAATAGCCAAGCCTAAGTGGCATGTAGGTGGAGATCCCACTTACACATGGCGGAATTCTCCTCTTCCATGTAGGCATTCTAGAAGAATCTTTCCCAATTATGCACCTACACACACTCCTCCACACGCCTTCCACACTCCCCAACTTGTAGCCTTATGGTGAATACCATATTAATAATACAATAAAAATCCATGTGAGCATGAAGGCCCACTTTTATTTTCCACATCACTAGCCTATCTACCATACCAAAGTATTTATCAAACATACTTGTGGCATTTACAATGTGTGCATCCTAAATCAAGTAAAACCATTATATTTGAAGATAGAATGCTGCTATCGGGGTAGCCGCCAAGCCGTCGCATCACCACGCCGTTATTCCATTGTGGGCGCCGCAATCTTCTTGGACAAGCTTCCACCTTATTACCATTGAGAAACCATCAAAATATGCACAAAATTGATAATGAAAGATATCAATTTTTCACGTCACATTACCACTACACTTCCCAATGTGAAAGCATAGCAACTAAGGTAGATCTTCTATCATAAGAACTACCGCCCAATTTGCATATGTATATCCATGAACATCCATAGATTTTCCATACTCATAAAAGAGTCCATAATGTTCTATAGCTTTCACATATCTCAAGATTCTTCTCATTGCATCCAAATGTGGTTTCCTTGGGCTCTGCATAAACTGACTCACAAGCCCAGCATAAATTTGGTCTAGTGATAGTCATGTATATCAAACTACCAACCATCTTTCTATACATTGTTAAAGCCTCAATCTCTTTACCACAATCAGCCCTTCGTTTCACATTTTGCTCCAATGGTGTGCTTATTGAATTACAACTTTTCATGCCATATTTTACTAGCATATTTTAATGCGTATTGTCTTTGAACTAACCAAATGCCTTTCTTTGTTGTCACCACTTCAATGCCAAGAAAGAATCTCAATTCTCCCAAGTCTTTCATGTAAAATTTACCACATAATGAAGCTTTCACATGAGCAATATCCTTGCTTGTATCACTTGTCACAATTAAGCCATCTAGATAGATGACAATCACCACAATACCATTTGCTGGCTTTTTTCCATATAGTGATGAATTTGATGTTTCCACAGGAAAACCAATGCTTGTGAGATACCTACATATCTTGTCTTCAAGTACGTGGTACTTTCTTCAGCCCATACAAAGACTCCTTCAACTTATATACATGTGTGGGATAATTGGGATGCACATAACCTTCTAGCTGCTCCATAAACACCTCTTCTTGTAATTTACCATTCAGAAATGCATTCTTTACATCCATTTGATGCATTTCCCAACCTTTTGATGCAGCCACAATGAAATCATAGATTTCCCATCTTAGAAACAGGGCTGAATGTTTCATCATAATCCAAACCATGTGTCTGTGCATATCCCATTTGGGATGCACATAACCTTCTGGCTGCTCCATAAACACCTCTTCTTGTAATTCACCACCATTTAGAAATGCATTCTTTTTATCCATTTGATGCATTTCCCAACCTTTTGATATAGCCAATGAAATCATAGATTTCCCATCTTAGTAACGGGGCTGAATGTTTCATCATAATCCAAACCATGTGTTTGTGCATATCCCTTTGCAACTAGCTTTGCTTTATGCCTTTCTATTGATCCATCTGATTTACATTTTACTTTATACATCCATTTGCAACTAATGACATTCTTTCCACTTGGTAATGCAACCAAATCCCATGTATCGTTATGTACCAAGGCATCCATTGCTTTCTCCCATACATGCTTTCCAATCATTTCTCCAAAATATAATTGTTCCACATGCTTCACCATTGATGTCATGTATGAATAATGCATTGCATACCCTTCATATGTCAATCTTTCCACTAGATACCTTATCCTTTGCAACCTATTCAAAACCTGTGGATCACTTTGTACACCTTGCACTCTAGCATGTGAAGGAGCATATCTCTCTTGCCTTACACCTAGAGTATATAAGGCTAGGATGCCAAGTTCTTCATCTAGACTTTCTGAGCTAGATGACTCATACCCTGTTATGCCAATTACTTCAACCTTCTTTTTACCTTTGTCAACAACACTTCCACTTGTGCTCACACTACCATGTATCAACCTTCCTGACCATGGACTTACATTATTACTTCCACTAGATGTTTCACCTGGCCCAAATGATCAAGTGTAGAACTCTCTTTTGGCAAGTTCACATGCACATCTACATCTGTGTCATCAACCATAACATCATATTTTTTTTTGTACCAACTTGCCAACTCATCAAACGCCACATCTCTAAAAATGATCACCTATTTAGTTTATAGATTGTAACATTTGTAAGCCTTTCTATCTTATGAATAATCAAAGAATATGCACTTCTTAGCCTTTGGGTCTAACTTCCTTCTTTCCTCATTCAGCACATGTACATAAGTAATACCTCCAAAAACCTTGCGATGCTTAATGTTTGGCCTAAGACCTATGATCCTCATCTCAGGAGTACTCTCATGTAGTATGGCAGTTGTAGGTGTCTTATTCAATATGTACACTAGTGTAGCACATGTTTCTGCTCAATAATACAAAGGCATACTCTTCTCATTCATCAACGCTCTTGCCACTTCACCTATCACTTGATTCTTTCTCTTAATAACCCCATTTTGTTGAGGAGTATACCTGCATGCGAGATCTACTCACCACCACCATCTGTTCTCAAACATTTAATCCAATGACCATATTGCTTTTCCAAAGTGCTTGAACTCTTTGAACTTGCCTAATGCTTCACTCTTTTTAAAAAAAATCCATGTCATCCTGCTGAAATCATCAATAAATGTGATGTAATACCTACTCCCATTTATTGATTGGGTTTTAGTGGGACTCCAAATATCACTATATGCACAACCTTAAGTGGTCTTCTACTCATTTTACTATCCCTAGGAAATGGCAACCTTACTTATTTCCCAAATTGACATGCATCACAAACATGTGTACTCCCATCATATTTAAATCTTAGTAGACCACCAAAAATACCCTTTGTTTGTATAGATTTAAGATTTTGTATGTTTACATGACCAATCCTTTTGTCTTGCACTATGCCACGACTATGAGAAAACATGGTCGACTTCAATTCTGGTATTCTTGCATCTAGCTTGAATAATCTCCCTTCCTTTGATCAATTTGAGGCCATGCTTAAAGTCATCAACAAACATCCATGTTCATTACATCCCACCTGTAATCCTTGTTCCACCATTTGTCCAATCGATGCTAAACTCTTTGTAATAGATGGCACATACAACACCTCAGACATAGTTTTCACTTTGCCATCATGCATCCTCAATGGTACACTACTAACATGTGTAATAGGATGCAAGAATCGTTAAAAGGAAGTGGTTGTTGTTTCCAAAGTGGGGGGCTCTCCAATAATTGGCTCTTTTAACCTAAGGAGGAAGTAATTCCACCACAATGAAATTGTTGTGCTCATAGCCTAGATATATGTTGGCAATGGCATTCCCGTGGGCCCTTTTATTAAATCTATAAATTAAAAAGGTTAAATTGAAAGGAAAAGGCTTGGTGTCAATCTCGTGTCAATGAACTATGACTTTACTTTTTAAATGCAAATTGCAAACTATTTAGTTTCGTTTGTGCATACTAATATGAAGGGAATGCAAATTTCAATCCTGTATAGACTCATTAGCAATGGGCTTCATGTGCCTTTTCTTTCTATATAAAATAGGGACCTCATGTTTGTAAAAATTTTAAATTTATTAGATTACTTTTATGAACTTTTAGAGACATGTCATGTGGTTTGATGCACTTGAATATGTATACCATGTCTGTATGTCCTTCATTGCTAGATGATGCATAGTTACCATCTTGCAATCTAGCACTTAATTTTTATAACAATCTCTACACAGATGTCCAAGTTTACCACAACAATGACACTCAATGCCATGCATATTTTGTTATGATTTCCAATGACCTCTACCACAAGATCCAAAACTCCCTTTAGCATGAGGGTAAAAACCTCTCTCCCCCACGTGCACTGAATGATGTTTGTGAATCGTGTTGTTGTTGTGGTGGCCTATCATGCCAACCATGTCCACCTGTTGTTGTTGTGGTGGCCTATCATGCCAACCATGTCCACCTGTATGTCATCTCGAACTAGATATCCCCCTGTCTTTAGCACCTCTAGATATCCCCCTGTCTTTAGCACCTCTATGAGTGTAGAATACATGGTTCCTTGCATGCCCAGTTGAAGTGCCCAACCATGTCCACCTGTATGTCATCTCGAACTAGATATCCCCCTGTCTTTAGCACCTCTATGAGTGTAGAATACATGGTTCCTTGCATGCCCAGTTGAAGTGCCTAAACCAAGTTTTATCTCCTCCACAATAAGCAAAGAGACTAAAGCTCATCAAAATATGGGGAGCCTCCACCTCTAACCCTGATAGAGGTTTCAAATGCGTTGTAGTCTTTGCCCAAACCATTCAATGTTATATTTAGGAAAATTATGAGCTCATTTTGGGGCCCTCTAAGGAGTTTCGTGCTCTTTCTCTCGCTAAAAAATGGGGCCATGTTGAGCCCTATCGATCTTATATCAAAACCGCTCAATGATGTGACATCATTGAGAAGCTTGGTGAGTAAATTTCAAATATACAATCTCCGACAACTTTCAAGTAGTAATGCTCAAGATAAACCATAAACAAGATTTAAGAAGCCAAAATGTAACATTACATGCCACATCATCACTTTTGAAACCACTTTTTGGGGAGCTTCACTATCCTATGTTAGAACCCCATCATGTTATATACCATTGGAATGATCTTGAAGAGTACATTCTAAATCTACTAACTCCAAAAATTTTGGGAGTGCTGTGCTCAAATTTCACCATGGCCCCATTTTTTAGAGAGAGAACAAGTATGAAACTCCTTAGAGGGCCCCAAAATAAGCTCATAATCTCCCTAATGTGGCAACCAAATCATCATCTTCCCATAGAGGCACCAATAAATGGCAAGTGCATATGCACATCCTTTAATCTCCTACACATAGTCATTGATGCTCCTATAGTTTTGGGTCACACTATGTATCTTTACTTTAACTGTATCTTCTTTGGTTGATTAATTGTATTATACAACTTCACCAATGTATCCCATACATCCTTGGGATTATCTATATCCTAAATATGGCATAACATCCCATCTGTCATATAAAAAAAGAAATAATGTAGCACTTTAAATGCCCTCTCTATTAAGTTCCTATGTGCTGTAAGCTGAGCGGGTGTTCTGGTGGAACCCTTGGATCTGTCTCCTCACCAAATTACAAAGTCCTTTCTCTTTCAAAAAGTTTGTCATGCAATAGTTCCAAATCCAAAAGTTGTTTTTATCAAGCTTTTCCCCAACAATCTTATTTAGACCACCATCATTCATCTTGCTATACACAATGTTCACTGATTATAGCAACCAATCAAGTCAAACACTCATACATACATGTGCTTGATCGCTAATGATGTCCACACATTCCACAATTTTTATGGCAACATAATCCAAGACTCAAAATCAATGTTTGCATAAGCTGAAAATCATTTGGTGTCATTCACAAATTCTGAGAAACAAATCCAAAATAGCCCTCCACTTTCTAAAACACTCTAATGTACTCACACGAGCTCAATCTTGATGTTTTACACCCATTTGTTCACATACATCTATTGTCCAGTGTAAACAGTCCAATATAGCTTGCAATGCTACACAATACCAAGCTCTTTAATCTACTAGATCATTGGAAAATGATCCAATAAAGTGTATACCATATGCCTTTGCATCCATACAACATCATCCAAGATCACATGTCATACATGCTAAAAATAGCTCTCTGTTTTGGTCAAAAATATGTAATAGTCATATATCGACACTAATCTACTTCCAAATAATTCAAATCGCATCCAAATCTAAGGCTTAGGAATTTATTGGCTTTGTATCAAGTTTCTCTAGCTATGTATAAGCTCAATTTCACTAATTTTGACCAAATGAGTGAGTAATTAGATGATTGACTCTATTTTTCTAATTACAATTTATAGCACTGTTAATCTCCCTTAATCCAACTTGTTTTGCTTAGTGTGCATCCAAGAACTCAAAAAGCAGTACTACAATCTTGGGAAATCAATTATGAGCTACTTTGACCATGTATGCCTTCATTTGATATCTTTTATGCTCTAGGGAAGCTAAGCTGAATTCTATGCTGATTTTTAGGCTATCGCCTAATAATGTAACACCTTCAAGGAGTTTAGGTTAAGCTTAGGTAGTGATTAGGGTGTGATATGGGTGACTTAGCTACACACCAAAAACCTAAATGATGCAAGAATCAACAATTACATGTTTCATAAATATGAGCTTCCATAGCCTCAATGCAATGTATAAATTGTATGCAATCTATCTCACTTGCTCAAGAGTTGTCTCAGTAGCTTACCAATGCATCTCTTATCTTGTCCAATCAAACATACATAAATTACATCAATCCCACAAGGCTCCACAATGCCACACATTCACACAAGCCTTCTCACTGCTTCCATGGAAAACTTGAAAACTAGAAATTTCCACCCCCACCAACTCCTCTTGCTCCGCTTCTGATGCCAGCTCTGGAAGCGAGGCCGACAATCCCACATATATTCCTGGAGCCTAATAACATCCCCCTTCTGCCTCTTCCAATGTGTCACCCACTCCTTTCAGATTAACTTCCACAAGCCCCACCCTTTTCCATGTCCGCCGCCTGTCACCACTCTCTTCACTTCCACTTCATCTACGAATCCATCCGGCCAAATGCCGTCACTTCTGCATCCTGTACCACACTTCGAATGGCTCCAATTTTTCATGGTCCTCCGTCCCTTTCCTCACTGCCATTCTTCTGCTCCTCGACATCAACGCCACCGGTTTCAGGCACCAACGCCGTCGCACCACCCCTCGCAGCTCCAACGCCGCCTCACCACCACCCCCCGCAGCTCCAACCCTATGGTCACCTTCGCTTCGTTCTCCCCCACTGTTGCTGACACCACCATATTCAGATCCTGAATCTCCCCGGCTTCCATCTCCATCGCCCCTGGCACCATTGCCCCCACTCGCATTATTTCCACCCCCGCTCCAATTTGCATCATTCCTGCGGCTTTGACACCCCCCCTACTGTCACCCGCACCCCACTGGCTTTTGATCTCAAGCTGTTCCTTCCCTCGAGAACATCCACTCCCTCCCATCCCCTCCCCTTCCCTTCCCGCCGGTTCTTGTCCCGTGACAACTCTAGGCACCTTACTGGGCCTCTCCACCCGTTCGCGTGACACCCCACCCTCACCATCCTCTTCCGAGACCCACTCTTCCACTGCCACCCACTCATCCTCGCACCCGCAATGTCTCTCCTTCACTGATGCCACTCCTGACCCACTTTGGAATGTCATGCCCTTAACTAGGCTACCCCCTCTCTCCCTGCCACGCCCTGCTCGCATCCTCCGCTCCTTCGACAGAATCTCCCTTGAAACAGGGATCTACTCCGAGAATCTCACGGACTGCTTCATCCTTCTCTCTCGTGAGTGGGAACGCACACGCAGTGACCTCTGCCAGGCACAAGCTACCCTCCCTCAGGCCGGCTCAAAAGCTGCAGCACATCTCCAGCACCATCTTCATTAGGCCCAGGCCTCTCTCTTGGAGTCTTGCCATGAGTGCATCGAGCTGTGCCACCTTCTTACAGCATCCGAGAGCCGGCGATCCACTTTGGAGGTCGACTTAGCCTCCCTACGGGCGTGCCTCACCACCACTAAGACCGACCTTGCGGCTACTCTCTCTTGCCTTGAGGCCGCACAGCATCACCTCTCCAAGCTTCCATCTCTTCAGGAGCATGCAACGTAGCTTGAATGGATTCGACAGACCCTCTAGCTCGCTTTTGGTGGTCTCGGCTTTGTTCTGATAGCGCCACCCTCCAACACTCCTTCTACCTGTTGGAGATGGAGGCGATAGCATGAGAGAGATGAGAGAGAAGCACACTAGACACAAGATTGAATCCTCAAAGTGTGTGGAATACACACAATAGATGAGTATATATAGAGGAGATCCTAGGGCTATATATATATAGAGACATTCTATATATAGCCAACACCCCTGCTCAAAGAAGGGTCTCTAACTGTGGATGAAAAAATCCTTGGGGGTTCAAGGGAAAAACCCACAGCTCTATATACACCTACCGCTATATTAAATTATTTTATAGTTACAAAGTATTATTCAAAGGAGCTACATCACTCCCATATATACAATAGCCATGAAGGCTGCGAAGGAGCTACATCACTCCCATATACACAATATCCATGAAGGAACTACATCACTCCCATATATACAATAGCCATGAAGGAGCTACATCACTCCCATATATACTTCATCACTCTTATGTGTACAATAGCCATGAAGGCTTTGAAGGAGTCATCGTCATCCATCTTCATGTTGTCTTGATCCATTCATGTAGGTTGGGTGCGAGTCTATCTTCGTGACGATGCCAAATAATATTTTTATAGTCTCTTCTCTATATTGAAGCTCAACAACATCCAAATACAATCCTGATCCATAAACCCTGTAAAATGGAAGAAGTCTCCATAACAAATGGAAAACCATAATTTTATTATAGAAATATGAGATGTACACGAAAAGATGTACACAAAGAAATAGACATAAAGGTATCTATTATATGGTTGCTTAGGAATATAGTCCATCCGCAAGGACATGCATGGCAATGTCAACTTGTGGAAGATCATCCAATAAATGGCAAATGAACTAGATTTGGTAAGAGAATCTGGTTACTTGGAGAAGTTGACTTGGAAGATTGACCTGTCAATAAACACTAAAATAGAAAATGACACTCATTCTAGTTAGTAAGGATATCATGGAAAGCTAGAATCATATCTTTGCTATGGGAAAAATTCTATGACATAAGATCAAACCTCCAATATTATGAGTCAAGATAATGAGACAACTATAACTTGGATCAAACCTCCAGGATGACATGATATGAAAGTAAACCTCATAAGATGACAGGACGAGAAATCAAACCTCTGACGTCCATAGGTAGGATGACCAGACATGATGAAAAAGCGAACCTTTGAAAGTAAACCTCATAAGATGATAGGCCGAGAAATCAAACGTGTGACATTCACAATCAGGATTATAGTAAACCTCATAAGATGACGGAACGAGAAATCAAACCTTTGACATCCGCAGGCAGCATGTAGCCAGGATGACATGATGTGAACATAAACCTCATAAGCTGATAGGACGAGAAATCAAACCCCTGACGGGAAGAGAAATCAAACCTCTGACATGTAGTCAGGATGACATGACGTGAACGTAAACCAACCTCGTAAGATGACGGGACAAGAAATCAAACCTCTGACATGTAGTCAGGATGACATGACGTGAACATAAACCTCATAAGCTGACGGGACGAGAAATCAAACCTCTCGGGAAATATGCTCGACGGAATTTCTTGTTAGTTGCCATAGATTGAATTCCAAGACTTGAAATCAAACCTCTGACGGGAAGAGAAATCAAACCTTTGACATGTAGTCAGGATGACATGACGTGAACGTAAACCAACCTCGTAAGATGACGGGACAAGAAATCAAACCTCTGACATGTAGTCAGGATGACATGACGTGAACATAAACCTCATAAGCTGACGGGACGAGAAATCAAACCTATGCTCGACGGAATTTCTTGTTAGTTGCCATAGATTGAATTCCAAGACTTGACCACCATTATAGCCATTTAGACCTGCATGGTTGCATTGTCGACTACAAAAGACATTAATAGACTTAAATAAACCTAGTCAATCTGATGAGCCAAAGCCAAGGTACGTTGCATCCAATGACCATGGCATCATGGATACAATCCATGGAAATGTAGTCAACCATCATTGATGAAACATGTAACCATCATCATGGAATAACACCATGGCATCATGGATACAATTGACTATGTTTCCATGGATACAATCCATGGAAACATAGTCAACCATCATCGACGAAACATGTAACCATCATCACAGAACAACACCATGGCAACATGGATACAATCCATGGAAAGGTAGTCAACCATCATCTATGAAACATGTAACCATCATCATGGAACAACACCATGGCATCATGGATACAATCCATGGAAACGTAGTCAACCATGATTGATGAAACATGTAACCATCATCATGGAACAACACCATGGCATCATGGATAAAATCCTTGGAAACACAATCAACCAATATAGATTAGCCAAGTGAACCAACATCAACGAAACATGTAGCTTGGAATGACCAACATCAACGAAACATGTAACCATCACCATGGAACAACGATCCATGGAAACATAGTCAACCATCATCGATGAAACATGTAACCATCATCATGGAACAACACCATGGCATCATGGACATTTTGACGAAAAAGCATCCATATGTATGCTTGAAAAATCATCATAAAACAGCACCATGGCATCATGGATCTTTTCCATGGGAACATAGTCAACCAATATCGATGAAATGTGTAACCATCACCATGGCATCATGGACATTTTGAGGAAACGTGTAACCATCATCATGGAAGGAAACCATAGTATCATGAGACAACACCAAAGCATTAATACAAAGGTAAACCAAGTCAATGGATGCACATTCCATCAATATGAAAGAAACAAGATGCATTTAAAAGCATCACAATCAATATGGGAGAAACAATTGACATACCTTTTCTTGAGGATTTAATATGAGAATCATATCTATCAGCTCCTCATCTGAAAAGTGATATTTGAGTATCCTCCACGCACTTGATGGATACCTATTAGCTCCTCATCTGAAAAGTGAGATTTGAGTATCCTCCACGCACTTGATGGATACCTACCCATATAGCAGTTTTCGTGATGGAGAACCAATGCTACCATTGTATGATGGAGATAAGGATTATGTCTCCACAAGATCTTCCTTAGGGTCACAAACTACTCCTGAATAGCTTCCATTAAAAGATGTCAAAATTAGCAAGTTACGATAGCCATATCAAACTCGACACCAAATGCAGGGTGAGAAAGGTAAAATTAGCGTGAACTTGTGTAAAATAGTAGTTATGCTCTCTCTAAGAGACGCTTGATAGTGGATACATTCGTGTATGAATTTCAATACAATTTCTCATAGTTAATGCAAAACAAACTATAAAATAGAGAACTTATCTCGCCATAATCCAAACTCTCCTACTCTTGTTGGCACCTACTGCCTTCGCAAAATATCAAGGCCATGGTTAGCATAGATTTTCAGATTGATTTAGTTGAAAAAATGATGAATATGTCAAGCTGCAATGTATATATGATCAAGAAACCATAAGAAGTGAAGATAGCAGCATTGCGTGTAAGAGTTAGTTTTCACAACATAAACCATCAAAAGTGATTACAAAAGAGGACTTAGCTGTTTGTTGATGAAGAGATTTGTTTGACGATTAAGAGATTTGCATGACGATGAAGGTTCCATAGTTTAAGATCTTGCTTTAGTAGGTTGAAGAATGGAAGTATACATTGGACCTTGGGATCCTTTTGAGGGCATAAATTTTGAAGATGATGTGCGACCCCAAGGTTACTATAACTTATAAAAGGAACATCTAATGCCCTCCGCCATGCCGAAACAGAGATGCTCCCACCTGAACGGCTCCGTAGTACTGGGTACCCAAAGATCATCAACTCAAAAAGCTGTCACCTTATTTTTCAATGGAATAAGACCCTTCTACCTTTGGCGCTCCTAGGATCTGTATGTACTGCACAACTACTTTCTAATTTGTGATGATGGTTGACTATGTTTCCATGGTATAGAATGTCTCTATATATAGCCAACACTACCAGCACCACAGCTTCCACTGCTAAGGTTTCCTACCCATCCCAGCTCCATCGGTCCTTCTAGTGGATACCTAGGAGGACCACACACTTCTCGTTTTTGCTCTTAGTTTTGTTTTTTGGACTGTTTCTTTTATGTTATTCTACCTTTCATGGTAGCTCATTGTATATACCATCAGAACTGCTACATGGTTATTGCTATATTATTTTTGGTTGGATCGTTGCTTGTTGCTTAGTTCAGTTTACAAACACCGGCATGCATCAAGCTTTAATTCTCATCTTGGATGTGGCCTGTGGTGGCCAACTCTCTCCACACCAATCTTTCTGGTGAACATATGGTGTCCTACTTCCTCGACAACTTCTTGGACCTATGGTGGTCCCTCTTCTTCAGCACTTTCTCTTGGACCTGTGGTGGTCCATTTGCATCTTCATCTCAACCTGTGGGAATCTCCGGCAGCCCCACTCCCCAAGTTTTGCTACCCACTTGACGAACGACAAGCGGTGCTCACCTACTTATGCTCGGCACCTCTCACCTACTCCAACAGCATCTGTCTCAGTGTGACCACTTTTAGCACTTGGCTCATGATAGCCCAAGGGGCCACGCCCATTGTATATAGAGAGGCTTTGGTGTACTGAGAGAGGATCCCCATGCAATACATGGTTTTGTGGTGTCCCAAATCTTGCCTACTTCCATCTTGTGTTACGTGCATGTCACTCTAGGTAGCTCTTGTGTGGGGTCGCAAGGTGGTAGCCGGGAGGAAAAAGCAGGAGGTGCACAAATCGGGGTGTGGGGTCGCTAG
Source organism: Cibotium barometz (assembly GCF_041138505.1). Classification (NCBI taxonomy): domain Eukaryota; kingdom Viridiplantae; phylum Streptophyta; class Polypodiopsida; order Cyatheales; family Cibotiaceae; genus Cibotium; species Cibotium barometz. The sequence goes on from NC_141110.1 coordinate 25,485,208, forward strand.
GGTCAACTAGGGATGCCTAAGAAGGGTATGCAAATAGGGGAGTGTGCAGGGATGCAGAGGGGGGTATGGGGGTCACAAGGTGGGGGTGCATCAGAGGGATATGGGGCACTGCACAAAGTGGTGTGAGGGTGCACGAGGCAACCTGGAAAGCGGGGGGTACGCCACCGAGGGAAAGCAAAAGGCAGAGGTTGTATGGGGGTGCACATGATGGAAAGTTGGAGGTGAGGTAAAAAGTGGGGGGTCCCCGAGGGTGGCAAGGCAGCTCGGGTTGCCGCAATGGAAAGGCAGCAAAGTTGGGGTCCCCAAGCCGGATTGTGTGGTGGCCGCCGCGAGTGCACAAAAGCAAGGGTGCAAGGCTAGTGAGGTGGCCATGGGGGTGCACAAAAGCGAGGCTCAAGGTGGACTCCCAAGGTGGCCAATGGGGTGCGCTAGCATGGAATACGCATGTGGTTGAAGGGGTGTCATATTGGGTGGGCAAAAAAGAGGAATGTATGTGCACGAGAGTGATGAAGGGCGAGGTGCTGTTGTCACAGGTGCTAGGCCCAATGTCAAAAGAGGTGAAGCAAGGGGTGCCCTCGGGGTGCACCAAAAATTGAGAGGATATGTGTGAAATGGGAGCCCCAAAAATGTGGAGAAAAATGGATGTGCGCTCAAAAAGGATGTGCACAGCAAGGTGTTATTTTTTTTTTGTTGAAATGGACATGTACCCAAAGGATGAAAAAGTGATATGTGCCCCCATGTGCGCTAAAAATGTCAGTGTGGTGACAATAGTGGGCATGCAAAATGTGTGCACAATGTGGACCCTCGAAAGCATGCACCTCAAAAATATGCATAAAAAGCAAGCTGCCAAATTGTGGATAATTAAATTAAGTAAAATGGATGCATAAAATGGGTCCCCGAGAATGTGCATGAAATGTGGGCACAAAGTGCAAGAGGGAAATGTCTATAGAAATGTGCACCCCAAAAATGGCATATGATAAAAATGTGTATGCGGTGTAAAATGTGTGTGACCTAAATGTGCAATAAAAGGGTGGGAAGTGTGAGAAAGGACGTGCACAAAGTGTGTGCCCTAAGGGGTTGGATGTTTTTTCATTTCTTTTTTTCCTTCTTTTTTCTTCTTTTTTTCGGTGTGCCTCCTCATTTAAGGAGGGAGGGCTAGGGAAGATTGGTGGGTGAGGCAGGCACCCCAGGTTGCCGATACAATTTGAGACACGAGCTGTTGAGACCAATGGGAGTGTGTGCCCATCCAAAGCGCGGAGCTCCACTACACCTTGGGGTAAGATTGCATGTATTGTGAAGGGGCTTTCCCATGTGGGAACAAGCTTTTGGCTCGTTTGAGGTACCAGGCCTAATAGACGAGAACCAAGTCACCTTCCTTAAATCGCGGATGATGCAAGTCATAGTCGTGCCATGCTTTGGACGATTTTGTTATGCGGCCAATGCTTGACTTGCACAGGCACGGCTTTCTTCGAGGATGGAGAGCCACAAAATGCTTGCTTCTTGTGAGGTATAAGGGCTAGAGGAGCATGGAGAGCCCCCCCTCTAGGGGAGCCGCTGTTGAACTCGAAGGGGGAGACTGCCTCAAGACCAAATGGGAGATGGAACAGAGTGTGTTGTGTGGTTGCCCTTAAAGCTATGCGATGGGCTCAAAGTACACCAATGAGAGCATCCGGCCATTATCGAGGATGTTGGTGGAAAGCCTTTGTTAATCTAATTCTAAGATTAACAAGAGCTACCGCCGTTATCTTATATCAACAAGGAGTCACAGTAGATACACCAAAGGGTCGTACATTCATGATATGAAGCAATAGTGTCCAAAGCTACAACTTGGACAGGCGCCCATAATGGTGTGACGGAGTATTTATGGCAATTCTCGCTTCAAGAGCGTGTGGCAGAAAGTTAGGATGAAGTCCTAAGTGATGTACTTCATGGATATATTATGAGAGTAGTCATTGTAATAGCATTAGGCCTTTTATGAGCCTAAAGTGCCTGGTCGGCCATAGTTTGAGTGTGAACACTTATGGCCATGTATATAAGTGAATTTCTCTCATAATACAACATACTCTCCCATTGTGCAATTGAGTCTTGCTCTTGCTAATCTCTCTCCCTAATGCATGCTAGTGAGTGTGTGTGAGTGAAGTGAGGTGAGAGGAGGGACGAGGACCCGCGTAGTGTAACGCGGCGATGTGACAACACTCGCGGGAGACGCGGTGGAATTGCTTCTCAAGGAGTTGTAGAGCTTGGAGACCTTGAGGGTTACGAGCTCGGCCATTGGAAAAATCCTCACGACAGTTGCAGTAGTTCACCAGGTAATCTCTTTTTGGATGTGTTTCACAAGGAGGGTTAGGGTGAGCCATAACATTTTTGGCGCCGCTGTGTCGGGGAACCATCCCTTGGCTTTTTTCATTATTTTGTCTCTAATCTATACATAACCCATTTCCTATTATCTTGATTAGTGGTTTACCATGAAAAAGATGTGTATTTGATGGTGATTTGTGTGAGATCTAGTGTAGAATAGCTCTCTTTTTTGTTTTTGAAAAGAATGTTTTTTTTTGCTTAATTTTTAGATTAATTTGTTATTTTTGTTGTTATTTTGGTGGTTTTTCATGTTCTTAGGGCTTGCACATAGTTTATATTAGGGTTAGTTTGCATCCATTGCATCAAACAATGCAAGAGAATGCATTTCTTAGTGAATGTTAGCTCTCTTTAGTTTAAACATAGATCTAAGATCATTAATTCTAGTTTAATTATGTGTTTTTTGTTGAAATTATTTGGATTAGCGTATCAGCAAGTATTAGGAGTAGCTTAATCTTTCAAAAAAATTCTTAAAACCATCAAAAAACCCTTTAATTTGGTTAATTTCTCTTAATGGACTGGTTTTTGTCATTAAGGGTGATTAATCTTGTTCAAGGGGCTAAAAATTAGAATATGTGTTAATTGGGGTCTAAATTGATCATATAAGTAGTCGAAATTGAGATTTTTGAGAGCATCTAGATGCATCAAAACACTTAATCACATCAATTTTTTGATCAATTGGAGAAATTTGACTCTCTTTGCTTAATTTTGCCTTAAAGAGGAGACTATAATTAAGAACCTAATTAATCTCTTAATTTAGATTAATTTACACAATGGTTGATGCAAAAAGATTAGTTTTTTCTTGCTCTATCCAATGGTGTGCTCAATTGTGTGAATTAATTAGAGATTAGTGGTTAATTAGAGTCTTTGATTAGTGTAAAAGAGGAAAAGATTAGTGAAAGTATTAATCTTGGATTAATCCTTAATCACCTTTTTACTAACATAACTCATTAAGGCTAATGAGCATTCAATGAGAAGATGCTCATGAGTTGTCAATTTGTCCATTTTGGAAGTCATTTATGAAGGGTGTAAGGTGTGTCATTAAAGGGTTGACTTTTTTTATTCCACTTACCTTTTTTAGAAAAATGCCCATCTCCCTTTCATTTTAAATTCAAAAAATATTCCTCTCCAAAAGAGAAATTCATATTTCCCACTAGACTCAAAAAAAAAAATCCACGTGAAAGGAAAAATGACATGAACGGAAATCTCACATGAACGAGAAAATGAGGTGAACGAAAAAATCACGTGAACGAAAAAATGATGTGATCGAAAATCCAACGTGAAAAAAAATTAAAATTTAATTTCCACGTGAAGTCCGGTTCATGCGTGACGGCGTGAAACATCAGTTCATGCGAAAAAATTAAAATTAAAATTTAATTTCCACATGAAGTCCGGTTCACGTGACGGCGTGAAACATAAAAACATATCATTACACGAGAAAAATGCAAAAAGTTGATGGCGGGCTACTATAGAGAGAAGTCCGGTTCACATGTGACAACGTGAAACAGTAGTTCATGCGAAAAAAAAATCAAAATTTAATTTCCACGTGAAATCCGGTTCACGCGTGACGCCTTGAAATAGCAGTTCAAGTAAAAATAAAATAAAATTTAATTTCCACGTGAAGTCCGGTTCACGCGTGACGGCATGAAATAGTAGTTTACGTGAAAAAAAACAAAATTTAATTTCCACGTGAAGTGCGGTTCACGCGCGTGAAGGCATGAAATAGCAGTTCTAGAAACCCTCCCTGTTTGGAGGCCCGTATCTCCTAAACCGTATATCCGATGAAGGCATTCTAGGGCTCATCAGGAAGTTGAAATCGAGCTCTTCGACTTTGGACTCGGTCGTCCGAAGTCAAAATCAACCATTTTGGCCTCCGACCAGTAGCCTCAAAATTCGAGGCAAAAAAGCAACCCAAAAACCACGAAAAATCGTAAAAAATAGAAAACGAAGACGAGCCATATTCGGGCTACTTTTTGAGGGTCTAAACAATAAAATCACGAACGACTCAAGGGGAAACAAAGTTGTAGTACTCCAAAAATACTACAACTCCCTCATATAGAGTTTTTCAAAATTCCTTTTGAAACACCCTCAAAAACGTGCTGTGAAATAGGAAAAAAAATTCTTGGGAAATTTTTTTGTTTTGAGACAGTGATGGAAAATAGGTTTTAGGACCTCCTCTTCGATCTGGGAAGTTCCTAGCATACACTTTTTCTGAAAAAAAATATCTCAGGTCGTTCACGTGCGTATAGCACCTAAGCTAATTAGAGCAAATGGACACCCATTTGATCCAAAGAAGAGTGCGCCAAGCCTCTTGAGGCTGTAACGGGCTGTGGGAAAGTATAAAAAGCAAAAAAAAAAAACTGTAATTGCTCATTAAGGAGTATTTAAGCACTCTAACATGGTCTCAATATAGAGGGAGTACCAGGGATTACACAAGGACTAAAACCAATGGCTGACATCTTCGAGCCATTGAGATCTATGCCACAAATTCACCTCCCAATGCCATTGGCCATGCCTATAACAAGCGTGTCATCGGGTTTTACACCTCCTATGATTTCGATCCCACCAGGCTTTGGTCCCTTGCCTAACATTCTCGCAAAATCCTACAAGTACTAACTCTTTCCTAGATTCCTACACCTTGGACATACTGACTAGTCTAGGAAGGGGGGTGGCCCAAGGACTCAGTGAGTCTCTTCCAACAAGAGCACTCACATACGGCCTCAATGACTCATACAAAAATATGGCCATTCAAATTTCCAAAATTATGGGCAAATATGACAGAACAACAGACCCTGTTCAATTCATTCAAATGTTTGAACAGAGATGTGAAGCCTTTGGAAATCCCAACTACCCCACTAAGGTACATGCGTTGAACTTATGCTTAGAGGGAAAAGCTAGTCGATGGTTCATCGCATTGATGCGGGCGATCAAAACCAACTTTCAAACCTTGAAATCAGCCTTTATACATGGCTTTTCCAAACAAGGTGATCGATGGAGTGCAACAACAAAACCCTATTCAATTGAACGCCAACCCAATGAATCCATTAGAGATTTTATCCTTCGGATAAAACTCTTGGACTCACAATGTGAGTCATGGGAAAAATTAAACGATGTTCAATTGAGGAGATGTTTCATGATGGGTTTACATTGTTGTATCCAATCCGGAAACATTCGATCAATGTTGTAAAGAAGCAATATGTTTAGATAACAACATGCTAGAAGATGATCATGCTACGAGGTGTTTCTAATCTAAACCAAGTGAAGCAATGGCAAAAGAAAGATCGATCTTGGAATTGACATTCCCAGAATTTTATGTAGCCTTGCTTAAAACATTACAGTAGACATCTATAAGACAAGATGAAAACCTTCCAAACCATAGTGAGGATCGAAATGCCTTGTGTTGAATGCAATCAATACGACCAGCCCAATCCTCATTGTGCATACAAGGCACATGTCCTTCTATACTGCATATATTGTAAAACCTTGCACCAAACAGAAACAGTCCAAAGGGTAGAAACTGCTCAGGAAGCAGTTAATTGGACACTTCAGTGTTTCTATTGTCGTGGACCTCACAAGGTGGTAGAGTGCACAGTTTGGAATACTTCCATGCCCATAGTCACTGACACCTTGTGACCGATGTGTGAACGATGTGGCATTGATCACATGTTCCAAGATTGTCCACGACGAGTTGCATTAATAATGCAACTTGTCTCACAAAATACAACTCTTAACATCTTAAGTGTACAAAATGGACAATTGTCCACGGTACCCTTGAATGTACTTACACGCTTACAAGCCAAGGCATGGCAAACAATCAAAAAGAATGTAAAAGACAATACCTCAACATGGGTAGAAGAACATGTTTTAAAACAGAACCCAAAAGAGAAAACAAAACCTTCTAAACCCAAGAAAAACAAGGGACAAAAAATTATCGAAACCAAGGTCGAGTTAAAAGACAAGGAAAAGGAGTCTGTAGTAGAGGACATAAACACAAAAGATCCAAAAGCTATACATGATGCAGAAGCATCCACATCAAAGACCACCACACAAACCTCAACACCCATATGTACGACACATGATACAAAAACCTAAAAGAAAATTCGATCTCGTCGCATGGGTAAACATAGTGAAAAACTGACAAACCAAAGAAAGTCAGAGAACAAAACAAGTTCTAGTACATCACTAAGTGAGGATGAGACAGGTTCTTACTCTTCGCTCAGTGCACCATATAGACCAATTAAGAAACTGGAACCCACCCAACCACCCCAAATGGATAATAATGATCGCATGACATCTGCAGAACGTAAAAAAAGAGCTCAAGAGTGTATGCTTAGCATGGTTGAATGTCTTACAGGGTCACCGGTTTGATTGAGCCTCATAATGCCAAACCTACACCAACAACCAAGATACAAAGCCTAGAGGAGTACTGCTTTCTCTTTCAAGAAGAAGACATACTCTCTACAGAAGAGTCATTTGAGAGACAGATTGTACGAACTATAGGCTTGAGAAAGCACGTAAGGAATTTGATAATTCCCTTACAAGATTAAAACAATCTCTCAAAACCTCATTCGGAGGAATGCTCTTCTCTCATGATAAAGCCAGCATCATATCAACACTTGCACCTTTAATGGCTCAACTTGAGTTATACAAGGACATAATGAACTATATAAAATAGGACTGTGAGGATTCACAAGTTTCCAAACATCCCTCATTTAAGAATTGTCAAAGGGCCAAGTGTGCTAGTGTATGCATTGGGTACTCTTGAAAAAGTTGAGACCCAAACAGAGGATGAAAGTGACAATCAATGAACGTCCCAAGTAACCACCTGCCATAGTAGAATCCTACAATTACCATATGTACAAATGGATGACAATGTCTAAGACATTGATTATATAACGATTTCACTACTCAAATCATGCACATGATTACCTTACAAAAGGCTCGCTATGCTCAACAGTATATCATATGGGATCCCCATTTGCATCCAACTGGTATGGGAAGGTTTCCTCCTTTTCTTTCGGCTCCAAGAAGATACTATCGCCAGCCTCAAAACCTCTGCAATCTGCAGCTACCTTGCCTCCCCGCCTGTTATACTTTGGACAAGTGGACATACTCTCACTAGGGTGCATGAAGATAGAGATGACCAAAGCAGAGACCTACTTGTACACACTAGTAAGTACATTAGGGAGGAAAATCATTGAGCTTGACTTTGATAAAAACCAAAGAATCCTCCACTCACCTCTTCTTGGCCATCTTCTAACATGACATACAGATATCGTGGGATGCGCAAGAGCAAAGTCCTTCATGATGTGAACTTGCCTCCCACATAGCAATCCCCAACTGCTCTGCACGTACAATGCACACACCATAGTGCCATTAGTCTATAGGAACTCTACAATAAGCACAAAAGTTGACTCCACAAGTACCTCCCAAAAAACATTCCACCGAGGTACCTCTAAAGTGCCCTTGTGCGACACAGGAAGATTCTATCATGGTATGGTTGGATTTTCCTACAAGAAATAATGTTCAGCGCCGCAAACGCGCATTGATTAGCCCTCGAGCAAGTCATAACATCATGACAATAGACACTTGGGTGTCATTGGGACAACCTAAACTCACCCCAACAAGCAATAGTCTTGCAAAAGGAGCCAATAAACAAAACATTGAAGTTCCAAGCTACTTTAGATACACTACTCGAACAATCGATGGTGATATGGAATTTACATTTCATGTCACCCTAGATTTCCTTGAGTATGATGTCATCCTTGGGGCGGACCTTGGATAAGTGAATCATTGCATTCACTAGATGAATCCATGCAAACAATCACCTTGAACACTCCTGCATGTAATGTATAATTACTATTACGGGAGGAAGAAGCCTTGCAAGAGCTGGAACTTCCAACATATCTTACTGAAACACCCCTAGGATTTTGGTTGAATTGGAAATTGCAAATAAAATCACCATAGCTCAAGCACAGCTTTATCCAACACGAGAACACAATCTCCTGACCCTTGAGCTATGGGATTTGTTAGGTCAACCAACACTCACGGCACATCCTGAAAGGATAAACTAACCCCCTCACTTGCAAGTTTTTGGTGGTTGAGTATGTGTTGGAAGCAGATTTAATCTTGGGGCATAAATGAACTGTTGCTGCCCAAGCACCACTGTGCTTTGCTAGCGATAGAGTCATCATGATGGTCCAACGACAAGAAGTTGACAATACCATACTGTGAGAAAGAGGATCCAACTTTAATGGATATATATGATGCTGAATGCAAAAGGATACAAGCCTCTTCCACAAAAGCCCCTCTACACAATGACCTACCATCTGTGTCAACAACCAACTCTGATAAAGCCTCTACTCCTTCAACCCCATCCTCACCTATGAAGTTCGATGCCAAAACCTCACAATCAACAGCTATTCCTGAAGAATTTCCCAGAGACCACCAACCATCTGTCTCTAACAGGGAACTCAAAGGAAAGACCTCGGAGCCTATGCATCTTCATCAACAATCTTCACCAAAGGAGACAACCACATGCTCAAAGGCCTTGTCATCTCGACAACCACTCCACAAGAGACTCTAACCTCATCATCAACAATTCCAATGAGTCTCACCCTGCAGCCTCAGTGCTAACCAAAGTCAAGGAGGGCCCCAAACCTTACACATTAACCCTAAAGAAAACTCCACCAAGACTACCACAATCACAATATCTTAATAGTATCAAAATGTGGGTGGAGAAGCAGCTACTTATAGCTCAAGGCTACTATTAAAGTGCCAATCAAATTTGGGTGCCTCGATAGTCAAAACCTATTCCTCAATGTAGCACTCGCAAGCCAAGGAAGAAGAAAAGTACTCCACAACACCGTCCACAAAAGCCTATGCGAGTTTCTCAAAGAAAAGTACTCCACAACACCGTCCACAAAAGCCTATGCGAGTTTCTCAAAGAACTCCTCCAATGTAACAAGTGTAGGTACCAAAAATATTGCTACAAAGCACAAGGATAATACCAAAGCTTGGGTCCCCAAGCGCATCACAAAGTCCCCTAAGCTTGCACAAAAAATAAAGCCTCAACACCAAGTACATCGGCCACCACTTTACAATGTTCATCAACGATGGGTACCTATGCCTGTGCTTCAACAAGAAGGATACTATGATGGTAATTCCATCATATGGTTGCCAAAATCAAACAATGTGAAGAAAACCTCACCCCACCGACTTCAACCCCAACAACTTCACCTAAAGTTTGATAAGAATGGAAGCCCAAGCAACAACAAGCAAACAAAACCACTCTCGTGCATTCAGCACCAACACAAGCAAACAAAACCACTCTCGTGCATTCAGCACCAACACAAGATCTTGTCTATTCAAGTAAACAATCAACAGTCTTCCCTACTGCCTCGACATCATTTCAGCAACAAATTCAAGATCAAATACGAAGACTTAAGAGCACATCAAGAACAAAATAACAATGCTCTTGTCACCCCTCTAGAAATGATAAATGATCCATCCTAAGCATGTGCAAACACAGGGCCCATGTCAGTCCCTACAGTTTCATGTCTGCAGATTCACGTCTTGGTCTTCACGTCTAGTCTTTCACGCCTCAGTGTTTCACGTCTTAGCAGTTCACGTAAAATATAAAAAAAAAGAATCGAGATTAAAATTTATAAATTCACGGAAGTTCATCTCACGGCTTAAGAACCTGCACTTTCATGATTTAAGTCTCATCATGGATTAAGCCATATCACACAATAGCCACTATATATTTGTTAAGCTTATTGCTTACTATTATTTTGGCTAAATTAATGTAGCATCTACTCCATGAGTACGAATCCATACTCATGCACTGGAGAACATTTGCACCAAAGCCACACCATCAACAACTTCCACGTACATCTCTCGTCGATGGGGGGGCAATGGTGGGCGAAAGCCTGGTCAATGGTACAATCCATCACCTTGAACTTTCCTTCAAATTGCAAACCTCTCCAACGATGCCACAATCTTCACAACGCAATGATTTTCAATCCCTAGTGAAGATATATATATTAGCCTCGCAAGTCAACGTGATTCTTTCAATCCTCATCACCAACAAGTGGCTACTTCAACATAGAGCAGTTCAATAAGGGTCTATATGACTCAATTCTTGTACTTCATGAAAATCTTCTTCTAAGAGCACTTAATTATGCATAAAAACATAAAAAGCACATGGGTAGAAGAAGACAGGATCAAGTCCTACTCAACAAAATTTGACAAGAATCCTGCCAGACAAAGGGACATCATCACAAGCCAAATACTTCAAAAGATAAATGTCACTTCAATGAATCAAATGAGGAACTGAGAATCACCATCTCGTTCTGATGATTAAGTCTGCGTTCCTCCGGATCCTTCCTTCTCTCCCATTATTAACATCTCTTAGTGTCCCCACTAACAAAAATCACATGTAACCTTGCCGATGATTGCTAAAAACAAATTGAGCCCAAAAAAAAGAGGGCTCACACAAATATAAAAATACAATCATTCGCAAAAACCCCCAACCCCGTTTTAGGAATTCCCAATACACCACTAACCTCTTCATTCATTAACTAGCTTTTCTTATTCCTTCCGGAGGAACAAAGACCATTGAACGTAATTCAACATCAAAGCTAGCGACAAAGCTTCTTCATTCTCCCCACACAAAGGTCTTCAACACGATCACGAGGACGCAATCGTTTCATCACAGGAAGGGGGGAATGTTAATCCAATTCTAGGATTAACAAGAGCTACCACCATTATCTTACATCAAGGAGTCACAGTAGATACACCAAAGGGTCATACATTCATGATATAAAGCAATAGTGTCCAAAGATACAGCTTGGACGGGCGCCCGTAATGGTGTGACGGAGTATTTATGGCAATTCTCGCTTCAAGAGCATGTGGTAGAAAGTTAGGATGAAGTCCTAAGTGATGTACTTCATGGATATATTATGAGAGTAGTCATTAAAATAGCATTAGGCCTCTTATGAGCCTAAAGTGCCCGGCCCGCCATAGTTTAAGTGAGTGTGAACACTTATGGCCATGTATATAAGTGAATTTCTCTCATAATACAACATACTCTCCCATTGTGTAATTGAGTCTTGCTCTTGCTAATCCTCTTGCTAATCTCTCTCCCTAATGCATGCTAGTGAGTGTGTGTGAGTGAAGTGAGGTGAGAGGAGGGACGAGGACCCGTAGTGCAACGCGGCGGTGTGACAACGCTCGCGAGAGACGCGGTGGAATTTCTTCTCAAGGAGTTGTAGAGCTTGGAGACCTCGAGGGTTACGAGCTCGGCCATTGGAAAGATCCTCACGACAGTTGCGGTTCACCAAGTAATATCTTTTTGGATGTGTTTCAAGGAGGGTTAGGGTGAGCCATAACATTTTTAATGTTAATCCAATTCTAGGATTAATAGCCTTGCGAAGCAGCATGCACAAGACTTTGTTGATGCTCTCAGCTTGACCATTAGCAGCATGAGGATAATAGGCACTTGTCTGCCTATGGAAGATCTGACATTGAGTGAGGAGGGTGGTGATCAGCTCATTTTGACAAAGTGGGTGTGCCACAATCACTGGTGATCTTCGGGGGACAACCAAAGCGAATAAAGAGGGTAGGACGATGTCAGCATACATGCGGATAAAGCGACGATGATAGTCGGTGTGCCCAACAAAGACCTGAGTGCCCTTAGGAGTGATGGGAGGGGGCAGCCTCAAGATGATAGTCGGTGTGCCCAACAAAGACCTGAGTGCCCTTAGGAGTGATGGGAGGGGGCAGCCTCAAGATGACAACTATCTTGTCAATATCTGGAGCAAGGCCATGGGCAGAGATTATGTGGCCTAAAAGTGTGCCCTGCACAACTAAGAAGTGACATTTAAAGGGGTTGAGTCAGAGATGAGAGGAGCAAAACTTACAAAAGACCAAGGCTAATTGGTGGAGATGGTCAACAAAGGCTTCCAAACACATTGTGAGATGTGTGATGAAGTTGGAGAAATCATCCATGAATGCTCTGAGAACACTGGTGAGAAATTCCCAAAAAGTGTTGGTTACAATACGTTGGAAAGTGGCTGGGGCATTGCACAACCCAAATGGAATTTTGTTGTAGAGGTAAGTGCCCCATTGGGTGACGAAGGCTGTTTTTGACCAGTCATCCGAATGGATGGCCACCTGGTTGTAGCCACTGAAACCATCCATGAAACTATAGAGAGCATGACCAGCCACATCTTCTAGCACCCTATCCATGAAGGGGATGGGAAATTAATCTTTGATTGTGGCCTTATTGAGAGCACAAAAGTCGACACAGACTCGAATTTTGTTAGTATTTTTCTTGGGGCTAATCACCATGGGTAAGAGCCACTCCGTGTGTTCCACCGGTGCAATGATACAAGCAGCCTTCATCTTCTCCACCTCCACCTTCACTACTTCTGCATACTTGGGGTTAAGTTTGTAGGTGCAGTCCCAAACTAGTCAGGTGCCCTCTTGGAGAGGGATGGTGTGCACACCTATGTCGGCTAGCATGTAGTCCAGATCCTTATAGGTTTAGGTGAATACATCCTTGTAGGAGTGGAAAAATGTGGTGGCCTGGTTCAGTAATGCGGGGTGAGGGAGTTCCTAAATTTTTGAGTCTGTGGTAGTTCATCATCTCTGCATGGCCAATACACACTCTACCGTGAGCTCTAGTTCTATCAGTCCCATCAAGAGTCCCCTCTCTATCAGGTGCTCAAGCCACAAAAGCAACTAGTTAACTTTGTGCCCCCAAGACGTCCTCCTTCTCCTCTACCTCTACCCATGGCCACAGAGAATCATGGTCACCCCAGGAATAACCCTCCAGCTCCAGAAGCCTTTTCAGTGGTGTTAGGTCGAATTAACATTAAGTTTCCCCTATTCGAATACTCCACCTCGGACGATGGAGATGACCACATGTGGCGCTTCATCTCTATGTGCAAAAGTCGTGGTTTAGAAAGGGAGAACGCTTACCTGGCTCTATTTCGATCCACTCTAGAAAGCTCCACTGACAAGTGGTTTAGTCAGTTCTCTAGTGACCATTTTGTGGATTGGCTCAACTATAGGGATATCTTCCTTCAAACCTTCAGGCCGAGTAACTATGAAGACCGTATTCTCCAAGACTTGGAAAGACTTCACCTCTTACCCAGGGAGAGCATGTCTGAGCTGATGACATGGACAAGGGTCTTGGTATCTCATCTGCCAACCTACCCAGGTGACTTCCTGGTCAAGCAATGGGTGCTACAAGCCTTGCCACAATCCACCCAAACAAAAGATCAAAGAGAGCAGGCCTGCCACCTTACTAGACTTCCAAGAGTTGTCCTCTCAGCTAGAGAATGCACACTCGATGTTTGAACGTGACAACAGTTGCTCATCCTCTTGGGTCATGTCCTCACAAGAAGACCCTATGGCCATACTCAAAAGGGAGTTGGATGCACTGAAGCTTCACAAGGCACAAAGTGAAGACAACACCCTGGCCCAGCTGAAGAAGGAGATAAAAGACCTCAAGGGGCTACAAGAAGGAGCAAAGAAGACAATGTGGTGCGCCATTTACCAAGCCTCCGGGCACTCCCCCCAACATCAAGAGTGCGCACGGAGAAAGTACTGAGAAAGGTGGTCATGAAGAGGACAAGGATTGCTACCACTTGAAGGGCTTCCACCGATTGCATGACCAACAATAGTTTCCTTTGCCAGCCACCCCCACCGATCATTTCACATCTTTCACCCCAGCACCCACACCTATCTACTAGCCCGCCACTCTCGCATACACCAACACACCCTCACCGCCTAACCCTTACCTTCCACCCCTCATGTCCACACCACCATCTCCTACACCTGCCACCCTTGCAGTCACCCTTGCACAAAACCAGCCTCCCCACCCACCTGCTCCCTGTAACCAGCCCCCCCACCCACCTGCTCCCCGTAACCATCCCATCTTATGCTACCACTATGGGGAGTATGGTCACTACCAAGGTCGATGTCCTCTTCCAGAAGGGACACCCTCGTGTCGTCACTGCCATGAGGCCAAGGATCACTACACCCGGGGCTTCTGGCCAAAGCCACTTCATAATTCTCACAAATAAGAGGCATCCTTGGCTCCCTTGGGCTTAACACAATGTCTTGTTCCTCTATTATGAAGGGGATTGTTCTACCTTAACTCTGCTTATGACTTCTATAATCTAAAGCTAATTCCTAAATTTTTCCCAAGTTTCTAAGGTTATAGATAGGTTTGGAAAGTAGCTGCATAATGGGTCCACCTAGCCACCCACTTTCCAGTGTTTAAATACTTTATCAACTTTGACCACTTCCATAGACAGCCTAACCACATCCATCAATACCACAGGTTAGCTGGCCACCCTCCACTGGGCCTTTAAATCCTTTATCATCTTCAACCAGTTTCATAGACTTAGCCCAATCCCATCCACCAATCCCATGGGTTAACTTGCCACCCTCCACTGGGCCAATGGAGCCAATGTGAACTCACACACCCACCATAATTGAAATTGTCTTTTTTATTACGCGCACACACTCAAACAGAAAACAAAGTTCACATATGCACTCCATGGCAAACACTTCTTTTCAAGATAGAATTATTAGAAAAACTCAATATAAAACCAAAAATTACGTCCAATGCATCATCGTAAAATACTATAGCACTCTTTACAATATCATCATCTCCACACATCATGACAACCGTGATCCTCAGACCAAGAAGGCATGCATTACTAAGCCTGATCACCATCATCTCAACACATCACGACCGTGATCCTCAAACAAAGAAGGCATGCACTACTAAGCCCGATCACTTTAGAACTACTAGCCCGATCACTTTAGAACTACTAGCCCCACATGTCTCACTTTTGAATCCAAGAAGGCATGCACTACTCAGCCTGATAGCTTTAGGACTACTAGCCCCACATGTCTCACATTTGAATCCAATAGTCATGCCACACTCCAAGGAGCCGCTTTAGATAGCCATGCCACTCCCAAAGTAAGAACACTCCATCCAACCAATTATAGGAGCCACATGAGACTGACTTGTGCATCCAACCAGTCTCATAGGAGCCGCATGAGACTAACTTGTGCACTTTGGATCCTTCATTTCTCTAGAAAGGGAGGTCCTTTCTTTAATGGTTTTCAGAGAATCTAAAGAAAGAATTTGAATCCTTATTCCATTCTCTTTAAAGAAAGGACCTTCCTTTCTCTAGAAAGGAAGGTCCATTCTTTAATGGTTTTCAAAGAATCTAAAGGAAGAATTTGAATCCTTATTCCATTCTCTTCCCTATATCTCTAAGGGTTTACTAATATAGTCTAAGGATTCCGTGAGTATTTCAAAACCATTATTTATCATTCATATTCCTTAGCTTGTAACATAAAGTTCGACATCTAACTTTCTCTCTCCTAATCCTTAGTTTAAGAGGGTGATCTTTGATGACTTAATGAAACTAGATTCAATTCTTGACCCTTAATGTGATCCATAATGTGTACTTGTCATCACTCAAAATCAATATCAAGTTCTACCCTTACAATCCCAATTTATTATCTTAGAGAAATAAAACTTTACTCATTTTAATCATAATGCTTCTAGAGAGATAGAGAGGTGTTAAGGGCCTTCTCTCACTAAGGTCCTTATTAAGAATTCAATAAATTACTAAATCTAATATAAGGAATGTTTGAGGATTAAAACATAGGATAATAGTCTATAATTTAACTCATTTTCTAGAGAGAGAGAGATAAGTAGGATTCCAGGTTCTTGTCTCTTTAGAATCCTTTTATTTTGAACTTAACTCCTCTAAGTTCAATTTCTTGGACTCTACTCATATGAAAGTTATCTTTGAAATAAAAGGCGAAACTTTAAAGGCTTAGAAAAAATTAGCACTTACACATCTTGTGCATTCTAGAGGGGGGTACATATGCACCTTTTGGGTTTATCTTATGCTCAATTTTTCTTAAGCCCTAAAATTTCTAATCAAGAATAGAAAAAAAAATACAACATAAGTTCAAGAGTATTTCTTAATTTATCATTCCAATTTCAAGGGTCACTTGCATAGCCTTTGTACACATAGGGTGCACTTAAGGATAATAATTTACATGCATTAATTTATCCTAATAATTTATTTTATCCTAAGTTAATTGTAAGATAAAATACATGATTACATCAAGGGAAAAATACATGATTACATGATTACATCAAGGGAAAAAGGCATGGGTTTTATTCCTATAGCATATGCCCCATTAATTTATGTGCAACATTTACCCTAAGCTGGCTATAAATTAATAGTTGTAGTATGGAAATACTAAGGTAAAATTAAATGAATAGAGAAAGATAAATATCTAAATAATATAAATTTATAATTTATTATGAAATTTGAACAGTTAAAGGATAAAATCTAATTAAATGGATACTCTACTTTCTAATAAGTTACAAAGAGCAATGAATTAACATAGAATCATTTTTCTCATTAAATTGAGAGAAGAAAAATAAAAAATCAAAAACATAAGTGCACTTACATGAAAAAGGGAGTTGAGAGTGATATGTCGGTATAGCCAAGTTGATGAAGACTCCTCTTCAAGCACTTGAAATCCACAAATGTTTATGCAAGGGGATTGTGCCCAATCTTTCCCTCTTCATGATGTATAATGGCAATATAACAAAGGTATATGGGTACTCCTATATTGGGGTATAAACCATAGTTTGTGTTTTAATCTAATTTTCCAAGGGGGATCCTTATGGATTTATTAACCATACACCTATATTGGGGTAAATGGCACATGCCGGACTCACTTTTGGGGTCTATTTTTCCAAATTCTATTGTCTTCAATTTTTTATTTAATGCTATGCTCATAGGCCTTCAAGGTTTAATTTACCTTTTTGGCCCATAAATCTTAATACATCCATTACAACAAATTTTTATATGCTAAATATTTTTTCTTAAAGCATTGCGAAGAATTTTCATCTTAACTACCAATAAATACAACATTATTCCATTTTCTCTCTCTACAACACATAGAATTTAATGATTTTTTTTTGCATTGATAATAGAATACATGTAAGAGGGATCTTACATTCTCCCGAATTGAGATGTCCTCATCTCACAAACTAAGGATAATCTCGCATATTAACTACTCCTTTTTCTCCCGCATAGCTTCCTCTACTAGGAAGAGCTTCTATTTAATTAGGTACTCTGGTAGAATCTTGTTCCTTAAAGGTTTTTTGCTGGTGTCAAGGACTTGTTTGGGTTCTAATTCTATATATCCTTAAGCTGGCATAGTTATTTGATCATCCTCTAGAACATTACTAGGATCTAGGATATACTTCTTTAACAAACTCACATGAAATACATGAAGGATCTAAAGATGAGGAGGGAGAAGAAGTTCATAAGCTCATTCCCTAATTCTTCAAGTAATGACATATGGTCCATAATACCTTGGAGATAACTTCTTATAGTTTCCCAAGGACAGGGAACATCTCTTGGGCCATACTCAAAGAAGAAACACCGTGTCTCCTTCTACAAATTCTTTGGCAGACCTCCTTGGATCAACATACTGCTTCTTTTTGTCTTGAACAGCCTTGATATCTTTCTTTATAAACTACATTAACTGGTCCATCTCATCTAACATTTCTTTGAGAATTCCACTCTAATCAAGGGATCCAACCAATTTAAGGTGTAAGTTATTCTTATCCATATGGTGCCTTAAATGGGCTCATACCAATACTTTAGTGGTGAGAAGCATTATAGGCAAATTCCACTAGATGAAGATAGTTCAACCATGTATTTGGTTCATGACCACATAAGGCTCTGAGAGTGTCTTCATTGCCTTGATTGGCCCTCTATAATCTGACCAACATCAGTCTCTAGGTGAGAGGCTATGCTTAGATTAAGTGAAGTTCCAACTGCTTCAAAGAAATATGTCCAAACTCTAGAGGTAAATTTGGCATCTCTATCACTAATGATCTTGCAGGATAATCCATAAAGTCAAAATACTTCTTAAAGAAATACTTTGACAGTATCTAATGCAGTAAATTATTTCTTCACTAGAATGAGATGTGCAACTTTAGTCAGCCTATCTACCACTGTGAATATGGAATTATAACGTGCACTTACTAATGGTAGACTAAAGATAAAATCCATACTTATTACATTCCCATTTCATGTGGAATGTCAAGGGTAAGGATCTTCCTAGGAATTTTCACTCTTTCAACCTTAATCTTCTGACATGTAAGGCATTGACGTACATGACTGAGTACATCCCTTTTCAATCTAGGCCAAAAGTAATTCCTCTTGACCGCTATGAATGTCTTATCCATACGGTGCCATGTAAGTTATTCTTATCCATATGGTGCCAAGATGTCCAATAATAAGGTTGTCATGAGCTTTAACTTCTTTTAAAATCACCCCTTTGAGGGACACACATGTGATTGTTAAAATATAAACAACCATCTTCAACCTTGTATCCATGAGCCTTCCTTAACTCTTGAGAAGTCTTGCTCTCTTACATTAACAAGGTGATAATTGGGGCGAAGAACTCATCTCTTCCAATTTCCTCTTTCATCTCTACTAACAATGGGTTAGAGATTATAGTTATTGTAAGAGAAATTTTTCGACTAAGGACATCAGCAGCTACAGTATCCTTCCCATTTTTCGGCTAAGGACATCAAAAACTACATTATCCTTCCTATAAGTGTGCTTTATCCATCTCCTTTGATGCATGTTGAGATCCTTATGGGTAAATATCCATTTTAAAATTGTATGGTTTGTCTCACCACAATTAGATTCTTGCAAAGTCTACATCCATCTCCTTTTATGCATGTTGAGATCCTTCTGGGTGAATATGTATTTCATACTTTTATGGTCTGTCACCAGAGTGAATCTCTGACCAAGTAGTGCCTCCATAATCTCAATGCATGACTAACGGCTAGAAGTTACAAGTCATGACAAACGGCTAGAAGTTACAAGTCATGAACTGCATAATTCCTCTCATAAGGCTTCAACTTTTGAGATAACTCATTAGCCACAAGTTAATCGTCTTGAATACATGTCACCTCACTCATGCCACATCATCAAAATGCATTGTCCCCCACGTTAACGAATGGGTGCCACATCATATGTTGTACACACCATGTCACATAACGTGCAATGTGAAATGTTATGTTAAAAAGCATGTGAAGTATCATGTCAAGCATAGTAGCATGCACGTATGCATATGCACGTATCATGTCACCCATAACATGCATGGACATATGTTTACATGAAATCCAAGCTAGGACAATCAAACCATAAACTTAAGACCTTAGTATGTCCATATTTGTAAAAATTATGTTCACATAATAACAATCAAACCTTTATTGTTTATACACAAGAGTTAAAGAATATAAAAATATTAATAAAATTTAAAATATATATTAATTCATTTAATTTTCCATATTTGTAAAACTTATGTTCACATAATAATAATCCAACCTTTATTGTTCATACACAAGAGTTGAAGAAACCAAAAATATTAATAGACTTTATAATATATATTAATTCATTTAAATTAATTATGAATATAAGTAATGAAATAAACTTATTTTAAAAAATACTAATAATTTTTTAAATATATATATTAATTTATTTAAATTAATTATTAATGTAAGTAATTACATTAATAAAATAAACTTATTTAAAGAAAAATAAAAAATAAGTACTAAAAGAAATTAATTTAAAACATAAATATTATATAATAATTCCATATAATAAACATCTAATTAGAAGCTTTTGATACTAATCATTAAATAAAATCTAAATTCTAAAAAGTTAAAATTATGTTGATAAAAATTTAGATTTATAAAATATATATTTTATATGTAAATTAATTTTAATACAATAAAATAGATATAAATGAATTATTTTAAATTATAAATCATTAATCATATTTCATTATATATTTGTATATCCTGCAAAGTCTCATGGCTATTAGATGTGAAAAAGTGCAAATATAAAGGCTACGAGGCCCAATTTTGAAGCCCCCAAGTGCCACACTCCTCAAAATAGGTCCTCGTAGCCTTGTGTCGTAACTTCTTCACATCTGATGGCCATGATAAGTTGCAAGAATGTGATATATACATACTCTTACAAAGTCTCATGGCCAATAGATGTGAGAAAGTTTTAATATTAGGGTATGAGGCCCAATTGGCCCAATTTGAACTTTTCAACACTTCTAGACTTCAAAATTGGGCCTTGCAACCTATAATCATAACTTTTTCACATGTGATGGGTGCGATGAGGCTTTGCAAGAGTGCACATGGGATGATATAAATACACACTCTTGCAAAGTCTCGTGGCCTTTGGATAAAGTTATAATATAAGGCCCTCAACTGTCATGCTTCAAAATTGGGCCTTCAAGGTCTTATACCATGATTTTTTACATCCCATAATCATGAGAAAAGTACTTGAAGTGAGAGATATAGAGAATAAAGTTGAAATACTATTACAAACCAAAGTTACAAACAGATGGCGTCTACCCACTTGTATAAGATTTAAGTACACTCTAGACAGAGGATGTCATGTACATAAAAGGGTGCACTTCTACATTGAAGATAGATTTAAATATATATAAGATAAGTTATGCAAGATAGGAGCCACAACTAGACCATATATAGTCTCTTAGTGGCATTTGACTAAATAATAGCTGACTATTATTTAGTCAAGATAGGAGCCACAACTAGACCATATATAGTCTCTTAGTGGCATTTGACTAAATAATAGCTGACTATACCCTGAAGAGTGTGACCATACCCCAACTAGGTACACGAGTTCATGAGTACATGAGTGTACGGTACCTGAGCCAACCCCCCACAACCTGAGGACGTGGTGTCCTCGGAACATGCATCCTTCCACCCTAGACTGTGGTCCATTGACCCACACTTGCATACATCCTACTTAGCATGGTGCCAAGTCTACATAAGCTATCTCCTAACCATCCGGCCACACATGGCCAATATCTAGTGTCTAAAATATGGAATGGCAAGTTCTTGAGTGCTGAACACAATACTACTAGGGGGTTCTTCAAAATAGAGCTACCCCATCACCCTCACAGTGATAGTGACAAGGGTGTAGGCCATTAATTTTCAACCACCCCACACTATCTACAGACTACTAGTAGGTGAATTACCTCTTTGGTCTAATGTCGAGTCAATGAAGATATTTCTCCAATAGCCACTCTCTCTAGTAGATCTCTCCCAAAGCCTTTGTTAATATATTTGCATAATTGAAACCATTGTCACTCGACCTCTTCATCTAAGGTTAGCACAATGTTATTCATCAAACACTTTGCAACTTTGATTATCACATAACAAGTCGGTTGTGGGAGCTCTTGATCCACACCTATGTGAAATTGACTTCCTGCTATCACAATCTCCTACCTAATTTGAATCACAATATCTAGTCAAAGACTTGCTCATGGTGTAGATAATGTTGTATACCTGCATCCCTACCTCCAATCATTCTCTCAAGTTGTGTATTACACAAGAAGATCAAAATCCCCAGCACCTCCTATATTGCAAAAGAATATCAAAATCCCCATCACCTCATGTACGCGTTCATATCCATAAGTGGAGAAGTGTCTTCTACCTCTAAAGACAACTTCACATCAATCTCCATAGGGGTGCCAATTGACTTCAACTTGCCTATACCAAATGCCTTCTTGCATACGTTTGTTTAAAAAATGAAGATGTAATCCAACAATCCCTAAATAAAAATATATAAGCCTAAGGTCTGTCATTTCAAACTTTAAACACAGCATCATATTCTATGTGGACCTCATGGTTCCCCATCAAAATGAGGTCGTCCACATGAAGATCTACGATCATGTACTTTCCTTGCTTAGTGAAATTATACATGTTATGGGGTTTTAAGAAGACCAATACTTGATGATTTGCTTGTACCAAGCTTGAGCAGCCAGTTTCAACCCATACAATGCCTTTTTTGGAGCCTATATACCTTGCCTTTTAAACCAAGCATCACAAATCCTAGAGGTTGTTCAACATACACCTCCTCCTTGAGATATCCATTTAAAAAGGCAACCATCTACATTACTAGGTAACTTCCCACGAGCAACCAAAGCTAGGCCACTTTCCAACAATTAACCAAAGCTAGTACTGTTGTGTATGGTGGTCACTAGCTATAGGGGGTGAATGTCTCTTGAAATTTGAATCCCTCAATGTGTGTAAATCCCTTTCCACTAGTCATTCCTCGTACTTATTGACACAACCAAGTGGGTTTAGAAGGCCAAGTATAGACCTAATGATACTTATCCCAAACTTATGTGTATCTTTCAAGACCACATAGCTTAAGTGCCCAAATCGCTTTATGCATAGCTTGTTGGTGCCCACATTGGCATGTGTAAAAAAAGCTAGTAACTCATACTAATTATTACATCTTGTACCTCTCCAACAACATTGCCATTAGCATCTAAGATGTCTGCCATCAACCCATGTGCCATTTCTTCAAATATGCTCTCAAAGAATCACTTTCCCCCAAGCTTGTATAGAGTGAAAGCTTTGATACCACGTAAGAAAAATACAATAAACAGAACAAAATACTTGCAGTAAGAGATACAGATAATAATGTTGAATCGTTGTTGTTTTGTAAACCAAAGTTACAAATTGATGGCATCTGCACACCTGTTAGCTCTATAAGGAGATTTGATGGCAGTCTAGGTAGACTCTAGACAGAGGATGCACATACAAGGGTGCACTACTGCAGTGAAGATAGATCTCAATATCTATAAGACAGGAGCCACAATTAGACTATATTTAGTTTTCTAGTGGCAATGTATCAATCACCTATTATTGGACCAACAAATTGTGGCCAACCATACCTCGACTGACCATACCTGAACCAACCGACCATACCCCAATTGGGTACATGAGCCAACCCAGCAATATGAGGATAAGGTGTATTGGGAAGATATGTTTCTACCCTAGAGTAGTGCAGTCATCATCACCAAGGCACATATAGTTGTGGAATGTCACGTGCTAAGAAAGATGTCCTCAATCATACTACAAGGAAGGCAAGAGACTGTGTGTTGTAATGGCATAAAATTTGGTTTTAACAGTGGGTACATTGGCCAATCATGTTTGATAAGAGGAGCATGCCATCTGATGAGATAAGGATGCGAGTCTCTTGTGATGAGGAGGAGGCCAATTATCTAAATCTAGTTAGAGCCACAACGGGGAAGGGACATGTGTATTGGGCCAATCAACTTTTGTAGTAACAAAGATGGTGGTAAAAGAAGTCATCTACAAACACCAGAGATTCTCTTGAGGAAGAAAATAAAATTCTTAGATAGAGAATGTGCTAAATTATATCAACAAATATTGTGAGATTTCTTAGCTTTACCTTTTTTCGTCTCTAAAATTACAGCTTGGAAATCCCAAGGCCAATGGTGGCATAAAATAATATAACTACTATTTTGTATTTTTTTCCTACTTGTATGCAAATGGCTTTATGAGATCTATATAATAAAATTTTATAGCATTTCTTGATGTAATTCTGTAGAACATTTTGTCTCCTTTGCTATCTCTCTTCAAAAACTCTGGGTCAAACGGGATGAGCTGCTATAGTACTCTATACCATTCCACCCAATTTATTATAGCAAGTCCCATCCTACTTTCTTTTTTCCCATAGAGCCTTGCAATAAAAATGGTAATAAGCCTCGCAAAGTAGTTGCAGTAATCCTTACAATATGCCTCGAAAATTATAGTGCTTATTGTAAGGTATGTTGCCATGCTTATTATCGTGATTATCATGGAAATTATATGACGAGTAATTACTATGGTGGTGCATCAATGACAATGTTTACTATGAGGATATCCATAAGGCTTTGGAGTGTATTACCATCGCAATATGCCTCATAATTCCCCCAACATGATGTAGTGCATGTTACGTTTGTGAATTCTTGACACATTGGAAGTTAGCTTTAAAACATACTAGTGGGCTGACCTGTGTTTATCACGTATATAATTCCTAGCTTGATATTTTTTATAT
The DNA here is from genome assembly GCF_041138505.1 of Cibotium barometz. Taxonomy (NCBI): domain Eukaryota; kingdom Viridiplantae; phylum Streptophyta; class Polypodiopsida; order Cyatheales; family Cibotiaceae; genus Cibotium; species Cibotium barometz. Next base: position 25,509,606 of record NC_141110.1, read on the forward strand.
TCCTGGAGTAATAGGAGCCACCCCTCCTCTAACCTCCAAATTCTTGGTACACGGCGGCTTCGTGTGAAACTCTTCCTTTAGAGAAGGTGGCTATAAATTGACTAGGTTGTATATTTGTAGAGTATGGATAATATCAAATGAAGTGTTAATGTAGTTAAGTTATAACTATAGATTTAAAAAAAAGTGTAATTAATAGTAACCATAATAGGTAATAATAGTATAGATAGGCTAACAAATTATATTTTTAAACAAACACACTCAAATTAGTAGATGGAAATAAGTATGAATTGTAGAGTAAATAAATTTATAGCTATAGTTCCAAAAATAAATAAAGGATTGAAGCCTTCAAAATCTTGTCCATGAATATAAGTAAAATATAGTAGTTAATAAATTCTATTAACTAGGTTGATTGGGTAGATTAACATAAAAAAATAGAATAGAAAAGAAAATGAATTGTCTATCTTTCTCTCCAACAATATCTTGAACAAGACTTTACATGTGCATCAACAACCTACGCTTCTATGTCATTCTCTCCAACAATGTTTTAAACAAGAATTTGCATCAATAACCTACTCTTCCATGCCATCGATATTGGTCCATCACTAGCTAGGGGGTATATGTGTAGGCAAAGTACCATGAATGTTGTGATGCTCCTTACTGTGTCCATGTTGTCGTATTAACATGTACTAGGTCTTTACAAAAAAGGGGGGATATTTTTTTTAACTCTTACATTTCCCATGACAAATAGGCTGTTAAAATAAATGAAAAAGAAACCCACCTATAGGACTCATGAAACATATGTAACATGCTATAAGAATTGACTTGTAAACTTTTACTCTTTTTTTGTTTTAAAAAATAAGTACATGACAACAATCTTGAACACTTTTAGCACGCAAGAAGGAAGTGGAAGTCTTTCTTCAAACATTTTGAAAAGACATGAGGGAATTCCTTCATGTATCTTATTAAGAGGGTCTTGACTTTGTTATTCAGGACCTCATTGGACGATTCTCAATGATGGGTTGTCTAATCAACAAACTGTGTGTAAAGGACTTTACATGAAGCTCATTGTCACCGTTTTCTAATAGCTTGTTGTGAGAACTCTTGAATTCATGACAGGAAAGGATAAGGGAAAGAAATAAATCATATTATAAAATAGATGAGCTCAAAATATTATTAACATTGTTTGCCTCTCTCAAATTAAGTTAAACCTTTCATGTCCTTAATATTGCCAAAACAATGTGAAGGATTTTATAAGCACAATAGTGACAAGTGCCACAAAGTCACTAGTATAAAGGTATAAAATTAAGGGGGTGTGTGTGTGTGTGTGTGTGTGTGTGTGTGTGTGTATATATATATATATATATATAGAGAGAGAGAGAGAGAGAGAGATGCAAAAAGCATACTACTTTGAAAAGTATGAATTGACCAACTTTGAATTGCAAATCTACAAAAACAATTTATTATAGGATGACTCACCATAGATTTATCAACTTTGTTATTTCAATTTAAGACAAATGTTAGATTAAGGTTAAGTTATTGGGTTGTTAGCTACGTACATGTACATCTAATTCTACATACCATTACGTTGCTGTGGAGGTGGGAGCACCAATGAGGCAAAGGATGAGGAGGGGCGTTACAAGTCTACGTGGCTATTGATGTGTGGAGCAAGGTGGTGATGATCGTGGTTGGCCAATCAGAACACGCCACGCAAATTTTTTGGTTGGTGCATTGGCAATTGATGCCAAATATATATATATATATATTGAGGTGAAAATACTGGGTAGGCTAGCAATTCATGTTGCTGAACGGTACTGATAATCCCATCTCTCTCAAATGCTTGCGTACCGCAGGTGTCAGCTTTCAAGAAACCCACACGTCTTGTAGTGTATTTTAGAGCATCGATGGAAAAACACGTCTTATAGTGTATTTCTAAAGGCTCAAATTGGGAAACAAAAAAAACGGGGTTGAAATCTTTGCTTCCCCCTTGAAAATACCAAATCAAGGTTTTGAATTTTTTTTAGAAAAACGCTTCTTTTTAGTGTATTTTAGGAAAAACACGTCTTATAGTGTATTTCTAAAGGCTCAAATTTTGGGGGAAAAAAAAGGGGTTTGAAATCTTTGCTTCCCTTGAAAATACCAAATCAAGGTTCAAACCTTGCTAGCTACCCCGAAGAATGATGCTACCTTGTAGTGTTACCCATGGGTGTGTGTAAGGTGTGTGGTGTTTGTAAAAGGGCATGAGGGGTCATCCTCTCATCAACTAGGAATTAGTTGTTGCTAACAAAAATAAATAAAATAGCAAAGGCAAAACCGCCCAGGTAAAGACCTCAGTTCCGTTTATTTTGATTGCTTGGGGAGAGTGTTTTTTGTAGGCTACCTTTGTTCTCTATGAGACAAAAGAAATGGAAGCTTTTTGACTTGTGGTTTTTCTAGCCTACCTTTGTTTCTCTATGAGACAAAAGAAATGGAAGCTTTTTGACTTGTGCTTTTGCACAAAGGATAAAACACTTCAAGCATAATGGTCTAAAATGAAAGTGCTCGTGGCCCTTTTTGCTGTAGTACTATTGGAAGAACATGATAGCAAAATTCAAGTAATAAAGAAAGTGGTGGTGTTACACTAGTATTGTCCAAAAAGGATAGCAAAACACACATGATTTAAAGCATCAAGGATACTCCTTGATGGTAAATAAAGATAAGCTTGTCTTCATTTCTTTATGTAAGTCCAAAGCATCACTTCTTTCATTTTTTGACTTAAAAAATATGCTCTATTGCATTGGCCTCCTTGGTTGTTAACCAAATAGCATGATGGGTTCTCGTGCTCAAGCCAAATAAGATACTTTGTTGCCTTGTGTAATTTCCTTTGAGATCTTCTGGCAATGAAAATTCTACACCATATACAAGAGGGGATGATGTTGAAGTTAAGATGAGAAAATAGGTCGTCAAGCTGAGTGTGTTAGATCTCTTGTTTGGTGCTTCTTGTTTCAAAATATATTTTCTATGTGCATTTAGTGATGTTGCACCGCACAAAGATAGTATAGCTACAACATATGGCATCAATAGTGTTACACGTTTTCGGCAAATCTCTATATACGCACAGTAAAGTTGATATAAATTGAAGAGACCCCTCACTCTCCACCACTAAAATGATTTGAAGGTTTTTTGTTTTTCTTTTATCCTCAATAACTTTAAAAGAATATTACTTCTTCATTGCCTTTTCCCCTGACGTTTGAGATACACATCCCATCTTAGCATGAATTTTAACAAAATCTTTTAATTTAGGCCCTTTTTACATAGAGAAAGCCAGGCCCTACTTTTTTATTCGAATAGCCAATCGAAAACCTCGAAGTCAAATTTTTGGTACTCACCCTTTACAAATAGAAAAGAATGCACTTCATGCCCATGCTGACAAGGATGCCACGTAGAGCCTAGAAAAAGGGGATTCTGGGAAGCAAATAGTGGCTGGAAATGGATGGCACGTTGGGAAGGACCGATCACAACACGAAGTTACCATTTTCACACAAGGGCACCATTGCCCCCCACTTTCCTAGGGTATTTGGCTATGTGTAAAGGGTGCCCGACCAAGTTACAACTTTTTAAAGTAAGGTTGACAACATATGCCCATGCTATGGACATGCAAAAAAGAGCAACAAGGTTGTGTGTGCTTCCTCACACCTCTTGACTGTTGCGACATCTATGTGGAGTGTCTATGTGGAGACAACCAAGGGGTAGGGGTGACAGATTGTGTTCCTAGGAGGGGTAAGATGAATGGGAGAGATAATGAGGTCGAAACCTTAGTGTATAGAACAAATGTTTGTTTCAAATAATTAATTACAGGCGACAAGTAGATCCTACGCAGTATAATTTTTTCAAAGGCTTCAAATGGCCATTTTAGTTCAATAAATTCTTTAGCGAAACATGGAAGCTAACACTAGGTGATGACAATCTTCCATGCCCCTCTCGCATCACTGTAGAAGATGCTAGAAGTGAAGGACGACATTGACCACATAGATCGGCTCCTCTCTTGTTGATCCCTCCTCTATTCGTCTTTGAGGTCTCTTTCTTCCTATCTCGCCACTCAATCTCTCTCTATTGGCTTGCTAGGAAGAAATGCAAGAAGTGCCACCTTTGTCTCTCAAACAGGAAGGGTCACAGTTCTTTTTGGCACTTTCATAGCATCAGTTCTCTTTGTCCCTTTTTCTCATTTGATCTAATGGAGCCCACATTTCGTAATTTAGGACTCATGAGGTGTAACATAGCCTAGTAGCGTCCCTCTAAAATTTGAATCATGATGTGAAGGGAGTAACATAATGCTGGTAGATTGGTATTGTATTGTGTCCCTCATTCACTCTACCTGTTTTAAAATGACGATTCGGACTCCTCTCTAGGAGATACTTGTATATACTAGGGTTTCCTAACAAATATTGTTACGTGGCAGGGCTATACGAGGTTGGATTTGAAGGTAAGACCTCGCAAGTTTGGGCTAAAGACTAAGAGATGATATTTGAAGGAGAAGCAACCGATACACCTTTGTAACTTTCATTGAGAACCCCTTGGGCAGGAGACCAGTGGGTGAAGGTATGGACTAAAGGAGAGTGTATGAAGGAACAAATGCCAAAAGGTTGTACTTTTGATTCTTTTCTTACAGCCTGTTAAGCTACCATGTTCTTTTGTTTGGGAGGATGAGAGAGGTGATCTAATATGCAACTTATTGAATAGTGAAAAGGTGGGATGAATCTCAGGGGAAAAGGAAGCTGTACAAATAATCTTGTATATAACTGCTATTAAGTTCTTATTGTAAATATTCTATGTTCCCCCCCCAAAAAAAGACAATTTGGAGGCCTTTTAAAGGCTTGTTTAGGGTTAAAATTGGTTTTTTGAGGATTTCAATATCCAGGTATGGGGTCAAAATTGGTTTTTTGAGGATTTCAATATCCAGGTATGGGGTTAGATGTCTTAGAATTCAACTTGTGAGTTGAGCTAGGGTCCACATTTCTATTTCAAACCTGCAAAATATTTTACCATTTTAGTTTCACTATCTATGTTGATGCCAACAATAAAAAATGTGTAACTTGTTCATGGATAAAGCGTGCTCTAAATTTCAGAATAGTAACAATTGTGGGGCCAACGCAGACTGTTTGAGATTTTTCTAGGGATTTTTCTAGCCCCCTTGAAGTGTTATAAATAAGACAATGCGACAGTGTGAGGGGGGGTGAAGTGGAGGGGGAGACAGAGAGAGAGCTGCTACTACTGAGGGAGAGACAGGCATGTGGTGAGATGGACATCTCGATGCATGCAAAGGGGAAGAAGACACGAGGCGTGGCAAATCTCCATCTCAATGCATGCGAAGGGGAAGAAGACACGAGGCATGGAAAATCTGCCTTTTCTTGGATTTTTTAAAGATATAAAAACACTATTTTTTCAAACTACAAATTATAAAACAAATGCAAGATGGATTAATTAATAAATGCACAAAAAGAAAACATTTCGGTTGCTTATTTACCTCATCAAAAAAAAGTTTCATAGATCACTGTCAAAAAATGGTCTGCTATACGGAGAGTGGCGCACGTACGCTACCCATCTTTAGACAACCCCCTCGATCCTCTCAACTGTCCCCTCTCCTCTCCTCTCCTCTCCTTTTTCACAAAAAGCCTACTGCAGCTCCTTCCTTTCCCCCCCCGCCCCTCCACCACCACCACCACCAAGCAAGCAGAGAGCTATGGCACCCAACGGGCTTCCTGTTGCTCGCTACGGAGATTACACCTATGAAGAGCTCGAGCGTGAGCCCTACTGGCCCGACTCCCCGCTTCGCATCTCCATCACAGGCGCCGGTGGCTTCATCGCCTCCCACATCGCCCGCCGCCTCAAGAGTGAAGGCCACTACATCATCGCCTCTGATTGGAAGAAGAACGAGCACATGCAGGAGGACATGTTCTGTGATGAGTTCCATTTGGTGGACCTCCGTGTCATGGACAACTGCCTCGCCGTCTCCAAAGGCGTCGACCATATATTCAACCTCGCCGCCGACATGGGCGGCATGGGGTTCATCCAGTCCAACCACTCAGTCATCATGTACAACAACACCATGATCAGTTTCAACATGCTGGAGGCGTCTCGCATCAACGGCGTCAAGAGGTGAGCTTGTTCTTGTGCTCCTCTATCCTGACTATCACATGGGATGAGGTGTTTGCTGTGGTTTTTTCTCTTCCTTTCAAAAAATTCAGTGCGCTTGTGGATCTGTATTTTGATGTGATGATCTTACAGCCTCCAGCTTTCCATCTCTAGTCCACGCCTGTCTCCCTGTTCTCTCACAGTCTTTCGACTCTTTGATGTGGATGAGGCAAGTCTTGAAGCTCACCCCTATAGCTAGAATGAAACTGTATGTACGTGATTTTGAATGCATGTCATGCTGAAGATCAAGAATTTCTCATCTCCCACATGCACCTGCATGCCCATGCATGGTGGTCGCTATTAGTTCATCTCAAAGCTTTTTCTCTGTATTTCACCGTTGGTATGGTGGCTTTTTTTAATTTTACGTCCCACTGCGGCAGCTGGGGCTAGGGTTCAAGTTCCTACCGATTGACAGGCCAGGTCGATACATCAGTTACTATGAAGTTATTGAGAGTTTGCCTATATATTTTTAAATGCATTTATTTAGTCATGGCAACATGGTGTCCAGCAACGGCAGTCGGGGGGGCTTGAACTCGGGCACCTGTCTAGAGATTCAAAGCCCTTACAAACTGGACCACACAGCCAGGGATAGATTTGTCTCACATCTGAAATAATACTGAACGCTTTGCCTTTTTTTCATAGTGAGAAGTCAATCATGACAACTTGGAACACTGGTCTTACTCTCTTGCTTTGCTGAGTTGAGCAGGTTCTTCTATGCGTCCAGTGCGTGCATTTACCCAGAGTTTAAGCAGCTGGAAACTAATGTCAGTTTGAAGGAGTCAGATGCATGGCCTGCTGAGGTGGGTAAATTATCTCGTGCACACAGAGGTTTTCTTTTATGCAGAATCAAAGGCTCTAAAAGTGGGCTATTCCTATTGCAGCCTCAAGATGCATATGGTTTGGAGAAGTTGGCTTCTGAGGAATTGTGCAAACACTACACTAAAGATTTTGGGATTGAATGCCGAATTGGTCGTTTCCACAACATTTACGGCCCTTTTGGTACTTGGAAAGGTACGTGTACATTTTCTGTCCTTGGTTGCATGCATGGGGACTTAGGGACATGAACTTGATATGTATGCCCTGAGGGAGTTGACGAATCATCCTTTTTGTGCGTCTTTGTCAAGCGACTGGATCACTGAGTAATTGCACATGTTTTTGTTTGTGTATATGCTAAACCATGTCTCTTTTACAGGTGGGCGTGAAAAGGCCCCTGCTGCTTTCTGCAGAAAGGCTCTTACCTCTGTGGATCGATTTGAAATGTGGGGTGATGGGATACAGACAAGGTCGTTCACATTCATAGATGAATGTGTTGAAGGTGTTCTGAGGTAAGTTACCCAGAAAGATTGTGTGCAGGATTAATCTGACTACTATTGTGTCTTCATGGCTTTTGTGACTTGATATCAGTTGATCACCTTCTCTGTTATATAAATTGAGCTTGATGTGTGCTTGCAATGTTTTTCAGGCTGACCAAATCAGACTTTAGAGAGCCTGTGAATATTGGTAGTGATGAGATGGTGAGTATGAATGAAATGGCTGAGATTGTCTTGAGCTTTGAAGACAAGAAGCTGCCTATCCATCACATTCCAGGCCCAGAGGGTGTCAGAGGCCGCAATTCCGACAACACGTTGATCAAGGAAAAGCTGGGCTGGGCCCCATCTATGAAACTGAAGGTGAGAGATAAAGCCAAGGTCTCGTCTTGAATTTTACTTTCACGGATTCACATGTGCATGCCACATGGCCTCCCATCTCACTAATATGTAAATAGCTTGATGAGGGGTTTAAGGATAATAGGTACAGTTGGCTCAAATAGTAGTGCCTGGGAATCCCATCTTAGAAGTAGTGCAGCTGAATCTCAACTAAACTTTAGTTTAGAGAAGAATGGCAGTAAGAGGGGTTTGTGTCGAAAAGTTGATAAAAATACAGTAATAGAAGTGAACAATAGGCACGGGTTTTCATGAAAAGTTCCCTTTGAAATCTCAACTTAATAGTAGTGCATCTGAATCTCAACTGAACTTTGGTTTAGCGAACAATGGCAGTAGAGGGGTTTGTGTAGAAAAGTCCATAGAAATGCAGTAAAAGTAGTGAACAATAGACACTGGTTTCCATGAAAAATTGTGGGTTTGCTATCTCACAACTTGGTGCTTATATTTTCCACAGGATGGCCTGAGGATTACTTACTTCTGGATTAAAGAGCAGATTGAGAAGGAGAAGGCTCAGGGCATAAACTTGGCAGCCTACTCTTCCTCAAAGGTGGTGCAGACCCAAGCACCTGTTCAACTGGGTTCACTTCGTGCAGCAGATGGCAATGAGGGGCTGTGAATGACATCCATCCTATGATTCAGCTTAAATCATTTTGGGGGAAAAAAAGAAATGTATACCGAGGCTGCATTTTGGTTTCTGTTCCACGAGTCCTTAATACATTAAGGCATCCCTGAGGCTCTTCTTCAGTTGATTAGAAAATTAAAATTTCACCTCCCCCAAATGTCTGTTTCATCACTTTGAGTATGCTTGCTTGCTAGTTGTGGGGTATTATTAGAGCATATATTAAGGATGTGGACAATGCACTTTGAAAGGGAAATGGTACGCACAGTTACGTTTCCAAAGGCCAAGTTATATGGCACACATTAAATGCTTCCTAGTAGGTCATGTTCACTTGGTCGTGGGAATAGGGTGGAAGAGTCTCCTTTTGGAGATAGTAGCTAGTCTAAAACATTCATCTTATCTATTATTCAGTAGGTAAACTTCTTGTCTATTGTCTAGCCTTTACACATCTCAAGAAAAGGGAAAAAAATACAAGAATCTATGAATTATGTGCTTTAATTGTAGGTAACTTTGTCATCACTACACTTCCATGGCTCGCTACACTTGTAAAGCAGGGCATAGAGTTTTGTGGATATGATTTTGTAACTTGCTGAAGGATTGGTTGTTGGAAATATATATATATATATATATATAACTATTGTTTCCAAAAAAAAATTCTTCACTTAGATATTAAGAAGAAATAACATGAATTAAATTTAAAAAATTGATTATACAAATTTAACTTGCATTAAATATGAATTTATCTCCATTGTACATTTAATAGAGTAGAGAATTTCATACTTATTCAACATTGAAATCTTGGTAACAATAATAAAATATAAAGGAAGATTTTATTTTATAGTAATTGAAATAATCTAATTTTTAAACTTTGAGGATTCTCTTATCCTCAACTTTTTCACAACCTAGAAAACACAAACAAATACTATACAAGACATCGATCCTCATGTACTTATACATGAAAAGGAGTATATCATTCTTAATAGAGGTGGTTTTACTCGAAGAGTCCCATGAGAAGAGAATGAGCTAACATCTATATGATCATGGATGGCATTAAGACCCTACAAATGGAAAAAAAGTAAGTACACAGAGCAAAATATATTCAAACTATGTGATACTAATCGTCATAGTTTATACTAATGCGTAAAAAGACGAATGTATCATCATTGTTAATAGAGATTATCTTACTTGAGAAGTCCTATGAAAGGAGAAATAGAGAACATCCTTATGAGAGAGAAATGCATCATGATTGTTAAATAGAGATCATCTTACTTCAAAAATCCCATGAGAGGAGAAAGAGCAATATTTTCATGAGAATTGATGGCACTAAGTTCCTACGACTTCTTTTGCTTGCCTTCTTACTATACCAACACTACACCATGCAGTCTCAACAAGCTTCTTACTTCAAGGACCAATTGAATTCTATCCCCAACAAGCTCCAAAGCGTGTGGTAGATTGGTCTCGTCATTGACTGTATCTTTGACTATCCACATCTCTCGAGAACCAGTAACATCTTCACTACCACGAGCTTGGGGATGTGATGATGTGGGCACTATTAGGAATGGGGGTATATTAACCACTTTCTCAATTAACATGTGGTTTGTCCGTCCTCACCTAATGGTAATGATGTGGTCACCATTAGCTAGGGGGTTGTTAAACCACTTCGTCGGTGATTAACATGGGTTTCGCCATGTAATGGAAATCTATCTTTTTGTAAGACAATGCTCGACTTTATAAAGTGTCCTTACCCTTGCACTTCATGCTAGATAAGAAATTCATAACTCCATGTATATACTTAAGATTGGAAATAGTGGCCCTAGACCATTTTTAAGCTATGGCCAACCCAATGTGAACACTGTTTCAAGCTACACTAGTGCCCAAAACTTAAATGAAAGGTGAACTAAATGATTATAAGATACATAGATTTATGGCATTGCCAGCTATTCTCATAATACAACGTTTATAGTGTCGTTTTATGACACTTAGTGTTCTCTCTCTTATGTAACGGAGAGATGCTAGGTTAACCTCAAAGTGGGGTTAACATCCCTTCCTACCTAATAGAGATTCTGTCCTCAGAATCTATTACCACCACAGGGCCTGAATTGGAGATACTCTTTGTAACCGCTCTTTCTTTTCTGGAGGACACGAAGGATTCGGCAAAGAAAATAGAGCGACCTCCATAAATTGGTATCAATCATATCTTTGAAAGTGGTATGTCATATCTTTGAAAGTGGTATGCATGTAAAAGGGAAGATAGTGTAGCCAATGGTAGTAACACGTGATTCCACTGTCAAGAGGTTCTTTGTTGAGGTCAAAGCGCATTCCCTTATGGTTGCATTGCCCTGGATATTAATAGGAAGACTAATTAACTTGAAGAACCGCATAATGGTCACTATTGCTGGATCGAGGATCACATTCCATGCTTGTATTATGTTGAACATGAACTGTCGTTTGTTGAGAGTATCGAAAGGTTACGCTTGAAGAAGGGAAAGTTGTAAATGAAATGGGAATCACCAGCCCACCTTTCCTGGAATTCCCTTGTAGTAAACCTTTGCTTGATTGGCATATACAATGGGTCAATACGAAGGTGTTGTGGAGATGCTCTATATATGTCAGCATATTCCTTTATGGCTAGGAATGGCAATCTCTAGGCTGGCTAGATACCAAAGTAGTCCATTGCAACTTGGCCACATCAACATCTGCTTGAATTTCTTCATAGCCTCCCCGCCATGACTCTATTGAATGCTCCCACTTCCATTGCTTGTGTAAGCATGGATGATCATGAATGTGATGATATGAATCTCGAGAAAATCAGCAAGTCACGAGTCGGAGAGCCTTGAGCCTTTTGCCACATTTGACCATACTGTCTCAAGGTGATCCAATTGCCCCAGCTCTCGTGCTTTTGTGGCATATCTCCCACTAAAGGGTATGGTACATTTATAGGTTGTGCTCATGTTGCATAAGCCTGTGCCCCCTGTATTAGGGTGATGGGGTCAAAGGAGTGATCTGCAACAACAAGAGGACTTGGTGCATAAGATGAGGCTTGAGTAAAAGATTCCCGCTCATGATGAGTTTCTCATATTCTAGGGTTGGGAGATCCGAGATGGAGTCGAGGTTGGAACCCGCTGGCATCATGACCTCAATGTTGAGTGGGAGCCTCGGCCTCTGGCTGGCTATCCAGGGGTTCCTCGGGGTGGTCAAGATTATTAGTTGGAAAATCAAAAGAAGAAGATGAAAAATCACTCTCAGTTAGTGGTGCGTTAGTATCACCCTTATTTTTATTATCATATTAGATAAGTAAGATGTATGGGACTAGACACGGGTAGGTGTTGTCCTCTTCTTATTCTCTTCTATCTGTATCCCCATCATCAGAAGGTGGTTGTGGTTTTTTAGTGATAAAGAAATCATGAAGTGCATGTAAGTCCTCTTCCTTAGGAAATGAGGGGTATTTAATCTACCCTTGGTCAAAATCATAGACACTATAGTGATGTTAACAAGTTTTGGAGATGTGCACAAATGAGATCAAAAAGTTTTAGGATACCATAAGGATTATATGTTTTAATATTATGGAGTAGTAGGTGCTGGTGAGTATCTTAAGCCTCTACCCACCTGTGCTATAGCATCCAATCAAGACTGTTTTATATTTTAGGGAGGGGAGCTATAAATGAATTTATGTTAGTGGGTTTCATTATTCTAGGAGCTCTTCCCCCTCGTTAAAGTTAGTTGAATTAATTATCACCTAACACCAAGATCTAAAGTTTACAATTAGGTTTAATGGATAAATATACATAGTGTGACCCTCACTTAGTTCAAGGCCCCCCATAAAATACAGCCATGATTATGGTAGGATCAGCATAATGTGTAGTGTTTTATTGGATTAGTGTGAGATCCCCTTGAGTTAGTTTCTCATTGAGATTAATGTTATATTGACAAAGGGAGAGGGTTAGTGAAGCAAAAAATAGGGAAAAGGTTTGATTAGGGGCTTGAGGAACCACTCGAGAGGAGTTGCCCTTTCCACTAGTTTCCTATAGGGGTTGTCCTCTTCTCCCTATGCAGAGGGAGTTGTTGTTGGAGGGTTGTGACTTGCTCCTCATGGTCATCCAATATGCCTTGGCTACTGCTATCTCTCTTTGTTGACGGTTTCTTGGTGTTGCAGATTTTGCACCACAAGAGCATCCTTGTCCTTGGTGAGCATCACCACACTTCAGCCTGTAGGCCCGTTGTATGTGCATTCAAATTTTGTTTGTTTAAGTGGGAAATGCCCTACTGGTGGCTTTGTAGCATTGTTACCCTCTCTGTCTGTAAAGTGCAACAAAGTTTCCTTGAGGTCCTTGGCTTAGATTTCATAATTTTCACAGCTTATTTCATAAATCTCTTTAGCCTGCAGCACTAACTATCCTTTCACCATCTTTGCTTTGAGACCCATCTCCATATCCCTAATTCCTTTATCCTTTTCTTTCAATCATTGCTCTAGGGCATGGAGACTATTCTCTTCATTGGCAATCTTTGCTTGTACATCTAGCATTTGCATACATGAGTAACTCGACCACCTCTATCTTGTGTTGTTCTGCAAGGCTCTCTACTTGGATCTATAGTGTTTTTGGCATGATCTTTCCTTAAGCACCTCTTTCTTAAGGGACTCCAGACACTTAAGTAGCGCCTACACTTGGTGGTAAGGGCATGGTTGGAATTTGATATCTCTTTTTACCTTTGCTTAGGCTCCTAGTTACTTGATCCACCTCTGCCATCAGTTGTTGCGCATTAAGCTTTGTTATAGTGATAGTATGGCGCTTGAGTAAGCCGTGGGCGCGGAAGCTTGCATATGGTGCACTCTATAATTTGGGTAGAGAGGATGCTAAGGTCGGAGACATACGCTTCCATTTCATAATCTTCCCTTGACCTGCTTTAGGTATTCATTTACCCTATTATATTTCAGTTATAGGTAGTCATGGTGGAGAAGGCCTTTTTTGAGCTCATGGACTGGAAGACTCGCCTAGCTATTGTTAAAATTACAGCAATGTGATGAGCTATGGTGGATCAAATGCTAGAATCAATATCATTAACAAAGAGATTAGATGATAATTAAGATGTGATTAGTGAGCAATTAACAACTAGCTTAATGTAGGCATGGATAATAAAAAACCAGCAAGTTCTCATTAGGCCAATGCCTCAATTTATAGAGTTTACATCCAAGCATCTAATCCCACTGATTTCTCCTTGATTCACTCCACCTCTTTTGCTTGATTCTCTCCACCTCTCCCAGAATATCTCCACACCTCCTAAATCTCCTTATGCTACCCTTTATTCTCTCCCAGTAGATTCTTCTCACCTTTTCATAGGTTCTCTCACATTTACAGATTCTCTTTTACAGCCTCTAGCGAAGGGCTTGTTCCCGCACACACCCTATTCACTTGTATATTTCAACACCTCCCCTCAAGTGAATACTTCTAGCACACCACCTGGACCCTATACCAAGTTTCTTTCTTACTTGATAGTCCGTGACCAGTGCCTCAAGTCCCTAAACTCATAGTCCTTGACACTCCCTCTCTCTCTCTGTCGTCCAAGGCTACTACAAGTGCCTGTGACCTTGACTAAAGTGCTCACACATACATCTACCACATGGCCTACATCATCAGTGGCTCTCAGAGGTGGTTTTACCATGTTGGGGCAGGTTACATTGGGTTGTGGGGTCTCTCTCTCTCTCTCTCTCTCTCTCTCTCTCTCTCTCAGAAAAGATGATCCGACTCCACTTCCTTAGGAGCCTCCATGAAGTTTGCCGATGTCGTTCCTTCTTCCACTGGGTTTGCTGTAGCAGTCTCTTGCCATGTGTCCTGGCTTTCCACAGTTGTGGCAAGTAAAGGTCCTTCCTCCTACTCTGCCTCTTCCTCGTCTTCGTCCTCGAGAGATAAAGAATGCTTTTTCTTCTCCTGCTGTTGAGTCGAGCCATTTCTTCTCTTTGCCTCTGCTCTCTTACTCTTGTAGAGCTCCTTCTATCTCGTGTAGCTTCAATTCAAGTACATTCTTTAGTGTTGCTACAATATTTTCATATTCACCTTTGTCCACACTCTTCAGAAGCACTGCTAGTGCCTCATCATCTTCTAGCTGCCAGTTGTTGCTTAATGCTTTTATATCTATTCAAGTGTGTGATTAAAGGTTCACTTTCCTTCATATCCAATTTGTAGAATTGCATTAACAGATTTATCTTTGAATTTTTAGCTTGTGTGCCAAATAATTTATTGAGTACATCCCATGCATCTTTTGCCCATTGTATCCCTGTGATGTGATGAATGATTTCATCATTTAAACTGAGTGCAATAAGTCCCAATGCTTTTTCATTCCTGCTCTTCCACTCATTTTTCCCTCTCACCTCTGGGCATTCATCTCTTCCCTCAACTAGCCCCCACATATTTTTCCTCCTGAGCAGATACATGGTTTTTGTCTGCCATGTGTAAAACTGCTCCCCATTAAATTTGGCTATCTCATGCTGTACTCATGTGATGATATGAAGGGGGTCTTACCTTGATCCAATTTCAAGATTCAAGGGTAGTGTCTACCCTTTTACAACTCAATCTGGTGTTTAGGAGATGATTACAACAGATTTATCAGCATAAAATCACCCGAGAAATTACATTAAATCAAGGGTAACCAATTTGTACGGAATGGTTGGAGTATCAAATCATCTCCGAATTACAATTTGAAGTTATAGAGATCTGTATCAGATACCTAATGGTTAATTTGAACCCTCAATTGTACCAAAAAATAGTGATTAGCATTGATTAGTAAATTAATCCTTTGTTTTATGTGCAAAAAACAGAGTATGCGGGAGCCCAGAGATCAGAGGCCTTAGAGTTCAAATGAGCTCAAATCCTTTCAAGGCCATCAATAGCAATTAGTCTAGTAGAGGATTAAGCCAAGAAACACAAGATTTGACCAAACATTGAATGCTTAATCTCTGTTTTACCAAAGTCACCTGCTCTGCAGATTTGATGAAGAGCTTGGATCTCACTATAGACTTGATCAAATCAAATTTTGACTTCACCAGCTTATAGAGCACCCTTGAAAACCCCTGGGGCGGCTAAGAGGCATTAGACCCATTGCAATTGGAGCAGACAAGATCTTCATTTTCTTCAGAAAAACAAGCGCTAGAAAAAACGCGATTATCTCCTGATTGCATCGGCGGTTTGCTGCGTTGATTCGTTTGGTTGGAGTACAATGAAGTAGCTATGTTGGGCTAGAAGCATTTTGCCTAATGTTTCTCCTGGAGGGAGATCAAGCCCCTCCACTGGCTAGGGGTACAGAGGGCTAGTTGAAAATAACTAAAAAATGATTATTTCTTAATTATCTCTACTAATCCTAATTAGTTAGATAATGGGCTCATAAACTTGATGGATTCCAGGCTAGGCTCTGTTACCATGTTAAAATTACAGCAATGTGATGAGCTATGGTGGATCAAATGCTAGAATCAATATCATTAATAAAGAGATTAGATGATAATTAAGACATGATTAGTGAGCAATTAATAGAGCTAGCTTAATGTAGGCATGGATAATAAAAAACCAGCAAGTTCTCATTAGGCCAATGCCTCAATTTATAGAGTTTACATCCAAGCATCTAATCCCACTGATTTCTCCTTGATTCACTCCACCTCTTTTGCTTGATTCTCTCCACCTCTCCCAGAATATCTTCACACCTCCTAAATCTCCTCATGCTACCCTTTATTCTCTCCTAGTAGATTCTTCTCACCTTTTCACAGGTTCTCTCACATTTACAGATTCTCTTTTACAGCCTCTAGCCAAGGGCTTGTTCCCGCACACACCCTATTCACTTGTATATTTCAGCAGCTATGGTGTCCATGTCTTGGAGCTGAAGTAGTAGCGGCTTGAACGTGTCTTCTTTTCTCTATTCTTCCTCCTACTTTTGCCTTTTTGTTGCTGCCATGTATCCCTTTTCTCTGGAACTTGAATACTTTCTCATGCATGCTTTTTGGAGGAAGACGGTTCTGCAGAGGCTCTTATTTGGACTCTGGCAACGGTTAGATCTTTTAACTCAAATAGTAAGCCGAATCCCAAGGAGCCACAAATGGTGCTTTTTGGCATGGGAAAAGGCAAGATTTCCTTTTGGCTTTGTGTAACACTCAACACCTGAGGCTCCTGTATTGGCACGCTGGGGAGAGTGGCTTCTTCATGCACTTCTAGGGTGCAACAAGGTGGGGGTGGAGTACTAGGGACCTCCTTTATGGTACTTTCTTGCCCCTCTACATGAGTCAAAAGTTGATTTGGGGGGGGCGGGGAAGCAGAAAGCGGGCGTCTAGGGGTTTTCTTCACTCTCTTCTTTTGCTGGGGCTGTTTTGGAGAACCCAAGCTAAGCCTTGCCATCAAATCTTTGGTCTTTGCTCCGCTGAATGTTCTGCTAGACCTCTCTTCAGTTATTCTTTGTCGAATGGGTGCACTTCAGGTTCGTGGGGGTGGCCTTTTGGGGCAAGGGAATCCTAGCAGCGTGGCTTAGAACTTGTGTAAGGAGATAGGTGTTTGCCACTTTATTTCCATGCTTACTAAGGTAGTGCGTGAAGTCCCTATGGATCATGCTAGCCAAGTCATGTCCATCATTCTTGCCTTTATGCAACCTATATACTTTGTGCATGTCCACCATGTTATACCTTTCCATTGGTCTGACTTTGTGCAACCTATATACTTTGTGCATGTCCACCATGTTATACCTTTCCATTGGTCTGACTTGCATAATCATGGATGCTACCTGCTGGTAGGCTTTCGAACTTGGGATCCTTCAGAGAAAAGAACTTAGCCCCATTGTTGTTGACTTTGTTGGGTGGACAAATATCGGAGAAATAAAGCTCCTTGGAAAAGGGTGTGGGCAAAGGGTAGATGGAGGGCATCCTTTTGATGATCTTCTTTATGATGAGGATATCTTTTTTGGACCCATCTGTACCGGCGGTGACCATGCCTCTCTTGGAGCCTTGTTCTGCACAGAGCTTAGTATTGACCTTGTATTGCACTGCTGCTAGAGACTGCTAAGCCTTATCTGATTTAGCTGCTCCTTGATCTCTTTGTCATTCACCACAGCTGCACTTCGAGAATGATACTAAAAGTATACTTTCTTATTGTCCACCATCTTGGTGTGGCTGAGGATAGTGCCGTGGCATTGATCTATTAGTGGTCCTAGATAGCTGGTCTTTAGGTGGACTGGCTTTGCCTTTCCTATGGAGCGCTTCTTGGGGTTCTATTGTCATCTCCTTCTGAGGCTACTAGTGGAGACTTCGGTTCTTCATACAGTGGGTTAGAGTGGACATCCTTGCCTGCCATGATTATAAAATAGAGAAATCTTTATTAGTCCACCAGCTGGTAGGAGCATTATGTTCTTTTATTACATTTTATTTGTTAGAAATTTGTGTTAGCACATAACTGTAAGTGTATGGGGGAACAAATTTCAGCTCTCTGGAAACACAGTCATCACAACCGTGATTCAACAGATTGCAGAAGTATGATCTGATAACTCCTATGTTTTTTTACCCTTTTTAGCAATAGAGTACCGGAGAAGGATCAAGGGTTAAGGATTGGATTTATGCATGACGAATAATTTTTTGTGATTGTGCAGTCACAGCTTGTGTCGTGATTTTAGAGAGATGACATGACAATCCCGATCGTGTTTACACAATCATGATTAATGACATGTGGTAGCGTGATTGGTGACATGGCAATCATGTGAGTCCGTAGACTGCACAATCAAGGTGGAAGCATTGTGGTTATGTCATTCAAAAATGTTATGGGGAGATTGGATGATTCTTTCGCCTCTGATGAGGTGAAGGATCATTCTTCTGCCTCATTGATTGGTTATGACATGATGATCACTACGGCGATCTTAAAGATTACATAATCACAACAAAAAACAATGTGGTTTTGCATGTTCCAGTCAGTAGAGGCATGCAAACAGGTTAGTACCCTTTATTTTGTGAATGTACTAGGGGAAGATACAACTGTGATTGGGCAGGCGTGACTAATGATGTGGCACCATGATTAAGGGGTCGTGATTGGTGATGTGTCATCGTGATTGGCAATGTGGCAATCACGGGGTGTGAGTCTATAGATTGTAGAATCATGGTGATAAATCAAACTAGTTGAGCATGAATGAGTACCATTGGCACCACGGATGACACTATATAAGGGTTAATTTTTGTTTCTATCATGTTTCAACAAGTACTCTGATTATGCAATCATCATAATCACGGCCCCAATCATCATAATCACAGCAGCGATTGGGGCCGTGATTATGCAGACTCCATAATCACGGGTTTGGAACCATAGTTTTCAAGATTCAATGGGGGGGGATGGAAGGAGTGTTAAGAGATAGATCAATTAGTTGATTTGTATTCATGGAAGGAGAAGTTGTTAAAGGGAAGAAAAAATAAGATTTCTCGAGTTAATACCTACCCAACTTACTAGCCTTAAGGATAACTTAGCAGATTTCTCGAGTCCATACCTATCTAACTTACCAGCCTTATGGATGACTTAGCAGATTTAGGGAATCAATCAAGAGTAGTAAAAAAGGAGTAGGGGAACATGACATCCTACTTGGTGATTGCTGTGTTCATGGAGGCTAAATGTGAGAGTAGCACATGCGTATACAATTGTGCAAGTGAAGATGAAAGTTTGAAAATGGGAAAATGATGTCCTACCTGTTGATGGCTGTGAGAGTAGCACATGCGCATGCGTATATGATTGTGAAAGTGAAGATTAAAAATGGAGAAAATGGAGAAAATGGGACATGATGTCCTCATTGGTGATGGCTGTGAGAGCAGCATAGGCGCATGCGTATACGATTGTGCAAGTGAAGATGAAAGCTTGAAAATGGAGAAAATAGAAGAAGCAAACACCTATTCATAGCCAGAGGATCACGATGGCTTGAAGTTCAATGCATGTGACACATGGCACCATATCTTTAGCCTTCAAAATGGGCCATGGCAACCATTGTCGTCGTGATCACGTCAGTAATGGCCGTGATCACGTTAGACGAGAAGCATAAAAATTATGTAATTCCAACCTTTACTAGTAACATCGTCCTGTGATGAGGGCTCAGTCTATATCACTTTTGGGTCATTCTTTGTCGCATGATTTTGCATAGCGTGATTCTCCAAAATCACGTGACAAGACTATGAGTTTATGGGCATGTTAGGGTCCAGAGTGGATCATGATTGTTTGTAGGAGTCATTTAGGATCAGTTTGGGAAAAGGTTGTGTGACACAATTTTGGGGATTTCAAATCACGGCTGTGATTCTGGAGAATCATGGTGGAGAATTTGATTGGGCTCTAAGTGAAGTGATTTCCAGAGGGTTGTTAATAATGTTAGAATTTAGTTAGCAAATTAGTCCTCTGTAGCCTGTCTTGTAGTATCCACATTCATTTACTGGCCTGATTCTCCATTGGTTAGGCCTAAGTATATCTAGATGAAGCTCTTGATGTAGAAGGGATGTGTTGATATAACACTTACAGTTCTTTTAGTGAACATAGTAGCTCTTGCTCCATCCATTTAATCAAACAGTCCATAGAATATGTAGCAGGTTCTTGTGTAAACATGTCTTGTTTGTGTGTCTACTATGATAGCTTTGCCCTTGGGGTAGGGAACTGAGCAATTCACCTGTTTTACCCAGTTTTCTTGACATCATATGTGGCATTGAGTTGGGAAGGTCCTTGTGGATTTTGTTTAGGTTCTTATGGTTTCCCAGTCACATCTTTGTGGTCAGAATTAGTAAGGTTAGGTTTTCCACTTGGATTCTTTATGGGCACCCACACCTTCTTTGCTATGTGGCTTGGGAGGGTGGTGTTTTTGATAGGAACCCATTCTTTCCTTCCTTATCTTTTCCAAACTCTCCTTGTTCGCATTGATGTGGTAGTTTGGGTGATTGATGGGGTTGATGGTGAAGTTTTCGTATGGATGGCCTTACTTCACTGCTTCTTCGTGGTTTGGGTACCCATATCTTCTTATTCCTTTCATAGTACCCTTGTGTTCTTAACAATCGTTTGGGAACCCAACATTGATGAACATGAGACTACTGGCTTTTAAAAGTGCATTGTGAAGAAGTGGGACTACTGGTCCCTATTCTCTAGGGTCCTTATGGTGTTCTGGAGTAGGAAGGCATAATAACATTGCATGTGGTTTTGGCTGTTGTGACCTGAGATTGAAACTCAAGTCTAGGGAACTCCATAATGGCAATGTATATTTGCCTCCCCTAGATGACAAGTGTGTTGTCCTTTTCTCCCAATTCACTTCGTAGTCCATTAGCTGAGATCCTACTTACACAAAGGCACCTGCAAAACAAGCATTACAAAAACCTTACAACGACCAAGGGTTATTTCTGTGGAAATATTAACCTTTAAACTTTCCAAGACCCCTATTGTTCCTACATGCACACTTTTGACTTTAGCCGAATGTTGACTCTGGCGCTTTGGCTTCTTCAGCTTCACCCATGTTTCGTAATGAGAGTAAGTTGTGACTTGGTCTCATGCCAATAATTTCAAGAAGATTTGTTGTTGTCCCCTCCATATAGAGTCCAACTTTGAGACGAGCAAGCTCTATCTCAAGGTCCTCTTCTTCGATTAGGGTTAGAAAAGCCATGTTTATTTGTAGTGTTAGTTCATTTTGTTTTGCTTTGGATTTGGCTACCCTTGCCTTAGCCTCTCCCTTTGCCTCCTTCTTGAGCCTCTCTTGTTTTCACTTTTCCTGTTTCTTTTTGCGCGATTGTTCCCCCTTGGGTTAAGGGTCCATATTATTTTCTGAGTTTGCTACCATTTATGTAGTCCTACATCCCAACTCCATCAATGGTTTTGATGATGTGAGCACAACTTGGGAGGAGAGCTCTGCAACTCTAAATGACCTAATCCTTAATATTTTAATTTTTCCCTTTTAGAAGAACCACGACTCCGTTCATAAGTACTAGGTATCCTTCCCCCTACAGCTCTTTAGATTTCAGGTTTTGGTCAAACTATCATTTGCACCTGAGTTTCTCCACTATCATTCTAGTTTCATTGAGCTTTTCTAATTCAATCAACCTCTCTACTAGAGTTTTCTCCCTAAGAAATTCTTTACCGTCTTGGTCAAGATACCATAAAAGACTTTATTAGTACTTTCTGCTTGCCCATTAGCTTGAGGATAGTATGGTGATGACTTTTGGTGCACCACCAAAAATCTAGTCAATAGATGTTCAATGACCTCATTGATAAAATGGGAGCCCTTATTACTGACCATCTCTAGGGGACACCCAAACTCTGATATAATTTTCTCATATATAAGAATTTGGAAGTTGTACGAGAATCTGCCTTCTGTGTAGCTTTCGATTTTGTCCACGTGAAATAGTTCGTGGCCACAATTATGTATCAGACTTGCATTGCGTGCATCTAGGCTAATAGGTACAACAAAGTCTATCCCCCATTTCTCAAAAGGTTTTTGCACTATAATTGGAACCAAAGGCATTCTATCTTGTCCATGAGGAATGTTAAAGCGTTAGAATTCATCATAGTGTTTGATAAATTCCATGGCATCACCAAGCATAGTTGGCCACCATAATCCTTCTTGCAAGAATTTTTGAGTAGTTACCTCACCCGCAAAATGTCCACCAATGATTCCACTATGGGCCTCTTCCAAAATAGTCAAGAATCCATGACACACCATCTAAGCACATGATCTTTGCCTAGCTTATATAGTTAACCAGCTATCAATTGGTAAGGTTTCGTCAACTTGAAAAGTCATTGCATCTTATCCTTATTCAACGGCCTATCCTCCATAGGCAAGATATTCAGAGATATCTTCACATTCTGGTACAAAATATAATTTGAATAGAGCAACATTCGGTAGTTCATTGTCAAAACTAGTGGCATGTTCTCCATTAGTAGGTATTCTCTCGACACGTGGTCTACCAACTAGTACATGTTGTGAACCTTTTCTCACTGTGACACTAAAGTCAAATTCCATCAATATCTAGTCAAGTCATTCGCCAAGTCATGCAAGGTTTGTTGACAAGATACAACAAATGTAAGATTCCTCCCCAGCCTCTCAAGATGTCCAGCATCTTCCCCTGTAATCAAATCCCTCTTCAGAAATATAAAAGATCTTGTTTCCGCCTGTTTTGACCTAGAGAGAGAAAATATTCTAGAGAGAGGTTATTCAGATTTTGAATATTTTTGGATGGAAAAATATCTCTTCTTATTAAAATAAGTTCCCCCGAAACAGAAGTTTAAAAAAGATTTTTAGAAGGTGCATTAGAAATCAAGTATAATCTGTTAAAGAGGCCTTATCCTAGGGGTCCAGATTTTCGAAAAATTTTAAATTAAGGTTTTGAGGGACCAATAAGATTCATCCAAATGTGTGGAGAAGATAAATAGAATTTATTTTTATTTCAAAAGAGTTATTCTCATCAATCTTGATTTTATGCATAAATAGGTGCATAAAGAATTTATTTTTATTCCAAAAGAGTTGTTCTCATCAATATTGATTTTATGCATCAATAGGTGCATAAAGAATTTATTTTTATTCCAAAAGAGTTATTCTCATCAATTTTGATCTTATGCATAGAAAGGTGCATAAAGAAATTATTTTTATTTCAAAAGAGTTATTTTCATCAATTTTCATTTTATGCATAGAAAGATGCATAAAGAAATTTATTTTTAATTCAAAAGAGTTATTTTCATCAATTTTCATTTTATGCATAAGAAGATGCATAAAGAAATCTATTTTTATTTCAAAAGAGTTATTCTCATCAATTTTGATTTTATGCATAAAGAAATTTATTTTTATTTCAAAAGAGTTATTCTCATTAAAATTGAATTTATGCATATAAAGATGCATAAAAGATTTATTTTTATTTCGAAAGTGTTATTCTCTTTAAAATTGAAATTGTGCATAAATAGATGTGTAAAGAATCTTTATATAAAAAAATAAGGATTCTCTTGCATTCTAAGAATAGATGTGATGAGATGTGATGCGAATAAAATAGATGAGAATGAATGGATGGATAGATGTGATGAGAATGAGAGGTAAATAGATGTGATGAGATGGGATGCAAATCAGATAGATGGGAATGAATGGATGGATGGATGTGATGAGAATAGGAGTGACGAGAATGTGAGGTGAATAGATGTGATGAGAAGTAATGTGAATCTGATAGATGGGAATGAATGGATGGATGGATGTGGATGTATATGAAGAATAGAAGTGGATGTATGTTAAAGAATGGACGTGGATGTGTGTGAAGAATAGAAGTGGATGTATGTTAAAGAATGGATGTGGATGTGTGTATGTGAAAGGATAGATGTGGATGTGTATGTGATAAGTATGGATGTGGATGTATGTGAAAGGATAGATGTGGAAGTGTATGTGATAAGTATGGATGTGGATGTATGTGATAAGTATGGATGTGGATGTATGTGAAAGGATAGATGTGGAAGTGTATGTGATAAGTATGGATGTGATGTGATGTGAATCGGGATGTGAATGATATGTGAATGAATGATATAGGATGTGAATGAATGATAAGGAATGTGAATGGATGTGATGTGATGTGAATCGGGATGTGAATGAATGATAAGGGATGTGAATGGATGTAATGTGATGTGAATCAGGATGTGAATGAATGATAAGTGTCACGTAGGCTGTAATGCCTGTGACCGACGGCGGGCAGACCGGATGGCCATATCCGGGGTTCAGTGGGAGAGGACGCCCATGCGGAGTCATGGGCGGCCAGGCTAGTGTGGACGGCAGGCCACACACTATATAGCCTGGGGGATGAGGGGCAATCCTCATTCTTCCTCTATGGCTGGTGAGCCAGAGGCCGTCCCCTCTTGTGGTAATGCCCGTAGCGGCGTTACGAGAATGTAACACTGGTATCAGAGCGTGGTTCGAGGGGATCGTGAGAGTCCGTGCGTGAACGGGGGACCGGAGCCCACTCGATGGTTTTCATCCACAATCTTCTCACCCTTATCTCGAATGGAGGGTGTGGAGGGAGGCGGCCAAGGAAGAATGGAGGGAAAGAACTCTCTCTCTCTCTCACTCTCTCTCCCCGTCACACACAGCATCGCAGGTAAGCAAAATTTTTGTTTGTTTTCTTTTTGTTTTCTGCGTTGAATGGCTACAAATGCTGCAAAAACTATGCGTTGAAAGGCTTTCAAAGGATTGAAACCTGTGTGTCGAGGTGGGGGGGGCGCAGACCAACCCCACGAAATACACTAATCGTTAACACTGTGTGGGATGGGAGGGGCAAAAACCAGCCTGGCCAGTCCCACGTATACGTTAATGAAGGGGGGGGCGAACAGTAGCCCCCTACCTCTCGTAATGTTGTTGTGCAAGGGAGGCGCAGGAGACACAGCGAAGACCACAGCGACGTCTGACTTTTCGCCGCCGTTGAATGACCACGCATTGCGGCGCATAGAAATTTTGAATTGAATGGGAAATCCATTTCCAATCTTAAGGTTCAGCGATGGCTACGGCGGAAGCTTGTGTGCTTGTAGAGAGCGCTATATCCATGGCTACATGAAGTCTATGGCTTCTGAAGGGGTGTAATTTGTAAGGTTGTGCAGCCTTGCGGGGAGGAGGAGGCGGCCAGGGCCACGGCCAGCCAACCAGGCGACGGCGCCGGCCAGCCACCGCCGGCCAGCCAGGGGCGGCGGCGGCCAGCCACCATCAGCAGCCAGCCAGCGCTGCCGACGGCCAGCCACTAGCCCAGCAAACACCACGAGACAAAAAAAAAGAATTTTAATTGTTTATTTTTAATTTATTAAAAATGAAGCGAGCGGCCAGTCCAGCAGGCGGCTAGCCAGCGGCGACGGCCAGACTCGGCCCTAAGGACACTCCCCACCACGGGCGGGCGGCCACGCCCGAAGCGGCGAGGGCCGACCCCGGCCCGTTATTTTATTTTATTTTTTCTTTAAAAAAAAACACAAAACAACGGTACACCCCACGAAACAAAACTAACACGGCCTTCGCGCCGTGTGACCGTAGTGCCCGTTTTCCACGAAAGAGACCCACCGCACATGGCCGTAGCGCCGCATGCTAAGAGAGAGACAAATCCCACGGCCGTAGTGCCGAGTCCTTCGAGAGAGAGCCGTTCTATGGCCGTTGTGCCTAGTGAACACGTCTATGACTGTAGCGCCTCGAAAGTAGCACATGTGGTGATCACACATTTGGTTCAGAGAGACTAAATTTAAGCTGAGCATAGATTTAGTATTGACCATAAAAGTCACGTAGTTTGGCTATAGTGTAAATATAAAACTGCAATGTGTTTTTACTTGGGCTAAGAGGACCAGTAATAGCGTCAGTTGTGCCCAAATTAGACGAAGTGCTTATTACGAGAAATCAAGGTAAGCCTAATTGAGCCGTAGTGCTCATAAACCTTCACAATCTTTTAACAGTTGCTAGAAGATTGTGATAAACTTTGGCAAATGAGAACCATGTACAAGCGTAGTCTTGATGTGGTTATGCCTTGTGTCCAAACAAGTTGCTTACTGTTTGTAACAACAAGAGAGCTTTGGCCCGTAGAGGCAAGCTGGCCCTTGTTGGTAGTAACAAAATAGTGTCACTACTTGAGCCTAGTGACTAGTTTGATTTAGTCACGTAGATTGCCTTGTAAAAGTAATCCCTAAGGTGTGTATTACTTGGGATAAAGGGGCTAGTAGTGCTGCTAGCAGTACTCAACTGAATGGTTTATCTAGGAGAGTACTAATCTGAAGGATTAGCGTACGCCTAGATAATAATAGCAGATTTAGGATTGATTTGTACAAATCAAAGGTAAATCTGGAGGGGTATAGTCTTGAGATGTAAATCTGGAGGGGTATAGTCTTGAGATGTAATGCTCAATGCCCTTATAGAAGTTGATCGAAGAGAACTGTTCTTAAACTTACTAGCATGGTTTTCTCTTCTTTTTATTGCCATGCGTTGACATCCCACTGCTCGAGAGTTTGTGGTGATCTTTCGAGGGGGGAAAGAGCCTTTTTATATGTCACATCAATTGGTTTGGTGGTAATTTGATGGTATGGGACATCAAATTCTCACGGAATCGATTGTAGTCTTGGTGGAATGGGACGCCAAGGCTTGTGCATGTAACTTGACTCTTTGGCAGGTTTGTATGTACACTTGTCTGTAGTGATAAAGTGTGCAAGATAAATTTGAACTTTGAAAATTACCAAATATAGCCATAAGATGGGATAAAACCCAGTTACAGAGTTCAGAGAAGCTCTAGGTAGCAAGACCATGATGGTGTGCTAGTGCTAACAGATTGATTCAATTCCGGAGTGATCTAAATCTAGAGGTTAGCAGTAAGACTAGTTTGGTTGGACAGTTTCATGCATGGGGGACGCCCTATAGCATTTTGCAAGTGTAGTCTTGCCTATGTTCAACATAAGTGTGCGATTGTGAGCACATTTTAGTTGCTACCATATGAATTTGGAAAATATATTACTTTCCTACATAAGCAATTGTAATATTGCATGACAGGCTATTTTGCTTACAAAGTTCATGTGCGTGTAAAAGTCGTATGACCCCTTGGAAATGAGTGGAGCATTTCTAAGATTTAATAAGGTTTTACATGGCAATAGTGAGTAGTATCTCACTCCAGACGAGCCTGGTTGTTGTTAGTATCGGATCCAACATATGTACCGTACATAAACTCGGCTGAGTTAGGATAGGAGGCTAAGCCGGAGAGCTTAGTGGTAAATCCTACTGTATCTGGTGAGTTTTGCCTTAACCAGAGTGTTAAGAAGTAAACTCAAAGTCTGGGGCTGAGCTGGAGTGTTCGGAGGTAGACATATCTTTTGTTAAATCGGAGAATTTAGCAACAGATGAGCTTGGGGTGAACCATGGTACCCAGGAAAAAAGCTCTTCACACTAAAATAGTGCACAATAATTTTAGGGTGATAAAAATCCATCGCAGGAATGTTTTACAACTTTCCATAGATGATAGATGAAGACCATGTACTTTACGGAGTTAAAGTACATAGGTGGTGACTTCGGCGCCACATTTTTTGTAGGAAGTCACCAGTAGTGTGGTTAGGTCAGCCGAGACTCCACAAGACCTATGCACTAGTTTTTAAGTTGACCTCTATGATAAGGACGTCCAAAAATTCGTGTTGTAATACCAGAGATTGTACTGCAATGTGCAATGGAGGGGTCAATTTGTGTAGTCACTTCTTAGCAGCAAGTGACTTAAACATCTTGTTATAGATGGTTGTATATGGTACTCCCACTCGGGGGAGGTACGCCATTGGGTACGGAGTTACTCACAGACTAGTATGGAGCTACTAGTGTGATGATAGTGGGGGTACGTAGTTACTCACTACTAATACATAGCTGCTAATAAAATTAAGATCCTCGAGTGAAAGATACTCTAGATCAACATTTTAAATTACCGGACCACAATCCATGAGTATCGAGGTACTCATAAATATGTTGACGTTGCTCAAATCGAGGGACCGATTCGTTCGATGGTATGGAAAAGCAAGGAGAGTGGAGTAACTTAAAAGTTACACATCACTAGTCCTAGTGAGTTGTCGAGGTCATCCGTAGTTTGATGATCCCCTCTACCAGATAACATTCAATTTTGCAAGCCCTGGCATTTAATCCGTAGTGATTATGAGTTTGGTGTGAGATATGGTTATGAAGTTCTTACAAGAGCACTCGTTTATTTGCTTGTCATTGGTTATAGCTTGGTAGAGATTGCCACCTGTGATGGGTAGGTAGCTTTGCGCTATAATGAGGAGGCAGCAAATAATGTTCTCATAGTTATACTTCATACCAACACCAAACAGGGATAGGATGAAATTCCTAAGTTCATCATTACGAAGTACTGTGATGTTTGCATTTATATTGAATGTATGATGTAATGAGACATTGGGCTTGTGTAATTACCATCAATTATCTAGCAACCTATGGCTTCGCAGCAAGCTCAGTCATTGTCTGTGGATTGATAATGTGGTTTTTAGTAGTTTGGAATTTTTCTTGATAGATGGTACAACCCACCCAAATAATTCATAAGTGTGTAACCGCTTATGAAGGGTAATAATATGCAACAATGAAGCACTTTGTTACAAGTGTGAAACCACTGATCTGTTGCAAAGCAGTTTATCAATAGTACCACCATATGTGCGTAGACACTATACCACATCTTCGTTGCAAGATGTTTAAAAGTTTCTTGGAAGGACTCAAGAATAAAAATATATTAAACACGGTCTAGATTTGTTCTTGGACCTATGACACTAGCGCGTAGTCCGCTTGACAGTAGAGTTTTTGAGGACAAAAACCTTTCTTGAGGGAAAGGAGGGATATCCTCAAATATCACATAAACTCGAATAGTTGTGTGAGTCCAGACAATACTTGAAGGGATGTGTCTGGTAATAGCAACAAGGAGTTGTAAGTGATTGAATGTAACTCCAGACACCCGTAGTGGTGCAAGAATCTTTATCAAACATCTCCACATACTATATGATCTGCCCGCATATATAGTATGGCATAAGAGATAGGAAGTTTGATTGTTATATTTGAAGGGAAATCTTCAAAAAGTTACATTTACTCTGAGTTAGAGTGGAGTTTAACCATACGTAGATTGATGGTAGTTAGAAACTCAACAAGATTCTAGAGCATATGCTTGTGCAAAGATGTTACTCTAAGAGAGAAGTATCTCTCAACTTTAAAACTAATCCTTGTGATGCATGATTAGATTGGCTCTAGTTTATTTCTCCTATGGCCGTAGAGCTTTCCAAGGAGAAGTTTTAACAAGTTGGTGATGCAACATGGTAGCGTAGTCTACAAATATCTAGTAGCATAGTCTAAGAACTTGCGCTACTAGAGTGCTCTCCAGTACATTAGCTTCTGTGCTAATGACATGATGCAAAATCAAAACATGAAATTTGCCTTAAGATTTTGGTTGAAATACCAAATCATGGCTTGTGTGAGCATGATCCTGTCTTTACAGAGGTCTGGCATGCTGTACGCGCACGCACTTTGTCACAGCCTCGCCCACCTTCCTCGCCGGCACGTAATGCTAGTCCGGAGAGACTGGCTGTAGGTGCGGCGGATAGCGAGGCGAGAGTTAGTCCGGAGAGGCTAGTCGAGTCTTCGGGGTATAGTTTTGATAGTCCAAGTGCGGGCCATCCTGGGATGCAGAAGACCTATGCACTAATAAAAAGATAATTTTATTGGCCTAGTTTGTTTAAGAATGTCCAGACTTATGTGCTGAAATGCAGTAAGTGCCAGGTCAATAAACATGAACGTCTTAAGGTTGGAAAACTACTCCATCCGCTGGAGATTCCTCAAAAGGGAAATGGGAAAGCATTTCCATAAATTTCATTACCGGTTTACCCAAGACGAGGGAATGACTCGGTGTGGGTGGTAGTGGACAGGTTAACTAAACTGGCAAAGTTTATTACCACGAGAAAACTGTAAAAATGCCAGAGTTGGCAAAACTCTTTATTGAACATCTCTACAAGCTATATGGCCTGCCCGCAGATATAGTGTCGGATAGAGATAGAAAGTTCAACAGTCGTTTTTGGAGGGAAGTCTTCAAAAAATTGGATACTACTCTGAGATAGAAAGTTCAACAGTCATTTTTGGAGGGAAGTCTTCAAAAAATTGGATACTACTCTGAGTATGAGTATGGTAGATCATCCGGAGTCTGATGGTCAAACTGAAAAAGTTAACCAAATACTCGAGGATATGTTGCTTTCTTATGTAAGTAAGAAGCAATCAAATTGGGAAGAATATTTGCCCATATTGGAGTTTGCTTATAACAACTCCAAGCATTCAGCGATGACTGGATTTACACCATTCATGTTAATGTATGGATTCCAGCCGAGATCTCCGATGGCTGTAGGCCTAGAAAAGGAGAAATTCAATCTGTCAAGGATTTCCTTGAAGATATGAATGATATGCTCGGAGCCGCACGAGAGAGCATTCGTAGCGCTCAGGATCGCGCTAAAATTTATGCAGATAAAGGACGAAGAAAGGTGACCTTTGCAGAAGGTGACTTTGTATTCCTCAAGGTTCCTGCGCAGTCAGAAACCATGAAAACGGGAAAGTGTGATAAACTTTCTCCGAGATATTGTGGTCCTTTTAAATCCTTAAGAAGATTGGGGATGTAGCATATAAACTTGAGTTACCGGAGAGTTCTCAAGTCCATCCTGTCTTCCATGTCAGTAAACTGAAGAAATCAGTTCACGGGTTAGAGAATGCAGTTTCTCCAGAGATTTGGTGGACTTGATAGAGCCACCAAAGATACCACATGAATCTGAAAAGATTCTATAGTATCGTGACAGACGAACCCGACATAAAGTGTACCAGGAGGTACTTGTTAAATGGACAGATAGGGATGAGGAGCTGGCAACCTGGGAACGCCGTAGTGTAATTTCCAAAAGGTTTCCCCAGTTTGTTTTCGAGGACGAAAACTCTTCTTAAGGGGGGGGTAATGTCACGTAGGCTGTAATGCCTGTGACCGACGGCATCCGGGGTTTAGTGGGAGAGGACGCCCATGCGGAGTCATGGGCGGCCAGGCTAGTGTGGACGGCAAGCCATCCTCATTCTTCCTCTATGGCTGGGTGGTGAGCCAGAGGCCGTCCCCTCTTGTGGTAATGCCCGTAGCGGCGTTACGGGAATGTAACAATAAGGGATGTGAATGGATGTGATGTGATGTTAATCGGGATGTGAATGAATGATATAGGATGTGAATGAATGATAAGGGATGTGAATGGATGTGATGTGATGTGAATCGAGATGTGAATAAACGATAAGGGACATGAATGAATGTGTTAGCATGTGAATCAGGATGTGAATGAATGAGATGTGATGTGAAATGAATGTGATAAGATGCGATGTAAACTAGATAGATGTTAATGTATGTGAAGTGATGAGATATATGGGTAGATGCAAGTGGGTGAGATCTGATGAGAATAAATGAGGAAATAAGTGATGAGATAGAAAAAGATGTGATTAGATGAGAATGGGAATGCTTATGAAATGAGGTGGATTGATGTGTGGATATTGATGTGCATGGATGTTGGATGATGTGGATTGACGTGTGGATTAATGTGGATGGATGTATGGATGGATGTGTGGATAATGTGGATTGATGTGGATTGGTGTGTGTATGATGAGTGAATGATGTGGATTGATGTGGATGGATGTGGATGATGTGAATGGATGTATGGAAGATATGGATGGATGTGTGGATAATGTGGATTGATGTGGATGATGTGGATTGGTGTGTGTATGATGAGTGAATAATGTGGATTGATGTGGATGATGTGGATGGATGTATGGACAAGGTGGATTGATGTGTGGATAATGTGGATTGATGTGGATGATGTGGATTGGTGTGTGTATGATGAGTGAATGATGTGGATTGATGTGGATGGATGTATGGATGAGGTGGATTGATGTATGGATAATGTGGATTGATGTGCATGGATATTTGAATGATGTGGATTGATGTATGGATGATGTGGATTGATGTGTGGATGATGCGATTGGATATGAATTGATGTAGGAATGATGTGATGTGATAGGGATCGATGATGAAAATAAAATTGTGGTAAGATGAAAAAAAGATGGGGTCTAATGTGAAATGATGAGGAGTAATGAGAAAAGATAGAAATATTGTTGGAACTGTATTGTTTGTGAAATCTGTTTTAAATTACTGTTTTATGTCAAGAATGCTGGGGAAGCATTTTGACCGTCTTGTGAATGAGGTCGTGGAGACCTATCTGTTAAAGTTACAACTGCTGACGGCGGAGGACGTCTCGCATAGCAAGGTCAGCCGAGGTCTTGACCAGCCTCGGTTTGATTAAATGGTGAGCTTCCAGTATAGTGGATGAGGGACCAAGGAAGCGGCCTATGAGTGAAGCGCTAGGTGACTTGCGAAGGATCCTAGAGGGTGTTGACCATACAGTGCTCGGGCTTTGGGTTGCCGAAGATACCCACCACGAGTACGTCGGGGAAGATATTGGAACAAGGAGTAAGAGTTGTTTTCTGAATTCGGGCATGGATCTTGTTGATTGACCTTGCTGGTCCTCAACAGATGAGTGCATGGCTCTTTTATATGGATCTGCTGGTTGATCTTGCTGATCTTCAACGGAGATTCCATCTTGATATTTTTATGTGATTATATTGTCGGGTACTATGAGCTAAGAACTATTGAAAAGGCCTCTGAGTGAACAGGTGGTGAGCATTCTGGTTGCCAATGATGCCATAGGTACACCGATGAAGGAAGGAATTGGAAATTAGGATTCAACTGGATAATTAGAGGATTATGATCAGTAACACTATGGTTTCATTAAATGATTGTTTTAAAGATTGTTGAATCTGTGAAAAAGGCAAGTTCATATTGGGTGTGTAAGTGGTGTGACTAGTTTTATGTTTGCATGAATATCCGGCTAGGGGGCCTGGGAACTCTTTTCCCTGGTACCCGGGACAAAACCTAACCAAATTCCTAATTGGATCCCATCACTACAGTGGTTTGGGTGGTTGGCTAACCCATGGGACTGGATGGGGTTAGGCTGGAGTGATGGATTCGTAATCCGAGACTCATTTTCTGTATAGTAGGATAGATGAGGTAAATCCTGGATAACAATTGTTCTATGGAAAAGAATCAACAGCTGTGCCTCTCAATGAGGAAAAAAGCGTTGGTCTCTATGATCCAAGTACAATCTTTTCCCTGATTTGATTATGGGACTTACGGGTTCGGTCAGATCAGTTCAGTTAGTTCTGGCTTTTGACTACGTTAGAGAAAAGTTATCCTAGAGGAATCGCCCGTGCTTTCCAGGCAAGGGAAGTTTTTTCAAGTTTGGTTTTGGAAGAACCGATGGATTAGTCTTTTGTCTGGATATCCATGGGGGGCGAGGCCTCGAGTGTGGGACCCTGTCCCGTGCAAGAAGTGCTACTTCCGCTGCTAGCACCCCCAAATTCGTTGCGCAGTGGGGTCAGGGATCTTACAACAAAGCTTGATGATCCATAAAGAAGATGAACTTATTAGCTAACAGATAGTGTTTATATGTTTTTACTACATACACCATGGCTAGCCTTTCCCTCTCAATTGTGGTATAATTTATCTTAGCTTCATTGAGCTACTTTTGGCTCACAAAGAAGATTGAGTAATTTAAGTTATGCTCTGCTAGCTGTTCTAAAACACACCCAATTGTAAATTTTGATGCATCAATATGCACATGGAACATGAGGTCCCAATTTGGTGGTCTCAAGAGATAGCTGCATTGGTTAGTGCCCACTTTAGTTCACCGTAAGCCTACTAACACTCCTCAGTCCATTCAAAGATAATCCAAAGCTTATATAATGGCTTGGCAATATCAGCATAGAACACAATGAACCTCCAATTAGCCTACGTGACCCATAAACCGTTCTACTCCCTTATAATTGGTAGGTGGTGGCAACTTTAACATGAGTTTTACCTTGTTGTCAACAATTAGTGGAAATCCCATTTTTGGACACTATATGCCCTAGTATCACTCCATGCTTTCAAAGTGTTTACAGATATTTGATATAATCAAGACCTTTTCAAACACTTTTGTTAGGCAAGCTGAATGCTCCATCCAATGGTGAATGCACAGAGAGGTCATCAATGAACACGTCCAACCACTTTTGCAAGTAATCCTTGGAAGAGGCGCTCATTAACCTTTGGAATGTTACTGGAGAATTGGTCAATCTAAATGGCATGACCTTGTATACAAAGGTTCTGGATGTGGTGGTGAAAGGCTATTTTATGTTGGTTCTTTAGTGCAATGGATGCCTAGTTGTATATTGATAATCCATCCAAAAAACTGTATGCTTTTGCTCCAACCACCCTTTCGAAAACATGCTCTATGTATGGTAATGGGTAATGATTCTTGCAGGTTACCAAATTCACCTTCTTCAAATCGACACACATGCAAAGCTTCCTATTTTTCTTGGGTACAATCATAATTGGTGATACCCAATCTGTGTGCTTAATCTCACAAGCATATACGATTGTGCAAGTGAAGATGAAAGCTTGGAGAAAATGAAAAAATGACATCCTATCTGTTTTGATGATTATGAGAGTAGCACATGTGCATGCATATACGATTGCGTAAGTAAAGATTAAAAGATGATTATGAGAGTAGCACATGTGCATGCATATACGATTGCGTAAGTAAAGATTAAAAATGGAGAAAATGGAAAGTGTAGGCGCATGCGTATACGATTGCGCAAGTGAAGATGAAAGCTTGAAAATGGAGAAAATAGAAGAAGCACACACCTATTCATAGCCAGGGGATCACAATGGCTTGAAGTTTATAATGCATGTGGCACATGGCACCATATCATTAGCCTTCAAAATGGGCCATGGCAACCATTGTCATGTGATCACGTCAACAATGGCCGTGATCATGGCCGTGAATCACATCAGATGAGAAGCATAAAAATCATGTAATTCCAACCTTACTAATAACAATGTCTCGATGAGGGCTCAATATAGATCAGTTTTGGCTCATTCTTTGTCACATGATTCTACATGGCATGATTCTATAGAATCACCGTGACAAGACTATGAGTTTATGGGCATGTTAGGGTCCAGAGTGGATCATGATTGTTTGTAGGAGTCATTTAGGATCAGTTTGGGCAAATGTTTTGTGACACAATTTTGGGGATCAGAAATCCCGGCTGTGATTCTTTAGAATTATAGTGGAGAATTTGATTGGGTTCTAAGTGAAGTGATTTCCAGAGGGTTGTTAATAATGTTAAAATTTAGAGTCATCAGCACTGTGCACTACTCCATCGAAAGGGAGGTCCAAAAACATCAAATCAGCCGCCTAAGACACTGATCTCCCTTTCCTTGCATATTGTCTACCCTTGGGTGAGAATTTTTGCATGTGCTCATGAACTATGGTGTAAGATGTATTCTTTGTGCCAATCATAAAATCCTTGCCAATAGCAATATAGTCCCTAACAAACAACCAAACACTTTGGACCATCCCCACAACACATCTGAAATTGGCAAATGTGGTTGGTAGACATATGTTGTCATTCTTTTAGAAATGATCCTTGTGGTTTTGCCATTAAGGCCCTCATCTTGAAAACAACCCAAAGAAACATTTATTGCAAACAACTAAACACAAATAGCTATAGAAAACCATGACTTACTGTCTACAAATATGATCTCTGCGCACAAGGCTAAACATATTTTTGGTTGTCTTGTTTGGCTCCAATAAACCCAACCAAAAGATTTTGGACTCTATTGGTACATTACACAATGCTAATAAATTTAGCTTCTCCAATGTTGCAAAGCTATCCACATCCCACTCCACACTTTAGCCTGCCATGCATCACCATGCTTTGGATCAATAATGTTAAGGATATACACAAATGGAAATCATTCTCAATACACTATGTCAAAAATTAATATTGTCTTGAAACACAATTAGAATCACACTATATTCATCTCAATAGTCATGCAATTCACCATTGCAAAACACACTACAAAATACCTTCCCTATGGAGTCACCATATCTCGTGGCCAATTCCTCTATTCCTTAGCTTCAATTTTTTTCACCTCATCTTCTCCCATGGTCAAACACACTTGCTCAAGATTTTTGTACAAGGCTTGAATAATTTGAACCTTCACATAACATCAAATCTCATCACATGACAATTTTAAGCAAAGCATGAGTATTAAACAAAGCTTAAGCTATCAAATACTCACATCATAAACAAGCTTGCCCAAGTATCTACGAGTACGAGGGTACCAAGGCTCGGCTCTCTTTGTATTCTTATTTCTAATCAAAGTTATTAACTTTCTATCTCTCTCTAGCAAATCTTTCATGTAATCATCATGATTGACAGCACTAATAGTGGCATAATTTACAATCTCATCCTACAAGGTTGTGGTTACCAACAAAGAATGAGTATTAAGCTTTAAAAAATGGAGACAAAAAATTCCAATTTGCTCGAGAAAAACACCACATGATTAAGATATCAATCATAAATTTATAAGCAACTTACTAATTCATCCTTTGTAGGCTTGCCAAGAGAGCGATCTCGCTCACACGTGTAGGATCAATGATCGCACACAATACACGATGGTGCTTTGATCTTATTTGAGAAACTCTTTCTTTGATAGCTTGTGTCCAAGCCACCGTATGATGGTTGCCCTCCCACACATAAAACATCCTACCCACACAAGGATTTGCAACTTTGGTCTACTTCTAACCTCCTCCTACAACTCCCTGTTAATGTCATGCCAAATAGCATCCCATCCACTAGTAATCTCATCCTTCACATAGGTAGTCTCTTTTTCACATGTCAAAAGAGAAACTATAAATGCTCCCTTTTCTGGCACATATCCCTCTTTGCCAAATGCAATCTTTAGACCAGAAACATCTTCCCTTAAATTCCTAACACAGGCATAAGGAATAAGTCTGCATAAAGGGATCATAGGACATTGAAAACAACTAAATAGTCTATTTTTTTGCATGATATCCTCACCTTTGTCAATGTAAATCTTATTCTCATCTTTGTTGTCCTCCAATGGAGGCACCTCCGATCTCATCACATAAGGCACAATCTGTAAGAAATCTTCTTTTCCATTCCACTCATCCATTGTATTAAGAGAGGTACCTTGTAAAGTGCTACCACCCTTATTCTTGAGTGCTGCCTACGATTCTATCATCAACAGCCACCACATGTGAGCTACTCGGCAAAGAGTCAGTCACTGTCTAATTGTCAACCTCCTCTCCATCATCCTGAACACCCTCAAAGTTAGTCTCCACCACTCGACTAATTTGATCCAAGCTAACTGTTGCCTGAGACTCCCCTTCCTTTTCAACTGCTTGTGCCCTTTCTCTCTTGGTATGCTTTCCCCCGCCACCAGTGGTGGATTTCTTGCACATCAAAACAATATAAATACAACCATTAATACTTCCAAACATAACCATTTATCCTTCAAAACATAACCATTCAACTATGCATCACCAAAAAACTTGACCATTCATTTTCACCAAAGCACATGACCCCCAAGCATATAAAAAACAATGTCCAGACATAGAGACACTTTGAACACAGACAAACATCACTCCTTGAACTCACGAGGAGTCTCAAACATCACCTCCATATCCCTTTAGCTTCATCTCAAACCTCCCATGCATCCTTAATGCTCACACATGTGCCCTTGAATCTCAACCTCAGCCACACAGCCAAACATAAATAAAAAAAATCCTTGATGCATCTTGGCCTCTGAGAGACCCAAACACCCTCAACATATGCCCCAAAAGTTCCCTATTCATGCCCACCCATAGCCCTAATCCAAAGAGGGTTCCATGTCTCCTTTAGTAGAGAGATTACATTGAAGAGCAAGATTCTACTATAATGAGCACTTAATTTTAACCTAGATTATGAGCACTTAATCATTACATAAGAACAACCACAAATAGAAGTATGCCCAGTACACCACACTAGGTGCCGAAGATACCCCCGGCTACCTTACCTTATATTACCAAATGGAGTAGGGTTCCATGTCTCCTTTAGTAGAGAGATTACATTGAAGAGCAAGATTCTACTATAATGAGCACTTAATTTTAACCTAGATTATGAGCACTTAATCATTAAATAAGAACAACCACAAATAGAAGTATGCCCAGTACACCACACTAGGTGCCAAAGATACCCCCGGCTACCTTACCTTATATTACCAAATGGAGTAGAATTTTCCAGATCAGTTTGGTCAATTTTTTTTGACCATTTTTAGGTCAGCTTAGCTTACTTTTTGGATCTAGTTGAAGCAAGAGAAAGGAGAGATGAAAATATCTCATTATTGTGAGTTTAAAACTCAACCACACATGTGAAATAGGCGCCTCCTTCATGAGGGGAATTCCCCCACACTGAGGTGTCAAAAATGCATCATCTCTTCTAAATATCTCTTCTTTTTTAACTAATAACCTTGTCCTTAGTCAACTCTTCATCTTATGTGAGTATTTACTCATTTTTGAGGGGATTTCCTTTTATTTTTCAATTTATCTCCTCCCTACATTTGGATTAATCTAATTAGTCCATAGGAACCTTAATTTAAAAATTTCAAAAAATCTGGACCCTTAGGCTGTCCTTTTTACCTGATTTCAATTTATTCCAATTGCACATTGGAAATTTCTTTTTGAATATCTGTTTTAGGGGAAACCATTTTAGACACTAGGAGGATTTTTATATCCAAAAATATCTCAATTTTGAATTATCTCTCTCAAGATATTTTCTCTCTCTAGGCCAAAACAGGGTAAAACGTGATCTTTCTTTTATTTTAGAGAGAGGAATAATTATAAGATCAGAAGGGGAGGTTTTTACACCTACACTCCTCAAAAGCCAGAGGGAGGAATCTTACTATTGGCTACATGAAAGCCAATAGTGACAAGATATACAGAAATCTTGTTAGACCATGCTCTTGGTGCTTGTTTTAAGCCATACAAGGCTTTCTTCAACTTGCAAACATGCTCGGGGTGACTAACATCCTCACATAACCAGGTGGCTGCAACATATACACCTCTTCCTGCAAATCCCCATGCAAGAATGCATTCTTTACATCCATCTGATGTAAAGACCATTGCTTTGACATAGACACTGCTATCACAACTCTCACTGTTGCCATCTTGGCAACTGGGCTGAAAGTTTCCTCATAAACAATGCCATGTGTCTACACATATCCTTTGGCTACCAATCTAGCCTTGTACCTGCTTATGCTTCCATCACTGTTACGTTTTACTTTGTACACCCACTTGCATCTAATGGCTTTCTTGCCTTCAGGCAATTGCACTAAATCCCAAGTTTCATTTCCATATAGTTCATCCATCTCCTCATCCATAGCTTTCTCCCAACACACATTTTCAATAGCCTCATCAATGCATGTGGGCTCTACAACCTGCACAACTTTTGCCATGAATGCATAGTGATGTGCCACATAACCATCATAGGTAAACCTCTGCACAGGATTCTTTACTCTCCCAGATCTTCACAGCTTTGCATTCATGGCTTCCATATCCTTCTTTACACCAGGTGTTCTCATAGCTGGTATCCCAAGATCCTCATCAAGGCTCATCTCTGAGCCACTAGACTCTCCATCAACATGAGAATGCCCTGCATAAATGTCAGGCATACTAAGGGGCTCAACCACTTTCTCTTTACCTTTATGTGATGTACTAATCACATTTGCAGGACTGGTATTATGACGTAGCCTGCCACTCCATGGTCTATCAATTGAACCACTAGATGAGGACTCTCCTGGTCCACTCAAAGACTGTGATTGCTGACTTGCATTCTGTGCAACCACATTTCCACTCACATCAGCCCCAAGAGCTTCTTTTTCAACAGCATACCAGCTGCTCATCTCATCTCAAAAACAACATCCCTGCTTACCCTCAACTCACGTGTAGCAGGGTTATAACACCTGTATCCCTTTTGCTCAAGGGAATACCCAATAAACACACATTTTTTCAGGTTTTGGATCCAACTTAGCTCTCAGCTCATCTGGCACATGCACATATGCAATGCATCCCCAAAGACTTTCAGATGAGACAAATCAGGTTTTCTGCCAATGAACCTCTCCTCTAGAGTTACATCATGTATGGCTGCAGTTGGAGTCCTATTCATGATGTAAACTGCTATAGAAACAGCCTCACCCCAATAGCTATGCGGCATATTCTTCTTTCCCATCAATGCTTGCGCAATCTCAACAATGTGCCTGTTTTTTTGCTCAACAACTCCATTTTGCTGCAGAGTGTATCTGCATGTAAACTGTCTCTGAATACCATTCTTCTGCAAAAAATCAGAGAACTCATTGGAGAAGTGCTTTCCCCCTCCATCTGACCTTAGGCACTTTACATGTTTCTCTGTTTGCTTTTCAACCATAACTCTGAAATTCTGAAAATGAGTGAACACCTCACTCTTCTCCTTCATGAAGTATACCCACACTTTCCTTGTGTGGTCATCAATAAATGTCACATAATATCTGCAGCCTCCCATAGACATGGTCTTCGTAGGACCCCATACATATGAATGCACAACATCTAGTGCATTTCTGCTCACATTTCTGTCACGTGGAAATACATGCTTTGTTTGCTTTCCAAATTGGCATGCTTCACATATTTTCTGCATACCTTCAACTTTAAACTTTGGCAGCCCTGAACCATTTGCAAACATCGCAGCACTCACTTCAGGCATGTTTACATTCAATGTAAACATTCTTCCCACTCTGTTGCCTACCAACCTGCACTTGTCTTTAAAGTCTTCAACATAACAACCATCAGGGTTAAACCGAACCTGCAAACCCTGCTCAATCATCTGGCCAACTGAAACCAGATTCTTTGTTATGTTCGAAACATGAAGTACATCTGCAAGGTACTTCACTTTGCCATCCTATATAGACAATGGCACATCTCCAACATGGGCAATTGGATGAGCAGTGTCATCCCTTATTTCCACAAAACCTGGTCTTTCAAGGTTTTTCATCTCCTTGAACCACTCCCCATGACTTGTCATGTGGTTCGAAGCACCTGAATCAACGTACCATACATCATCTTTATGTGCTGCTTCAACATTTTCAGACATGGCATTAACGACATGTTGCATAACAAATAACCTTTCATTATCCTCATTGTTTCTACTCGAGGATGCATAGTTGTTTTGCTGCAATTTTCCATTTTGCATGTCAGCCTGCTTCTTATAACAATCTGCCTGCACATGTCCAGGCTTACCACAATAAAAGCATCCACGTGTATCATTATACTGCCTTTGCCAATTTCCACGACCTCTTTGACTCCCCCTGCCTCTGCATTGGCCTCTTCCACATGCGTGTTGTTATTGTGAATTCTGGGGCTCTTGTTGTTACTGCTGCTGGCCATAATTTTGATTACCTGTTCGGCCACCTCCTTGGCCGCGTTCACGGCCTCCTCTACCTCATCCTCTTCCTGAACTTGTGTAGAAGGCCTATTGCTCTGAAGTGTTTGTGTTTTGTGAAGACTGTTGGTCTTCACCCAAGCTCTTCTCTTTTACAATCAACATAGACACCAAATCTGTGAAATTGGGAATGTTTTCCCAATTCTGAATAGACGTCTTGAATGCCTTGTATTGTGGTCCGAGACCACGTAGATAGACTTCCACCTTATCATCATCATCTACTGAAACACCAATAGATGCAAGGGATTCCACAATACTCTTGATCTTCAATGCATAGTCATTCACAGACATACTCTTTTTCTCCACAGTATGAAGTTCATTCTTCAACTGTATCTTTTGTGCCTTGGTATTCGTTTCATAGATTTTTACCAAGGTATCCCACGCCTCCTTGGGGGACTTGGCATCCTGTATGTGCCCAATCATGGTGTCTTGTATACTGATAGAGAGCCAATACATAACTTTTCTGGCTCCTTGGTTCCAATCCTTGAACTCTTTCACATCTACAGCAGTCGGATTGATCTCTGGTATCTCCGGTGCCTCTTTATGCTCACCTTCTATGTAGTCCCAGTAACCCTTTCCCATCAGGAAATTTGTCAACCTGAACCTCCAAGCATGGAAGTTGTTCTTGTCAAGCTTCTCATCAATAATCTAGTTTATGCCATCATTTGACATCTTGCCAGACACACAAATTTACCAAAAATAGCACTCTGGTTTGTTGTCCTGCACAAACTGCTGTATTTTCTGCAGCGGTACTGTACTACACTCAAATGTCACAACCAGTGACCTCAATGTGCATACATACACCCAATGGCAACTGTTTGACCTGTGAAGTCCCTGTTCCCACCGAGCAACGGATTCGGGGTACTAGCAGCGGAAGTAGCACTTCTCGCGCGGGACAGGGGTCCCACACTCGGGGCCTCACCCACGGATATCCGGACAAGAGACTAATCCGTCGGTTTGTCCAAAACCGAAACCGGAAAAACTTTCTTTACCCGGAAAGCACGGGCGATTCCACCAGGATAACTCTTTACTCTAACGTAGTCAAGATCATTACTGATCAAACTGATCTGACTGCACCTTTAACGGTACTTGGTCAAATCAAGGAAGAACTTGCACTTGGATCATTGGGATCAACGCTTTTTTCCCCATCAAGAGGCACAGCCGTTGATTCCTATCCATAGAACAATTTCTATCCGGGATTTACTTCATCTATCGTAATAATAGAAATTAAATCTCGATTTACGGATCCATCAGTCCAGCCTAACCCCATCCGATCCCATGGGTTAGCCAACCGCCCAACCACTGTAGTGATGGGATCCAATTTGGAATTTGGTTGGGTTTTGTCCCGGGTACCAAGGAAAAGAGTTCCAAGGCCCCCTAGCCGGAAGTTCATGCAAACATAAAACTAGTCATACCACTTACACACCCAATATGAAATTGCCTTTTCTTAGCATTAGCTAACTTTAAAACAATCCTTTAATGAAACCATAGTACCACTGATCACAATCTTCCGATTTATCCGGTTGATTTATAATTTCCCATCATTCCTTCATCAGAGTATCTATGGCATCATTGGCAACTAGAACGCTCACCACATGTCCACACAGGGCCTTTTCAATAGTTCCTAGTCCATAATACTCGGCAATATAATCACTTATATAAATCAAGATGGACTCTCGTTGAAGATCAGCAAGATCAACCAACAGATCCATAAAAAGAGCCATGGACTCATCCATTGAAGACCAGCAAGGTCAATCAACCAGATCCATGCCCGGTTTCAGAAAAACAACTCTTACTCCTTGTTCCAATATCTTCC
The DNA here is from genome assembly GCF_041138505.1 of Cibotium barometz. Lineage (NCBI taxonomy): Eukaryota > Viridiplantae > Streptophyta > Polypodiopsida > Cyatheales > Cibotiaceae > Cibotium > Cibotium barometz. Next base: position 25,552,852 of record NC_141110.1, read on the forward strand.
TCGACGCACGTGTGGGTATCTTCGGCGACCCAGAGCCCGAGCACCGTATGGTCAGCACCCTCTAGGATCCTTCGCAGGTGACCTAGCGCTTCACTCATAGGCCGCTTCCTTGGTCCCTCATCCACCGTACCGGAAGCTCACCATTTAAATCGAACCGAGGCTGGTCAAGACCTCGGTCGACCTTGCTACGCGAGACGTCCTCCATTGACTCTCCGTCAGCAGTTGCAACTTTAACAGTTAGGTCTTCATGACCTTAATCCACAAGACGGTCAAAATGCTTCCCCAGCATTCATGACATAAAACAGTCATTTACAAACAGTCACAAAATACAGTTTCTAAATCAAACTCTCGTCTTTCCACATTATCCCTCCTTAGTCCACATTACTTATTCCACATTCCATTTAATGTGTACTCATTCTCATCCATTTCCTCATATCGGCGACACATTAATTCACATACACATTCACATTCACATCCATACATCCACATTTACATGCATACATCCATTTTCACATCCTCATTTATACATCCATATCCCATATCCACATTCATACATACACATCCATATCCACATCCACATCCACATCCACATCCATATCCACATCCAACATCCACATCCACATCCACATTCACATCCACATTCACATCCTCATTTATACATCCACATCCACATCCACATTCACATCCATACATCCACATCTACATGCATACCTCCATTTTCACATCCTCATTTATACATCCACATCCCTTCTACATTCATACATACACATCCATATCCACATCCATACATCCACATCCACATCCACATTCATATTCACATCCATATATCCACATCTACATGCATACATCCATTATCACGTCCTCATTCATACATCCACATTCACATACATACATACATCCACATCCACATTCTCATTCACATCTATACATCCACATCTACATCCACATCCACATTCCCATTCACATCTATACATCCACATTCATATACATCCACATCCACATTCCCATTCACATCTATACATCCACATCCACATCCACATTCATATTCACATCCATATATCCACATCTACATGCATACATCCATTATCACGTCCTCATTCATACATCCACATACATACACATACATACATCCATTATCACGTCCTCATCCACATCCACATTCATACATACATCCACATCCACATTCTCATTCACATCTATACATCCACATCTACATCCACATCCACATTCCCATTCACATCTATACATCCACATTCATATACATCCACATCCACATTCCCATTCACATCTATACATCCACATCTACATCCACATTCACATCTATGCATATACATCTTCATGCATACATCCATTTTCACATTCATACATCCATACTCCGATCTACACATCCACACATCCACATACATACATCCATTTCCACATTCCATTCATGTAACCCCATATGCCTTCACATCTAATCTTTTACATCACATCCATTCTCGCCCAATCACAACCCATATACATCTTATCCTATTACATACACTTCTTACCTCATCCCATACACATCTTATCACATCTTAATTCATCTTATCACCTCTTATCACCTCTTATACACCTCTTATCACATCCTATCACTTTCCATACGCATCTTATCAAATCTTATCACATCTCATACACATCTTATCACATCTTTTTACATCTCATACACCTCTTATCACCTCTTATCACTTTCCATACGCATCTTATCAATTCTTATCACATATCATACACCTCTTATCACATCCTATCACTTTCCATACGCATCTTATCAATTCTTATCACATCTCATACACCTCTTATCACATCCTATCACTTTCCATACGCATCTTATCAATTCTTATCACATCTCATACACCTCTTATCACATTTCATATCTTTTTTTTAAAAAAAAAAGAGAATTCTTATATTTGATATAAGATTTCTCTACACATTTATTTATACATAAATTCCATTTAAGGAGACTAACACTTTCAAATTTAAAATCAATCTTTTATGCATCTTCTTATGCATAAATTCAATTTGGTAGGAAATTACACTTTTAGAATAAAAGAATTTCTCTTATGCATCTAAGTTAAGCATAAAATCCATTTATGAGGAAAATCACACTTTTAGTATAAAAAGAATATCTTTTATGCATACCTATATGCATGAAATCCAATATGATAAAAGTAACTCTTTTGATATAAAAAATTTTCCTTTATGCATACTTCTATGCATGAAAATTAAAAATGATAAAAGTAACACTTTTGATATAAAAATTTTCCTTTATGCATACTTCTATGCATGAAAATTAAAAATGATAAAAGTAACACTTTTGATATAAAAATTTTTCCTTTATGCATACTTCTATGCATGAAAATTAAAAATGATAAAAGTAACACTTTTGATATAAAATTTTTTCCTTTATGCATACTTCTATGCATGAAAATTAAAAATGATAAAAGTAACACTTTTGATATAAAAATTTATCCTTTATGCATACTTCTATGCATGAAAATTAAAAATGATAAAAGTAACACTTTTAATATAAAAATTTATCCTTTATGCATACTTCTATGCATGAAAATAAAAATGATAAAAATAACACTTTTGATATAAAAATTTATCCATTATGCATGAAAATAAAAATGGTAAAAATAACACTTTTGATATAAAAATTTATCCATTATGCATACTTCTATGCATGAAATAAAAATGGTAAAAATAGCACTTTTGATATAAAAACTTATCCTTTATGCATGATATTAAAATTCAATTTCTCCATGATTGTAATGAATTCTTTCAATTAATCTAGGATGATAATTCCTAGAATATGGTAGGAAGTCCTCTTTTTATGCTTTGAATGAGATTATTTTATGCATAATTTTTATAAAAATTTTGCCATAGCTCCGCTGCTATGACTGATAAATCTCAATTTTTCTAAGGGATAAAGTTTATCATTAAGGAAATAAAAATGATCTCTAATTGGCTCATTAATCCATAATGGATTGAATCATCAATATACATAAACTAAAAGCATAGAAAAAAGCCATTAATTTGGCCTCAAGCATAGCTTAATCTTGGGTTAAGGAAAAGCTTTATGAAAAGCTTGATTTGGATTGAGAATGGGTCATGAGTATGACCATTTCTTGAGTGAGAGAGAGAAATTACATAAACACTATTAGAATTTAAACATAAATGGAAATTAACTTCAATAGCATTTATTAAATCATGTAACTCTTCACTACTAATCACCAATTAACTTCAATAGCATTTAAAAAAAACCATACCAATTAAGCTTCTCAAGCTTGAGAGGGGTTGAGAAGAGAGAACCATTGAGAAATTATAGAAAGATCAATATTCACTAATTACCTTACAACTTGCTTGATTCTTTGTTCACGGTAGAGGCCCCCAACCAATCAATTGGTTAAGTATGTTGATGGAGCCACTAATGGGGATTGAAGAAAGAGGGAAGCTCCAAAAACTAGTGAATTATTAAATGAATTCACAGTTCTTGGCTTAGGTGGAGTAGAGTAACGATGCATAAACACTGTCTCTTTTTCAACAAGGGGGAGGCTTCTATTTATAGGAAAATTTGAGCTCCCAACCAAACAAAATGATTCTAGAATTTTCCAAATCAGTTTGGTTAATATTTGACCATTTTTAGGTCAGTTAAGCTAACTTTTTGGAACTAGACTTGAATGAGGAGAGAGGAGAGATAAAATATCTCAATTTTTATGAGTTTAAAACTCATTCAAGCATGTGAAATATGCACCTCCTTTAAAGAACTCCCCTTCCTTACATATGTGTCATAATGGAATCATTTTAATATTGCTCATAGTTTTTTTACTAATAAACCTTGTACATTTTCAACTCTTCATCTTATGTGAAATATGCACCTCCTTTAAAGAATTCCCCTTCCTTACATATGTGTCATAATGGAATCATTTTAATATTGCTCATAGTTTTTTTACTAATAAACCTTGTACATTTTCAACTCTTCATCTTATGTGAGCATTTACTCATTTTTGGATACCCAAAATATCTCATATTTTTAATATTGCTCATAGTTTTTTACTAATAAACCTTGTACATTTTCAACTCTTCACCTTATGTGAGCATTTACTCATTTTTGGGTATCTTCTTTTTACAAATTTGGATTTATCTCTTTCCTACACATGGATTGATGCTATTGGCCCATAGGAACCTTAATTGGACCATAGTCTAAAGATTTCTGAAAATCTAGACCCTTAGACTAAGGTTCTTTATACCTATTTCCAATTAATTCCAATTGCACATTGGAAAATTCTTTTTGAATTTCTGTTTCAGGGGAACTCATCTGAATTATAAGAGATATTTTTCTATCCAAAAATATTCAAAATCTGAATATTCTCTCTCTAGAATAATTTTTCTCTCTCTAGGCTAAAATAGTTAGCAACAGGGTCTTTATATTTCTGAAGAGGGTTGATTACAGGGGAAGATACTAGACATCAAAAAGGGGTTGGGGGAGGAATCTTACATTCTACCCCACTTAAAAAACGCGAGATGTCCTCATCTCGCAAACTGGGATAATTTCACAAGATGCAAGAATTATGAGACTTAGAGAAAAATTTAAATCAGGATTAACCACCAAGAAAAGTCTCAAAGAGAGCAAGATTCAAGATAAGAACAAGATTTAAACTTTATTCATTCTCGGAACTTATACAGTAAAGATAGAAGAACTCTTTACACTTCCATAAGCCCGTCCATCATATGATCACAAAAGCAGTCCTCACAAGCTGCACAAGTATAAGGTAACTCATCTATGGGAATGATTCTGTGGGTTATTGCTGCGCCTATCTCAGTGGTATGAGGTGTTCTAACAAAAGGACCTCTGAGAGGCAAGCCAAAAACGGGGTAAAGGCATATCTTCTCATGAGGAAGAAAACACGCCAGTAAGAAGACCCGCTCAGAAAACCCAAGATGTCTTGATCTCATGACGCAGTAGTATCGAGGACCCAAACCCAAGGCTTCGATAACCATGGCCAAGCGGACATTGTTACGAAAGTGCTGCTGACCCCAGGGTGTTACCCTAGTTATGTCTTGATAGGTCCGCCATTTGGTCTGCGCTACAGAAGTTCCTAGGTGAGGAAAAAGTGAGCGCTCATACTGTTCTATAAAATCCTTCTTCACAGACTCACTTGCGTCTTGAAGGTGAGGAATCATTATGGATAAAACTAATTCTTGTTGCCAAGCCATGAAGGAGATTAAGAAAGAAAGGAGATCGATGGGAGTAAGATTACTGTGAACGACAAGTAAAAGTTACGACTTATATAAAGGAAGGAGCTAGCGTAACCTAGAAGCCAACGGTAACTTGCCACTGAAGTTTTACCGTCTTTCCATGATTTGGGTTTGGCACATTTTTCTATAGAAGGCATTAAGAACTTTGAGATGAGGAGATAAAAGAAGCTTGTAGGCTAAGTCACCTACTTTCATTGAATTCAGATAAGGTTCATAATATCTGGGGGATAACTTCTTATACTCCCCAAGAGATAAAGAACTTCTTTTTGGGCCGTACTCGAATGAAAACCAAAACCGTGGTATCCAAAACACCAATTTTCACTTTTGAACTCATTGTTCTGAATCCTTAAAACATGTGGGACTCCTGAGAAGTATTCTAGGGAAAGGATCTTCCTCTTTTTTTCTTTTTCTTTTTTTTTTAAAAAACGGAATCTTTCTTTTATTTTAGAGAGGGAATAATTATAAGATCAAAAGGGAGATTCTTCCTCCTGTATACCTCGAAGGCTGGGGAGGAATCTTACATTCTATCCCACTTAAAAAGTGCGAGATGTCCTCATCTCGCAAGGTAGAGGATAACTCTTTTTCTTAAGATCCAAATTTATTCTGGGGTTCCTTATATTCTGGTCAACCCAACAAAATACTGGGATAAATATCTCTTAGAACTCATCAACAATTCATTCAGATCATATCATTCATATCTTTAACATGATAATGGTCCATCAGACCGAAAAATTTCCTTCTGAACATTCCTCCACGGGAGTTTCAGTCAAGCAAGTTCTCAATTTGTCATCCCTTAACTTGATCCACCAAGTCAAGTATTAATAGTAGCAATCTGACAGCACAATCCACTAATCTCATAGTGGTTTGCTGAAATCATTATCATCATTCCAGTTATGAATATCATCACAGGGACTCATCCCATTCATCCTTATTGATGTTTCGCTCAGCTTATTACATTTCAACCAAATTTCAGGGATCATCATTTTTCAATCAGAATCCAAATCAATTCATCAATTCTCAAACAGAATTAAAAATCATATCAACCACATTCGAAATCATCCTCTGGATAGCATTAACGCTTATAATTTCAAGTCTTAGATTTACTCATATATACTGTCAGTAAAGAGCTGCAGTATACTCTCGGTATATACGTGTAGTCACGGCCCTTGGAATTAAAAGGTAAATACCATCATGTCTAGGCCTCAAGCAAGTCAGGGATTCTGTATAATTACGGTACTTCCATCTGAAGACCCAATTACCAAATTACGAATTTCAGTTTGAATATCAAATTGTATGAATTATATCACACAATTATAATCTTTTTGTGTTTCTTGATAAATTTTTGACATATTTGTCTTCTCAGTTGATCTTTGTTAACCAAAGGCTCTGATACCAACTGTGAAGTCCCTGTTCCCACCGAGCAACGGATTCGGGGTACTAGCAGCGGAAGTAGCACTTCTCGCGCGGGACAGGGGTCCCACACTCGGGGCCTCACCCACGGATATCCGGACAAGAGACTAATCCGTCGGTTTGTCCAAAACCGAAACCGGAAAAACTTTCTTTACCCGGAAAGCACGGGCGATTCCACCAGGATAACTCTTTACTCTAACGTAGTCAAGATCATTACTGATCAAACTGATCTGACTGCACCTTTAACGGTACTTGGTCAAATCAAGGAAGAACTTGCACTTGGATCATTGGGATCAACGCTTTTTTCCCCATCAAGAGGCACAGCCGTTGATTCCTATCCATAGAACAATTTCTATCCGGGATTTACTTCATCTATCGTAATAATAGAAATTAAATCTCGATTTACGGATCCATCAGTCCAGCCTAACCCCATCCGATCCCATGGGTTAGCCAACCGCCCAACCACTGTAGTGATGGGATCCAATTTGGAATTTGGTTGGGTTTTGTCCCGGGTACCAAGGAAAAGAGTTCCAAGGCCCCCTAGCCGGAAGTTCATGCAAACATAAAACTAGTCATACCACTTACACACCCAATATGAAATTGCCTTTTCTTAGCATTAGCTAACTTTAAAACAATCCTTTAATGAAACCATAGTACCACTGATCACAATCTTCCGATTTATCCGGTTGATTTATAATTTCCCATCATTCCTTCATCAGAGTATCTATGGCATCATTGGCAACTAGAACGCTCACCACATGTCCACACAGGGCCTTTTCAATAGTTCCTAGTCCATAATACTCGGCAATATAATCACTTATATAAATCAAGATGGACTCTCGTTGAAGATCAGCAAGATCAACCAACAGATCCATAAAAAGAGCCATGGACTCATCCATTGAAGACCAGCAAGGTCAATCAACCAGATCCATGCCCGGTTTCAGAAAAACAACTCTTACTCCTTGTTCCAATATCTTCCTCGACGCACGTGTGGGTATCTTCGGCGACCCAGAGCCCGAGCACCGTATGGTCAGCACCCTCTAGGATCCTTCGCAGGTGACCTAGCGCTTCACTCATAGGCCGCTTCCTTGGTCCCTCATCCACCGTACCGGAAGCTCACCATTTAAATCGAACCGAGGCTGGTCAAGACCTCGGTCGACCTTGCTACGCGAGACGTCCTCCATTGACTCTCCGTCAGCAGTTGCAACTTTAACAGTTAGGTCTTCATGACCTTAATCCACAAGACGGTCAAAATGCTTCCCCAGCATTCATGACATAAAACAGTCATTTACAAACAGTCACAAAATACAGTTTCTAAATCAAACTCTCGTCTTTCCACATTATCCCTCCTTAGTCCACATTACTTATTCCACATTCCATTTAATGTGTACTCATTCTCATCCATTTCCTCATATCGGCGACACATTAATTCACATACACATTCACATTCACATCCATACATCCACATTTACATGCATACATCCATTTTCACATCCTCATTTATACATCCACATCCCATATCCACATTCATACATACACATCCATATCCACATCCAACATCCACATCCACATCCACATCCACATCCATATCCACATCCAACATCCACATCCACATCCACATCCACATCCACATTCACATCCACATTCACATCCTCATTTATACATCCACATCCACATCCACATTCACATCCATACATCCACATCTACATGCATACCTCCATTTTCACATCCTCATTTATACATCCACATCCCTTCTACATTCATACATACACATCCATATCCACATCCATACATCCACATCCACATCCACATTCATATTCACATCCATATATCCACATCTACATGCATACATCCATTATCACGTCCTCATTCATACATCCACATTCACATACATACATACATCCACATCCACATTCTCATTCACATCTATACATCCACATCTACATCCACATCCACATTCCCATTCACATCTATACATCCACATTCATATACATCCACATCCACATTCCCATTCACATCTATACATCCACATCCACATCCACATTCATATTCACATCCATATATCCACATCTACATGCATACATCCATTATCACGTCCTCATTCATACATCCACATACATACACATACATACATCCATTATCACGTCCTCATCCACATCCACATTCATACATACATCCACATCCACATTCTCATTCACATCTATACATCCACATCTACATCCACATCCACATTCCCATTCACATCTATACATCCACATTCATATACATCCACATCCACATTCCCATTCACATCTATACATCCACATCTACATCCACATTCACATCTATGCATATACATCTTCATGCATACATCCATTTTCACATTCATACATCCATACTCCGATCTACACATCCACACATCCACATACATACATCCATTTCCACATTCCATTCATGTAACCCCATATGCCTTCACATCTAATCTTTTACATCACATCCATTCTCGCCCAATCACAACCCATATACATCTTATCCTATTACATACACTTCTTACCTCATCCCATACACATCTTATCACATCTTAATTCATCTTATCACCTCTTATCACCTCTTATACACCTCTTATCACATCCTATCACTTTCCATACGCATCTTATCAAATCTTATCACATCTCATACACATCTTATCACATCTTTTTACATCTCATACACCTCTTATCACCTCTTATCACTTTCCATACGCATCTTATCAATTCTTATCACATATCATACACCTCTTATCACATCCTATCACTTTCCATACGCATCTTATCAATTCTTATCACATCTCATACACCTCTTATCACATCCTATCACTTTCCATACGCATCTTATCAATTCTTATCACATCTCATACACCTCTTATCACATTTCATATCTTTTTTTTAAAAAAAAAAGAGAATTCTTATATTTGATATAAGATTTCTCTACACATTTATTTATACATAAATTCCATTTAAGGAGACTAACACTTTCAAATTTAAAATCAATCTTTTATGCATCTTCTTATGCATAAATTCAATTTGGTAGGAAATTACACTTTTAGAATAAAAGAATTTCTCTTATGCATCTAAGTTAAGCATAAAATCCATTTATGAGGAAAATCACACTTTTAGTATAAAAAGAATATCTTTTATGCATACCTATATGCATGAAATCCAATATGATAAAAGTAACTCTTTTGATATAAAAAATTTTCCTTTATGCATACTTCTATGCATGAAAATTAAAAATGATAAAAGTAACACTTTTGATATAAAAATTTTCCTTTATGCATACTTCTATGCATGAAAATTAAAAATGATAAAAGTAACACTTTTGATATAAAAATTTTTCCTTTATGCATACTTCTATGCATGAAAATTAAAAATGATAAAAGTAACACTTTTGATATAAAATTTTTTCCTTTATGCATACTTCTATGCATGAAAATTAAAAATGATAAAAGTAACACTTTTGATATAAAAATTTATCCTTTATGCATACTTCTATGCATGAAAATTAAAAATGATAAAAGTAACACTTTTAATATAAAAATTTATCCTTTATGCATACTTCTATGCATGAAAATAAAAATGATAAAAATAACACTTTTGATATAAAAATTTATCCATTATGCATGAAAATAAAAATGGTAAAAATAACACTTTTGATATAAAAATTTATCCATTATGCATACTTCTATGCATGAAATAAAAATGGTAAAAATAGCACTTTTGATATAAAAACTTATCCTTTATGCATGATATTAAAATTCAATTTCTCCATGATTGTAATGAATTCTTTCAATTAATCTAGGATGATAATTCCTAGAATATGGTAGGAAGTCCTCTTTTTATGCTTTGAATGAGATTATTTTATGCATAATTTTTATAAAAATTTTGCCATAGCTCCGCTGCTATGACTGATAAATCTCAATTTTTCTAAGGGATAAAGTTTATCATTAAGGAAATAAAAATGATCTCTAATTGGCTCATTAATCCATAATGGATTGAATCATCAATATACATAAACTAAAAGCATAGAAAAAAGCCATTAATTTGGCCTCAAGCATAGCTTAATCTTGGGTTAAGGAAAAGCTTTATGAAAAGCTTGATTTGGATTGAGAATGGGTCATGAGTATGACCATTTCTTGAGTGAGAGAGAGAAATTACATAAACACTATTAGAATTTAAACATAAATGGAAATTAACTTCAATAGCATTTATTAAATCATGTAACTCTTCACTACTAATCACCAATTAACTTCAATAGCATTTAAAAAAAACCATACCAATTAAGCTTCTCAAGCTTGAGAGGGGTTGAGAAGAGAGAACCATTGAGAAATTATAGAAAGATCAATATTCACTAATTACCTTACAACTTGCTTGATTCTTTGTTCACGGTAGAGGCCCCCAACCAATCAATTGGTTAAGTATGTTGATGGAGCCACTAATGGGGATTGAAGAAAGAGGGAAGCTCCAAAAACTAGTGAATTATTAAATGAATTCACAGTTCTTGGCTTAGGTGGAGTAGAGTAACGATGCATAAACACTGTCTCTTTTTCAACAAGGGGGAGGCTTCTATTTATAGGAAAATTTGAGCTCCCAACCAAACAAAATGATTCTAGAATTTTCCAAATCAGTTTGGTTAATATTTGACCATTTTTAGGTCAGTTAAGCTAACTTTTTGGAACTAGACTTGAATGAGGAGAGAGGAGAGATAAAATATCTCAATTTTTATGAGTTTAAAACTCATTCAAGCATGTGAAATATGCACCTCCTTTAAAGAACTCCCCTTCCTTACATATGTGTCATAATGGAATCATTTTAATATTGCTCATAGTTTTTTTACTAATAAACCTTGTACATTTTCAACTCTTCATCTTATGTGAAATATGCACCTCCTTTAAAGAATTCCCCTTCCTTACATATGTGTCATAATGGAATCATTTTAATATTGCTCATAGTTTTTTTACTAATAAACCTTGTACATTTTCAACTCTTCATCTTATGTGAGCATTTACTCATTTTTGGATACCCAAAATATCTCATATTTTTAATATTGCTCATAGTTTTTTACTAATAAACCTTGTACATTTTCAACTCTTCACCTTATGTGAGCATTTACTCATTTTTGGGTATCTTCTTTTTACAAATTTGGATTTATCTCTTTCCTACACATGGATTGATGCTATTGGCCCATAGGAACCTTAATTGGACCATAGTCTAAAGATTTCTGAAAATCTAGACCCTTAGACTAAGGTTCTTTATACCTATTTCCAATTAATTCCAATTGCACATTGGAAAATTCTTTTTGAATTTCTGTTTCAGGGGAACTCATCTGAATTATAAGAGATATTTTTCTATCCAAAAATATTCAAAATCTGAATATTCTCTCTCTAGAATAATTTTTCTCTCTCTAGGCTAAAATAGTTAGCAACAGGGTCTTTATATTTCTGAAGAGGGTTGATTACAGGGGAAGATACTAGACATCAAAAAGGGGTTGGGGGAGGAATCTTACATGACCTCCTTGCAGCACACACAATGTCTACACAACCAATCTGTCTACATGCAGTTCTTAAAACAGAGTTCTACATAGAATCGATTACTTACCCGCAGTGCTCGAAATCGCCTGCTTTCTGAAAACGGAGGTCATAACGCGTTTTTGGCCTGAAAATTTTTGTCTGATAGGACAGTATAGTTACCCTATAGCTTTACTCCCGCGAAGAAATCTCCTCAATCAGAGATCGTTTGCCGGTGCATCCCGTAGAGCTCCCGACAAGGGTGTAGTCGCCCAACACAAATAGAGAAGAGTAGATGAAGCTCTTACCCTCGTACCGCTTCCTGTGCTTCTCTTGCTTGCAGCTCAGCCCTTTGCATGAACTAGGCACTAATACCATGAAAAGATGCAGGGGAGAAGAGAGCTTGAGCTCTTGCAAGCACACACACACTCACAAAACTCTAAAAGAGAACACACACGGTGAGAGGCTAAAAATCTTCTTCTTCATCACACAACACTCAACACACCATATACAAAGATAAGAGTACACAACACGATATGAAAAGGTACTCAACCAAATACATACTAGGGTTCTCTATAGCGTGAACCCAACTAAATGAGCTCGCACTATAACTATGCCAGAATGGCTGTCACACAGCCTGTCATCCCACTGGCCGTTTATCACCCATGATCTCACCAACCATGCCAGTGGTGTAACTGTGGGGCCTATCCCCCCCAGGCGGGTCATCAGTGTCCACCGCCTCACTAGATGAGCTCGATATCTCAACAGGGATGATAGCGGAGAAACTCAAGTGCAAATGATAGCGGAGAAACTCAAGTGCAAATGATAGCGGAAATTTGGGTATTGAACCACAAAAACTGCACTTCCCTCTCTTTGCAAGAAACCTCAATTTTCACATAGCCTCTTGCCTCTCATCTCCTTCATGATTCAAGCTAGAGGGTAAGGGTTAACATTGCTCAGTGGACAATCGTAAAGATTTACCTATGATCTCCAAAGTCTTTCCACATGCTCATTACTGCTAAAACCATTGGTACCTCCAAAGGAGGGCGGCAATAAGGCAAGGGCTACCTTGAGAAGTCACAGGCCCGCCAAGATAATAACTCCTTATCCCACTTATCATGACTCATCAAAGAGGTCCAAAATTGGGTTAAGCATGAGGAGCTAATGCTAAATGAGACATTCACATGTAAAGAGAGTGTTTGAATAAGGGTTTGAAGATAAGAGGATGGCAATGACACAAAATGCTCAATTGAGGAGGCTCATTCATTGATTTGAAAGGGAGAGGAGGGCTCCTTTATAGGTGGAGAATCACCCTCTCTTCCATTGTTACAAATTACAACATAAAAATCTTCAACCCTTCAGTGACATAAGGGTAGATGTCATAAGGGTAAATACAAAAATCATCCAAAAAGACCCTTATAAACTTTCCCAAGTAAGGTGCAAATACCTGACTCATGAAGCGTCAATTCCCGATGACTCTCATTTCCACTTATAAATACCTTGAGGAAAGGATTTACCTTTGCCTCTGTTGACTGGCAACAAAAGCCTAATCTCCTGTACATATGCCCTGTCTATTTTTCCTAGATTTCTCTTCTTGCAAGAGCACCGAAAACAAATCCTCAAACTTCAAGGAATTTGGATTGCCTTTCATCATCATGAATCTAAAGATATAAGCAAAACCTTGATACGAGTCCGATAACGCATTCAAGACAATAGGCACCAATAAACTGCTAGGATAAACTTCATCCCTCAACAAAGTGATCTTTAAAAGCTTTGATTTTTGTAAGGAAGCTATGCATGGAGTCTCCCTCATCCATATACTGCAAGCCAAATGGCATCACCCTATAGGCATACACTCCCCCAAGGGTTTTCCTTTGATCTTCTTCACAAATCTAGATTTGAAAGTATCCAGAGTATCCATCACACACTGAATACAACTCATGACCTGCAACTTGATCCAAAATCTCATCCTGAAAGGGTAGAGTATAATAATCCCTCTTTGTGCATGAATTTAGAGGGCAAAAGTCCACACACACACGCCATTTTCCACCCTTTTTGGGAGTGACTACAACTGGGAAAATCCACTCTGAATTTTGGAAAAATAAATCCAGCTTCAAGCAAATTAGTTACCTCATTCTTAAGCACCTCTGCTTGCACTACTCCCAAATGCCTTAGCCGCTGTACCACTGGATTACTTTTTGGGGCTTGAGATCAATCTTGTGCTCTACTAGGGTAACTTGGCATACTTGTGAGTAGCTGTTTGCAAAAAGGTTAGGAAATCCATCCAACATTTTTAAGTAATTCTCCCTTTCAGTACCTGCTGGACTCATCAAGAAGAAGCTCATTCTGTTGGTGAAGACTAGTGAGGTCCACATCTCCTTTCTTGAACATGGTTGAAGAAGCTTCCCCTTCCAAGGCTCCATTGTCTTCAGCATCCCCTCGATCCCTTCCCAGGGAAAGACCAAATGCAACTCCCTCCACCTCCCCTTCTGAGATGGAATCCTCGGAGCTACCACTTGTCTTCTCTTCATTGGATGACTCTGACTTTGAACTTTCAGAAGTTGAAGGTTCACCTCTTACCACTTTCTTGCGATGACTCTTGATGTTGTAGTGGACCTTCTTATTCTCACCTTGTAGAATAAGGTCACCTGTCTCCCACTTTTGAATTGCCTTCACTTGGCGAAGCCATGGCCTACCCAATATCAATGGGTAAGCCCTAGCATCAGGCTTTGTAGGAATGACCTGGAAAGTTGTAGGCACAGAAATACCACATACATCCACTCCCAAATTCCTGACAATTCCTAAGGTTTTTACCCTAGTATTATCAGCAAGTTTGATGCGATAGGGAGAGAGTAGAAAACTTTAAATCGGCATCTTTCATTGTTTTTTCACTCATGACATTGATTGACGCACCTCCATCAATGTATGCATTAGAAATTGTTTGCCCCTCAATGATGACATCAATCAGGCACATCATTTTCTACATCAATATCCACCTTTTGAGCCATAGGAGTCCCATTATCCCTCTTCTTCTTTTTCTTAGATTTCCTTGTGCTAGCCAGCTTACCCCATTCCTTTCTGAGCTTGGGAGAGAGTGCCAAAAGCTGCCCAAATGTGATTTGTGCCATTTTCTCCCTAAGATCTGTTAAGAGGTCATAACTAAGAGATCCTTGTCCAAGAGGAAAGTCAGATTGTCCAATTTTTCTCCTAGATGACTTCTTCTTCTTCTTATTTTTCTCCTCTTCTTCAGATTTATCTTCTTGGTCTTCTTCTTCGTAGCTTCTAGTTTTACAAACTCTTTTTGCCATTAATGGCATCAATGTTTCCTCTTCTTCTTCTGAGCATGTTTCCTCTAAAAAAGCTAAACTTTTATCCTCTTTTCCTCAATTTTGGACATTCAGTGCGATAGTGCCCCTTCTCTTGACATTCATAGCATGTGACACTACTTCTATCCCTAGGTTTATCCTCAACTCGTGGAACCCTAGGTGGCCTTGCGCGTTGACTAAGTGTAACTTCAGATCAGTAAGTTCTGCCAACCATAAGTTGTGTAATGTTATGATCCAAGGATGGAGCTTGTACCTAAGATGTTGAGGCTATCTCTACTCGTGGTGGGGTTGGCACACTCGGAGAAGATTGGAATGTGGACTCAATATGAAGAGTGGCCTCCTTCTTTAAAGCAATACGAAGAGCCTCTTTAAAATTAGTGGGATCTTTGCTAAGAACTTTTCCATGCAAGCAGGGATCCAAAGCCCTGATAAACTTGCTCATCTTAAGGTGCTTCATTGCTAAAGAACTCTTTGAATCTCCCATAGAAGGTGAAGAAGAAGAAGCAACAACATGTAAAGCAGCTTGTTGATATTTGATGTGAACAAGGCTTCATACCTCACTAAAAAGGCAGAAACTGACTCTCCTTCCTTTTGGAAAATTTGATCCAATTGCAATAGTAAAGCATTTGGTGACTCCACTATCCCAAATCTCTCCTTCATTGCTTTGGTCAACCTTTCCCAATCATTCTTGGACTCCTCTGGCAAAGCCTCATGCCAAGTTAAGACCACACCCTTCATGAAATCTGGAAGTAATTTTGCCCTCTCCTTTATAGACCAACCCATCAAGCAGCATGCTCGGTTAAACTCTCGGAGATAACTCCCCGGGTCTTCTCCTTTCGATCCTTGGAACACCGGAATGTTGAACATCGTGCACCAAAAGATGAGTAGCAACAAGGGAAATTTACTTATTTCAAAATAACTTTCCTTTAATCATGCGAGACTTTGAGGTTAAAATAGAATAATTCTAAGTAAAACCTGCCCGTCATTTCCACCAAAAGATGTGACGCAAAGTTGGGATTTTGACTTCGGTCACTTCTTAGAATCAAAACACACTTGTATGAAACCTCACAGCCTCCTCACCTCCCTTTCTCTCCCTAGGTTAAGATAAAGATATACACATCAAAGGTGAGATCATAATTCATGGAAGGAAAGATGAAAGGCTCTGGGGAAGCAAGAATTTCTGCCAGTCTTGCAGCTCCAAACAAGAGGGCGATTCTTTATTGGAAGAAAATCTTCCGACTCAGAATTATGTGAACGAAAACATATGGGGAATGTTGGTAAGGTTCATCCGTTCGTATTGGGCAATTTGGACGGAACATATTAAAGTATAGCAATCACTTACAAGAGGATAAGACACATGGGATTGGCCTTTTGATATAAGAGATTAAGAGGAATTAATCATTATTAAGAAGAAATAATGGCCAAAAGTCTATAAAAACAGAGATACACAAAGAATTGTAGTTTTGAATCCATATAGACTGTACAAAAGAGGATTACATAGGTGCGTAGAACTTGAAGAGAGCTTCATGCCTATATAAAAACTTTCAAAAACGGGCAACCGAGCGAAAAGTTATGAGCATTTTACTACAAGACTATAAAACTGCCAAAATTCGCCTAAAAGTTAGCAACTTTGGGAGAAATTCTGATCATCAATGAAGTGAAAGATTAAGAAATTAGTTATATGAGTGGAAAGAGAATATAAATAGCTTCCTAGCCATATAATCAATTTTAGAAACCAATACCCGAGTGATGAGTAATTACCGGTTGAAATTTGGGTATTGGACCACAAAAACTGCACTTCCCTCTCTTTGCAAGAAACCTCAATTTTCACATAGCCTCTTGCCTCTCATCTCCTTCATGATTCAATCTAGAGGGTAAGGGTTAACATTGCTCAGCGGACAATCGTAAAGATTTACCTATGGTCTCCAAAGTCTTTCCACATGCTCATTACTGCTAAAACCATTGGTACCTCCAAAGGAGGGCGGCAATAAGGCAAGGGCTACCTTGAGAAGTCACAGGCCCGCCAAGATAATAACTCCTTATCCCACTTATCATAACTCATCAGAGAGGTCCAAAATTTTGTTAAGCATGAGGAGCTAATGCTAAATGAGACATTCACATGTAAAGAGAGTGTTTGAATAAGGGTTTGAAGATAAGAGAATGGCAATGACACAAAATGCTCAATTGAGGAGGCTCATTCATTGATTTGAAAGGGAGAGGAGGGCTCCTTTTATAGGTGGAGAATCACCCTCTCTTCCATTGTTACAAATTACAGCATAAAAATCTTCAACCCTTCAGTGACATAAGGGTAGATGTCACCATCAATTGTCCTCTTAGGCTAAGTCTTCTATTGATTATTAAATTGAAGACTTTTTGACTTTGAAAGTGTGATGAGATAATAGCCAAGTCTAAGTGGCATGTAGGTGGAGATCCCACTTACACATGGCGGAATTCTCCTCTTCCATGTAGGCATTCTAGAAGAATCTTTCCCAATTATGCACATACACACACTCCTCCACATGCCTTCCCACACTCCTCCACATGCCTTCCCACACTCCCCAACTTGTAGCCTTATGGTGAATACTATATTAATAATACAATTAAAATCCATGTGAGCATGAAGGCCCACTTTTATTTTCCACATCACTAGCCTATCTACCATACCAAAGTATTTATCAAGCATACTTGTGGCATTTACAATGTGTGCACCCTAAATCAAGTAAAACCATTATATTTGAAGATAGAATGCTGTTGTCAAGGTAGCCGCTAAGCCGCCGCATCACCAAGCCGTTATTCCATTGTGGTGGGCGTCGCAATCTTCTTGGACAAGCTTCCATCTTATTACTATTGAGAAACCATCAAAATATGCATAAAATTGAAAATGAAAGATATCAATTTTTCATGTCACAGTATTATGAAGGGAATAAGAAGTTATGGGTACCCAAACCATGAAGCAGTGAAGTAAGGTCATCCATGCAAAAACTTCACCATCAACCCCATCAATCACCCAAACTACCACATCAAAGCCAAAAAAGAGAGTTTGGAAAAGATAAGGAAGGCAAGAATGGGTTCCTATCAAAAACACCACCCTCCCATGCCAAGTAGCAAAGAAGGTGTGGGTGACCCCATAAAGAATCCAAGTGGAAAACTGACCTCACTAATTATGACCACAAAGATGTGACTGGGAAACCATAAGAACCTAAATAAAATCCACAAGAACCTTCCCAACTCAATGCCACCTATGATGTCAAGCAAACTGAGTAAAACAAGTAAATTGCACAATTCCCTGCCCCAAGAGCAAAGCTATCGTTAGCAGACACACAAGAACACGTGTCCAAAGAAGACATGTTCACACAAGAACCTGCTACATATTCTATGGACTGTTTGATTCAATGGATGGAGCAAGAGCTACTATGACTACAAAAGAACTGTAAGTGTTATATCAACACATCCCTTCTACGTCAAGAGCTTCATCTAGATATACTTAGACCTAACCAACGGAGGATTATGCCAATAAATGAATGTGGACACTACAAGACAGGCTACGGAGGACCATGTGCGGTATGGAGTTGGTTTGGCTATATCGACTCTTGGTGATTCTGGATGGTTGTTGATTATGGCAATGATGGGAGGTAATATTCCATGTGTTGGAAGCTTACAAGCCTTTCCTTTTGTCTTGCAATTTGTTTGATAAAAGTTATGTTATGTTTTATAGGGGAAACAGTGGGTTAGGTTAACCGCTATTGCCGTGTGTCGAACTTGGAGATTTGGCTCTGTATTATTCTCATGCATCACTCACCCTATGGATACTATGAGACTGCTGGTTTCCGGATAGAGGTAGTGTGTTTAGTGGTGGTTCCAGGGAATTTTGTTTGTTATATACGATTTTTTTAACCTCGTTAGATTGTTATCATCGTGTTATAGTATACCTCTTCTATGATCTTTGTAGTTCACAGACGAGGTATGATTCGTGTGATTTACTTCTTGGAGAGTGCACCTCTTTTCGAGGCGCTTCATATGCATCCTATGGATTCAGTGGCATACCATTATTTGCCAGATGTATCTTGTGCTAGGGATCTCAAGGGTGTGGAGAGCCGTCGTGTTTTAAACCATAGCGTTTCTTTCATTACAAGGTATTTGGAGTTGTTTTGTTGTCCTGGTGGTGTTTGCCTTGAGTTGGGATGTGGCATAGCTCCTCTACTTAAGGCATGTTTGAGGTCAGGTTGTTTGCCTTGAGATGGGATGTGGCACACCTCCTCTTTGATGGACTCTGACGAGGGTCTTCTATCTTCATACGTACAACCATTGTTTCTACCTAAGAGGCAAGGAGGCCAGGGCGAGGCTAGCATGTCACATGATTGGGATGATGATATTGATGAGAGTGTGGGACATAATCCATATGATTAGTGAGAATCTTGATCTTATTCAATGCTACATTGGTGACTATTTATTGCGGTTTGTTTTTTGATGTGCTTGGGACTATTGTCACTCTATTTTGATATGGATTTAGTGGTGTTTTACATTAGGTTAATGCTTGAGGATCCAAGTTTATGATTTTGGTTACCTTCATGCATATGTACTAAACATTCAAGTTTGATCTACAATACACAGATATACTTAAACATGTGAATTTGCAAAAACTAAACAATTTCTATTCTTTATTTTCTATGCAAAGTGTTTTGCCAGTGTATGCCGCGAAGTAATGGCAAGAACCATGGTTGGAGACGCACGTTTTGAGAAGGACCATGCAGAACGATATCACGCTCGTCATGTTTTTATAGATGATAAGTGTGAATCAACTTGATTTGTTATGGTGTATGTAGTGGAAAATGCAACACATGGTTTTTGTGTTTGCTTGCGAGCCATGATTGGCAATTTTGTTTCAGTCTTGTTTAATGCAGATATTGTTGGGTCATGTTCCATGTAGTCACAAAATTATAGTTAGAGTGGTATTTCAATTTTGTATGGTGATTGATGTGATCTTCTAATGTACTATAATGATAGGAACCGTTTTGCTTCAAAGATTATCCTACACGTGAATGGAAAATAATGTAATTGCTTATGTCTTGTGCTCACTTTGCATTGTTTTCTGCTCTAAAAGTTTGTCGAGTTACTTCCAATTTTTTGGGGTTTGTGCCAAGTTTCGCTCCAATTTTCAACTAGCTCAAAAAAGGTTGCTCGTTGTTTGGTAAGACTCTTTCTTTAGTTTTTTAATATTTGATCCCAATATTATATTCCACTAGCTTGATCTTGTAAGATTTGGTAGCAAAAGATTCAAAAAGATCCATGTTACATGGATTAGGAATCCCAGCTCTCTCATTGGCTAGCCTATTCTTTTTTTAATATTTTCATAGAGGGCCCTTTTGTGAGTCCATATTTTTCCTAATGGCAATTAAAAGTCAAATCAAAGCACTAATACCTAACCCACCACCCCAAGATGAGAAAAAGACCATTAGGCCAATTATGGAAAAAAAATGGGTCCTCTAAGGAATTGCTTAAGAGAGTGATTAAGTTAATTAAAATCACTTTCTCTTATAGGTAGTTACTACAAGTGCTTAAAAGGAAATTCATTCTCATTGTATAGGAAAGAATAGTAGGAACCTGCTCCTACTGATCCAAGAACTATCAAATGAAGAAACGAGGTCTGGCACTGCATCTAGTGTAATTGAAAGTCAAATCAAAGCACTAATACCTGACCCACCACCCCAAGATGAGAACAAGACCTTTAGGGCCAATATGGAAAAAACATAGACCCTCTAAGGAATTACCTAAGAGAGTGGTTAAGCTAATTACTTAAGAAAGTGATTAAGTTAATCAATCAAGGGTGAAAAGGTCTTTTTTTGTGAGTGATTCCACCATGTAACTACTCTAAAATGTGCCCTTTTACCCCTATATTTGGGGCAGCCTAGTGCTTAGATTTATGGCCCACTTTATAGATTTGACTTTTCCATCATTATGAAAACATCCCTTTTCCAAAATTTGTGAATTTTGGAGGTAAAAGGTATCATCTCTCTTCTCCCTTCCCCTCCCTCACACTACCCTCTCCTTGCTGTCTCACTTCCACCATCTATTTTCTCTCTTATTTCCTCCATAGCTATTCCTCCCTAGAAACCTATTCATAGCAACATTACATGGCATTCAAGAGTTATTTTTCCCATCCTTGTATAAAATTATCTTTGCTCTCCCCTCTCTCCCTCAATATGTCCTGATCATTTGTTTTTCTTTACATGATTTCTCTCTTTGTGTTTCTCTCTATCTTCATCTATTTCTATGTTTACTACACTATTCTATGACACCTCTAGAGAACATCACCAATGCAATATGTCCTGATCATTTGTTTTTCTTTACATAATCTCTCTCTTTATGTTTCTCTCTATCTTCATCTATTTCTATGTTTACTACACCATTCCATGACACCTCTAGAGAACATCACCAATGCAAATAAGAGATATCATGTCAATGTGGTGCTGAACAAAGAGTATGCTACATGGAGGATCTCTCACCAAAGAGTATTATGAGATGAGACTGAAGCATGGAGAGGCTACAGTAAGAAGGAAAGAAGCACATATAGATCTTTGGGTGAAAGGAAGCTTATATCCACTGGATCCATGCATAGGTAAACCTCCTCCTTTTGAATCATTACATGATATTATTTGTTTCATTCGTGAAGTTTAAAATGGTTTATTGGGGTTGTTATGACTCAAGACTTGGCCACCAAGCTTACAATCCTCATAGACATCGGATCCAAGCTGAGATGATGGTGGGCATCTCTAACCAAGCTATGTAAGTGTTAGAAAATACCTTGGATACAGTTCAAGAAGATTTGAGGAGTCGTTCTCTAAAGGTAAATGAGTTGAAGTCACTCCTTAACTCTTCTCAAGAAGCAGTGAGGGAGATAAAACTGGAGAAGGAGACTTTGGTTTCCACTTCAGAACAACTACATGTCAAGCTCAAAAAAGGCTAAATAACAACTAAAAGAGGAGAAGGAGACTTTGGTTTCCACTTCAGACAACTACATGGCATTCTCAAAAATGGCTAAATAACATGCAAAGCTGAAGAGCACACTCATGGACCTTAAGGTTAGGTACATACAAAATGAAGCATGTTAAACTTTGGCAGAAAGAGGAGGTGCTAAGAAACAAAGAATTTAGATAGCTTGGAGCTATGTATAAATGTTGTAGGGTTAAACCTTCAAGAAATTAGGTGATAGGGTCTCTATGATTAATTCTTTGATATGTAAATTTGATTTAATTAAAATTCTTAAGCTTCCAAGCAGTATAAATGTTATAGGTTTCAACCTTCAAGAAATTGGGAGATAGGGTCTCTATGATTAATTCTTTTTTTTTCGAGAAAATATCCTTTCATTAGTTATATAAAAACGCCCGTAGGGCTACAAAAGATCTCTCCTGCTCATAAGAGAAACAGAGCAGTGAATAGAGCAAGGCAGCCCCGGGAGACTCTCCCTAGGTGCTGCAAAATACAAGCGTCAGTACAAAGGACTGAGGGGCTAAATCATACAATAGGAGGGGGGAACAGCCAAATAGGTGGCCTGTTATGCCAACGGCGGGGGGATCCCGTGTGTAAGGTATAGAAGGGGCCGCTGCGCCAGGTGGTGTGAAAGGCCTGGTGCCGCAAGATCGCCTCATCCGAGTCGCCCCCCGGATGCGGTCATATTGTCCTCGCAGGGTGTGGATCAACTCCTGCCAAATCCCCCGTACAGTCTTTGCTGGTGGCTCGAGTCTCCCCTCAAAGGCCGTGAAACACCGGGCCCTCCAGGTGAACCAGATGGTGAGGCTGTTGAGGAGCTCCCATCGTAAATCCCTCTCCTGTGTCCAGTTGGCGGATGAGAAATCCGGTGACGGAACCAGGCGAGGCTGGACCCTAATGAATCTGATGGCCTGACTGTCCTGCTCCATCTCATAGCCCATAGCAAGCCCTGACGAAGTCGACCAAGCAGCAGCACCCCACGTAAACATACCCTCTGGAGAGAGGGGGGCCAGAATACATAGGATCCGCAGCCAAATCTACTACGCCTGAGGGCAATCCCATAGGCAATGTCTCTGTGTCTCCATAGGGTGGCCGCATCAGACGTAGGCCGCCAGAAGACCGCTGTAAACAAGCCAGGTGCCAACTGCTGAGCCCCTGTGGGCGACCAGCCAACTGGAAAGTCGAGATCCTATGGGCCTGTCGATTAGCCCAGAGCCGAGCCCAGAAATCCTCCAAGAACTCCTGTGAGAGTCCCTGTAGCCGCCACTGCCCCGCTGCAGTTGGAGATATCATCCTCCTCGCCGTCAAAATATGTCGCCCTAGCCGAACAATATACTGGAAAAAGGTGATCTCTCTGGCCTCAAGGGATGCATAAGGATCATGCCACTCGTACTCCCCAGGGTCCCATTGTAGCCGGGCCAAGGGGCGCGCTACATATGCCCATATGCGCCAATCCGGAAGCACATCTGTAGGGTCGGGGTCAATATGCCACTTCCGAGAAGCGGCGGCGGCCACTACCCGTATCCTTTGAAAGGTGCACTCTGCAACCAAAGGAGACTCCACCTCCACTCTCTGAAGTCTGCCCTCATCCTGAATCTCATAGTAGAGGCATCTGCCATCCTCAGTGCAAGCTCTGACAGCAATCAGGATCTCCAACTGTGTAAAGGCTCCCATCCACCATGGGGCCACTAGCTCGAAAGACGTGAACCACTCCTCTGTGAGTGCCTCCTGAATATCATCCCTCATAATCAACCCCCCTCTAAAGTGACTCAGCCTCTCCACCTGGATCTCCTCTGGGAGACTACAGAAGGCCTGCCAGTCTCCAAAACTACGTGCTGGGCCTGCCACTAAAGGTCCCCAGGCTAGACGAGGCCGAGAACCCAGCATATGACCCTGCTCTGTGCGAATCGCTGGTGGGCTCCAAATGAGCGGCTGTCTGGCCCGCTCCTCAACACAAGAAGGAGGTCGCTGAGAGAGCCCCGGTCTCAGCAGCTCCCAAGCTCTCAGGATGCTCAAAGCAAATCTATCCTCCCATCCTCTACTGAGGCCTGTCCTCCTTATCTCTATGAAGATCCAGCGAATCTCTGGTGCCCAAGTGCCCCTTGCTGGGGGAGCCCGAGCCTGCAGCCGCTGCAAGAGAAGCTCTTTCCACGGCTCTGCGCCTGGAAGCAGCCCCCGAACAATAAGCTTCCCCAACAAGGCTCTACTATGATCGATTGGATCTATGCCCAAGCCTCCCTGAGCCAGCGGAAGTGTAATAATTGTCCATGCAACCTTTGCCGCCCGGGCTGGCTGTCCGTCCCGCCCAGACCAAAGAAAGTTCCTGATCAGCCTCTGTACCTGGCTAATACAAGAGCTCGAAAAGATCCAGCAGGACGTGATGTACCACATGGTCGCTAACAGCACCTGATTTGCCACCACCACCCTCCCAGCCAAGGATAGTCGAGCTGTACTCCAATACAAAAGCTTCTTCCGAATGCTCAGAAGAAGCGGGGCAATCTACTGCTCAAGTGACAAATCTAGTCCAATCTGGCATCCCAAATACCGCACTGCTGTGCCAGGAGGAATCCATCTAAAACCGGGGTCAGGGCTCCATGCCGGAGTGGGAGCGCTGCTGATCCAAAAGGCCACTGTCTTGCGCCAATTGATCAATGCTCCCGAAGCTGCACTAAAAACCTGGAGCGACTGCTCTGCCCGAAGAAGATTGGCCTCTTGGGGCCATGCAAAAAAAAGCCCGTGTCGTCAGCAAACTCAGCATCGAGCAGGTCCTCCCCCCGGACTGGGAGCTGGAGTCCTCTCAAACCAACCTCCTCTGCCGTCAAATACATGCTCATAGCCTCCACGAAGAAGAGAAAAAGAAAAGGGGCGAGGGGACATCCCTGAGACGGACTGATCTGGTCAGCTCAAAACGGCCCCCGTCCTCCTGCAATCAACACCTGGCTCTACGAGCTGTGGAATACAGAGCCGCCACCCCTCTAATCCAGCCTGGCTCAAAGCCCAAGCGAAGCATGGTGCCCTCTAAGAAACCCCAACCAACTCTATCGTATGCCTTCTCAAAATCGAGAAGCATCACGACCAAGTCCTCACCAAGAAATCTAGCTCGGTCCGTCGCCTCCCAGAAAGTAAAGATGTTGTCAAGGATACTGTGCTCCTTGACAAATCCTGTCTGGGTAGCATGAATCAACTCCCCCAGGAAGGGCTGGATCCTCAAACTCAAGGCCTTGGCTAAGACCTTGTAGACAGTATTGAGGATCGTAATAGGTCTCCAATGCCGAATATCATCTGATACTCCCTCCCCCTTGGGGATAAGAAAGATCAAGCCCTCTGAAAAGCTCTGTGGCATCACCCCAGTGTCCAAAACATACTGAAAGCCCCTACGGAGGCCTGGCCCCAAAAGGTCCCAATAGCGCATGAAAAGGCCGGCGTCAGTCCGTCCTCCCTTGGGCAACTATGTCGCGGTAGGACCCTCAAGGCCTCGGCACGCTCAATCTCTGAAAGAGGCGCACCAAGAACTGTACGCATACGATCTGTGACCCTCCTCTGCACATGGGCCCACACAGTCTGTCTGCAAGCATCCCGATCCTCAGTGGGCTGGCTCCGCTGAAAGCAGGTCTCTATAGAATGCAGTGGCAATGGCTCTGATCTCCCCGGGCTTAGTAGCTACCGATCCATCCGGCCTACCAAGCTGACGGACTCCTGCTCAAGCATGGCGGGGTCCAGTGATCTCAAAAAACTCCCCAGTCACTCTATCACCAAGCTGCGTCCACTGAGAGGCCTGACGACGATAGTAAAACTCATGTCTCTGCTCCTCTGCCTCTCTAACCTCCTGGCGTGCCTGGCTCAGCTGGGACGCCACCCACTCACATGCAGGCTGCTGCTCCTGAAGGCGCTGAAGCGAAGCACGGCTGCGTCTCAGCCGATGCTCCCGCTCGCGAATCTCTCCCAGCCGTGTCAAAGCTGCAGCGTGCAAAAAAGAGCTAAGCTCGATGAGTCCCTGGGCACACTGGCCTGCTGCATCCTGGTCAGCTATCATGCCAGATCCTCTCAATGTCCTCAGTGAGACTGGGATCTGTAAGTACCCTCTCTGGGATCCTCAACTGCAAGCTGGGCTCCCGTGTCCTCTCCTCCAATGTCAAGATAACTGGCGCATGATCTGAAAATGAGGTGCCAGCGAGAATGCCGATGGAGCCCCCTCGCTCCCCTAACCAGTCGCCCACATAAAAGCGATCAATCCGTGATAGATTAGTCCCTCTCTGCCGACGATCCGACCGAGAGAAACTAAGACTGTCCTGAGAGCGGGAGAAGGCCCCATGCTGCCATGCATCAGTGATCCTCAGTGACATGCAAAATCGGTCCCAAGCTGCAAGCTCCGTGCCGTGCACTGTAACATGACTGCCTCCCACCCTATCGGCCGGGTCCTCAAGCATGTTGAAGTCTCCCCCGACACACCAATGTGCGGCCTCTGGCAATGCATCCGTAACCTCGGTCCAGAACTCTGCTCTGGCACTAGCATGGTTGGGCGCATAGACGTTGAGCACGCCCAATAGCTCATCATGTATCCTCAGAATGACATACTGTGCTCTACCAGGCACAATGATCCCACGATCCACAATGGCCTGCCGCCATACATCTGCAATGACCATGCATACTCCTCCCTGTCCACCCAAAGGACCAAACCCTGCAGACCAAAAGGTGTCCCATCTACCAGGCATCACCGAACCATATCTCCGAATCCTACTCTCACCCAAGTGGTGCTCCTGCATCATCAAAATATCAATGCTGCCGCCAACCAGGCAACTCTGAAGCTCCTGCCTCAAGCATCCACGATAGCGTATAAAATGTGCTCCGCCAAGGCCCTGTACATTCCATGAGATGATCCTCATGGATGGCCTGCTGAGGTGGATGCTATCTCAGCCGTACGGCGGGCCTTCGCAAGCGGCTTGGATGGAGAGTAGTCCCCATCCGAGCGGCTGCAAATCTGCCCACTCGGTGTACTGCAAGAATCACGGATCAGGAGCCAGTGGTGGCTGTGGCCCATGGCGACTGCCTCCCGCTCTGACAGAGCAACCTCGTGTATACATACATATCGAGGGTCGCGTGGCTAAGTCTACCACTATGCGAACGACCAAATGACGAATCCCTGAGGCATCCACACTCCCGGGATCCAAGAAAAAATGAGCCAACTCCCATAGTCGGCCTATCACATCTGTCACCTCCAGATCGCTCACATGATGAGAAAACTCAACTGCCTAAGTCTTCAAAGTGCTAAGAGCGAGCTCTAGAGTCCACTCCCAGTCGCATGGGCCACATAGAGGGAACGAGAAGGCCACCGCTGAATCAAGTGCCTCCTCCCCGCGGGCCGAAGGTATCACTACTACATGAACTCGGGATGGGAGCTGGCTCATGGGGGCCCTCTGCTCCAAAAAGCCATGTGAAGGCATAATCAAAAGCCTCCGAGCGCTGTCTAATGCCAAGGCGACTCAGCCGACTGTGCAGATAGATGATATCCGTGAAGCCCGAATCGGCATGGTAGGTCTCCTCGGTGGTGCTCGAGCGAGGTCGGTGCTCAGCGCCCTCCGGACTGCAGTGAAGGCTAGGGGACTGCCAGGGCCTCCCGGGAAGGTGAGGCGGGCGGGGGGGGAGGAGGGGGGGCGAGGGGGGTGGAGAGGGAGCCGCTGCCGAAACCGAAGCGGGGACGGGAGGAGGTGAAGGTGGAAGCGAGGCGGTGGGAGGGGACGGGGGTGGGGGTGGGGGGGGTGAAGGAGGGGGTGCTGGCATCTCCTGGTCCTCAGTCGTCGCAGGGGTCTCCTCCTGGAGGGGAGCAAAGCTGTTCCTCAACGGGAACCCAGTGATGCTGAGACTGTGGCTGTTGCTGCAGCGGTCTCTGGGCGTGCTGCTGTGGCTGTCTCCCTCGACGGCGCCCCTGTCCAGGCTGCTACCACTCCGAGGTCTCTGTGGCCTGAGCAGGTGTCCCGGAGGCAGCCTGCCAAGCCGCATCTGTGGCCGGAGCAGGTGTCCCAGAGGCAGCCTACCAAGCCGCATCTGTGGGCGGGCCATGAGGGGCCTGTTGTGGTGAGGGTCGGGGTCTCCTGCGAGGGCAGGCCTTGGCCAGATGACCGACCTGCCTGCAAATGAAGCACTGGTTCGGGAGCCCCGAAAACTCCACTCTCTAATCAATCCATCCCCCCCCTATCCTAGGTAGCTGAATGACCTTAGGAAGGGAGGAGATGTCAGACACCAAAACTCTGACCGACGGTAGCCCAGCTGCTCTGGCTAGCCTAGAGAGGAGCAGAAGATACTCCCGGCGGAGTCCAGGGAAGCAAACTGTAACATGGAAAAGGCGCTCTCCCTGCTCAGCCGGCCGCTGCTGGGTCAAAGCCGTGCTGCCAAAAGGTCTGAAGAAAGCCCGAGCACCCCTGATGTCAAGGGGACTCATGGCTAGGACCTTGGCCACGCTCTGGGTGGTCTCGAACTCGATCTGGTAATGTCCACGGCCCAGTAGCTGTACGTCCCAGGATCTTGCCCACATCTGCAAGAAGGCGGGCCTGGAGAAGATCCCGGATCTCCCCTCTGCTGGGCGAGTGCCGACTATACGGCAGATGGTGGAATGAGCCTGGAGGCGTTCCACCTCTGCGGTGAGGCTCGCTTCCTCTTCCGGTGAAAGAGAAAGCCTGATGGGGGTGGGCGGGTGAGGGGGCTGCGGGAGAGTCCCTCTGAGGCGGGGCGGGAGGAGCCTCCATCAGAGTCTAAAGCTATGGCGAAGGCGAGGCAAGAGCGTAGATCCTGCAAGAACCGAGCTGCACACAGAGAGGCGGAAGACGAAGGTCGGAGAAAAAAGGGAAAAACCCCCCTGGGGGCGGAAATCAGCAAGAAAAGGGAGGGGGGCGAAGCGGCGAAGGAGTAGCCCTAGGGGGGGGAGCTGCGCGCAAGAGGGGTGGGGGGAGAAAGAGCTGGCGGAGGGGGGGTCGGGGCGTTGCAGAGGGGAGGTGCGCGAGAAGAGGGGGGGCGCGAAGGCGAGGAGGGGCGGCAGGCGGTGCAGCGAGGGAGGGGGGCGCAGTAGTAGCGAAGGCAGGCGGGGGGGCAAGGGGAGGCACGAGGGATGAGGGGGGCGCGAGGGGGCGAGCAGACAGGTAGGCGGGGGGTGCAGGTGTGCAAGTAGCGCGAGCAGGGAGGGGCGGGAGCTTCAGCGAGCCAAAAACTCTTCCTCTATGATTAATTCTTTGATATGTAAATCTGATTTAATTAAGTTTCTTAAGCTTCCAAGTAGTATAAACCTATGTAAAATGGTTATAAAAGAAGTCTTACGAGACTTTTGTGATTTGGTTAAGCCAGATGAGGTGGTGGAGGCTTGTGATGTAGTTGGAATAAATAGAAAAGGATATCATGCCATCTCCAAACTTTTATTCAAGTATCTCTAGCCTCGACAGTGCAAGTTTTTAGTCTACCAAGGCCATACAATGTGTGCAAGGTAAGGAAATAGGAGAATTTGTGATGTAGTTGGAATAAGTAGGAAATAATATCATGCCATCTCCAAACTTTTATTCAAGCATCTCAAGCCTCGACGGTTGCAAGTTTTTGGTCTACCTATTCAACGTGTCCAAGGTGAGACCAGGAGAAGGCAACAACAGAACTTGGCTATTTCTAGCTTAATAGGTGAGTACAAATACATAGAGAGAACTATGCCACTACAATAGGCAAAGCAGAAGAAGAATAGCACATTTGAGTACAATATATTAAACAATGTTTTTGTGGATGTGAGGAGAGTACAAGCTTGCATGGTTAAGTATTACCGAATGACAATTACAAGTGATGTATTTTTTGAAACCACAAAAGAGTTCAAATTTTTCTCATAATTTCCTTTTGTCTGCAAGAAGAGACATCTATTAAATCTCATTCTAATTATATTGTCTTTCTTTATTATAAAAAGTGTAATGAAAATCTTGGATATTCTCACACTTTGATATTCCATCCATTATTAATGCTCAAAATACATGTGAGTTACTATAAGTGGAAGATATTCGGACCTTCACAATACAGTGGCATAAGAGTGCAAATTTGAAAGCCTTGAAATGTATGTTTAGCATATCTAAAGATTCAAATGCAACACACCCTTTCTTGTGTTGAGATTGGCAATGCCAAATTGGTTGGGGGTGAGAGGTGAGTGATCAAATTGATTAGAGAGATTTTATGCACACACCCAAGTTTACATTGAGAAGGGGTGTTGAAATGTGCAATGTAAAATGAATGGGTTATTTGGTTGAGTGTGTGAAAGCACCCTAGAGGTGCAAGATATTGTGGTGGCAAGATAAGAATGCCACATGTAATATTGTATGGTGTGTGAGTGTTGACCAAAAGAGTGAAGAAAAAGGAGTTGCCATATGGATGACATGTAAAGTGTGATAAGGCTAGAAAGCCTATATCATTGTATAGTTCATTGTGAATGCAATAGTGCAATAGAATTGAGTGTTGAGTGTGCAATCTCTCTCTCTCTCTCTCTCTCTCTCTCTCTCTCTCTCTCTCTCTCTCATGGAGTTCTTAGTGTGGTTTAATCCACCCTAATTATGTTGCCTAATCTATGTCTTTCACCATGATCAATCCTATTTTAGGATTGTTAACATTGTATCAGAGCTTGGGTGGGCTCTTGGTCATGGTGAATATTTATGTATAGTTTTTCTTGGTTATGAGTTCTTTGACTAAGCATTATTTTTAGTTTATTATGAAAAAAAATTAAGCACACTCATATTATCATTTGGATTTTGCATTTGTGAGGATTTGAGAGAGATTTGGAGATGCCATTCTCAAGTTTGAGAGAAGATTTGCAACAAGGAGGTTGCATAGAAGCTTCCCAAGAGAGTTGCAAATGGGAGTTTTGCAAGATGGAGAACCTGCTCATCAAAGAAGATGAAAATGGAGATCTTAGTAAATATGAAGGCTATGGAGCCTTCAATGTCAACAAGGAAGCTGCCAAGAAAAGATTTGTGAAAGTATTTTGGATTTTGCCTCATTCATTTTTTGGTTTGAGCATGGAAGAATGCTCAATGTAAAGAAGGGTTGCTGATTTATGGGATGAGTGAATCCCATGGCTCTTGTAAGTTAGCAAAGAGCATGTGTAGAGGTGCATGCTTGTCTATGTGAGAGGCAAGCAATAATGGGCTGATTTGCAGCTCATGTTGAAGCATGTTAAAAGGCATGGCTCACAGAGTTGCTTATGGAAGATGGGCAGCAATGGTGGAAGCACTTCATAGCTTTCACATGTTTGGCACCTAGAGATTTTTTGTGAGAAATCTAGTTGAAGGCACCCTTGGAGTGGTTCCCTTGTGAGAGAAGCCGCATGGAAAGCTTACTTGTCAAAGATGGAAGAGGCAAGCAGTTATGGAGCTCATGTGTGAGCTCAACATGGCCATGTAAATAACTATGATGGAACCTTATGAAAGAGGTTGAAGAGGCAAAGATTTGTGCATCAAGAAGGATGCATTGGTGAAGCATGCTATGGCAAAAGACATGCAATTTAGAGCTCACAATAGCCATATTTATGGCCACACTTGGAACGTCGACTTGGAGGTGTGAAGAGGAAAATGAATGGTAGCAAGAGCAAGCAATCTCACAACAGATTGAATGAGAAGCAAAGGTAGTTGGAGAAGAAGGAGCACATCAGACGTGCGTCCAAAATACTGTTGTGGATCCAATGGAGGTGCAGAGCCATTTTGTCCAGCATATTGAACACTTCGTTGCAGCTGTTGGGCAGCATTAGTGAGGCATGGATCCTTGGCAATCTGCTCAGCTAGCTCCTTTATACTAGGATAAGACACAGAAGGCTTGACATGGCACAGAAGTCGAACGGATGCCCTCCTGGATGCCTGTTTTGTTGTGGGAGAGCTGCTTATATCTTTGGGGCTACGGCAGCGATATCGACTTGATGTCGCTACTACTGTAGCACTGGCTATTAGACAAAGGCAAGGGCGGGTTCGAGCCTAGCATGTAGTGTTGGCGGCCAGACGTCAATGGCCCTACTATATTGGAGGGGCATGGTCCCGCTCTGCAGCACCCCATGAGTCCCACGACGCCACAAGAAGCAGAAGCAAGAACAAAAGCAAGCAACAGCACCATAGGCAGCATTGGTGGTCCATGGGCGAAACGATGGGGATATTTCAAGTGTCTGCTTCCATCAAAACAACAGAGAACGGGCTAGGATTTGGAAATCGAGAAGAGAGAGAGCTGATATTCATCGTGCAGCAATCCATGAGCAGGATCGTGTGGCGGATATCAACAAGCACCCTACACCCTGAAGATAATGTGTTCCATTATTTTTTTAAGCAACCTACCCTTAATATTTTAAGGTTTTGATAAGAACAATATAAAAATACTTTACCAATCCCTTGTTCACATGGACCTCACATTGATGTGAAGGCGCTCAACAACCTCAGGAATGGAATGGCCGAGCAAGCCATAACAATGAAGTGGCAAACTGTGTCCATGCAAGACACACATAACTGTAAATTTCTTTTCTTTATCGCCTGAAATAGCGGCCAAAAATCAGCTTGTAAAAATGAAGCCGTGGAAGTTGTTTTGACCACTTAGATTTTGTGGGTACCCTGCCCTTGCTTGCATGCATAAAAAGGATTGTATTTTCTCACCCAACTTATGAGGGTCCCCTGCCCGAGTCGTCTAAGGTACTCGAAATGGATGTATTTGTGGTGTGTGTTGAGTTGTGCACGCATAGCTCGCATTATGGGTTGGTTCCTTCTCCCGGGCACATGGGTGTCCAAAAAGCACTCTCGGTGGTTCCGTTGGAGCAAAATGGTGCTCGAAATGGACTTGAGGTGTCTAGGTTTGCTAACACATGCATACACATTGTTTGAACACTCCAATTTGCATTGAGGGGGAGTGTTGAGATTGGCAATGCCAAATTGGTTGGGGGTGTGAGGTGAGTGATCAAATTGATTGGAGAGATTTTATGCACACACCCAAGTGATCAAATTGATTGGGGGTGATGAAATGTGCAATGTAAAATGAATGGGTTATTTGGTTGAGTGTGTGAAAGCACCCTAGAGGTGCAAGATATCGTGGCAAGATAAGAATACCACATGTAATATTGTATGGTGTGTGAGTGTTGACCAAAAGAGTGGAAAAGGAGTTGCCACATGGATGATGACATGTAAAGTGGGATAAGGCTAGAAAGCCTATATCATTGTATGGTTCATTGTGAATGCAATAGTGCAATAGAATTGAGTGTTGAGTGTGCAATCTCTCTCTCTTATGGAGTTATTAGTGTGGTTTAATCCACCCAAATTATGTTGCTTAATCTATGTCTTTCACCATGATCAATCCCATTTTAGAATTGTTAACATCTTGTATTGCATGGAAACTATGGAAGACATGATCAACTAGTCAGGTTGTACAGTGGCTCGAGAAAAACCTCCAACTAGAGATAAGATGAAGCTGGTGTAGTAGGTCTAACTAGAAGAAAAAGTATTTGTCTCAAGTTTAAAAAAGCAATAAATGTGCCAAATCAAGAGAATCTCCTATCTCATTGTGCACTACAAAGGAAGTTCATCATGCACAACCACAACTTGTACTCAAAGATCATGCTTGGGATAAAATATTACCTATAAGTTTGGAGAGGGTGCATATATGTACATTGCATGCAGAGATAAGGATACCCGATAAGCTACTATGAATTCAGCTATGCTTACTCTATAATACCACCACAGCTTTCAAATACATGTATTGAACAATACAAAATTTTATTTCCAACATGGGAAGGATGTGTTGAGATTAAGAGGGATGTAAGAACATCGGGTGACACATGAGAGAGGATAAATATGCAGGTTGCAAGCTCTAAGATCAATAAGCCCTCAATAAATTCATAGATTGAAGGCTCCAAGAGCAAGAAGCTCTCAAGAATGTGTGAGCAAGATGAGGGAGAAGAGAAAGGTGCAAGTTGGAGGATCAAAATGTAGAGAGCCCAAATGAGGCAAAAAAGTGGGAAAAATGGATGTATACATAGAGATACCTTTTTTTTAAGAGAGATTTGACTTTTTGGGAGGAAAGCTGAAATTTTACTTTTTGGGCGCTACTAGGCTACAAAATTTGGGCGCTAATAGGCTATAAAATTTGCAAGCGGGGAGGAGTAGACCACCTTTTGAGGTAGCCCCTACTCTAAAAATAGCATAGTAACTTAGGATAACTTTAGTAGTGACCTTAATCTCCAACCACAATAAGAAAAAAGGAGAGGGGTGAATAGAGGGGACCACCAATGTCACATTGTTGTGTAAATGGCATGTTTCTATTTTCCCACCTCAGCACTTGATTAGATAACAAATTTTCCCACCTCAGCACTTGATTAGATAACAAATTTTCTTAAAATTTTGCCCAATTTTAACCCATATTGGCCCTAACTCTCTTGTCAAGATCCCTAGAGTGAAGAATACGCTCAAGAGACCATGCTCAAATTTTTTGAGCTGTTAACTAAGTCACCAGTTGACATTGAACCACATCTTGGAAGAGCCATTGTCCACCAAAACCAATCCATCAAACTATGCTGAGGATAAATCGGAAGAAAAATCTACAAATGATATTGCAAGTTAGTATTCAATTTAGAATGAGATTGAAAGACACCTCATTTCAAATCTACACTTGGAGACACAACCTCATCTTATGAATGTAACTTTAATCTTTACACCCCTCCAATCTAATCGTGACTTGTACCGAGATCTAAAAGCTTGCATATAGAAGAGTATTCTAATGCCACACATGAACCTCCAAGGTCTTTGCAAGCTTCTAAACAAGTCTTAGTAAACACACTAAGGGGACGTACATTGCCATTGTTTACATTGAGCACCACATTAGGTACTCTTGAGAATGTTGAGAGCCAAAATGAAGAAAACCATGATTTAGGAAAAATCTTTGGGAATAAATCAAGGAATGAACATTCATTGCTTCCATCTCAAAGTGAATGGGAAACTAAAAGTGAAGGCGAAAATGAGACATCCATGATTCCATTTGAGGAGCCTATCAAAGTTTAGCTAGATTTCTCTATGGGAAAGAATGTTGAATGGGAAAAGGCAATGATTATGACACAAGGATCCCCATCTAGTAATTTGTGCAAAATATTTTCTTAAGCAAAATAATTATTCAATCATTCAACTTAAGCTATTTCTACAAATTCAACATAAACCAAAATTTCAAATTTCACACATAAAAATACTTAGCTCTTGTATGACGCAAACATTGGGTGCCATCCTCCCCCTTTACATATGTGGCATATTCCCCACACAAGAGTATTTTGAGCATTCCATTGCCAAAATAGGCCATAACCTCCAAAAATACAAAAATTACCAAAATATGCCATATTTCCCACACATGAGGATTTTGAGCATTCCATTACCAAAATAGGCCTCCAAAAATATAAAAATTGTGCTTTTTTTTACACGTTCTCTTTACCCAAAATAGCAAGCTCTTAAATATTAAATTACATGGGGCTAGGTTAAAAAAATTAAGCTTTACAAAATAAATGTTTGTGAGTCTATGCTTCAAGTCTAAGCTTGTAGAAATAAATAAATGGATGTGCACAAGCTAGCACATAAATATACAACCCCTTTCACACAAACCCAAATGATCCCAACAAGGTCTTCTTCTAACTCTTCAGTTATGGGTCTCCAAGGAATTATTGCAAGCACAGGGAGTCTGTGATGGTGATTCCACCATTTGGGTGCCCAAAGCCTCAAAGAAAGAATATTCTCGCCACCCACTTATGTGTTAAGGAGAAGTGCACTCAAGTCTCGAAGCAACAGCAACAAAACAAGTAGACCACAAGAACCCTTTCCCAAAAATGGAGAAGCTACAAGAACCTCCTTGCATTCTGAACAACAAAATATGTCACCTCATAAGATGCATCACTACCAATCAAAAATTTCAACATCAACATTTATGCCACGAAAGAGTCTTCGGAATGCTTAATGGCATGACTTAAATTGTTTGTCAACACACTTTGGTACCACGAGAGGTTGTCGAAGCTTAGTGGAGCAAGAAACATTAGAACTTGCAATGCTCAAAAAGGAAGCTAGAGCACCATTGGAGCAATATCCCTCGAGATCAAAACGAGAGAGTCAATACTAGAAGCCTAAATAAACAGATCCATTGGGCGAGTAAAAGATCTAAAGGATGAAGAACAAAAAATTCTCTTGTACCCCTGAAAGACAAACATGAATAAAACTAGTTGGGATGTTCATGCATGACTTTCCCACATATAGTCACGCCATAAGAAACTCAAGTTTTTCAAGCCCAAAAAAATTGTCCAAAAGTAAAAGGAATCATTCTTGGCCCTTCACATTGATCAAGTGAACCACAACATCACCCCAAAAGCAGAAAATTCAAAGGTTCAATTCACGTGAAAAACCAGTGGTGGCAATCTTCGCTTCATGAGTAACTCAAGTTTTTATGTCGAAAAAAGGTGTTCCAAAAGTAGCATGAATCATTTATATCCCTTCACAATGATTAGGTGAACCATAAAATCACCTTAAAGATAGGGAATTTAAAAGTTTATTTGGCATGAAAAATCAGTGTGGAAATCTTCACGTTGTGAATTACTCAAGTTTTTCACGCCTAAAAAAGGTGTTCTAAAAGTAGTATATGAATCATTTCTACCTCTTCACAATGATCAGGTGAACCATAAAATCACCTCAAAAGCAGAGAATTCAAAAGCTCACCCGGCACGAAAAACCACCGGCAATTTTCACTTCGTGAATAACTGAAGTTTTTCATGCCCAAAAAAGTTGTTCCAAAAGCAAGAGGAATCGTGTTTAGCCCTTCCCATTGATCAAGTAAACCATAAAATCATCTCAAAAGAAAGAAATTTAAAAGTTCATTTAGCATAAAAAACCAGTGATAATTTTCATGCCATGAAAAACCAGGTATGGTTTTTCACGCCACAGGAATCTTCTGTGTTTCAAAGGAAAACTCATGTGCTTTCTCAATTACACCTTCCTAAACTTATTTTAGTTTTTCTCATCCACATCTCCAAACAAAATTCATACATGAATATCTCAAGAGATAAGTTACCCACCATCATTTAAGTTATATGTAGTACTCACATGCATGAACAAAGCCAAAACCACTAGACGTGAATATCTCAAGATAGATATTCACGCTGTGTGAAAAAAATAGCCTAGTTTTTCATGCCAATGGAAACCCTTCCAAATCACTACACAAGCTTGGAGATCAATTCAATGCACATTAACAATTGTTGATATGACTAACCAATCAATATTAATTATATACAAAAACTATTTGAGATTGATCCCTATATTAGCCATACTTCATGCTTATCTACAAGTCACACTAAAGAGAACTATTAAGTTACATGGTTGCAATGGAGCATTGTCTTCGTGTGAAGATACTTGAATGTAAAAGCATATATTATAATCAACATCCAATCACATCAATGCATAAGCTCATCGGCTTACCATTCTTCTTTCAATTGGCTAACTACTACAACATCAATTGCTCAGTGAGTATACACGATAACCAACCAATTATGAAAAAATTTATACATTATAGCCTCGTTTATCGACATCCTTACAAGTATATCTCTAGATTGAGGGGAGGGTAGAGAGGGGAAAGAGGGGGGACATGGTGGGTGAAAGCTTGGGCAATGGTACGACCCATCACCTATGTTTCCCTTAAAAGTTGTAAGTATAATAGGTTATCCTTAATAGCACCCATTCAGACCTCACCAGCAAACGAAGCCTTCAACAATAATCTCTTCACTATAAAAAGCCACACTTCTCTCAAAGAAGATGCTACATTAAGAGTTTGCTTGATTCAATTTAATACACTTCATTGTATATTTACTAGTAATAGAACAAAATATATTTATACATAAAGTAATTTGCTAGTAATATTTTTGCTAGAACAAAATATATTTATATATTTATATTCAGTAGAAGCTACATCAAGAGTCTGCTTGACTCACTTAAATACACTTCATTGTATATTTGCTAGTAATAGTTCACTTTAAGATCATTGAAAAAAGTCCTACACAATACGAAAAGTAACCACCAAGAAACTACATTTGTGTCACTTCAATGTATCAAATGAGGAATTGAGATTCACTCTCTCGTTCTAATGATTATGTCAACATTCCTCTAGACCCCCTATCTTGTCTTATCCACCATTACTAATAAGCCTTAGAATCACTACTAACTATAAATAATCAATGTAAAACTGCTTGGGATTTTTTTTTAAAGAGTGCACAAAATATTTCAAAGAAAAAGCGCACATAAACATAAGAAAATGAAAACCACTCACAAAAAACCCCGCCCTAGTTACTAACTAGCCTTTCCCCATTCCTTCCGAAGGAATAAACATCATAACCATTAGAAAATGCAAACCACTCACAAAAAACCCCACCCTATTTACTAACTTTATTATTTACTAACTAGCCTTCTCCATTCTGGAGGAACAATGACCATTAGACATTCATGTAACCTCATAAGCATCAATAAATTTTTCCTACAACAAAGTTGTCTACTCCATCACAAGAGTGCGATCGACATCAAGAAGGGGGGAATCTTAACATATTTTGGAATTACCAAAAGTTGCCACTATAATTCTATATTCAATAGACACCAAAAGCATGTATGATTAATCTATGAAGCAACAATGTAACTTGAACAGGCACTCGAAAATGGTCCAATGAAATACTTATGTCTATCCCGCTCCAATAGCATGTGGCAACAAACTAGAATGTGATTTCCTATGAATGTACTTCATGCATGTATTCTAAGATTAAGAATTGTAAAACTAATAGGCCACCTAGGAGACTTGGCACCTGCCACAGTTTAAGTACATGTGAACACTCTCTCAGAATGCAATACACTCTCCCATTGTGTAGTAGTGTCTTTTTCTTGGTAATTACTTTATCTAATGCATGCTAGTGAGTTTGTTGAGTGATTTGAGGTAAGAGGAGGGACGAGGATTCTTAGTCCAATGTGGCGGTGTAACAATGCTCATAGAAGTCAGTGAACGAAAATTGATATCCATGGAGTTGTGGAGTTCTTAAAGTGGTGTGCTTAAGCTTGGCCATTGAAAAGATTCCCAGGATGGTTGTAGCTTGCGAAGGTAAGCTCTTGTGAATATATTTCTAGGAGTGACTGGTACATACCATAACATGGAGACACAAAGAATATGAGGCTTCGGATGAGAATGGGTACTTCATAAAGTCATTAAAAAATCTCCAAATGGTATGTATCCATGTTGAGTTTGGAGAGTAAGATTACTATCATCAATAGAATCTTGCTTTCTAGTTTCGTCTACTTTTAGCTGTTGGAGACCAATCGAATATGAGGCTTAGGCTAACTTGTTGTAACACAACACTTCATTAACCAATCGTAGGAGTTGTCTTGGATTACCTGTTAGTATACACTCAATGCCCGCCTCTCAGCATGTATCTCACTTTGATGTATAATGCACATTTGGTAGGCCCCTATTATGAGGAGTAGCCATGGTGCATGTCTTTAGTGGGAACCCCGGCTTTAGACACCGATGGGGTCATTATATGTGACCATTGATGATGGTTAAGAGATGGTCAAGGATACAAGCGACGGTATGAGGAATATTCCCTAGAATATTCCCTCAGATACTAGGTCCATCATTAGTGGACAGTGATCGGAGGTCGGTGGACCACGTTCTTGATCCGCGTGCGGTGACCGTGTCTATGCAGTGTAATCGCCCTCGTTATATACGCATCTACCACACCGGCCATAGTACTATATATGGACATAGTTGCCATGAGCTAAGGTATCCAATGCTTGTGAGTATCCACCCCCTTCTATACCTCGTACATACTCCATCCAGAGTCTGTCTAGATCGTCATCTAAGCTCTACTTGAGAGCACACGAGTAGATAGCACCATCACTTGTACCTCTTTGGTATTATCAGAATTTTAAAGTCTCTCCATTGTGTATCTATTGCATTGTCTATTGTGCTTTGTCTTGCTATCTCTTTCCACTGTGCCATATTCTTATATTTCCCTCTCAGTACTAATTGCTTCATTTGAAGCTATCACTAGGGGATCATGCCTCGTTTGAAGCTACCACTAGGGGATCATACCTCTTGACATCTATTTGGAAAGTGTGGAAAGCACATAAATACCTAAGAAGGAAGAGAGATTAAGTGGGGCAGCTATATGGATATTCTATCTAGATTTCAGCATGCAACCCAAGCCAAGAACTTGATTTCAAAAGCATATATGGTCTACACAAAAATGAAATCGGACTTTGAGAGGTGTCAATGGAAGCCTTGGGGACAAATCAAGGATCAACTCCACTTACAAAATTATGACAAACACTTCGTTAGGGCAAGAATGAGGGAAAGAGTCATCCAATCTACCTAGTCTAAGTGCAGATGGAAGAATATATGGTTCCCAACTCCCTTCCCTAGGGACTTCGTACAGAGCTGTGGGGGCCCAATTCTAATGAGCATCAATGGAGTTGGAAGTTCAAAAAAGACGAGATCTTTGAGTCCTAAAATTAAGTCATTTAAGTGGCTCATTTCATGTCGAGGGTTTTGAGTTCACAGCAAGAGCCCAATTTTGGGCATTACAACATATTGTTTGACCACATTGCCAGTTGAAAGTGGAGTCAATCACACCCCTATTCTAAAATTGTTGATTAGCAAAAAGGTGGCAGCAATGAATTCATGGTTAAGCCAATGGCCATCACTCATGATACCTCTGTTCTGGTGAGGGAATCGGGAACTTTATAGAATTTTAGATGATCGCCACTACCTTGTCATGCTATACACTGTATTCTTCCGAACAACCGAGTATGGACTTTGAATAACTAACATTTCTTTAGTGAAATTGAAGTGCCTCTCAATCGAGCACATTGCTTCCAATATTAAACTCGTTCCTTGATGGTGGTGCAAGCATATCCCTCCTAGCTTTTGAAGATTTAGAGA
This sequence comes from Cibotium barometz, assembly GCF_041138505.1. Lineage (NCBI taxonomy): Eukaryota > Viridiplantae > Streptophyta > Polypodiopsida > Cyatheales > Cibotiaceae > Cibotium > Cibotium barometz. The sequence goes on from NC_141110.1 coordinate 25,594,333, forward strand.
ATGATTGGGACGTTCTATCTGATGATTTGTGCATGGAGTCTTGAGCTCATTAATCTGGCCTATAACGAGTATGTGCATGAAGACTAATGTTATTCGAACAACCATTTCTCGCAAATATAATGAGTTAATCACAAGTCAGTTTAATTTTGTCCAAGTAACCGGAACCTAAGCCATGAATGTATACCATTTATAACCCAATGGGTTTATGAAGTAGACAGAATCAAATTGAAATCTCCATTTCTTTGCTAGTTACATTGTAGTGATTTATAGGTGGTAGCTCTAAGATTAATGGAGATGATGGCTTTTGGGCTGAATTTTGGATCTCGAGACCGTTAAAACCTCACTCAATACCTGCTTGTGTTGTTTAAGGACAAGATTGCAATGAAAAGAGAAAAAAAAAGAAACAACTCTCTATAAAATTGGAGCTAAAGTCCCCATATATTACAATCAGACACCCTACACTGATCAAACAACTTGTGGAAACTGTGAAATCTTTTGCCTGGCAGGTACACTATACCACCCCAATAACTAGTCTACTTTTTAGTCTACTCAACCTGCAACTCAGGCAGTCAGAACAAAACTGGAGCCCATGAACCACCAAGCTGCACAAGAATCGATCAATTGAATAGCATCTGCTAACTGATGGCCTAGTAATCAAGGCCACCCATACCACCTCCCATTCCACCCGCCATGGCAGCAGCACCTTCCCTTTCATCCTTTGGTACTTCGACAACCACCGCTTCAGTAGTGGTCAGCAGTGAAGATACACTGCAGTGCCGCGCACAGTTAGTATATATACCGACGCCCAGGATGCATAACACAACTGAAAAAACAGAGAGCTCACCTTGCAGCATCCACAAGAGCAGTTCTTATAACCTTCACAGGATCAATAATACCCGCCTTGACCATGTCAACATACTCTCCTGCACCAACAATTACACGGTTTAAAGCCTGCCTATAAGCCATGAGAAGGGTTAATCCCCTTAGTTTATCCAGGCAGCAACATAGCCAGATCAAAGCTCCAAACTCTTAAGACCTTTTGCTGCATCATAGCCAAAGTCAGGGTTGTCCTGCTCGAGTAGTTTCCCGACCACAACCGCTCCTTCCACACCCGCATTGACAGCAATTGTGTATGTAGGAGCCTAAAAATAAGGGTTAAGTTTCCATATGATTAATTGATCCAGTTCCGGAAAAAGGAGAGGGGAGCCCAAGGCAACGCGTTCTGGCTTTACCTTCAGAGCATTTTGGATCACTTGTATGCCAATCTTTTGATCAAAGTTTTCTGCCTTAAGCTTTTCAAGAGCCTTGGATGCATACAGCAAGGCAACTCCACCACCTGCATGAACAAGGATACAGCATTTTGAAATTGAATGCATTCTCAGTACTTGTGCTATACAGCTTAACCAAGGTATATCCCACGCATCTTTAGGTGTCACTATATCTTGTCCACGTTAGTATTAAACACATGTTGGCCGTGTGTCAAGTAATGAGCGTTTCCATTAGCCTCATGGAGAAGCCTCTAACTACAGAAGGGGGGTTGGGGAAGTCAATGAAGTGGGAGGATGAACCATAACAATATAAGCTTGTGATATTGATTCACCATGACTCGTAGAAATTAGTAACAGCAGAAATGGAGTTCAAAGATCCTACCTGGAACAATGCCCTCATCAACTGCAGCTTTGGTCGCATTCAGGGCATCCGTAACGCGATCTTTTTTCTCACCAACTTCAACCTCGCTAGCACCTCCAATCTATTGAGGGGGCAACATATTTAGTTAAACATGCAGCGTGATTTGTCAAAACAGTAACACATGAACAAGATGGCGTACACAAATCCCACCTTGAGAACTGCAACACCGCCAGAGAGCTTTGCAAGTCGTTCTTGTGCTTTCTCCTTGTCATAGTCGGAGGTTGATGTGTTAATGGCCTCCCTGATCTATTGTTTAAAAAAGAAAATCACTGTAAATTCGAAACAGAACAGGATAGAGAATGATTTGAAAGCTTACAATCCCCATTCAATACAGAAAACTACCTGCTCACATCTTTCTTCAATGGCTTTCTTGTCACCTCCGCCATCGAGGATTATAGTGTCATCTTTGGAAATGGTGACCTTTTTGGCCCTACCTAGCATATCTATGGTCACTTTTTCAAGCTTCAAACCAACATCTTCACTGATAAGCTGCACATATAAACCCACATGCAGCCTTATGATCAACACAAAAATATACAAATGCTTAAAAATGCAGATATTCACAACAAAAAGGAGAGAGAGGGGGCGAGGGAGCCAAAAGCACACCTGCCCACCAGTTAAAGTCGCAAGGTCTAGCAGATTAGCTTTTCGATTTTCCCCAAAGCCAGGAGCTTTGATGGCACATACCTTTAAAAAGTAAACATATCAACCATACTATTCACCTTCATGACCAAAAAAAGCTTCCACCACACAACAACTTGTACGGGGAAAAGCACGTTACCTTCAAACCTGCACGCAGTTTGTTGACAATGAGGGTTGCAAGTGCTTCACTCTCTACATCTTCAGCCACAACCAGAAGTGGTCTTTGTTCCTACACGACACCCAAAAAAAAAACAGTGGGAGAATCAAGTGGTGATGCAATCAAAAAACACTCTTAGCAGCCAACAAATCCAATTCTAACCTTCATGACCAACTCTAGCGCAGGTATAATGGAATTCAAGCCAGAAATTTTCTTCTCATATATAAGAATGACTGGATTTTCTAGCTCCTGCACCCGAGAAAGTCCAAGAAGATAGCAAGTCAGCCAATGCCATACTAGGTCCTGTGGCTGCAAAAATGCCGTACTTCATGTCAATAACATGCATAAGCCACTTACACATTTTTGGGTCTTTGCATTGGTGATAAAATACGGAGAGATGAAGCCCCTATCAAGTTTCATACCCTCCACAACTTCGAGTTCATTATACAAGGTTTTTCCGTCCTGAACATACGCAATAACAATGACCCTTAAGAACATTTTCTATATGAGAAGTAAGTGTTGAGACTACTTAACTTGCTTCGCTCCTGAGGCAATGACTTACTGCAACTGTGATCACACCATCTTTGCCCACTTTTTCCATAGCTCTCGCAATCAGATCACCAATTTCTCTGTCGCCATTGGCTGAAATTGTACCCACCTGTGGCAAACCCATCTTTTACACTCTCCCTCTTCCTCTCCCCCTCACTCCATTTCCCCAATACACCTACACATATTTGCATATACCGCAAGTGTGCTATATAAAAATAGATAGATATGCACACATCTACATATAAGACATCTCAATACACATGCATATGTATGCCGTACAGATAGATATGCACACATAAACATATAGGACATCTTAAAACATATACATAAGTATGCCCTATAGTCCCCCTCCATAGTGAATGTGCAGAATAATCAAGAGGAACAGATTCATGTGACCCAACCTGAGCTATCTCCTCTGATGTACTGATCATTTTAGCTCTGCTTTTTAAATGGCCAACTACAGCCTCAACTGCCATACTGATACCCCTTCTTAAATCCATTGCATTCATCCCAGCTGCAACAGATTTGCATCCTTCGGCGAATATGGATCGCGTAAGAATGGTAGCACAAGTGGTTCCTGTTAACATCATTCAATCAAAGGGTTGAAGAAGACTTACACAGGTGATTGATTTCTGTAGACATCATTCGATCAAGAGACCTTTTGGCTGCTAAGCAGGCTTACCATCCCCAGCTACATCATTGGTAGCATTTGCAACCTGTTTGACCAAACTTGCTCCAACGTTCTTCAACTTCTCCTTGAACTCAATGCTTTTGGCCACAGTAACCCCATCCTTGGTAACCTTTGGTGTTCCAAAACTTTGCTCGATTATAACATTTCGCCCCTGTCAAAAGGGCAGAGGCATGCTCTGTCTGTCAGTACTGAACTGCATCAATGCATAAAAATGGTCAAAATTTAAGGAAAAAACATTATACCTTGGGACCCATGGTCACCTTCACTGCATCAGCCATCTGCTCAACTCCTTGAAGCAAAAGGGCACGAGCTTCAATGCCAAATCTTATTTCTTTAGCCGCATAGTTTCTGACCTGGTTGGCCATCCCAACATTCTGCTAACAAGGACAGATAAGCCATTAAACATGCAATACTCAAATTCCACATGCCGAAATCAAATTTAAAGTACTTGTGCAAGCCCAGGTGAACCTGCTGACACCCTACATGATGGCTGGTCAAGACATAAAAAAACTAGAGTCTGTTAGACAAAGGGCCCATGCATACACCCCAACAACCATGCCAAATGTGTAATACTGGAATCTAATTGAAAACCTGAGTGGAACTGCAAATCCACTGCAGTGGTTTAATGCCTGCCCATGAGTGTTAGCTTGCCATATGATTTAATTATGAGCACTGGCCTGCCATGCCTGCCCATAAGTGTCAGCCTGGCATATGAGTACTGGCCTGCCATGCCTGCTCTTAATTATCCCACATTATTATCATTCAATTCGAGCCAACGCCCAATGTGGGTATGGCAACTCCTCATTGGAGATCTGCCAGGCATAAGAGTGTTTTTAGAAGGTGTACCCCACACAAGTCCTACACTAGCTAGGCTCCTCACAAGGGAGGACTTGGTGGCTGTCATACCTAGGCAACTAGGTCTCCCTAGGCTATGCCTTAAGGGAGTAATGAAACCACTTTCGGCATAGTTAATGACAATAGCATTTATCTGTTTTGAGTCCAGGGCAGCTCCAGCTGCCCTCGAAAAACATTCAAGCTGTAGGTAAGGCAACTCCTCATCGGAGAACACCAGGCATAACATAGTTTTTAGTAAGTTCGCCCGCACAAGTCCTACACTACCAAGCCTCTAGGTCTCCCGGGGCAACTAGGAAGGAAGTAACGAAACTGTTTTCAGCAAAGTTAATGACAAAAGTGATTCTCTGTCGAGTCCAGGGACAGCTCTGGCCACCCTAACCCAGCTCAAAAAATATATATATCTCCAGCAACAGTACCATTCTCTCTTAGGGGCCCTGCCTTTTGGCAACACTGATACCACTATGTGACAGTTGAGTTTTAACAAGTGAAGACAGCACAAGCGCCCCCTGTGTCAAATGGGCTTGCAGATAAATGTTCACACCAGAAGATAAAAAGGATAGCTGCAGGTCGCCACCAACCTCTCGAGTCAATAGGAGGGATTCCATTCCTGTCAAGCCCACAGATGTCCTGCCCTTTCGCCTCGTGTTTGGCCTCATGAGGCCAGAAGCTTTTCACGAATGTTTGCTTCCAAATCAGGCATTTCTCATCAGGATGGCCATGTGGAGGGTCGGCCCCAACCTAAGAGCACAGGGAACCAGTGGCAGAAGAGGAAGTGGGCTCACTTACCCACTCTAATCTCATCAACCCCAAAATCTACATGTTATCACTATTTTTCTTCTCGCTCTCTCTCTCTCTCTCACACACACACACAATGATCACCCAAGAACACTCTCTCCTCATGAGAATCATGCGCACCCATCATCCTATCAGAGTCTAAAATTAGATGAGAAATAACGGGTTTAAGGGAAGGGAACGTACACTCAAGCGAGAGCCCCTCCTGCAACACAAACCCAACAAGGGGAAACAAGTAGATGATATGAAATCAGTATCATTTCCAAAAAAAGTAATGAACAGAAAACAGTGTTGGGTAAGTAGAAATTATTATCAAGCTCCATGCAAGAAGCGAAATTCAACCTATAAAGCCGCCCATTAATCTAAACAAGAAAGTGCATTACAAAGCAGGCGATGTCAGCTATATTAATCTGGTCGATCGCAACCCGCTCAGTAGTTCCCCGCGGAACGCACGCACGAGCGCGCGCGCGCACACACACAGACACACGCCTCTCTCTATGTCTATCTCTCTCTCTCTCTCTCTCTCTCTCTCTCCCTCAAGCCTACATTTGCATACCTTAAACGAGAGGCCAGAGTCCCAGCAGCTCGATACATGTTTACACGTCAGGCTTCTCTCTGCAGACAAAGGATGGATCAGATTGACAAGCGAGACGAGCAACGTTTGAGGCGAATCTCAAGAATACAAGGGTTTAGGGTTTTAGGTTTCCCAGCCGTTAGAAGACTCTAGAAACTCTAGAAGTCTTCAGCCTTTATTTCCATTCTAGCAACCTAGGGTATTTAATCGGTCCTTAATTTTGTCCTTCACACCCAAAAAAAAAAAAACTTTGTCTCAACCTAGTAAAATAAAAGGCTCCCACCAAATCCAATTGGAATTCCAAAATTAAGTGTCTATTTGTCAGTGAAGGAAATTCGTTTTGTCTCGTCTGCATTTCAAATAACACGGCGTCACCAGTGCTCGATAAAAATATTTTTTTTAAGACCAATCAAAATAAGAACAAATCCTCTATCTAGCCGATTTTGTCTACAAAATGTTTACCACATATCGGTTTTATAACTAAAATATATAATAAATGAATAAATTAAGGACAATGAAAAATCAAAAACTTTTTTCCAGATCCTAGCCGATAAAAATACATCAAGTTGTCGTTTTTTTTTAGCACTGGACCTCACAATCTCAACTCTACCAAAAATTGGCTGAGTTAGATTTCTAGTTCACAACGAAAGCAAGATCACATGCTCAACTAAACATGAGCTCAAAATGATTCTCCTTCATTTAATGCCTAGTAGTAGGCAAGGATTATGCAAAATCTATAAAAAACAAAGAGTTTCTTTCCATACCAAGTTTTTGGTTTGATGTGAACTTTTGTATCTACATGAACAATGTGTGCATTCTAGATCTTGTATTTCTTTTTCTAATCTAGTGTGGACATGGTGTCTTGAGATGAGACAATGTGAGTATTCTAGACTAGGTGCTTATTTCCTCATCTAGTGTGGCCATTCTACCTTGAAATGAGATAGTGTGGCCATTCTAGTTTGAATACTTGTTGCATTGTCTAGTACGAGGCTGCGGCGAGCATTCTTTGTCTATGTAAGGCAGTGTGAACATTCTAGATCTCTCCTTGTTCTTTGTGCTAGTGTGATCATTCTATCTCAATATGAGATAGTGTGGACATTCTAAACCTTGTGCACATAACACCATTCTAGACCCCATGCACATAACCTTTTGAGATCAATCTAGCCCTCATGCATGTAGTTTTGTTCTTTTTAAATTGTCTTTTCAAGCCATGGAAATTAGTTGTTTGTATTAGAAAATCTTTGATGACATAACTCTTGTAAATGATTTGATTGTCTTTTTTTAAAGAGAAATAATATTATGTATCAATTAAAGCCTAGGTTACATAGCATAATAACATTTGACCAAAAGGAAGATAATTTCACTAAATATAATCTACAATGTGAAGCTAATGGGATAAATGAGACCCTCACTACACAACAAAAGTGGAGAACTTATTGTTTACTACTTTGATGAGCAATTTATTTATCTTTAAACACTTGCCATGGAAGAGCGTGTTGATCAAGTCATATAAGAAGAAACACAAACCCCTGTTCACAATAATGCACTAACTATATGGACGTAGAATGGTCCGAGACAATATAAATTCTTATAGATGATTTCACATGATTTGGCTAATAAGACTTGTCATAATTCTATATGGGCCCTAAAGATGACAAGATCCTAACACTGGCTCTTAAATAAGTTAAGACCTTGTGTACGAGCAAGTTTGTTTTAGATATGCTTTTTTAGATTTTCGAAAATCGCAAGGAAAGTTCACCTTTGAAGATTTCCCATCTTCAACATGTTGTCTTGGCACTGCAAAGGTTTTTTTTAGTAGATAAGACTTTATGTAATAAGAAACGAGTTTTACAAGTTTACATCCATGACATTGTTAACCCTACTTTGGGTTAACTTAGTATCTCTCCATTACATGCGAGAGATAGCACAATAAGTGTCATGAAATGGCACTCTAAACGTTATAATTTATCAGGAACTTTCCACACAAAAGAGAATCAAAGTACCAAAATTGCACACAATAATCACTAATAGATATTCAACTCCAAACAAATAACAAATTCAAACATATAACAAATAATCACTAATAAATATTCAACTCCAAACAAATAATAAATAATCACTAATAAATATTCAACTCCAAACAAATAACAAATTCAAACATATTAAACATACACATAAAAGATAAACCATAGACTTGAAAACTATGCACAAGATAATCGTCACCACCATCAACAAGGATTGGGTTGAATCTCCCCCTCATGTGTGCTGGCTCCTTGCACGACGTGAGTATTTTATCATGTATTATCAAAAATAGCCCTTGAGCCAATCGTGTAGCGATGTTCACACACATCTAGTGTGTACCAAAAATAATAGTGAAGCTCTAGCTCACACGCAATACACCCGTGCACATCGGGGTGCATAAATATTCAAGTACAAATAAATGGCACGCGGCCAACCAAAAATAGTGAAGTATAACTCATAAATGTCGAGGCGATGTAAAGACCATACACATGACAAAACCCGCGCGACACCTCGTTCGGTGACCCTCGTACAAGTACGACGCCTCATTCGGCATCCTCGTACTCATCACCTATACTCAACAAGTCAACATGTTAGGTGAGGTAATCAAACACCAATATCAACAACACTAGCATGCGTACACATGGCATCACCCAATCACAACATACATAGCATAGACCCGCAAAGCATATGCCAATCACACTTACAATGTAGTATTTAATATGACATCACTCACGATACTAAGTGCAAGCATGGCACAATGGTCGGATGGGTGTCCGCAATAGACCATAGAGGGCCAATAATGTAACATCCCTCTTGCTCGGGTTAGCAACTGACCTCAGTTGCGTGTTTGGTATAGGAATGGATTAAGTCAGGGCATGTGAGGAAAAACCACTTGGGCATCCAACGAGCATCTTCTCTTTGATGGTTCTTGAAGGTCAAAAGATATCTGTTATAAACATTGCCAGTTCTTGTAGTAGTCTGCTCATAGTCAATAATTTCATCAAGTATAACTGCTCGGCATCATCAACTAGCTCTGGAGGTTCTTCATAAACAGGATGAGTAGGGATTGGTCCTTTAAAGGATCTCAATAGACTAATATGAAAGGAGTTATGAATCCTCCAATGGGACGGAAGATCTAGTCTATAAGCCAGGTCATTGATTTTGTCTACTATCTTGAAAGGACCATAGAATCTAGGTGCTAGTTTGACAATAGGATTCTTTTCTACACTCTTAAGTCTCCTCTTTTCTATCCTCTAAAGTACATGGTCTCCTTTTTCAAAAATCATGGGTTTCCTTTTCTTATTGGCTTGCTTTACATACTTTTCGTGAGCCTTCCTAATAGCCTCTTTAACTTGGTCATGAATAGAGCTAAAGTCTCTAGTAAATTCATCAGCAGCTTCTATAGTGCGAGAAAGACGAGTCATCGGAGTGGGAAGGGTCTTTCCATACACTATCTCAAATGGTGCCTTTTTAGTGGCAGAGTGATGAGTGTTATTGTAGGCAAATTGGAGAATATGTAATATTTATCCCATTGCCTAGGCTGTGATGAAACATAGGTTCTAAGAAGGTCTAGGATAGTGCTATTGGTCACTTCAGTTTGGCCATTGGATTCAGGGTGAAAAATAGTAGAGAAATCTAAATTTGTGCCTAAATTATCAAACAATGTTCCCCAAAAATCGCTATAACATTTAGAATCTCCATCTGACACAATGACTTTGGGCAAACCATGATGCACAAATATATGCTTTAAAAATAAATGAGCAGCTTGATGAGCAGTCAGTTTCTTTTTACATGCAATGAAATGAGCCTATTTACTAAATCTATCAACTACTATCCAAATCATGTTATTCTGATTAGCAGAGCGGAAAACCAGTTATAAAGTCCATTGAAATCTGCTCCCATGGTTCATTGGGAAAACCAGTTAATAAAGTCCATTGAAATCTGCTCCCATGGTTCATTGGGAATTGGGAGCAGCATAAGTAATCCTTGAAATTTCCCCTTATAGCTTTTAATCTTCTAGCAAGTAATGCATTTGGCCACAAACTTGGCCACATCTTTCTCCATAGAGGGCCAATAATGTAATGGCCAATGAAAGTCTCGGGCAATGGTCTGTAAGGTAGAGAATACTCCTCTATGTCCTGCATATGGGGGTTGGTGCAACTCCTCCATAACAGACTATCTAAAAGGTCTCGTGATGCATAATCTCCTCTGAAAGAAGAGATACCCATCATGATAAGAGTAATCTGAGTGGGGAATCTATCCATTATCTCTCATTTTGTTCCAAGTGTCTGAAAAGTCTGGGTCTTGGTCATAAGAGTCTTTCATAGCATTGAAAGTCAAGCTATCTACTTTTATTTAGAGTTTCCAGCGACTACATTCTCTTTTCTAGGCTGATAGAGAATAGTAGGCTGGAAACTCTAAATAAAAGTAGCCCATTTGCTGTGTCGGTCAGATATCAAGGGTGAGTAGGTGCCTGATACTCTAATGGTTTGTTTTAATGATGAATTCTAATCCCATCAAATAGTGTTTCCAAATCTTTAGGGCATGGACTACAGCAGTCAATTCTTTGTTGTACGTGTTGGACTTGGGGGGGGGTCTGAGTTTCCTACTCTCAAATGCTATGGGGTGTCCATCTTGCATTAATAGTGCCCCTATGCCTGTACCACTAGCATCAGTCTCACAACAATAAAGAAAGGTCCAGCAAAATCTGGTAATTGCAGAACTGATGCTTTAGTGAGTGCTTCTTTTAAAGCATTAAACGATTTTTCTTGTTTATCAGTCCACACATACTTATTTGTTTTCTTGAAAGAAAAGTGAGAGAATGAGAAATGTAAGCAAAATTCATTACAAAACGTCTATAGTAACTGCATAAACCAAGAAATGATCGAAGTTCATGAATATCTTTGGGTCAACCAACAAGTCACTATAGTCTCTATCTTTTTGGGGTCCACACGAATACCATCAGCAGAAACAATGTGACCAAGGTATTCAATCTTTGAGAATTTGTTGAATATTAATTCCCATGACAAAATTTAAAAATACACAAAGAGATGGTTTAAGAACTTAGCTCACATGAATTTGATTTACCGAGCTGTAAAATAATTAATTGGAGAACACAAAATAAACATGCAATAATTTTTATAACTAATCAAGAGTATGAGTGATGAAAAACTTAGCTCATGACTTATCGAAGTTGAGCTACAAAAATTAAATTATTTGGAAAATATAGAAAATTAAATTGTTCAAAGTATGAGAAAGAAGGACTTATCTCATAATTTGTCGAGCTGTAAAATGTGTCTCAAACAAGAAAGCGAAGTTAGCAAAAATAATTTCAACTATTTCCACATGAATTTTCTATAAAATTTCAAACTTTATTTAGCTAAAGAAATAATTTAAATATGAATTTCAATTAAATTTTAATAAAAAAATATCTTGTCAGCTTGAGCTGCAAAATGGGAATTTAAAAAAGATTTTAAGAAAGTAATAATTTATATATATGTGTGTGTGTATATATATATATAAATATACATATATATATATATACATATATATATATATATATATACATATATATATATATACATATATATATATATATATATATATATATATATATACATATATATATATATATATTCAAAATAAAAGAAAAATGATAAGAAATTGATACTTAGCCCGTAAAGTGTCAAGTTAAGCATTAATAATTCTCTCGGAGTGTCCAAAAGTGATTTGGAATTTATTTTTCTTCCAAAATAATCGAATTTGTTCGAAATCTTATTGTAATTTTTCAAAAATCCAAATTTCGGTAGAAACCGTTGAAGAAAGGCTCTTTGAAAGCCTTTGAAGAAGCTTCTTTGTAAACCCTTTGAAAGTCTTAAAGACTAAAAAGATAAAGGTCTTTTTAATCTTTAAAGTAATAATTTTAGAGGCTTTGATACTTTTGAGAATACCTGCACGTTGAGAAAAAAAAGAAATAATCGTGAGCTTTTGACCTTATCAAGGAGATGATCATCAGCAACTCCTTCATCTGAAGCCGGTTTCAGGGGTTTTGGGACATTGTTAAACCATCCGCGGGACCTGATCTAGGTATGGAGTCCTCTGCAGAAACATCATAATTAGCCTCTAGGCGGATTTCGCTTCGACAGGCCGGCCGGTGGTTAAGACCCTTTGAAAAAAAAAAAGACTTTAAAGATTATGGATTAAAGTTATTATTCAATAGCTCCTATTTACAGCCCACGTAAAATGAATCGACGCAATGCATCATCATGGGAGAGAAAGAAAGCAGTCGCCGTCGATTATGCATGCCTCTTCAGAAGCTCAGAGTGGGTCTTGGGTTTTTTCCAGATGCTGATCAAATCTATACGGTTGGATCTGAGAAAGGTGAAGAGCTGTAGAAAACCGTCTTTCTTCTTCTAGGCGTGGTTTTGCAGGGATTTTTCAAGTGGTTTTCGCATGTATTAACCATACAAGCCTTAGACCATTGGATATGGCCTTTGTCTTTGGATTTATGTATTTGCCCTTTGATTTATCCTTTTGCCCAATTTCACCACAAGATTTTTTTGCCTTCATGCCTTCTCTTTGAGTGTGGTTGGCTCTGATATCACTATCGGGAACTTGCCACACAAAAGAGAATCAAAGTACCAAAATTGCACACAATAATCACTAATAAATATTCAACTCCAAACAAATAACAGATTCAAACATATTAAACAGACACATGGAAATAAACATGGAAGATAAATCATAGACTTGAAAACTGTGCGCAAGATAATCATCACCATCAACAAGGATTGGGTTGAATCTCCCCCTCATGCGTGTTGGCTTCTTGCACGACATGAGTATTTTATCATGTATTATCAAAAATAGCCCTTGAGCCAATCGTGTAGCTTTTTCCAAAAATAGGGCTCTTTTACAAAAATAATCAATCCTTCTAGAGGATGTTCACACACATCTAGTGTGTACCAAAAATAATAGTGAAGCTCTAGCTCACACACAATACACCCGTGCACATCGGGGTGCATAAATATTCAAGTACAAATAAATGACACGCGGCCAACCAAAAATAGTGAAGTATAACTCATAAATGTCGAGGCGATGTAAAGCCCATGCACATGACAAAACCCGCGCGACACCTCGTTCGGTGACCCTTGCACACTCATGCCTGTGCGACACCTCGTTCGGTGACCCTCGCACAAGTACAATGCCTCATTTGACATCCTCATACTCATCACCTATACTCAACAAGTCAACATGTTAGGTGAGGCAATCAAACACCAATATCAACAACATTAGCATGCCTACACATGGCATCACCCAATCACAACATACATAGCATAAACCCGCAAAGCATATGCCAATCACACTTACAATGTAGTATTTAATATGACATCACTCACGATACTAATTGCAAGCATGGCACAATGGTCGGATGGGCATCCCCAATAGACCATAGAGGGCTAATAATGTAACATAATTATATGAGACTAGTTGGCTATGCCATAAAACTATGTAACTTGTAAGCATGTAGTTAATCTTTCATTAAGTTTTGTGCACCCAAGTGTGAATAAGGGCTAGTTGTATAAATAACATTATTCTCATAATGCAAGACACAATCCCCCTTTGGGCTAGTCTTATCTTCTTGCTCTATTGTGTGTCTATGGTGTGTGAGAGAGAGACCTGAGAGGAAAGAGAGCTACATTCTTGGTGCATGTTCCTCTTATGCTTGGATTCTGGATTGTGAGAGTAGAGAGGAGTGAGTGTCCTTGTATGGAGAATGGCAACCTCATGGTGGTGACAGCTTAAGGGGGAGGCAAGAGAGTGGTGCTAGCTACTACCACTAGCAAGCTTGGAATTTACTGAGATACAAGCTTGGACACTGGCAAGCTCCCCAACGATAAGTTAAGGTGAGCATTGTTCTTTGCACTAGGAGAGGTATGGTGAGGGTATGGTGTAGCCAATAACATTTTGATGTTAATCCCATTTTGGGTTAACTTAGTATCTCTCTATTACATACGAGAGATATCATAATTAGTGTCATGAAATGGAACTCTAAATGTTGTAATTATGAGAATAGCTAGCTATGCCACAAAGCTATGTAACTTGTAAGCATCTAGTTCATCTTTCATTAAGTTTTGGGTGCCCAAGTGTGAATAAGGGCCAGTTATATAAATAACAATATTCTCATAATGCAAGACACAATCCCCCTTTGTGCCAATTAATTCTAGTCTTATCTCCTTGCTCTCTTGTGTGTCTATGGTGTGTGAGAGAGACAATTGAGAGGAGACAGAGCTACATTCTTAGTGCACATTCCTTTCATGCTTATATCATTAGGCAAAATTCAGACTCCAAATGGGCCCTTTTTTTGGAGCCCATTAAAAAAATATAAGGCTAGCCAATGAGAGCGTTTGGATTCTAGATCCATGCAACATGGATCTTTTTTGTTAGAGAGGGCCCTATAAATTTAAGCTCAAAAAAGAGGAATAAAATATATTAGCATAAAACTCAAAAATAGAAGAATCTCATGCTTGAATACCACTTACTAAACTTTAAAAACAACGTATATCAGAAGGAATCTTAGGAAAAGAGGCAAAACTAATTGAAAACTAATCTAGAGACTAGAAGAAACTCGAGTTTTTGTTGTGTTTGAAAAAAAACCAAAAATATTTTCACTTTCTCTATAATTTAAACTTTGTTCTTTTCGTTTCCCACCTCTCCTATGCGTCACTCATTTCCCCCATATCTGCTTCATCTCTTCTTCTTCTCTTGCATATATTTACAATATGTTTCTTTCTCTCAGTCTCTTTTTTCTTCCATCTTAATAGTCTTGTAAACTTTTTTAAGCTATGTTTCCTAATCATGATTTCTTTGTGATTTTATTTTCTTTGTTATGGAACCTTACTGACCATGATGTCATTTGTGAAAACTTACAAGGTTATTTGTCAACTCGACTATAAGGAAAATCGAGTGCAAGGTATGTATGGTTCACAATATTTTTTTAAGTTTTATTTTAGTTATTTATATTGTTAGGCCCATCAAAATGGTAATAATTTTATGTTCTTCCTTTTTTGTAGATGAGCTCTAGGAGAAAACATGTCTACAGCATTGAAAGTGTGGAGTTTTTTAACAGGAAGGATGCAGGTGGTAGCAGTTGGATCTCTTAGTGGTTTAAGAAGTTAGACTAGATCATGATGAGACTCACTCGAGAAGTAAGGTAAAATGAAATGACATTGAAAGTGTGGAGCTTTTTAACAGGAAGGATGCAGGTGGTAGCAGTTGAATCTCTTAGTGGTTCAAGAAGTTAGACTAGATCACTATGAGACTCACTCGAGAAGTAAGGTAAAATGAAATGACATTGGTGATCTTAACAAGCATTGGAAAGGTAGGATCTTGGAGTTTTGTAGGCAACCAAATGGTGAAATAGAGGTCCTTGTGTAATAGATCTATATGCACAAGGACATAATGCTACATTACCATGATCAAAGTACAAGATGTAAGATAAACAGTAAGATTTAAGTAAGTAGTCTTTGTTTTTTATGTTCAATAGCTAATTGTTTTGTGCTCTATAGCTAAGCATTAAAATTTTCTTGTAGCTTTATATCCATAAAAAATGCACGAGTGGCAGAATGCAAAGTGCATCAATGGAAGAATCAATGTCTTCCACATAGAGATAAGAAAATTGCTATATGACAACCCACCCATCCATTTAGTAGCACATCGAATCTACTTTTACAATTCCATGTATGTTCTAGCTAATGCAAACGATAATGTTAGTAGACTGGAGTCTATCCCACTACCACCATTGTATATCTATGACATATGACCGATAACATTTTTTTCTTTATCAGTTTGTCCATATATAAACAATCACTTATACAACAGGGATTATTTCTCCGAAAAAAAATTCTTTATTTATATAAAAGTTGCAATATGTACATAGAGCAGCTCGGCTCCAGAATTCAAAATCTCCTCAAGAGATGCATAAGACGACGGTACTGGGCCATAGCCATGCCCTGATACAAACGTTCACTTACTGACAATGGATCTATTAACTTCTCCTTAGGAATAAAGCAACTAAGGAGTCTATAGACTTGGCATGAAAGTCTCAAATTCCGAGGTGTTGAATGATATAGAATGACACCATGTACCATTTTTAGCTTTAACAGAATCATTGCCAACGAGAGGTTCTGCCTCAGCATTGCATGCCGGTCGCAAGAGGCGTGGACATACTACCCTGCAAACCACTTATGCTGCTTTCTCTCCACTGGGTCAATAAAATATAAATCCTCGAAATGGCATGCGAGTCTTGCTCGGCTTGTTCAAGTTGAAGCAAGAGATGAGATGCTCAAAGGCAACGCAGTCATGTCTTGTGGCTAGGTGAGGTCAGGAATACCAGATAAGTATGGAACTTCCATCTATAAAAATAATTTCTTTGATTAAGAATTCTTCATTAAAGAAGCTTACGGAATGAAAGTACATTATAAAAAATACTTTTTTTGAGTTTATTATTATCAATTTCTGATAAATCCTTATTAGCTTTCAACAACGCTCTGATACCAGCTGTGAGGTCCCCGCCCGCCCGCTCTGGGGTTCCTGTTGGCGACGGAAGCGGCGTCGGCCTCCCGCGTGGGGTGGGGGTCTTGCACACTCGGGGCCTTGCCCACGAATGTCCGGGGGACGAGAGGCTAGCCCAGGGGGCGGTCTCGGAAGACTCCCCTTGCCCAGAAGGCACGGGCAATTCCTCCAGGAAGGTGAAAAATCTTTTAACTAGGAGATTACTCTAACGAGTCAAGTCTTGACTAAATTAAACTGATCTGATCGAACCTGAAGTCACATGGTCAAATCAAGAAGAGACTTGCACTTGGTCCATGGAATCACCGCTTTTTTCCTCATTTTCGAGGCACAGTCGATGAACCCTTCCCACAAAACAAGGTCTTCTTAGGATTTAAACTGATTAATGTAACTAATCGTATCTAGTTGTTTCTCAAGAATCCTCTGATCTAGCCTACCCAATCCGGCCCATGGGTTAGCCAACCACCTAACCCGAATGAACTGGGGGGATTCCTTTATAAAGATTTGATTGGGTTTTTGCCCAAGTACCCGAGGAAAAGAGTTCCCAGGCCCCCTAGCTGGCGATTCATGCAAAAATCAAATAGGCATACCACATACACACCCAATATGAAATTACCATTTATAACAGATTCGACTGGCTTTAAGACAATCCTTGAATAAAATCATAATATTTCCAATCATCATTTTCCAAAATTCCAAGTCCATTGTATTACAAAAATGCATCCTCTGAACTCTCCGTTGAAGACCAGCGCTGGCCAACCCAACAAGATCCAGTATCAAATTTTTGTTCCCAAAAACCTTTCCTTTTGATCTATCAGATATCTTCCTTGATGTACGCCTGGGTGTCCCAGCAACAACCGCGAGCCCGTGCATCGCCTGGTCAAAATCCTCTAGGATCCTCCTTAGGTGTCCTAGCACTTCACTCAGGGTCCTCACCCATCGTACCGAAAGAGCACCATTTTAACCATACCGAGGCTGGTCAAGACCTCGGCAAGCTTTGCCCGCAGAGGCGACGTCCTTTGTTGACGACTCCCCGCCAGCTGTTCCAATGAATCTTCTCTTAGAAAAACATAAGCCAAATGCTTCCTCCAACATTTTGGTGTAAAACAGTCCTTTGAATGAAAAACAGAGTTTCCAATGCAAGTGAGATTCCAGTTTGAGATCGGTTCCAAAGACCCTTTTTCCAATAATTCCCAGTTCCATAATGAGGATCCTTTATCTCTCATGAGGGTAATCTACCCGTCATTTTATCCATTTATCCAACTAGATTCTTGGTCAGGGAAAAACTAGATTAGTTCCGGTAGTTTATTCTTTGCATTTAGTAACTGGAATTGGTCACAAAGTTTTTGTCTCATTTAGTTCGAGAGAGAAGGACAATTAGGTTTACTGTCCGACCTCACATCGTCTAACTAAATTCATTCAATTTAGTTCTACCAGGATTCCTTTCAAACTAAACATCTAGTTTTTGGGTAAATATCCATTTAGTGATTTTACAAATTCAAATATCCAAGATATTCTTTTTTCCACATAAATTCTCAACCTTAATTCATCAGGTAGAATTATGATGGAAATTCGTCTTTTGACATTAGAATTTAATTCAAATCCATCTTTTCTCAAATATCATGGAAATTCGTCTTTAAACTAAAAAATCAATACCTATTTTTTTGAATAAACTTGAAATCCTTCTTTTTCTCATTTCAATGAGTGCAATCCAATTATCATGGGAATTCCTCTTTTCCATAAATTAAATCTATTAAAATTCTTCTTAAAATTACATAAAAATAACCATTAATTCCTTTAAGCTAAAAATTTCACTTTTCTCATCTAAACATTTGAATTCCAATATAGTGGGAATTCCTCTTTTATCATTTAAATTTATCTATGCAAAAAGATAAATTTAACTAAATTTTTCTCTTAAAATTTAAATAAAAATCTCCATTAATTCCTTTGCACTAGGAATTACACTTTCTTCATTTAATTAATTGGATTCCAATATGGTGGAAATTCCTCTTTCATCATAAAAATTTATCTATACAAAAAGATAAAGTTAACTATATTTTTTCTTAAAAATTAAATAAAAATCTTCATTAACTCCTTTTTGCACTAGGAATTATACTTTCCTTATTTAAATATTTGAATTTCAATATGGTGGGAATTCCTCTTTCATCATAAAAATTTATCTATACAAAAAGATAAATTTAACTAAAATCTTTCATAAATTATACATTATTTTAGCATTCTAATTTTTTTTCTCTAAATCATTGGAATACATGGATTTCCAATGTCATGGGGATTATTCTTTTAACATAAAAATAAATTACTAGAAATTTCTCTTTTTTCTAATTTACTAATTATGCATAAACATAAAAATCAATTTCTCCATGATTACAATGAGAATCATTCAATTAATCTAGGATGATAATTCCTAGAATATGGTAGGATGTCCTCTTTTCATATTATGAATGAAAATGTTTTGTGTTTATTTTACAAAAATTCTGCCATAGCTCCGCTTGCTATTACTGATAATTCTCAATTTAATCGAAAGAATGAAGTTTAATATTATTGATATGATTAGAATGACCATTAATTGGATCATTATCCAATTATGGATTGATTCATAATTTCTCTATGAAATAAATATCATAAAAGCATTAAAAAGCCTTATTTTGGCCTTTAATTAGACAAGCATAGAAATTACTTTTGGATTAGAGAAATGCTTCATGAGAAGCTTCATTTGGATTGAGAATAGGTCATAGGAATGACCTTTCTTTGGGGGGAGAGAGATAAATGCTTAAAAACCATCAAATTAAGCATAAATGGAAATTTATGTGTTTCTTTATTACAATTCATAAAAGAACTTCAATAGTAATCAAAAGCCATTCAAATTAAAGCGTCTCAAGCTTGAGAGGGGTTGAGAAGAGAAGCATTTGGAGTTTTAATAAGAAAAAGATAATAATCCACACTTTACCTTCTAATTTACTTGATTCTTTGATCACAGTAGAGGCCCCCAACCAATCAATTGGTTTGGTATGTTGTAGGAGTCACCAAGGAAGATTGAAGAGAGAGAGAAGCTCCAATCTCTTCAATTTTGTAGAGGTTTTTAGAGGATAATAGAAATTAAGCTTAGTTTAGAGTAATACCAGCATAGTTTAGTTCACAGATAATAATACAAAGGAATGAGGGTCTATTTATAGGAGAGGGAGGCCACTAACTGAGTCCAACTAAGTTCTAGAATTTTCAGCTTTAGTTTGGCTAAATTTGGACAAGTTTTGGACCAGTTTAGCTCCCTTTTTGATTTGGTTTGATCTAGGAAGGAGAGAGGAGAGATAAAAAATATCATATTATTTTTGAGTTTTAAACTCATCCAAGCATGTGAAGTAGGCGCCTCCTTGAAGGTCTCCCTTTTCCTTACACGTGTCAAAAATGAATGATTACTCCAAAATATCTCATTTTTTATTTCTTCATAAATTTTAACTAATAAACCTAGTACTTGGTCAACTCTTCATCTTATGTGGGCATTTACTCATTTTTGGGTATTTTCTTTTATTCTTTGGATTTATCTTGTCCCAACACTTGGATTAATCTTATTGGTCCATAGGAACCTTAATTGGACCATAATCAAAAAAATTTCAAAAATCTAGACCCTTAGGCTTAGGTCTTCTGAATCAATTTTAATTAATTCCAATTGCACCTTGGAAAATCTATTTTGATTTTCTATTTTAGGGAAATATTTTTTTGATATTTGTAGAATTTATTTATCCAAAAATATCCCAATATTGATTTACCACTCTCTAGAAATTTTTATCTCACTAGGCAAAACAAGAAAATTTGATATTTTCTTGTATTCAGAAACATAGAATGATTACAAGGGATTGAAGTAGAGGCTTATTTGATATTCTGGCTCAGGAGGAATCTTACAGACCAAAAGCGATACACGGGCTTGTGGTTGCTAGGACACCCATGCGTACGTCGAGGAATATTTCGGATGGACTAAAAGGAAAGATTTTTGGGAACCAAATTTTGATACTGGATCTCATTGGCTGGCCAGCTGGTCTTCAACGGAGAGTCCAGAGGATATTATTGTAATACAATGGACTCAAAATTTTAGAAAATGATGATAAAAAATATTATGATTTCTATTGAAGGATTGTTTTAAAGCCAATCGAATCTGTTATAAATGGTAATTTCATATTGGGTGTGTACGTGGTATGCCTACCTTAATTTTTGCATGAATCGCTGGCTAGGGGGCCTGGGAACTCTTTTCCTCGGTACCTGAGCAAAAACACAACCAAATCTTTATTTCTGAAGCATCCCATCTCCACATTCTGGTTAGGACCTTGGTGTCTCTTTGGAGGGGGAAAGCTGGAAGAACTTCCCGGTGTCTGAAATCTTTTAAAGGATGAGGGAGTTGGCTTTGGCGGGACGTTCACAATGAAAGCTTTGGCAAAGTCCTTTGCCATTCTGACAGCTTCTGCCATGGACACTGGCTTGGCATTCTTGACCAGTGTGTCCAAGGGTTTGTTCATTCCCTGAATGAACCTGGCCACGAGAGGAACCTAGTTCCTCTCGTGGCTCGCCACTTTTACGTTCCTCATCAGCGATGAGGATTCGGATGAGGAGGTAGATATGCGTGCATTGTAGCTGGCAGGGTATTTGAGAGATGACAAGGAAGTGAAGGTAGTAGGAACGAGTGCTGGTGTAGAAGAGCAGCTTGCATTAGAGCACTTTCCAGAGGGTGCACAATCTGTAGTTGAACAGTCCACTGTAGTAGAAGATGTGGGGCCATCTTCCCCACACGAGGAGAGCAAGGTGCCGCCAGAGCTTGAGATCAATCTCTTGAGCACCATTGTGGTGGAAGGTGAAGAATACTTATTTCTTCATCATGACCTTGAAAAGGCAGCTGGCTTGAGAATGGATAAATGCTTGGGCATTATATGCACGTGATGTGAGGTGGACCTTGATACGTCCAACCTCGATCCTCACCTAGATAGTGCTATATTACCCCTTGGAGAATCTATCGCAGAGACAGTTGCTTTGGTCATTGAGGACACTGTGGTTGAAACCGCGGAGCAAGCCCTAGTTCCAGAGGAGGAATTCACAACCTTACAAGACAAGCTAGAGGCTGAAAAGGATACCCTTGCTGCTGGAGTGATGGAGGAGACCAAAGCACCAAAAAAGGATGAGACTAAGTCCTCGATTGACCTCTCTGCCCCCACCAGCACTTTGGCAAAAGAAGACATTGAGCAAGAGGTAATAATCAGCCTTTTACAACCTAGAAACATTTGTAATTATGTATAGGAAAATATTTTGATTTTTCCTTTGATTGCAGAGGGTGGTTGAAATTGACGCATTTGCTGCTGGGAGAGGCGGGGCGGCAGCAGAGACCAGGTCAAGGTCCATGGACATGATGGTGCGTTGGCGCACTATCTTGTTGAAATTTGAGCAAAATGATGAGCTATGGTGGATCAAACACTAGAATCAACATAATTAACAAAGTGATTAGCAAGTGATTAAGACGTAATTAGTGAATAATTAGCACATAGATTAATGTAGGCATGGATACTCAAAAACCAGCAAATTCTCATTAGGGCTATGCCTCAATTTATAGAGTTTACATCAAGCATCAAATCCCTTTGATTTCTCCATGATTCACTCCCAAAATATCTCCACCTTTTGCCTGATTCTCTCCACCTCTTCTCTTTTCCCTGAATATCTCCCAGAATATCTCCACACTCCTAAATTCCCTCATGCTACCCATTATTCTCTCCCAGTAGATTCTTCTAACCTTTTCACAGGTTCTTTCACAATTACGTCTCCTCTTTTACAGCCTCTATCCAAGAGCTTGTTCCCACACACACCCTATTCACTTGTATTTTCAACACCTCCCCTCAAGTGAATAATCCTAGCACACCTGGACCCTGTATCAAGTTTCCCTCTTACTTGATAGCCCGCGACCAGTGCCTCAAGTCCCTAAACTCCATAGTCCTTGACACTCTCTCTCTCTCTATGTGTCCAAGGCTACTATAAGTGCCCGCGACCTTGACTAAAGTGCTCACACATACATCTACCACTTGGCCTACATCATCAGTGGCTCAGAGGTGGTTTTACTTTATTGGGGCAGGTTACATTGGGTTGTGGGGTCTCTCTGTCTCTCTCTCTCTCAGAAAAGATGATCCGACTCCACTTCCCTTGGAGCCTCCATGAAGTTTGCCGATGTCGTTCCTTCTTCACTGGGTTTGCTGTAGCAGTCTCTCGCCATGTGTCCTGGCTGTCCATATTTGTGGCAAGTGAAGGTCCTCCCTCCTACTCTGCCTCTTCTTCATCCTCGTCCTCGAGAGAATCCTCCTCGGGTGAAGAATGCTTTTTCCTCTCCTGATGTTGAGTCGAGCCCTTTCTTCTCTTTGCCTCTGCTCTCTTGCTCTAGTAGAGCTGCTTCTATCTCGTGTATCTTCAGTTCAGGTACATTCTTTAGTGTTGCTACAATGTTTTCATAATCTCCTTTGTCCACACTCTTCAAAAGTACAGCTAATGCTTCATCATCTTCTACCTTTTTGCCAATAGCTGCCAGCTGTTGCTTAATGCTTTTATATTTGTTCAAGTGTGTGATTAAAGGTTCACTTTCCTTCATGTCCAATTTGTAGAATTGCATTAATAGATTTATCTTGGAATTTTTTGCTTGTGTACCAAATAATTTATTGAGTTCATCCCATGCATCTTTTGCCCACTGTATCCCTGTGATATGATGAATGATTTCATCATTTAAACTGAGTGCAATAAGTCCCAATGCTTTTTCATTCCTACTCTTCCACTCATTTTCCCCTCTCTCTGGGCATTCATCTCTCCCTTCAACTAATCCCCACAGATTTTTCCTCATCAGCAAATACATGGTTTTTGTTTGCCATGTATAAAACTGTTCCCCATTAAATTTGGCTATTTCCTGTGCTAGATTCATGGTGATGTGAAGGGGGTCTTACCTCTTGATCCAAATTCAAGATTCAAGGGTAGTGTCTACCCTTTTACAACTCAATCTGGTGTTTAATAGATGATTACAACAATTTTATCAGCATAAAATCACCAGAAATTACATTAAATTAAGGGTAACCAATTTGTACGGGATGGTTGGAGTATAAAACCAACTCCAATTTGCAATCTGAAGCTTTAGGGATCTGTATCAGATACCTAATGGTTAATTTGAATCCTCAATTGCACCAAAGTACAGTGATTAGCACTGATTAGCAAATTAATGCTCTGGTTTGTGTGCAAAAAATAGAGTATGCGGGGAGCCTAGATCTGGTGCCTTCCACTTCAAATGAGCTCAAATGCTTTCAAAGGCATCAATAGCAATGAGTCTAGTAGAGTATTAAGCTAAGAAACACAAGATTTGACCAAATAATGAAAGCTTAATCTCTGTTTTACCAAAGTCACCTGCAGATTTGATGAAGAGCTTTGATCTCAATGTAGACTTGATGAAATTGAATTCTGTCTTCACCAGCTTGTAGAGCATGCTTGAATACCCCTTGGGCTAGGAGGAATTGAATCAATTTGAACTGATGAAGTGGAGATCTGCAATTTACTCAGAAAAATCAGCGCTGGAAAAAACGTGAAGTTCTCCGACGGTTTGCTGCGTTTTCTTGATGGGCTTGAAGCCAAGGATCTTAGCTAGCTATGGTTAGAAGCTTTTGCCCTAATTTGATGTGTGCTAGGTGCTAGAGATCCTCCACTGGCTGGGGGTGAAGGGGAAGGTGAAAAACTCACTAAAAATTGATTTTTTTGCTACTAATCCTAATTAATTCACTAATGGGCTCATAAACCTGGTTGATTCTAGGCATGGCTCTGATACCATGTTGAAATTTGAGCAAAATGATGAGCTATGGTGGATCAAACACTAGAATCAACATAATTAACAAAGTGATTAGCAAGTGATTAAGACGTAATTAGTGAATAATTAGCACATAGATTAATGTAGGCATGGATACTCAAAAACCAGCAAATTCTCATTAGGGCTATGCCTCAATTTATAGAGTTTACATCAAGCATCAAATCCCTTTGATTTCTCCATGATTCACTCCCAGAATATCTCCACCTTTTGCCTGATTCTCTCCACCTCTTCTCTTTTCCGTGAATATCTCCCAGAATATCTCCACACTCCTAAATTCCCTCATGCTACCCATTATTCTCTCCCAGTAGATTCTTCTAACCTTTTCACAGGTTCTTTCACAATTACATCTCCTCTTTTACAGCCTCTATCCAAGAGCTTGTTCCCACACACACCCTATTCACTTGTATTTTCAACATATCTTGGTCGACTTCCTGTGGTGGATGGCATCGCCATTATCCACAGGGACTACACCCCTCAATCTGCCTTCACTCTCTTCTTTTTAAAAGCCCTCTCTAAGGTGCTCTATGTAGCCTCTATGGCACAGAGAGCACCAAATGTATAGGTCTGATTAAAAAATCCCTTGCCTTCGATGTTTTTAGTTTTGGATTTAGGGGTAAGCTTCTTGCTCATATAAGGATAGCCAAAAGCATAGGCATAGAGGATCCTCAAGAAATAGCCCAATCACTCCTTGAGCACACTTTGCCCAATAACAAGAGAAGGAAGCTCAATATTGTAAGAAAGCTTTTGTAAAGATGATGTATCACTTCTTATTATGAATACAATACAATTTTTATAAACTTATTTTCATCAAGTATATCATTGTTTTTTCTAGTTTGTACCATCAATGTTTTTGTGAATGCATCAGAAATGACCCTGGGAGCCTGGGGGAGTAGTGCCAGAACAGTGCGAATTTTGAGCCTGCACCGCTGCTGTAGAGTCTGTTGTAGAGTCCAAATTTGCACTGTTTTGGCATAGCTTCCCTAGCCCTTTCAGGAGCAATTCTGATGCATTGGATGACAAATAATGTATTTTTACACATGATTAAAGGTATTTTTATCTTGTAAATTATTGTTTCTCATAATCAAAGTACTCAAGTTGATTATAAATGCATCAAAAATGCGTGATTAAAGGTATTTTTATCTTGTAAATTATTGTTTCTCATAATCAAAGTACTCAACTTGATTATAAATGCATCAAAAATGATTCTAAGTGGTTGGGGGAGCAGTGCCAGAACAGTGCAAATTTTGAGCCTGCACCGCTTTTGTAGAGCCCAAATTTGCACTGTTATGGCATAGCTTCCCCAACCCTTCAAGAGAAATTCTGATGCATTGGATGATAAATAATGTATTTTTACACATGATTAAAGGAATTTTTATTTTGTAAAATATTTTTTTATAATTAATGTACTCAACTTCATTATGCATCAGAAATGATCCTAAGTGCTTGAGGGAGCAGTGCCAGAACAATGTGAATTTTGAGCCTGCACCGCCGCTGCAGAGCCTAAATTTGCATTGTTTTGGCATAGCTTCCCTAGTACTCCAGGAGCAATTCTGATGCATTGGATGATAAACAATGTAATTTTACACATGATTAAAGCTGTTTTTATCTTATAAACTATTGTTTCTCACAATTAGTGTACTCAACTTCATTATAAATGCATCAGAAATGATCCTGATGATGATGATGAGTGGCTGGGGGAGCAGTGTACTCAACTTCATTATAAATGCATCAGAAATGATCCTGTTTCTCACAATTAGTGTACTCAACTTCATTATAAATGCATCAGAAATGATCTTGATGATGATGAGTGGCTGGGGAGCAGTGCCAGAGAGAACAGTGCAAATTTTGAGCCTACACCGCTGCTGCAGAGCCTAAATTTGTGCCTAAATTTACACTGTTCTGGCATAGCTTCCCCAGTCCTCCAGGAGCAATTTTGATGCATTGGATGATAAACACTATATTTTTACACATGATTAAAGGTGTTTTTATCTTATAAACTACTGTTTCTCACAATTAGTATGCTCAACTTCATTTTAAATGCATCAAAAATGATCCTGAGTGGCTAGGAGAGAAGTGCCAGAACAGTGCAAATTTTGAGCCTACATCGCCGTTGTAGAGGCCAAATTCGCACTGTTCTGGCACAGCTTCCTGAGTCCTCCAGGAGCACTTCTGATGCCTTGGGTGACAAACTGGCACATGATAGACACTCCATGTTAAACAAACATGATGACACCGAGACATTGTAAGAGAAACTTAAAATTTTAATTATCAGAAGGTTACAAATGAAAGCCAGATAGGCTTGTTACAAAGGGGGGTTTGAAACAAAAGAGTTGCTTCAAAAAAAAGGTTAACATCTAAGATCTCTAGATCGTGTCGCTCGCCTTGAATGCACCGAGCTAGTTACATGTCCTTTGGCAGATATGGTAATCCTCTTTGCATGTATTGCAAGGAGGTTGGTGCCTTCAAAAAGTCCAACAAGGTAAGCCTTGGAGGCTTCTTGCAATGCTTCAAGGGAAATCCCCTGCACACGGAACTCTGTTCTATATCGTTGGAGAATCTCCTTTACTGTGCGAGCAAAAGGGGTTCTTCTTATCAGTAACTCAGTGTTCCTCTGATAAAACTTGATTTCTTGTAGAGCCCTATGCCCTTGGCGCATCCTTCTCCTTGGAGCTCTCTGTGTTGTGTTAGTGCGTTGGGGAGGTTGGGACTTCCTTGGCTTGAAGAGCTTGACCTTTCTACGCTTGCGCGCACTTGCAGGAACCTCCTCTTGGTCTCTCTCATAGTCTGAATTGTAAGATTCCTCCCCAGCCTCTCAGGATATCCAGTATCTTCCCCTATAGTCAAATCCCTCTTCAAAAATATAAAAGATCTTGTTTCTGCCTGTTCTGGCCTAGAGAGAGAAAATATTCTAGAGAGAGGTTATTCAAATTTTGAATATTTTTGGATAGAAAAATTTCTCATCTTATTAAAATAAGTTTCCCTGAAATAGAAGTTCAAAAAGATTTCCAAAAGGTGCATTAGAAATCAAGTATAATCTGCTCAAGAAGCCTTATCCTAGGGGTCCAGATTTTTGAAAAATTTTAAATTAAGGTTCCTATGGGCCAATAGGATCAATCCATGTGTGGGGAGGAGATAAATCCAATTTTTAAAAGAAAATAACCAAAAATGAGTAAATGCCCACATAAGATAAAGAGTTGACTATGTACAAGGTTTATTAGTAAAAAACTATGAGTATTACTAAAAAAATGAGATATTTTGGGTATTATGATTCCATTTTGACACATGTGTAAGGAAAGGGGATCCCTTCAAGTAGGCGCCTACTTCACATGCTTGAATGAGTTTTAAACTAAAAAATAATGTGATATTTTTATCTCTCCTCTCTCTTGGATCAAACCGAATCAAAAAGGAACCAAACTAGGTCCAAATTTGGTCCAATTCTGGTTCAAATTCAACCAAATTGAATCTAGAAAATTCTAGAAATCAGTTGGTCTTGGTTAGAGCCTCCCTCTCCTATAAATAGAACCTAAGTCCTTTGTAAAAAAATAGGTTGGTCTTGGTTAGAGCCTCCCTCTCCTATAAATAGAACCTGAGTCCTTTGTAAAAAAATAGGAGAATTATACTATGCCAGAATTATGCTAAAATAATAATAATTTTTACTATTCTCTAAAATTCTCTCCAAATTGAAGAAATTGGAGCTTCCCTCCTCCTTCAATCTCCATTGGTGGCTCCATCAACACACCAAACCAATTGATTGGTTGGGGGCCTCTACCGTGATCAAAGAATCAAGCAATTTCTAAGGTAAAGTGTGAATTTTGATCTTTTTTCATAATTTCTCAATGTTTCTCTCTTCTCAACCCCTCTCAAGCTTGAGAAGCTTAATTGGAATGGCTTTTTAATGCTATTGAAGTTAATTGATGAATGGTAGTAAGGAAATACATAAATTCCCATTTATGCTTAATTTTAATGGTTTTTATGATTTTTGTCCTGTCTAAAATGAAAATGATGTTATGCCTCATTGAAAAAGGCATTCCCCTCTCTTCTTTAGTAAATCCAACCATTCTTTATCCTAGATGAATGATTAATGGATAAAATCAAGTTTTTCATAATGTTTCTCTTAAATTAGTAGAAATTGTTTACATTAGAATGAATTAAATACTCTTGGTGAAATTCTACTAATTTTAGAAAGTTAAAATTTGAAAAATGGTCAGCCATACAAAGGAGGTTATGGCAAAATTTTCTAAAATTGTGTTAAAATAAGTTTTACTTTTTTATTCTAAAAGTGTAGTTCCTACTAAATTGGATTTATGCATGGATAGATGCATAAAGAATTTAAATTAATCCAAAAAGTGTTATTTTCATCAATTTTTATTTTATGCGTAGAAGGATGCATAAGAATTTTATTTTTAATTCAAAAGAGTGATTTTCATCATAAATAATTTTATGCATAAATTAGATGCATAAAAGAAATTCTTTTATATTAAAAGAGTGATTTTTATCATAAATGATTTGTCTGCATAAACATATGCATAAAAGATATTTTTTATATTAAAAGTGTGATTTTCATCATAAATGATTTTATGCATAAATCAGATGCATAAAAGAAATTCTTTTATATTAAAAGAGTGATTTTCATTATAAATGATTTGTATGCATAAAAGATATATTTTTATATTAAAAGTGTGATTTTCATCATAAATGATTTTATGCATAAAAGAAATTCTTTTATATTAAAAGAGTGATTTTCATCATAAATGATTTGTATGCATAAAAGATATTTTTTTATATCAAAAGTGTGATTTTCATCATAAATGATTTTATGCATAAAAGAAATTCTTTTATATTATAAGAGTGATTTTCATCATAAATGGTTTGTATGCATAAAAGATATTTTTTTATATCAAAAGTGTGATTTTCATCATAAATGATTTTATGCATAAAAGAAATTCTTTTATATTAAAAGAGTGATTTTCATCATAAATGATTTGTATGCATAAAAATATGCATAAAAGATATTTTTTTATATTAAAAGTGTGATTTTCATCATAAATGATTTTATGTATAAATTAGATGCATAAAAGAAATTCTTTTATATTAAAAGAGTGATTTTCATCATAAATGATTAGTATGCATAAAATATATATTTTTATATTAAAAGTATGATTTTCATCATAAATGCTTTTATGCATAAATTAGATGCATAAAAGAAATTCTTTTATATTAAAAGAGTGATTTTCATCATAAATGATTTGTTTGCATAAACATATGCATAAAAGATATTTTTTTATATTAAAAGTGTGATTTTCATCATAAATGATTTTATGCATAAATTAGATGCATAAGAGAAATTCTTTTATTCTAAAAGTGTAATTCCTACTAAATTGGATTTATGCATGGAAAGATGCATAAAGAATTTATTTTAATCCAAAAGTGTTATTCTCATCAATTTTGATTTTATGCATAGAAAGATGCATAAAGAAAGCTATTTTTAGTTCAAAAGAGTTATTTTCATCAATTTTGATTTTATGCATGAGAAGATGCATAAAAGATTGAATTTTAATTCAAAAGTGTCATTCTCATTTAAAATGAATTTATGCATAGGAAGATGCATAAAAGATTGATTTTTATTTTGAAAGTGTTATTCTCCTTAAAAAGAAATTTATGCATAAATAGATGCGTAAAGAAATCTTATATCAAAAATAAGAATTCTCTTGTATTCTATAAATAGATATGAGGATGTGAAATGAATCAGATAGATGAAAAAGAACGAAGAATGGATAGAGATGTATGTATGTGAAAGAATGGATGTAGATGTATGTATGTGAAGGATGTATGGAAAAGGAAAGATGTATATGTATGTGATAAGTATGGATGTGATGTATATGTATGTGATAAGTATGGATGTGATGTATGAATGTGGATGTGGAAATGAAAGTGTAGATGTATGAATGTGGATGTGGATGTATGAATGTGGATGTATGGATGTGGATATGGATGTGGATGTATGAATGTGGTTGTGGAAATGGATGTATGGATGTAGATGTGAATGGATGTGGATGTGTGGATGTGGATGTATGGATGTGGATGTGAATGTGGATGTGGATGTGAATGTGGATGTATGAATGCGGATGTGGAAATGGATGTATGAATGTGAATGTGGATGTGAATGTATGAATGTGAATGTGGATGTGTGGATGTGAAAATGGAAGTGTGGATGTATGAATGTGGATGTAGATGTGGATGTGGATGTATGGATGTGGATGTGGATGTATGGATGTGGATGTATGGATGTATGAATGTGGATGTGGATGTATGAATGTGGATGTGGATGTGGATGTAGATGTATGGATGTGGATGTGGATGTGGATGTGGATGTGGATGTTTGTAAATGACTGTTTTATGTCAAGAATGCTGGGGAAGCATTTTGATCGTCTTGAGAATGTGGTCGTGGAGACCTACCTGATAAAGTTGCAACTGCTAACGGAGAGTCAATGGAGGACGCCTCGCATAGCAAGGTCGGCCGAGGTCTTGACCAGTCTCGGTTCGATTTAAATGGTGAGCTTCCGGTACGGTGGATGAGGGACCAAGGAAGCGGCCTATGAGTGAAGCGCTAGGTGACCTGCGAAGGATCCTAGGGGGTGTTGACCATACGGTGCTCGAGCTATGGGTCGTCGAAGATACCCACACGTGCGTCGTGGAAGATATTGAATCAAGGAGTAAGAGTTGTTTTCTGAAACCACGCATGGATCTGGTTGATTGACCTTGCTGGTCCTCAACGGATGAGTCCATGGCTCTTTTATATGGATCTGTTGGTTGATCTTGCTGATCTTCAACGGAGATTCCATCTTGATTTTTATAAGTGATTATATTGCCGGGTACTATGAGCTAGGAACTATTGAAAAGGCCCCTGAGTGGATAGGTGGTGAGCATTCTGGTTGCCAATGATGCCATAGATACTCCGATGAAGGAATGGTTGGAAATTAAGATTCAACCGGATATTTTGGAGGACTGTGATCAGTGATACAATGGTTTCATAAAAAGGATTGTTTTAAGGTAGCTGATGCTGAGAAAAAAAAAAGGCAATTTCATATTGGGTGTGTAAGTGGTGTGACTAGTTTTATGTTTGCATGAACATCCGGCTAGGGGGCCTGGGAACTCTTTTCCCTGGTACCCGGGACAAAACCTTACCAAATTCCTATTTGGATCTCATCACTACAGTGGTTGGACAGTTGGCTAACCCATGGGACTGGATGGGGTTAGGCTAGATTGATGGATCCGTAAATCAAGACTCAATTTCTGTTTAGTTCGATAGAGGAAGTAAATCCCGGACAAAAATTGTTCTATGGAAAAGAATCAACGACTGTGCCTCTCAATGAGGAAAAAAGCATTGGTCTCTATGATCTAAGTACAATCTTTTTCCTTGGGTGACTATGGGACTCAAATGAGCTCAGTTAGTTAAGGCTTTTGACTATGTTAGGGAAAAGTTATCCTGGTGGAATCGCCCATGCTTTCCGGGTAAAGGAAGTTTTTCGGGTTCGGTTTTGGAAAGACCGATGGATTAGTCTCTTGTCCGGATATCTGTGGGCGAGGCCACGAGTGTGGGACCCTGCCCCGTGTAAGAAGTCTTCTTCCGCTGCTAGCAACCCCTGAAACTATTGCGCGGTGGGGACAGGGATCTTACAGTTGGTATTAGAGCTATTTGGCTAATGAGGATCAACTGAGAAGCCAAATATGTCACCCAAGAAGCACTAAAAGGTTGTAATTGCGTGATAAAATTCATACAATTTGATATTTAAACTGAAATTCGTAAATTGGTAATTGGGTCTTCAGATGGAAGTACCGCAATTGTATGGAATCCCTGACTTGCTTGAGGCCTAGACATGATGGTATTTACCTTATAGTTCCAAGAACCATGACTACCCGTATATATCGAGGGTATAACTGCAGCTCTTTACTGGCAGTATATACGAGTAAATCTAAGACTTGACATTATAAGTAATAATACTATCTAGATGATGAATTCGAATGTGGTTGATATGATTTTAAATTCTGATTGAAATGATGAGTTGATTTGGATTCTGATTGAAAAATGAAGATTTTTGAATTTTGGCTGAATTGTAATAACTAAGCAAAACCTCAATGAGGATGAATGGGACGAGTCCCTGTGATAATGTTCTTAGTTAGAATGACGTTAATGACTCCAGCAAATCACTATGAGATTAGTGGATTGTGTTGGCAGATTGCTGTTGTAAACACTTGACCATAAATGAAAAATTTCCATGAAGGACTGATAGAAATTTCGATCTAATGAACCATTATTGTGATAAGGAATTGAATGTTATGATCTGAGTGAATTGTTATTTAATAATGAGTTTTATATAAGGGATCTTTATCCTAAGATTCTGTTTGGGTTCACCAAAATACAAGGAACCCATAATCAGTTGGATCTTAAGAAAAAGAATTCTCCTCTAGTTTTGCGAGATAAGGACATCTCCCGTTTTTTAAGTGGGGTAGAATGTAAGATTCCTCCCCAGCCTCTCAGGATGTCCAGTATCTTCCCCTATAGTCAAATCCCTCTTCAAAAATATAAAAGATCTTGTTTTTGCCTGTTTCTGCCTGTTTTGGCCTAGAGAGAGAAAATATTCTAGAGAGAGGTTATTCAGATTTTGAATATTTTTGGATAGAAAAATTTCTCATCTTATTAAAATAAGTTTCCCTGAAACAGAAGTTCAAAAAGATTTCCAGAAGGTGCATTAGAAATCAAGTATAATCTTTATGCATGGATAGATGCATAAAGAATTTCACATCCACATTCATACATCCACATCAAGTTAAAGGAGGTCAAATTAAAATTTTTTATGCATCTATCCATGCATAAATTTAAATTTAAATTTGACCTCCTTTAACTTTAAGTTCCTCCCGGGTAGATAGGGGACCCTGTCCTGGTAGTAGGGTCTTGCCACCTATGGTGTTGCGCAATGTAGGAATGTTTTCACCAACCCAGTCAAAGTGCTCATCATCGGCCTCTCTGTCTTGATCTTTGGGGTGGTTGCATTGTGGGGTCTTCTTCACATGCTTGCTCCCACTAGAAGGGCGTGCATATGTGTGCGTTGGTGTTGCTGTGGGAGGAGGGTTGGACTCTGGTGATCCCATTGGGTGTGTCCTAGAATCCAAGGGGTCACTCTCTTTTGTGGTGTCGCCACTTTGTGGTCATTGGGTGCCTTGCACTGTGTTTTGTGAAGGCATGGTAACACGTGCGGTCTTCTTGGTGCGTGCCATATCCATGTACGACTATGCTAACATGGTGATGTGCTAGTGTCCTTACGTGGGTGTCTACGTAGATCTTGAGCTCAAGCTCTCTAAGAAAGTGAAATGAAAATGAAGTGAGAGAAGGAACTATTAATAGTTTTTTTTAGGGCAAAAAAAACCTAACTAAACTTATTTTCTTAGCCTTATTACATCTAGATTTATGCTGGTGCGTGCACAATCCAACACCTCCCTTGTCTCCTCATTCGTGCATGCCAAGCACCATGCTTATGGGGAACATTGGTCTGCAACCATTAAAGCCGAGCATGACTTTCTACAGCCTTGTGTGCCTCTTGCGTAAGCTTAGATTGTAGGGCCCGCTCCCTAACCAATACCCTTCCAAAGGTTGTGCGATAAAACCAATTGAACATCTCTTGTAGATAGTTTGTACGTGTTCCTCCTACAGAAGCACCACCTCCATGTCTTAATGAACCCCTCTTGCTTTATAATGTTATTTCTCCATCTCTTGGGGTACTCCACGTGGAGAATATGGGTTTGCCAAGCTCCACTTGTAGTCAATCTTCTGCAGTATCCTAGCAAGCCAAGCTCTCCTTTACCAACAAATTGCATAAAAGATGATAAATTGCGGAAAGGAGGGTTTACTCTTAATGGAGGGTCAACTGGATAGAGATGCCCATCAACCCAAAGATCTAAATTTTTCTACTTAGCTATCCTAAGAGCTTGGACAGATTGTGCATCAGTAGGATGGGTTTTTTTTGAGCTGCCATACTCTTCAGGAATACGAATGTGTAAATCAACCTTCCGTTTTCTAGCTTCACAAGGGGCTACACACACAGCTTGCAAAGGCTTATAGCTAAGCAGAGGAAGAAGCTAAAGTAGAGAGATTCTCATAGGGAGAGAGAGAGAGAGAGACTGTTAAAACTTTGTTGTTGCAGGTTTAACAGAAATCCATTTTTCTATGTAGAAAATGATATTTTTGATATACAAATATACTTTTCATCAATAAATTTTATTTATGAGAAAAATTTAAAAAAATAATTTTTGGGGTCCCCACAATTTCGGGATCTCATGGATGTAGTGGTTCTTCCTGACAGTTAGTTATGTTTAGGGGTTGTGAGGACCTGACAGTTAGTTATGGATGTACTGGCTCCTGACAGGCTTCTGACGTGACCCTTGAATTACAAGCTTTTGGGAGGGAAAATTCTATTTTCATCATACATATTGGTTAGGTGGTGTTTTTTCCACCTCAAAATGTAAAAA
The DNA here is from genome assembly GCF_041138505.1 of Cibotium barometz. Taxonomy (NCBI): domain Eukaryota; kingdom Viridiplantae; phylum Streptophyta; class Polypodiopsida; order Cyatheales; family Cibotiaceae; genus Cibotium; species Cibotium barometz. The sequence goes on from NC_141110.1 coordinate 25,629,275, forward strand.
ATTAAAAATTTTCACTTTTGGGGACCCACCTAAATACGAGAATGTTTTGCTGATGTGGAAGGGAGATATGGTGGGAGTTAATGAGAAAGGAGATTTCAAACTGACAAGAAAGATTCAATTTGTAGAGAGTGAAGATAAAAAATTTAAAAAGCGAGAGAGAAAGTATGAGAAAAGTCAAAAAGTAAGAGAGAGAGTATGAGAATATTCCCTTTAAAAAGTGAAACTAGGGGAGTATGGCTGATGTGGCAAGGTAAAAAATAGGGGTCATCATAGCCTTTGTCTCCCTTAAGCCTAGTTTTTAAGCTCTAATCCCTTAAAATTAGGAATCTTTAGGAGGCCCTTTTTGGGTCCAAAAAATTTCTAATGATGAATGTGTTAGTATGTGAATCGGGATGTGAATAAATGAGATGTGATGTGAAATGGATGTGATAAGATGCGATGTAAACTGGATAGATGTTAATGTATGTGAAGTGCTGAGATGTATGGGAAGATGCAAGTAGATGTGATCTGATGAGGATAAATGAGGAAATAAGTGATGAGATAGAAAAAGATGTGATTAGATGAGAATGGGAATACTTATGAAATGAATGTGGATTGATGTGTGGGTAATGTGGATTGATGTGGATGGATGAGTGGATAATGTGGATTGATGTGGATGGATGTATGGATGATGTGGATTGATGTGTGGGTAATGTGGATTGACATATGGATTGATGTGGATAGATGTATGGAAGATGTGGATGGATGTGTGGATAATGTGGATTGATGTGAATGGATGAGTGGATAATGTGGATTGATGTGGATGATGTGGATGGATGTATGGATGATGTGGATTGATGTTTGGGTAATGTGGATTGACGTATGGATTGATGTGGATGGATGTATGGAAGATGTGCATAGATGTATGGATTGATGTGGATGGATGTATGAAAGATGTGGATGGATGTGTGGATAATGTGGATTGATGTGGATGGATGTATAAATGATGTGGATTGATGTGGATGGATGTATGGAAGATGTGGATGGATGTGTGGATAATGTGGATTGATGTGGATGGATGTATGGATGATGTGGATTGGTGTGGATAATGCAATTGGATGTGATTTGATGTGGGAACGATGTGATGTGATAGGTGTTCCACGGGAACACTCACGGGAACACGGATTATGGAAGGAGGCCGGAAGCAATTAATGCGAGAGAGCGGGATTGTAGCCATGGGAACATAAAGACGCACATAATTTTTCCATATTTTTGTGCCGAAGTGCAATGTAAATCGTTTTAGGCCAATGTGGGTTCTAAATGAGGGTTCTAAGTGTATTAAGCAAGGCTCACTTATGGGGTTGTCCGCCCATGTGTGAAAGAGGCCTAGGGTTAGGGTTAGTGACATCTCTACAAAAGAGATATTAGCTAAAGAAAGTGGACTTTTTTGCCATTCTCATAAGCTATTGAGTGAAGCTCTTGAGCTCTCAAGCTATGGCAGCTCTCTAACTCTCTCTCTATTGTACTCTAATGAGCATCAAGCTCCAATGAGTATAGCTCCACTTCATTCTCTTAATCTGTTTTAGCATCATTGAAGTAGATTAATCTATGATTAGTTGAATGCTTCTTTCTTTCTCTTGTGTATGCTGCATGCTTGTAGAGAGAGTGTGTGTAGTCTCCATTGATGCAAACTCTTGCCCACTTCATTGGCAATGAGTTATTCATGGATACACTCTCTCTATGAGCTTGTGGGTTTGTAAATGTTACATTCTATGCTTGCTTAAGCTTGTGGATTAGTAGATGCACGCTTATGGGTTTGCTGGCATTTAGGGAAGCTAAGATTTAATCAATGTTTGAATGGGATTAAGAGATTGCTATGCATTGCTTGTTCTCTTGATTAGTGTAGTGGATTTAAGGGATTGAGAGATTGATTGAGGTTTTGAATGGTTGAATCGTCAAGTGGTAGTTTGTGTATGTGAGCTCTCCCTCATGGGATAAGCCTTCATGCACTAATCGGGTCGAGTCCTCGGATTGACATTGTGTTTCTTAACACATTTGTTGATCGGTAGTACTCTATGAGCACTATATTGCACGGTAGAGAGAACCGCTCTACAATGGCGCCGCTGCCGGGGAGCGAGTGCCTACATTAGTTGAGCACCATACACACACTACCACTCCTTGTTAAGCTCCAATCGGTTGCAAGACTGTTGGATAGGAGAGCAGGATTTGGGACTAATTTTGGTATTTATTTAAGACTAATCTATTGTTAAATTCTCTTTATTTGTCTTGCAATTTGAGTGCGATTGGCTAGCTACGCTTCTCACTTGAGGTCAGGACAAGGATTCAACACACGGGAAGGATTGGAGGTAGGTACTAAGTTACCTGCAAATTTCAATTTGTGTGCGAAAGAGAGAGGCCTGTTTTTGCATTTCTGTCATTCTGTTTGAGGATAATTTTTACAGTTTCAATTTTCTGCATGTTCATTTTATTTTCTGTTCTTAGCTTAGTTTAGTTTTCTGCATCTTTAATTTTGTGCATTTTAGTTCTCTGTCAAACCTGCATTTTAGTTCTCTATTAAACGTGCACCTGTAGAGAAACTGAAATCTGTACACACACATGAAGATTGAACATTTCGAATTTGTTGTACACGCATTTAGTTCACTGCACACGCATTGAATTCGCTGCAAATCTCACAGTTGTACACGCATTTAGTTCACTACACACGCACTTCAAAAAAGAAAAAAATAATAATAAAAAAAGAAGGCGATTGTGTGTGAACAGCACACCCCGCGGAGAGACCCACACACCGCACCATAAAGACCGCCACCGCATCGGATAAGGGGGTGCCAAACAAAAAGAGTGGAAAATTTTTCCATTTTCTGCCGCAAAAATTTGGGAGGTTAACTTTTTGAGAGGAGTTAGAAAACACCCATCGTCGAAATTTCGGTCCCGGAACCATTTTCCCATAGTGAGTCAATATGGGAAACTGGTAAATTTTAGGCGATTTTTGATCCTGAAAAATACGCTATTCTTTTGGCCTAATGTGTTTGAGGGGGTTCAAAATGGGTTCTGTGGCAAAGTTTGAGCCAACTTGAAAATTTTTGGATTTTTTTAAATTAAAAAAAAACGTTAAAATTTGATCTTATGCACTTGCGGTCGGGACGTCATATAGACACTGCCATAGGGCTTAGGGCACCTTCTAGAGTACTTACGCAGGAAAGTGGGACCAATCGGTAGGAAATTTGGCAGATATTGCTGAAACCTTCTTCGAATCCCAATCTGATACCCTTTCCAGGACAACTAGCTCATTGTCTATGGACAATCTAGGGCTGTCAAATAGTCATCCCTTAGCCCCAAATAGGACACCCACAAGATCTTTTAATCCATTTGAAGCCGACACCATGGGGTTACCACTCAATGTGAGACTTCAATATGTCTACACGAATGCTCAAGGAGCTGAGATCTTTAGGGATCCACAACAACGGTATCTCGTTAAGATCGCAGACTTTTTCTCAGAGTTTGATAAAGCACCTATAGTCAATGACCATGGTAACATGTACATGGGTGGAGATGGTGTTCGCTACGAAGTCACCTATCATCCAGAGAATGTAGACAAATTAGGGGAGCTCTCTAAAAGTGAGCCTTCCAGAGCAAGGGAGTCTAGAGATGATTGGCTCATTGAGCCGGACATGCCTGGACCATCCAATGCCCAGTCCTCAAAGCCATCCACAGATGATTTACTTTGTGTAGATCTAAATTTGGAAAGGGACAGGAAAGGCAAGAGCAAAATGGATTAGGGGGCTGAGAACCAATGGGAGTTTGTACGACAAATTCCAGTGACGAAGGTCTTTCAGGATGACCCACTTCAAGAGGTCTATAAGGACTCTTTAGAAGGATATTATGCCACAACTAGATCGCGAGAGCTAGATCTTCCTCTAGCACTTGTGGTGGTAGTCGAGAAGCTTGCAGGATACAAAAATCGAATCATTGATAAATGGGCCAATGAATACCGAACCTTAGATTGGAAGGAAATTCGTGAGCTCACGTGGAGAGGACAACCATTATTCATGGAAGTGTTCTCAACTAATACAGCTAAACCAGGAGAGACAGCCTTTCTTGGAGAAATTGTTGCTCCTCCCTTACGAGAATTCACTAGAGAGGGACCCTCGACATCAAAGTGGACCACTGCAAGTAGCCCAACTCTAGCACCAAGATATTATCCTACACCAAAAGTGCGACCACATATCACACCACAACAACGTTTCTCTCACTATGACAATCGGAGGGTAGGGGAGCCAACTCGGCCTCCCATAAATGCACCTCCTGAAATGCAGGTAACAAGATCTTTGGAGGGGGTTGGTGAGGCAGGTAATAGGGCACCCACACCAATTTGGGATGCATGTGGACCATCTTACCAAAGAGAGGAACAGTTCCCACTGAGAGTGAGAGGCCGTAGGTCCTATGATGAGTATTCAAGACAAGTAAGGCCATCAACTCTTCAAAAACTGGTAAAGAAGTATGAAGGGTCGGGAGATCCATATGACCATGTAGCAGCATTTAGGCAAGCACTTCGAGCGAGCAAGTGACTAACAAGCATATGCAAATTGAAGGATTTGGGCTCACTCTTGAGGGAAAGGCCCTTGCTTGGTTTCAGGCACTAGAGGCTTCAGACAAATCTTCTTTACGAGTTTTGGAAGAGAGATTCATTACTGCTTTTTCCTTGATTGACACAGTAGCAAACATCTACTCTTTCAAGCAAGGCGAGACTGAGAGTGTTAGAGACTGTGTAAATAGGATGAAGCAGACATTAATCGTTGCCCAGAAGATGAGAAGCCCACCCAGAGTCGATTAATTTCTCTCTTCTTAAAAGGACTTAAAAATTCAACATTGCACACACATCTCTATGCAAAGAAGCATACAAATTTCAATGAGCGTTGCCATGATGCTATGGATTTCACAGATAACTTCAAATTCCAAGATGGTACTGGCCCTGAGGTACAACCTAGAGATCAGTGGGGCGATGACCAAAGTTCAGGGTCTAGCGCACCAATAAATCTAGACCAGATAGCCAACCTAGTACTAAGGAGATTGGGACAAACCTATTGCCCACCCATGCAGCCACAACAACAGCAGCAGCGGTAACCATAAAACCGAAGAATGTAATACCTTTTCTCCTCTAGTCACAAACCAACCCACAAAGAAGTGGTGCCAGGCCTGTGCTTGGAATTATACCCACACCACACAGGAATGTACTCGCATTGCAAGAATGAGACAAGAACGTGAGCAGCAAAGGGGTGCAGTGGCTCCACAAATGCATCAAGAGTATACTAATTTTGAACGTAAGCCACCGATGGCACAAGAACAAGCACGACCTGTACTTGGAGCTCAACCTCCTGCTCCTGGGACTGCTCCTATGAGGTTTGTTGGCTATGACAATTCAAATGTGTGTAGAGACTTGGTAAACCCAAGCTATGTGGAGGAGGAATATGCATCATATTCATCCAAGGAAAATCTTTTTGAAAGTCCCGCATATCCAAGCCAAGCACTGGAGCCTTAACCGGGGGAACAAAATTCTTTGATGTTGCTAGGCGGCTACCAACCTAGGACTCCAGGCCCCTCAGGTCAATGGCAGCAAAGGAAAGTAGAAGCCAAACTAATGGACCCCTGTTATGAGTGCAGAGAACTCCATTGGGCTCGTGATTGTCCACATCGCCCAAGGCAAGCAGCTCGATCCAATACAACAGTACCACAATTTCCACCAATCGAAAGATATTGTCTAGGGTGTTGTGTAGAACACTTTCCACCCAAAGGATTGCTGAAACCACATGAGGAAGGTACCTCTCAACCAAAGGTCTCACTCAACTTTGTAGGGGCAGTTCATTAGAGAATGAGGATGTCATGCCACTTAGAGTCATGACTAGATCACAGACACGAAATGCGAAAATGCAGACTGATGAGACACCTCGAACTAGGGATGCAAAGGCAAATCTAGTGGACAAGACCCTACATTCCAATAGAAAAAGGACCACTAGGAGGAAAAAAAACCGCAACAAGCAAACTAAGAATGCATCCACTAGTTCTCAAGAAGTCTCTAAACATAACATGAAGGATCAAGCTTTTACATCCCAAGAAGTGAATGAGGAGCATCAACCTCTTTACAAAGGCCATTTTTCTAGACTATAGGATACATTTTAAAAAAGCCTTTTAGGTTTAGGAAAAAGTGATGGGGCATTCATTTGAAGATGTGGACACCTCTGAACCTTTAAACTGTCATGAGACTAGAGTAGGGTGGCACTCAGTTCTGCATGCTTTGTTGTTCACAGGTAGAGGTAAGCTTTTCTCGCCTTGCATGCTTCCTTCCAAGCTCCCTCTAAACATTTCAAGCCATTTGTCCTACATGCACCCTATTTTTTAAGCTAGAGAGAGAGAGGCACCGCAAGGGTTACTTAATAGGGGATACCTCTTTTAGAAGATGCCTAAGCCTACTAAGTCATCTCAAGTTGGTCACACAAGAAGAGGCTTCCCATTGTTGCAGAGCAATTGTAGAGAGCATTTTGTAGGACAGCTGTAGATTTTGTAGCTATCCATGGTCTGTCAACTGTCGGTAAGGACCCAGGACAAATTCGAGAGATTTCACAAGCTGATTGGACCAATGTGTTTGCATGTCCAATGCCCAGCCTTGGACGACAAAAAATCAAGCATGATGAAGTCAGGGGGAAGAGTACCACGAGGATTTAATGCTCCTCCATAGGAATGTCTACCAGGAGCTTCCTAAGAATGGTGAGTTGGGTGTCTGCTTTGCAAAGGGGTTTGCACTTGAGCGGTCGAAGGTTGCACCAGAACAAATCAATTGGGCTCACTTTGTAGAGGAAGCAATGAATTGGTTACAGAAGCACAATCAGTTTTGGAAGGCAAGATGGATCAAGGAGAACAGGGTTCTGAAGAGATTGCACGGTACTTCTACCATGTGGGGTCAATTCCTCGCTCGACTACCTATAGAAACCAAGTTCAAGTTATGGTGGTTTCTCTAAAAAGTGTGCCTTATCAAGGAAGAAGAAGATCCCCTCAATGAAATGGTGGTCTCCATGGGCCAGAGAGGGGCCAGAAGATATCGAATTTGGTGTCAGAGATCGAAGAAGCGAAAGGATCACTGTAAGAGGCAAACAATGCCTTACACTTGGCAAAAGGTTCACTCAGCCAAAAGAGAAATTTTGAGGAGATCGAGTCATTGTTGCTTATTGGAATGCAAGGTGTCTCTCATATGATCTCAAGGGTCCAGAATTTGTTTCCAAATGAGGATGAGATACATGATCTTGAAACGAAGGTTGCCAGCTTTGCTAAGGTACCATATCTATCTCTTCTTTTTGGTGTAGCTATCTTTCCTTAGTTGTATTTAAATGTCAGTTTTAGACTGCACTTGCAAGATGATCAATATGCATTGAGCTTTGAAGCACTGCTGCTGCAGATATGTTTGATTTGGTGCTTTGAAGCACTACACATGCAAGATGATGTGCTGGATTATGCTTTGAAGCAATGCTGGATAGAGCATGGTGCTTTAAAGCACAACACATGACCTCAATGATGTTCCTTACTCAATCTGCATGGTGCTTTAAAGCACTGCATGCCTCAGACAATATGTTGGATGGTGCTTTGAAGCCTTGCACAAGTGCTTGATTCTATGTGCATGGTGCTCTGAAGCACAACACATGAGCTCAATGATGTGCTTGGATACAAAATCTGCATGATTCTTTGCAACACTACACATATGCTTGCTTCTTTCTGCATGGTGCTTTGAAGCACTATACATGCAAGCTATACATGTAAGATGATGTGCTTGACTCAATATGCATTGTGCTTTGAAGCACTACTGCACATATGCTTGACAATAAGCATGGCGCTTTGAAGCACTGCACATGCAAGACAATGTGCATGGTGCTTTGAAGCACTATACATGCAAGATGATGTGCTTGACTCAATATGCATTGTGCTTTGAAGCACTACTGCACATATGCTTGACAATGTGCTGATAGTGCTTTGAAACACTACACACATGCAAGATAATGTGCTGATAGTGCTTTGAAACACTACACACATGCTTGTTTTAATGAGCATGTTGCTTTAAAGCACATCACATGAGCTCAATGATAATGCTGCACATATGCATCCCTACTGCATGGTTCTTTGAAGCACTACACATATGCTTCATTTAATCTGCATGGTGCTTTTAAGCACTGCACATGTAAGATGATATACTAGATGGTGCTTTGAAGCACTGCACAAATGCTTGTTTCAATGGGCATGGTGCTTTAAAGCATAGAACATTAGCTCAATGTTGTGCTTCACTACTTCTACATGGTGGTTTGAAGCTTTGCACATGTGCTTGATTCAATCACATGGTGCTAATACTGACGTGCATACAGATTTCATGTTTCTCTGATTATGGTGCACTCTATGGCAGGCTACTTTGGAAGCCAAAGAGAGAACTTTGGAAAAAGCAAGATTGAATTTCAGCTTTGCGTTGGAGCTACAGAATAAGGCTAATGGAAGTGCTCGTATCCTGGCTCGGCCTCTTTTGTCAGCTCCACGTGTGGAATGGTAGGAGGATATAAGCATTTCTGGCTTTAGTGAGTGCTATGGGTGTGGTCATGCCTTCAACGCATGTGCACTCGAGGTGTTTTCCTTGCCTTGCCGACACGTTTATCATTTCATGTAGAGAGATAATAGAATTTCACTAAACTGGAAATTACACTAGCATCATAGAGTTACTCCAATATGAAAATACAAAGGAATGGGGTTCTATTTATAGGAGAGGGAGGCCACCAACCAAGTCCAACTGGGATCTAGAGGCTTTCGGCTTCACTTTGATCCATGTTGGACGAGTTTAGCTCACTTTTCTGATCTAGTTTAAAAGAGGAGAGAGGAGAGATGAAATATCTCATTTTTTGAATTAAAAATGTGGGGTAATTATGGGATTTAGGCGCCTCCTTCATCAGCCCCCTCCCCCTTCTTGAGGTGTCGAAATTCCATTTTTAACTAATAAATCTCCTAGTTAACTCTTCATCTTGTGTGGAAATTTACTCCTTTTTGGGGGGACTTTCTTTTATTCTTGCATTTTTCTCATTCCAATAATGGGATTAACCCTATTGGCCTTGAGAACACTCTTTGGACCTTAATCCATAATTTTCTGAAAATGTGGACCCTTAGGCTAAGGTGTTTAATACACGTATTCAATTAATTTCTAATGCATATTAGAAAACTCTTTTTGAACTTTTGTGTCAAGGATATTCATCTTAAATAAAAGGGATAACTTCATATCCAAAAATATCTCAAAACTATATTACCTCTCTCTAGAATATTTTCTCTCTCTAGACCAAAAACAAAGGAAAATAATGTTTTCTTGCACTCTGAATTAGAGGATGGTTACATGGGACTGAGAGGAGAACTTATACATCTTTTAGGGGCTAAGGAGGAACCTTACATCCTATCCCACTTGAAAAATGCAAGATGTCCTCATCTCGCAAAGTGGGGGTAGTCCGTTATCAATTTTTCTTCTTTCTCCCAAGTGGCGTCCTCAAAAGGGTAGAACTTCCACTTGACCAGAAACTCTCTAAGGACTCTGTTCTTGAGAGCCTTCTCCCAAACATGTAGGATTTCTTCGGGTTGGAGTTCCATCTGGCCTTAAGACTAAGAAGTCAACTGTTCATCATCTAGCACATGACTCGAGCTGGGTACATAATTTTTCAGTAAACTCACATGGAATACATTATGTACCTTGAGATGGGGTGGTAGAAGAAGTTCATAAGCTAGATCTTCTACTTTCTTAGTAATGGCATACAGCCCACAGTATCTTGGAGACAACTTTTTTTTTTGCAGGGTAGAACAAAATTGTCCCCTACTTGTAAGTAAGTTCCAATATATTCATCTGGTCCCTCAAACATAGGTTCATCTGTAGTAGCATCTTCAACAGGATCATGTTCTTTAGGAATGACTGTTATGTGACTCCATTTCTTTATATAGGCCTTGTTCACACACATCCTAGTTGCATGGCACATGCAAGCATCACAATAGCAAGATATCTTCCTGGTTTTGAGCTGGGTTGAGTCAACCTTGTTGTATCCACAAATGCTATGGAGTGAGCAAGAGCCGGTAATTGTTGCACAATGCCATGGATTTGACCTATCCACATCACCAATCTGTACATTCCAAAAAAGTCTTGTCACCACAAGACTCTCCTTAATATAGCTAGTACTTGCTGCAGTGCAATGCCACCACATCAGCCGCACACTTCAAATCCACACCATCTGTCTTGAGTTGCTCATGAGTAAGTGCCCTTTTGACTACTACACCTACTCTGTCATGCTCACCTTTACCATGGCAGACTCAAAAAAGTTCCATGTCATCTCCATATTGGTAATAGCATAGTACCTGCTCACAAAATAAAATGGACGTTTAGCCTTGAATTGAGCAGCACGTCAGACCATACCCAATGTTTCTTGAATTCCAAGCCTTCTTTCTGTAACCATTGTGAATGGTGCAACTCTTTAATCATTGTGTCATCTTCAGCCTTGTGATGATAGGTTATGTGTACAAACAGCATGACTTGATCGGTGTGCCAATGCATGAACTGTATCTCATTTTGCTCCTTAACTGAGTAATTCTCTACAAAATCCACAACTAACACAATTACATCTTGCGAAAAGTTCTTTATGCACTGTTAAAATTGCTCGGCTTGCCACCTGTACACAAAAGTGTGTGCAATGAATTGTTTAGTGTGAACTTTCAACATCTTCCATACATCTCCATACATCAGCAGAGCGACAAGCATGTCCTTTTGAGAGAGGACCTTTCTTACTTTTTCTTTACCCTCATCGTCTCAGCACCCACAATAATGTCCTTAAAGATTTTTACATTGCATACTTTCATGGAACTTTCTTGCTCAGTTGGATAAATATCTAGCTTCCTTTCTGGTCCACACAATTTGCACTCACCCATTAGGCATCCTAGCTTGTGAAATGCAGAATCAGAGGGTTTGGGACACACAGAAGACTCCCAAATCTATGTGACCCCACTAAACACATGCTCATCGGCAGCACACTTCCCAACTATGTCAACTTTAAAGCAAATTCTACAATTGCATCCACACGATGGTCCATGGTGTCCATACGAGGATGTCCGAATGCAATGGGCTGCCTCCTTGAGATATATCATCTACATATGTTTGATGCAACAAGTGTTTCTGTCTTTTAGCTTACGCCGCACAAAGAATGGCTTGAACTTTTCAAAACTACACTGACCAATAACCATCTGTGGGTTTGCAGCTTTGAATCTCAAAAACAAATCTGTCTGCATACATAAGAAGTAGCAAATTTATTACTTTTATGAAATGCATCATAATAAAAAAAAGCATGAAATATGTATGCACATTCAGAATGAATCAACCACACATGCAAAGCTTCAAAACACCATTCAGGAATGAATCAAGAACATGTGCAGTGCTACAAAGCACCATTTAGAATGAATGAAGCATATGTGTAGTCCTTTAAAGCATATCTGCAGTGCTTCAAAGCACCATTTAGAATGAATCAACCATATGTGCAATGCTGCAAAGCACCCTGTAGATTGAGTCAAGCACCCTGTAGATTGAGTCAAGCACAACATCTAGCTCCTATGTTATGCTTCAAAGCACCATGCACATTGAATAAAGCATTTCTACAGTGCTTCAACGCACCATCTAGATTGAGTCAAGCTCATCATTGAGCTTTTAAAATATTTAACTTCTCTCATGAGCACATGTGTAGTGAGTAAAAGAACCATGTAAAAAGAATCAAGCATGTGTGCAGTGCTTTAAAGCACCTGTAGATTGAGTCAAGCACAACATTGAGATCATGTGCAGTACTTCAAATCACCATGCATTTGTGTAGTGATTCAAAGCACCATGCATATTGAGTCTAACACATCATCTTGCATGTGCAAAGCTTCAAAGCACCACACATTGAATCAAGCATATATGCAGTACTGCAAAGCACCATGCAGATTAAGTCAAGCTCATGCACAATGCTTCAAAGCACCTATGTAGTGGTTTAACAACACCATTCAAATTGAATGTGCAGTGCTTTACATAAGCATACTTCTATGCTTTCAAGAGCAACATAAACGCAAAGGCATGCTGAATTTTCAAGTCAAGAGAAGTATAACTCATGCAAATGCTGAAAATATTCACATAAGAAAAAATTGATACTAAAAAACAAACATTTTTGCATCTATATAGTTTGCATAGGCAACTTACCTGTGTCTCATCAAGAAAGTGGATTGGATGTTTTTCATAGGTGCATCTTCCGATCCGTTGATGACGACAGATATCCTTCTTGTTTGGAGAAACATGGGTGTTCTCGATCCAAAAGGCACGAAACAAATCTTTGACCTCATCAAACTTGCTTAAGGGCATTGGTCTAGTCGTAACTTCATTGGAACAATGCCTCTTTTTGGGCTTCAAATAAATTTCTAGGATGTATATCTAGTAGCTTTGCAGTGCGTGTAATGGTAATATCTTCATAACAATTTATTGCACTTGTCAAACAAGTCAACGCACCTCGTTTTACAAAAAGTTCATCACTTGATTTTGGAGCTTTAATCAAGTACATAGACTCTTTGAATGCACGAACCATATCTGAGTTGGCATGCCATCCCTCAATGTATTTTGCAATACGTGCATCTTGTAAGACCTCATCCATATTTTCGAATCCCATCTTCTTCCCAATTGCTTAACCAAGTAAACATAAATTCTCTCTTTTGCTACGTTCCTTTGATCTTCATCTGATACCATTATTGTTTTGGTCTTATGTTTGGCTACGGCTCTTTGCTCTCTTCTTCGAAAAGCCTCCCAGGATCTAATTATGCTCTTCTCTGGAGATGTGGAAATCCATTTGAGAGTGTGGTTGCCCTTGCATTTGTAAATCTGAAATCAGTTCTGCTTCAATCTGCTCTAGCCTTATTGCCTCAACACTCTCCATATGAGAGAGAGAGAGAGAGAGAGAGGTCCTCAAATAAGATTAGGCAGAAATAGAGTGAATGCATTGAGTTCCCTCTTGGAGGTGTGGTAGCCCATAACACTCTTTCGTACTACTTCATGAAATTTCTTTGACTCTCCATAGGTTTCACCCAACAATGGCCATCATGTGCTTGCTCCATTCCTTGCATTAGAGAGGCTGAAGGATCACGTACATTCAGTAACTCAAAAGCCACATTGCCATTATAGATTTGAGGAATCTCTTCTACCTTCTCAATATGCGTGCTTACTAATAACATTCTATGAAGAACACCTACATGAGATTCCTTAGACAATAAGTATTTGACCACACTCTTTTAAAGTGGTGCACCTGTGGGAGAATTATCTATTGTAAGATCAATAATGACTTGCTTTGGTGTGCTTGTTGTAGTGTTGCCTAACTCTCCTATTATTGGAACAACAAGGTATTCTATTGTTATAACTTTTTCAAAGATATAACATGGTTCCTCTCTACTGGGTCTAGCTGGCTAGATAGATATAAGATGATCTACACCATCATCTTGTGGTTTGATTGCAAAAACTTTCAATCCAGAATGAGGACATAACATTTCATCAAAATCATCAAGTTTAGTAATATGAAAACATCCCTACACAATTCTAACAATAGGATCACTCTCCAAACCTCCTACAAAAATGTGAAAAGTTATGTTCTCCATGTCAATAAAGAAAAATATAGACTAAAAGAAGATAGGAGAGAAAGAGATCTTTATTTGCCAGTACTATATCTCACAAAATCAACTCACAAACACACAACAAACTGATGAAAACGAATTCAAATTTTAAACACTAAAATTATACATTAGACTAAATTTTTAAAAAATATATTCATTTTTTAAAAACTATTATTTTTCATAAACATAAAAAAAATCTTCAATCATTATAAATAGTGTCATTAATATACAAAATCTAAATTTTATTTTTAATAATAAATGCTTACATAATTGACTCCCATAAATAATTATTTGTTTAGCTATCTTGGATTTTCATGAGTAAATGTAATTTGTACGGGGGTGGTCATACCGTTGTGATTAAAATCATAATTCTTGCATGATTATTCCATTTAATATATTAAATTTTGAGTAATGATGTCTCCTTTTTTATGATCACTTTTAATGGATGCTATGCGAAGCCTCCTCTTTTTGTTTAGATGCAATGATCTTTTAAATATATACATCAACTTACTGTAAAAATCACACTTGCCTACTATAAGCCTCCTCTTCTCTTCTCTGGTGAGGTGTCGTCTCTCTTTCTCTCCTCCCTTCCTCCTCCTCCCCTTTCTCCTTTCATTTTTCCTTGTCCTCTCTTCACCAGATCAATATCTTTCTCTCTCTCGCCTCGAATTGTTATTTTTATTAGGGAAAAAATAAGCAAAAAAACCTTTTTTATTTTTTAAATCATTTTTTTTAATTTTAAAAACCAAAAAACTATTTCTAATTTTTTAACAAAGTCGCCCTTAGTGAAAGAGGGTCCCCTCACTAAGGACGACATAGAGAGAGAGAGAGAGAGAGAGAGAGAGAGAGAGAGAGAGAGAGAGAGAGAGAGAGAGAGAGAGAGAGAGAGAGAGAGAGAGTCTCCCTAAGTGAGTGGAGGGTTCCCTCATAATGGGCGATGCCACCCTTAGTGAGGTTACCCTCACAAAGGGCACCGTCGCCCCCCTTAGTGAGGTGTCATCCCACTCAGGGCGGTTGACCTTAGTGAGGGGACCCTCCCTAAGGGGCACCGTCGCCCCCCCTTAGTGAGGTGTCATCCCACTCAGGGCGGTTGACCTTAGTGAGGGGACCCTCCCCTCACTTAGGGCCACTACCCTCTCTCTCTTGGAATCAGACCAGGATTCATAACCTAGAGAATGAAAAGTTTGCTGAAGGAGAAGCTGCTGAAGCATTTATCTCATGGATCAAAAATCTCCAAGATCAAATGGCTACTGTAGGGATTACACACACTAGTGAGGAGTTGGCCTAGAGGTGCATCCGAATGGCAAGCTTAGTGCGGATATAGGTTATGTGTTGGAGAATCCCACTATGTACAGGAAAATTGTGGGGAGTTTGATCTATGACTCGATTAGTAAACCAGATTTGAGTTATAATGTTGGCTCAGAGAGCCAGTTTATGCAGGCTCCATGCAAACCACGTCTTGACATGGCATGGAGGAACCAGTGTGACACCAACCGTCTGGAAAGAAATACTCAGTCCTGAAACGACCTTAAAACCTATTTGAGAAAGAGATTTGGTCCCCTTGGATTTTTGGAAATCAAAATGAACAAATTCTTAGAGCTAAAGCACGGGAGAAAAACCATCGAAGAATATCATCAGGCCTTTGCTCTTCTAATCAAATATTCACCACTTCTAGATGAAGAGCAACTCATGGTGGCCGGGTTCATTCGGGGAATCAACGAACCCTTGGACACACTTGTCAAAAATGCCAAGCCAGTGTCCATGGCTGAAGCTCTCAGAAGCTTTCATTATAAAAGTCCGCCAAAGCCAGCCCCCTCATCCTTCAAGAGATTTCAGACACTGGGAAGTTCTTCCAACTTTCCGCCTCCAAAGAGACACCAAGGTCCTAACCAAAATGTGGAGACAGGAAGCTTCAAAAATGGAGGAAGACCTTTCCCCGAAGTACATTCTCAGGAACTCTCGGCTCTCTCCAGAATGCAAAGGGAAGACCTTCAAAGCGAGAACAGATGCTTCAGATGTTAAGGACTTGGGCACCAGCTCAAGGATTGCCCATCTCCTTCTGTGGGCCAAGGAAGCCAGGGTCCCAGAGTTCCGAGACAGACTCCTTCATATCAGTCCAATCAGGGTCCTAGCGCCAAAATCAGGGTAACCACAGAAGAGTGCTAGCTTAGCCTGCAGCCTCCATGCAAAGCAGTCTCCAAACTCCCTCCCAGAATTGGAATAACCAAAGAGAGAGAGTTCCACCTCAGACTGCAGCAGTAAGAGTAGTCACCATAGTCGAGGAAGTGGAGGAAGAGAAAGGACAGATCTATGCAGCAGCAATTGAACATCAGGGGAATAACCGTCAATTCTCAGTCCTCTAGACTCCAGCAGAGTACAAGGGTAAGAAATTCAAGCTTTTGATTGATTCACGCAATATTCATTCTTTTATTTCCCCACGATGTCTGTGTAAATTAGCCCTAAATCAAAAATCAAGGAAACCTATGCAAGTGGAATTAGCCAGTGGGAAGATTCTTTTCACTCACCTTGAGACTGACCTTATTCAGTTTTGCCTAGATGGGAACGTAACAGAGTGCCAATTCTTCAGAGTCCTACCCCTGGGAATATATGATGGAGTGCTTGGAATGGATTGGCTCCAAAAGAATCAGGCTAACATACATTGTCACAAAGGACAAATCTCTTTCCTTTACCTTCACGGGAATAAAGTTCAAGGAATTGAAATTTCCAGATCCCCAGTGCTACAATTAGTCAAGGCTTCCAAATTATTAAAAGGGCTCAGAAAGAGGCAAGCTGTGTATCGTTAAAATGAATCCAGTAGACATAAAATGCAAGGCTAAAGAACTAGAGTGGTTAAGTGAGTATGCAGATGTGTTTCCTGAAGAGCTGACTGAGATGCCTCCATCTTGTGAAGTAGATCATGAGATCGAAATAACCCCCGGAGCATGCATACAAAATGCCAGTCCCCGAAGCCATAGAACTTAAGTAACAGTTAAGACAACTGTTAGAATAGGGATTCGTCAGACCCAGTGTCTCACCTTGGGGTGCGGCCATTCTTCTTCTTTCAAAAGAAGAAGGATGGAACGTTAAGACTCTGTATTGACTACAGAGGACTGAATCAATTCACAATTAAGAATAAGTATCTTATTCCTAGGATTGATGAACTTCTCGATCGGTTAAGTGGGACCCAAATGTTCACAAAGATAGATCTCAAATTCCGGTACTACCAGATCAGAATCAAGGAGCAAGACATCCCAAAGATAGAATTCAATACTCGCTATGGGCATTATGAGTTCACAGTCATGCCGTTTGGATTGACTAATGCCCCAGCGACATTCAATCGTCTTATGCAAGATTGTGGGATCCCACTGCCCCCTCTGCGCATTGATTCCCGGATGGTAGCAGCGAAAGTAGCTTGTTCATGCACGGGGCAGGGTTTCCCACTCGAGGCTTCGCCCTCGAATGTCCGAGCACGAGACTAAGCTGGTGGTCATTCTGAAAACTGCAACCGGGAGAATTTCCCATGCCCCGAAAACGGGGACGATTCTACCATTTTGAATTTCTTAACAAATTTTTCTAAAACGAAGTCAAGACTGATCTAACCTTCATCTGAATAAACTAGATCGAAGGGAAACTATAACAGACTTAACTTGAAGTAATCAACGCTTTTTTCCTAATTGAATTAGGCACAGCCGTTGATCTATTCATTTGAGAAGTCTTCAGGTTATTATTTAACTATTCGAGTTCTAAGCATATTCCTATTGATCAATTTTATTATTAAAACTCTACTAATTCCAACATCCGACCCATGGGTTAGCCACCGCCCAACCACTGGAATTGGTAGAACCAGACAAGTACTCACCCACCCATAATTGAATGCCTTTCTTAACTTTTGCTTTAGAATATAGATACGCACACACTCCTCTTTAAACTTTAATTTATAAAACAATCCATTGACAAACAATTATTGGTTACAGATGTCATAACTCAAAATTTCCATTCAATCCTTGTTTCTCACAAAACAGTATCACTCTGGACTCTCTATTGAGACCAGTAGGTCAGCAAATGAGATCCAGTTAATAGATTACAATAATTTTCTCGCCATCAAACATATATATATCTTCCATGACATACGCATGGGTGTCCTAATAAGCACCGCGAGCCCGTGCATCGCCTAGTCAGAACCCTCCAAGATCCTCCTTAGGTGTTCTGGCACTTCACTCAGGGACCGCTTCGTCGGCCCTCGCCCATCGTACCGGAAGCACACCATTTTACACCATACCTAGGCTGGTCAAGACCTGGGCAGGTTTTTGTCGCGTGAGCCGTCCTTTGAACACTCCTCGCCAGTTGTTGCAACAACCAAACTTCCCTTAGAAAAACACATATACCAAATGCTCCCTCCAACATTCTGGCGTAAGATAGTCCTTTAAGAAAACAGGGTTTCTATGCAAGTTTTCAGTTTTGATTTTATTTTGAATACAATGAGTATATCTTAATTCCGTTTCCCAAGACTTCTAGATCACAGGTCTGGATTTCCAAGCAAAATTCCTCGAATTCTGAATTCTTGATGCTCAGAGAAACAATATGAAAAGTTTAATTCAAACAATTTGATTACTTAACTAGGATAAAGAAGGGCTGAATTTAAGAATGAGAGAGGGGGAAAGCCTTTCCAGCAAGGCATAGCATCAGAATATCATTTTAAAGATAACAAAAAATTAGAAAACCATTAAAAGAATAAGAAAAAGTAGGATTTCTAACTTAAATAAAATTATGGGAGCTTTCCTTTGGCTTGATGGTTTGAGGGCTCTACTCTTGTTTGCAACAAGAGTGGCCACCAATTCTTTAGAAGAGGGAATGGTCAAAAACTAATGAATTATTAAGAAATTCAGAGTTTTTGGCTCTAGGGAGGAGTAGAGTAACAATGCATAAAACACTATTAAGCTTCAACAAAGGGGGATGCTTCTATTTATAGGAAAAAGTGAGCTTCTAACCAAGCAAATTGATTCTAGAATTTTCCAGATCAGTTTGGTCAATTTTTGACCATTTTTGGGTTAGTTTAGCTTACTTTTTAGAACTAGACTTGAATTAGGAGAAAGGAGAGATGAAATATCTCAATTTATGGGAATTTGAAACTCCACCACACATGTGAAATAGGTGCCTCCTTCATGAGGGGGATTCCGCACATCTGAGGTGTCAAAAATTCATTTTTTTAGTATTTCCTTTGGTCCTTAGTCCACTCTTCATCTTATGTGAGTATTTACTCATTTTTGGGGGGATTTTCTTTATTTCTTCTATTTATCTCCACCACACATTTGGATGAATCTGATTGGCCCCTCAAAACCTTAATTTAAAATTTTTAAAAAATATGGACCCCTAGGATAAGGCCTTTTGAACATATTATAATTGATTTCTAATGCACCTTCTAAAAATCTTTTTGAACATTTATTTTGGGGGAATTTATTTTAATAAGAAGAGATATTTTTCCATCTAAAAATATCTAAAATCTGAATAACCTCTCTCTAGGTAAAAACAGGTAGAAACAAGATCTTTTATATTTCTGAAGAGGGATTTGATTACAGGGGAAGATACTGGATGTCTTGAGAGGCTGGGGAGGAATCTTACATTCTCTCCCACTTGAAAAACATGAGATGTCCTGATCTCGCAAACTGGGGGTAATCTCGTATTAACAGTTTGACTTCTTTCTCCCATCTTCAAAAGGATAGAACTTCCATTTGACCAATAATTCTTTCAGAATTCTGTTCCTAAGAACCTTTTCTCAAACATCAAGGATCTCTTCACGTTGGAGTTTCATCTGCCCTTGGGTTGAAGAAGTTAAGATTTCATCATCAAGCACATGATTTGGGCTTGGTATATACTCTTTAAGATTACATTATGTACTTTGAGATGAGGAGGAAGAAGAAGCTCGTAGGCTATCACCTAAATTATGTACTTTGAGATGAGGACTTGTAGAAGAAGCTCATAGACTAAGTCACTTACTTTCCTTATAGTCAGATCTGGTCCACAATATCTGGGGGATAACTTCTTGTACTTCCCAAGAGATATAGAACTTCTTTTGGGGCATACTCGAATGAAGACCATATCTGCTTCTTCGAATTTTCTGTCTGACCTCTTCTTATCTACATACTGCTTCTGTCTATCCTGGGCAGTTTTTATATCTTTGCGAATTGACTACATCTCTTGCTCCATGTCATCAAGCATCTATCTAGACATCTTAACCCTAATCAATGGGTCAGCGGACCAAATTAATGGAGTTAAGCAATCTTGTCCATACAAAGCTTTGAAAGGGCTCATCCCAATACTTTGGTGATAAGAAGCATTGTAGGTGAAATCGACTAGGTGCAGATAGCTTAGCCACTTCTTGGGTTCCCTGCCACCACAGCATGACCAAAGTATATCTTCGATTACTTGGTTCACCCTTTCAGTTTGACCATCGGCCTCAAGGTGGTAAGCTGTGCTAAGATCCAAGAAGGTTTCTACCGCTTCAAAAAATGCAGTCCAAAATCTTGCGGTAAACTTGGGTAGGCCATGCAATTTGAAAATTTCTTTGAGGAACACTCTGGCCACATCCACTGCAATGTAGGTTTCTTTTACTGGAATCAGATGGGCAACTTTGGTTAGTCTATCAACTACCACGAAGATGGAGTTGTAACCTGATTGCACTGAGGGTAATCCAATAATAAAATCCATACTGAACCATTCCCACTTCATCTGGGGGGATGTCTAATGGATGTAACTTCCCTGGCATTTTTACTCACTCGATCTTGACTTTCTGACAGGTCAGACATTGACGTACATGATTAAGCACGTCCTTTTTTAGACCAAGCCAAAAGAAGCTTTTCTTCACAGACATGTAGGTTTTGATGAAACCTGGATGTCCTGCAATAAGGCTGTCATGGGGCTGCTTTTGGAATGGATTGGCTCCAAAAGAACCAGGCTGACATTCATTGTCACAAAGGAACCATCTCTTTCCTTGACATTCACGGGAATAAAGTTCAAGGAATTGGAATTTCTGGATCCCCAGTGCTGCAATTAGTCAAGGCTTCCAAATTATTAAAAGGGCTCAGAAAAAGAAAAGCTGTGTATGTCGTTAAAATGAATCCGATAGACATAAAATGCAAGGCTAAAGAACTAGAGTGGTTAAGTGAGTATGCAGATGTATTTCCTGAAGAGCTGATTGAGATGCCTCTGTCTCATGAAGTAGATCATGAGATCGAATTAACCCCCGGAGCTCAGCCAATAGCCTAGCGTGCATACAAAATGACAGTCCCTGAAGCCATGAAACTTAAGGAACAGTTAAGACAACTGTTAGAGCAGGGATTCATCCGACCCAGTGTCTCACATTGGGGTGTGCCCATTCTCTTTTAAAAGAGGAAAGATGGAACGTTAAGACTCTGTATTGACTATAGAGGACTGAATCAGTTAATAATTAAGAATAAGTATCCTATTCCTAGGATTGATGAACTTCTGGATCGGTTGTGGTAACCAAATGTTTACAGATAGATCTCATATCCGAGTACTACCAGATCAGAATCAAGGAGCAAGACATCCCAAAGACAACATTCAATACTTACTATGGGCATTATGAGTTCATAGTCATGCCGTTTGGATTGACTAATGCCCCGGCGACATTCAATCGTCTTATGCAAGATAATCTCAGAGAATACTTGGATGATTTTGTTCTTGTCTTCTTTGATGATATCTTAGTATACTCAAAGAATGCTGCAGATCATGAAGATCATGTGCGCAAAGTCCTGGAAATCCTAAGGAAACACCAACTCTTTGCAAAGAAGAGCAAGTGTTCCTTCTTTGTTGACCAGGTGGAATACTTGGGATTCATAGTGTCAAAGGATGGGATTTCTCCTGACCCTGCAAAGATCCAAGCAGTAGTTGAATGGCTAGAACCCAAGTCTGTAAAGGAAGTTAGAGGATTCCTAGGGTTAACCGGATGGTATAGGATCTTTATACCTAGGTATGCTCAGATAGAATCCCCTTTAACTAACCTTCTCAAGAAAAGTACACTTTTTCAATGGACTGCAATGTGTCAGAGTGCCTTTGACAAGCTGAAGATAGCCTTAGTAACCAACCTTGTCCTTAAATTGCCAGATTTTACCAAACCCTGAGGTAGCTACTACTGATGCCAGTGGATTTGCCTTAGGTGGTGCTCTAATGCAGGAAGGTCATGCAATGGCCTATGAATCCAGAAAACACAGAACACATGAGATGAATTATGCTGTCCATGACTTGGAGTTACTCTCAGTAGTGTATGCTCTGAAGTTGTGGAGACATTATCCTCAAAAATGATGTACTTAATCATGTAAGGAAATGCTTGATGTGCCAAAGAGTCAAGCCAGAGAGAGTCAAGATGCCAGGGAAACTGCAGCCTCTAGACATTCCACAGATGAAGTGGGAATGCATCAGTATGGACTTTGTCACTGGATTACCTTCACTGCAATCAGGTTACAACTCCATTTTTGTTGTAGTTGACAAGCTAACCAAAGGTACCCATCTGATTCCGGTGAAAGAAACATACTCTATAGTTAGTGGATGTTGCTAGAGTTTTTCTTAAGGAGATCTTCAGATTGCATGGTTTACCCAAAAGGATAGTAAGTGAACGAGATCCCGAATTCACATCAAAATTTTGGATTGCGTTCTTTGAAGCAGTAGGAACTTTCTTGGATCTCAGCACAGCCTATCACCCCAAAACTGATGGCCAGACGGAAAGGGTGAATCAAGTAATTGAAGATATCCTTTGGTCATGCTGCAAGGAACCTAAGAAGTGGTTAAGTCATTTGCATCTGGTCGAATTCGCTTACAATGCTTCTTATCATCGGAGCATTGGGATGAGTCCTTTCAAAGCTTTGTATGGACAAGATTGCCTTACACCGTTGACTTGGTATGACCCATTGATCAGAGTCGAAATGTCCAGACAAATGCTTAATGACATGGACCAGCAGATGCAATCAATCCGTAAAGATATAAAGGTATCCCAAGATAGGCAAAAGCAGTATGCAGATAAAAAGAGATCTGAGAGAGAGTTTGAAGAATCAGATATGGTCTTCATTCGAGTACGACCAAAAAGAAGTTCCTTATCCTTAGGGAAGTACAACAAGCTCTCTCCCAAATATTGTGGGACATATGCTGTCATAAAGAAAGTGGGCGATCTAGCCTACAAACTTCTTCTGCCTCCCCATCTCAAGGTACATGATGTATTCCATGTTTTCTTAAGAAGTATGTACCTAGCCTGAATCACGTGCTTGATGATGAGCAATTGATCTCTCCGACACAAGGCCAAATGGTACTGCAACCTGAGAAAATCCTTGATGTTCGAGAGAAGATTCTCAAGAGCAGAGTCCTCAGAGAATTCTTAGTAAAGTGGAAGTTCTTCCCTCTAGAAGATGCCACCTGGGAGAAAGAAGAAGAGTTGGCGAAGGATTACCCCCACTTTGCGAGATGAGGACATCTCACGTTTTTCAAGCGGGAGAGGATGTAAGATTCCTCCTCAGCCTGAATATCTAATAAGCCTCTACTTAAATCCCTTGTAATCATTCTATGTTTCTGAATACAAGAAAATATCATTTTTACTTGTTTTGCCTAGTGAGATAAAAATTTCTAGAGAGTGGTAAATCAATATTGGGATATTTTTGGATAAATAAATTCTACAAATATCAAAAAAATGTTTCCTTGAAATAGAAAATCAAAATAGATTTTCCAAGGTGCAATTGGAATTAATTAAAATTGATTCAGAAGACCTTAGCCTAAGGGTCTAGATTTTTGAATTTTTTTTGATTATGGTCTAATTAAGGTTCCTATGGACCAATAAGATTAATCCAAGTGTTGGGACAAGATAAATCCAAAGAATAAAAGAAAATATCCAAAAATGAGTAAATGCCCACATAAGATGAAGAGTTGACCAAGTACTAGGTTTATTAGTTAAAAATTATGAAGTATTAATAAAAAAATGAGATATTTTGGAGTAATCATTCATTTTTCACACATTTGTAAGGAAAAGGGAGACCTTCAAGGAGGCGCCTACTTCACATGCTTGGATGAGTTTAAAACTCAAAAATAATAAGATATTTTTATCTCTCCTCTCTCCTTCCTAGATCAAACCAAATTAAAAAGGGAGCCAAACTGGTCCAAAACTTGTCCAAAGTTAGCCAAACTAAAGCTGGAAAATTCTAGAACTTAGTTGGACTCGGTTAGTGGCCTCCCTCTCCTATAAATAGACCCTCATTCCTTTGTATTATTATCTGTGAACTAAACTATGCCAGGATTACTCTAAACTAAGCTTAATTTCTATTATCATCTAAAAACCTCTACAAAATTGAAGAGATTGGAGCTTCTCTCTCTCTTCAATCTTCCTTGGTGACTCCTACAACATACCAAACCAATTGATTGGTTGGGGGCCTCTAATGTGATCAAAGAATCAAGTAAATTCGAAGGTAAAGTGTGGATTATTATCTTTTTCTTATTAAAACTCCAAATGCTTCTCTTCTCAACCCCTATCAAGCTTGAGAAGCTTTAATTTGAATGGCTTTTGATTACTATTGAAGTTCTTTTATGAATTGTAATAAAGAAACACATAAATTTTCATTTATGCTTAATTTGATGGTTTTTAAGCATTTATCTCTCTCCCCCCAAAGAAAGGTCATTCCTATGACCTTTCTTTCCCCCCAAAGAAAGGTCATTCCTATGACCTATTCTCAATCCAAATGAAGCTTCTCATGAAGCATTTCTCTAAGCATTTATCTCTCTCCCCCCAAAGAAAGGTCATTCCTATGACCTATTCTCAATCCAAATGAAGCTTCTCATGAAGCATTTCTCTAATCCAAAAGTAATTTCTATGCTTGTCTAATTAAAGGCCAAAATAAGGCTTTTTAAGGCTTTTATGATATTTATTTCATAGAGAAATTATGACTCAATCCATAATTGGATAATGATCCAGTTAATGGTCATTCTAATCATATCAATAATATTAAACTAAATTCTTTCAATTAAATTTAGAATGATCGGTAATAGTAGCGGAGCTATGGCAAAATTTCTGTAAAATAAACACATAAAACATTTTCATTCATAATATGAAAAGAGGACTTCCTACCATATTCTAGGAATTATTATCCTAGATTAATTGAATGATTCTCATTGTAATCATGGAGAAATTGATTTTTATGTTTATGCATAATTAGTAAATTAGGAAAAAGAGAAATTTCTAGTAATTTATTTTTATGTTAAAAGAGTAATTCCCATGACATTGGAAATCCATGTATTCCAATGATTTAGAGAAAAAAAATTGGAATGCTAAAACAATGTATATTTTATGAAAGATTTTAGTTAAATTTATCTTTTTGTATAGATAAATTTTTATGATGAAAGAGGAATTCCCAACATATTGAAATTCAAATATTTAAATAAGGAAAGTATAATTCCTAGTGCAAAGGAATTAATCAAGATTTTTATTTAATTTTTAAGAGAAAATATAGTTAAATTTATCTTTTTATATAGATAAATTTTTATGATGAAAGAGCAATTCCCACAATATTGGAATCCAATTAATTAAACAAAGAAAGTATAATTCCTAGTGCAAAGGAATTAATGGAGATTTTTATTTAAAACGATAAAAGAGGAATTCCCACTATATTGGAATTCAAATGTTTAGATGAGAAAAGTGAAATTTTTAGCTTAAAGAAATTAATGGTTATTTTTATGTAATTTTAAGAAGAATTTCAATAGATTTAATTTATGGAAAAGAGGAATTCCCATGATAATTGGATTGCACTCATTGAAATGAGAAAAAGAAGGATTTCAAGTTTATTAAAAAAAAGGTATTGATATTTTAGTTAAAAGATGAATTTCCATGATATTTGAGAAAAGATGGATTTAAATTAAATTCTAATGTCAAAAGATGAATTTCCATCATAATTCTACCTAATGAATCAAGGTTGAGAATTTATGTGGGAAAAAGAATATCTTGGATATTTGAATTGGTAAAATCACCAAATGGATATTTACCCAAAATCTAGATGTTTAGTTGAAAGGAATCATGGTAGAGCTAAACTGAATGAATTTAGTTAGAGTATGTGAGGTCGGGCAGTAAACCTAATTGTCCTTCTCTCAAACTGAATCAGACAAAAACTTCGTGACCAATTTGAGTTACTAAATCCAAAGAATAGACTACCGGAACTAATCTAGTTTTTCCCTGACCAATCTCACCAAGAATCTAGTTGGATAAATGGATAAAATGACGGGTAGATTGCCCTCATGAGAGATCAAGGATCCTCATTATGGAATTGGGAGTTATTGGAAAAAGGGTCTTTGGAACCGATCTCAAACTGGAATCTCACTTGCATTGGAAACTTTGTTTTTTATTCAAAGGACTGTTTTACACAAGAATGCTGGAGGAAGCATTTGGCTTATGTTTTTCTAAGAGGAGGTTCCCTGCAACAAAGCCTGCTGAGGTCTTGACCAGCCTCGGTATGGTTAAAATGGTGCGCTTCTAGTACGATGGGCTAGGATCAACGAAGCTGTCCCTGAGTGAAGTGCTAGGACACCTAAGGAGGATCCTAGAGGGTTCTGACCAGGCGATGCACGTGCTCGCGGTTGCTAGGACACCCAGGCATACGTCATGGAAAATATCTGATGGACAAAAAGGAAAGGTTTTTTGGGAACAAAAATTTGATACTAGATCTCTTTGGTTGGCCAGTTGGTCTTCAACAAACGGAGAGTTCAAAGGATGCATTTTTGTAATACAATGGACTTGGAATTTTGGAAAATGATGATTGGAAATATTATGATTTTATTCAAGGATTGTCTTAAAGCCAGTCGAATCTGCTATAAATGGCGATTTCATATTGGGTGTGTATGTGGCAATTTCATATTGGGTGTGTTTGATTTTTGCATGAATCGCTGGCTAGGGGGCCTGGGAACTCTTTTCCTTGATACCCGAGAAAAAACCCAATCAAATCTTTATAAAGGAATCCCACCAATTCAGTGGTCGCGAGTGGTTGGCTAACCCATGGCCGGATGGCTGGATCGGAGGATTCAGAAACAACTAGATACGATTAGTTATGTTAATCAGTTTAAATCCTGAGAAGACCTAGTTTTGTGGGGTGGGATCATCGGCTGTGCCTTGGAAATGAGGAAAAATGCAGTGATTCCATGGACCAAGTGCAAGTCTCTTCTTGATTTGACCATGTGACTTCAAGTTTGGTCAGATCAGTTTAATTTAGTCAAGACTTGACTCGTTAGAGTAATCTCCTAGTTAAAAGATTTTTCACCTTCCTGGAGGAATCGCTTGTGCCTTTCAAGCGAGGGGAGTCTTCCGGGCTCGGTCTCCTCCAGGGACCGCCCCCCAGGCTAGCCTCTCGTCCTGGACATTCGCGGGTGAGGCCCCGAGCGTGCAGGAGCCTCGCCCCACGGAGGAGGCCCCGACCCCGATTTCACCGCTGACAGGAGCCCCGAAACGGGCGGGCAGGGACCTCACATGATCAGAACCCTCTAGGATCCTCCTTAGGTGTCCTAGCACTTCACTCAGGGACCGCTTCGTCGGTCCTCGCCCATCGTACCGAAAGCGCACCATTTTAATCGTATCGAGGCTGGTCAAGACCTCGGCAGGCTTTGCCGCGAGCAACGTCCCTTGACGACTCCCGCCAGCTATTCCAACGAACCTCCTCTTAGAAAAACATAAGCCAAATGCTTCCTCTAGCATTCTGGTGTAAAACAGTCCTTCTAGAGGTTCCAATGCAAGTAAAATTCCAATTTGAGATTGGTTCCAAAAACCCTTTTTCCATAATTCCCAGTTTCATAATGAGGGTCCTTGATCTCTCATCAGGGTAATCTACCCATCATTCATTCTGATTGTCCAAGTAGATTCTTGGTGAGTTCGGTTAGGAAAAACTAGTTTAGTTTCGGTAGTCTATTTTTTGTGATTAGAAACTGGAATTGGTCACAAAGTTTTTACTTGATTCAGATCAAGGGATGGACAAGTAGGTTACTGTCCGTCCCTCTTGTAGTCCTAACCAAATTCATTCGGTTTAGTTCTACAAGGATTCCCTTTAGATAAACATCTAGTTTTGGGTAAATATCCATTTAGTTATTTTACCAATTAAAATATCCAAAGATATTCCTTCTATCACATTATTTCTCAACCTCAATTCATTAGGTAGAATTATGGTGGAAATTCATCTTTTGACACAGTAAAATTTAAATCAAATCCCTCTTTTCTTAATTATCATAAACATTCTTCTTTTTAACTAAATATCATACCTTTTTTTATTGAATAAACTTGAAATCCCTCTTTTTCTCATTTTATTGAGTGCAATCCAATTATCATGGGAATTCCTCTTTTACCAAAAATTAAATCTATTTAAAATTTTCTTAAAAATTACATAAAAATATCCATTGATTCCATTAAGCTAAAAATTCCACTTTTCTCATTTAAATATTCGAATTCCAATATGGTGGGAATTCCTCTTTCATCATTTAAACTTATCTATGCAAAAAGATAAATTTAACTAAATTTTCTCTTAAAATTTAAATAAAAATCTCCATTAATTCCTTTACACTAGGAATTACACTTTCCTCATTTAAATATTTGAATTCCAATATGGTGGGAATTCCTCTTTCATCATTTAAACTTATCTATGCAAAAAGATAAATATAACTAAATTTTCTCTTAAAATTTAAATTAAAATCTCCATTAATTCCTTTACACTAGGAATTACACTTTCCTCATTTAAATATTTGAATTCCAATATGGTGGGAACTCCTCTTTCATCATTTAAACTTATCTATGCAAAAAGATAACTTTAACTAAAATCCTTCTTTAATTTTTAAATAAAATATACATTATTTTAGCATCCCAAATTTTCTCTTACTTCATTGGAATACATGGATTTCCATTGTCATGGCGATTACTCTTTTAACATAAAAATGGATTACTAGAAATTCCTCTTTTTCCTAATTAACTATTTATGCATAAACATAAAAATCAAATTTTTCATGATTATAATGAGAATCATTCAATTAATCTAGGATGATTAATCCTAGAATATGGTAGGAAGTCCTCTTTTCATATTATGAATGAAGATGATTTATGTGTTAATTTTTTTTAAAATTTTACCATAGCTCCGCTGCTATTACTGATAATTCTCAATAATTTTAAAAACATAAAGTTTAGTAATATCATATGATAGAATAACCAATAGGATCAATATCCAATTATGGACTTGTTTCCTAGTTTTTCCATGAATTAAATATCATAAAAGCATTAAAAAGTTGCTTATTTGGCCTCAATTTGATAAGCATAGAAATTAATTTTAGATTAGAGAATTGCTTCATGAGAAGCTTCATTTGAATAAAGAATAGGTCATAGGAATGACCATTCTTTGGGGGAGAGAGATAAATGCTTAAAAAAATATTATAATTTAAGCATAAATAAAAATTTATGTGTTTTATCACTACAATTCATTAAAGAACTTCAATTGTATTAAAAAGCCATTCAATTGAATGCTTCTCAAGCTTGAGAGGGGTTGAGAAGAGAGAAACATTTGGAGATTAAAAAAAAAGACCATAAACCACACTTTACCTCCTAGATTGCTTGATTCTTTAATCAAAGTAAAGGCCCCCAATCAATTGGTTTGATATGTTGATGAGGACTCCAAGGAAGATTGAAGAGAGAAGGAAGCTCCAATCTCTTCAATTTGTAAAGGATTTTGAGAGGATAATAGAAAATAAGCTTATCTTAGAGTAATACCGGCATAGTTTAGTTCACAGATGAGAATACAAAAGAATGAGGGTCTATTTATAGGTGAGGGAGGCCACTAACTGAGTTCTAGAATTTTCCAGCTTCAGTTTGGCTGAATTTGGACAAGAATTGGACTAGTTTGGCCCCCTTTTTGATTTGGTTTGATCCAGGAGAGATAAAAATATCCTATTATTTTTTAGTTTAAAACTCATCCATACATGTGAAATAGGTGCCTGCTTGAAGGGCCCCCTTTTTGATTTGGTTTGATCCAGGAGAGATAAAAATATCCTATTATTTTTTAGTTTAAAACTCATCCATACATGTGAAATAGGTGCCTGCTTGAAGGGCCCCCTTCTCCTTTACCAATGTGTCAAAAATGAATGATTACTCTAAAATATCTCATTTTTTTATTAATACTTCATAATTTTTAACTAATAAATCTAGTACTTAGTCAACTCTTCATCTTATGTGGGCATTTACTCATTTTTGGGTATTTGATTTTATTCTTTGGATTTATCTTATCCCAAAACTTGGATTAATCTTATTGGTCCATAGGAACCTTAATCCAAAATTTTTAAAAAATCTTGACCCTTAGGCTAAGGTCTTATAAATCATTTTTAATTAATTCCAATTGCACCTTTGAAAATCTATTTTGATTTTTTGTTTCAAGGAAACATTTTTTTAATATTTATAAAATTTATTTATCCAAAAATATCCCAATATTGATTTACCACTCTTTAGAAATTTTTATCTCACTAGGCCAAACAAGGAAAAATAATATTTTCTTGTATTCAAAAACATAGAACGATTACAGGGGATTGAAGTAGAGGATTTTTGTTATTCAAGCTGAGGAGGAATCTTACATCCTCTCCCATTTGAAAATTGTGAGATGTCCTCATCTCGCAAAAAGTGGGGGTAATCCTTTGCAAATTCTTCTTCTTTCTCCCAGGTGGCGTCTTTTAGAGACGGAAGAACTTCCACTTTACTAAGAATTCTCTGAGGACTCTGCTCCTGAGAATCTTCTCCCGAACATCAAGGATTTCCTCAGGTTGGAGTACCATCTGGCCTTGAGTCAGAGAGATCAATTGTTCATCATCAAGCATGTGCGACTCGGGCTAGGTACATACTTCTTAAGCAAACTGACATGGAATACATCATGTACCTTGAGATGGGGAGGGAGAAGAAGTATAAAGACTAGATCACCCACTTTCTTTATGATAGCATACGGCCCACAGTATCTGGGAGAGAGCTTCTTGTACTTCCCTAAGGAGAAGGAACTTCTTTTTGGTCATACTCAAATGAAGACCATATCTGACTCTTCAAACTCTCTCTCTGACCTCTTTTTATCTGCATAATGCTTTTGTCTATCTTGAGCTGCCTTTATATCTTTACGGACTAATTGTATCTGTTAGTCCATGTCATCAAGCATTTGTCTGGACATTTTGACTCTGATCAATGGGTTAGACCAAGTCAACGGTGTAATGCAATCTTGTCCATACAAAGCTTTGAAAGGACTCATCCTAATGCTCTGATGATAATAAGAAGCATTGTGAGCAAATTCGACCAGATGCAGATTACTTAACCACTTCTTGGGTTCCCTGCTCCAACATGACCGAAGGATATCTTCTATTACCTGATTCACCCTTTCTGTCTGGCCATCTATTTTAGGGTGATAGGTTGTGCTGAGATCCAAGAAAGTTCCTACTGCTTCAAAGAACGTAGTCCAGAATTTCGATGTGAATCTGGGATCTATTTTAGGGTGATAGGTTGTGCTGAGATCCAAGAAAGTTCCTATTGCTTCAAAGAACGTAGTCCAGAATTTCGATGCCATCTATTTTAGGGTGATAGGTTGTGCTGAGATCCAAGAAAGTTCCTACTGCTTCAAAGAACGTAGTCCAGAATTTTGATGTGAATCTGGGATCTCTGTCACTTACTATCCTCCTGGGTAAACCATGCAATCTGAAGATCTCCTTAAGGAAAACTCTGGCCACATCCATTGAAGAGTATGTTTCTTTCACTAGAATCAGATGGGCAACTTTGATTAGCCTGTCAACTACCACAAAAATGGAGTTGTAACCTGATTGCACTGAAGGTAATCCAGTGACAAAGTCCATACTAATGCATTCCCACTTCATCTATGGAATGTCTAGAGGTTGCAGTTTCCCTCGCATCTTGACTCTCTCTGCCTTGACTCTTTGGCACATCAAGCATTTCCGCACATGATCAAGTACATCCTTTTTGAGTTCTGGCTAGAAGAAGCTTTTCTTCACAGACATATAGGTTTTTATAAACCGTGGATGTCCAGCTATCAGGCTACCATGGGCTTCTCTTAGAATTCTTCCCTTTTTTCCCTCATCATTGGGGATACATAGCGGATTATTATAATACATGCATCTTTCATCTAGTTTGTATACAAGAACTCGACTCATTTCCTGAGGAGTCTTGCTTTCCTGCATAAGAAGGATAGAAATAGGGGCAAAGAATTTGTCCTACAAGATTTTCTCCTTTGCTTCATTGATCAATGGATTTGACACCACTGTTATTGCAAGCAAGGAGGTTTTTCTGCTGAGCGCATCTGCAACCACATTTTCTTTCCCTGGTCAATACTTTATTTCAAAATCAAATTCCTGCAAGGTTTGCATCCATCTCCTTTGACGCATGTTGAGATCCCTTTGGGTGAAGATCCACTTCAGACTTTGATGATCTGTCATCAAGGTGAACCTTTGTCCCAAAAGATAATGTCTCCACAACTTTAGAGCATACACTACTGAGAGTAACTCCAAGTCATGGACGGCATAATTCCTCTCATGTGTTCTGAGTTTTTGGATTCATAGGCCACTGCATGACCTTCCTGCAGCATCAGAGCACCACCTAAGGCAAACCCACTAGCATCAGTAAACGGTTTGGTAAAATCTGGCAATTTAAGGATAGGGTTGATTACTAAGGCTGTCTTTAGCTTGTCAAAGGCACTCTGACACATTACACTCTAGTGAAAAAGTGTACTCTTCTTGAGAAGGTTAGTTAAGGGGGATGCTATGTGAGCATACCTAGGTATAAAGATCCTATAACATTCGGTTAACCCTAGGAATCCTCTGACTTCCTTTACTACTGACTTGGGTTGTGGTCGACTGCTTGGATCTTTACGGGGTTATTCTACGACTGCTTGGATCTTTGCGGGGTCATGAGAAATCCCATCCTTTAACACTATGAATCCCAAGTATTCCACCTGGTCAACAGAGAAAGAAAATTTTCTCTTCTTTACAAAGAGTTGGTGTTTCCTTAGGATTTCTAGGACCTTGTGCACATGATCTTCATGGTCTGCAGCATTCTTTGAGTATACCAAGATATCATCAAAAAAGACATGAAAAAAATCATCCAAGTATTCTCTGAGAATATCTTTGTAAGAGTCCTCCCCAGCCTCTCAAGATATCCAGTATCTTTCCATGTAATCAAATCCCTCTTCAGAAATATAAAAGATCTTGTTTCTACCTGTTTTTGCCTAGAGTTAGAAAATGTTCTAGAAAGAGGTTATTCAAATTTTGGATATTTTTATGGAAAAATATCTCATTTGCTTCTTCGAGTGCTCCCGAAGAAACCTTTTCAAAAATAGGGTCTGCATTTTGTCGCGGACCATTTAAACTGTCAGCTTAGCAAACCAGCAATAAATATATTTTGGTAGCCACAGATTATTGTACCAAATGGGTGGAAGCCAAAGCATTAAGAGATAATAAAGTTTGTTTTGTAGCAAAATTTCTTTATGAAATGATTTGGATGGCCAATTGAATTAGTTAGTGATCAGGGTGGACACTTTGGTAGCCACAAATTATTGTACCAAATGGGTGGAAGCCAAAGCATTAAGAGATAATAAAGTTGGTTCTATAGCAAAATTTCTTTATGAAATGATTATGACCAAATTTGGGTGCCCAATTGAATTAGCAGTGTGATCAGGGTGGACACTTTTTGAATAAAGTAATTAAAAGATTAACTCAACACCATATGATTGTTCAAGTTCACAGTATATTATCTGCAAGCCAATGGTCAGGTTGAATCTTAAAATAAAAACTTATTGAGAATCTTGAAGAAAGTGATCAATGAAAATTGGACAAATTGGGATCAAAAGCTGTATTCTGCACTTTGGGTGTTTCGGACAACTTACAAGTCAGCAAACAATAGAACAAACACCGTTTTTTATGGTCTACTAATTGGAAGCAGTGGTTCCTGTAAGATTCCTCCCCACCCCCTCAAGATATCCAGTATCTTCCCTTGTAATCAATCCCCTCTTCAGATTAATAAAAGATCTTGTTTTTACCTGTTTTGGCCTAGATTAATAAAAGATCTTGTTTTTATCTTTTTTGGCCTAGAGAGAGAAAATATTCTAGAGAGAGATTATTCAGATTTTAAATATTTTTGGATGAAAAAATATCTCTTCTTATTAAAATAAATTCCCCTGAAACAGAACCTCAAAAAGATTTTCAGAAGGTGCATTAGAAATAAATTATAACCTGTTCAAAAGGCCTTATCCTAAGGGTCCAGATTTTTAAAAAAATTTAAATTAAGGTTTTGAGGGGCCAATTAGATTCATCCAAATGTATGGAGGAGATAAGTTGAAGAAATAAAGAAAATCCCCCCAAAAATGAGTAAATACTCACATAAGATGAAGAGTGGTGGACTAAGGACCAAAGGAAATACTTAAAAAATAAAATTTTGACACCTCAGAGTGGGGATTCCCCCTCATGAAGGAGGCGTCTATTTCACATGTGTGGTGGAGTTTTAAATTCTCAAATATTGAGATATTTCATCTCTCCTCTCTCCTAATTCAAGTCTAGTTTCAAAAAGTAAGCTAAACTGACCCAAAAATGGTCAAAATTTGACCAAACTGATCTGGAAAATTCTAGAATCAATTTACTTGGTTAGAAGCTCACTTTTTCCTATAAATAGAAGCCTCCTCCTTTGTAGAAGCTTAATAGTGTTTTATGCATTGTTACTCTACTCCTCCCCAGAGCCAAAAACAATGAATTTATGAATAATTCATTAGTTTTTTGACCTTTCCCTCTTCAAAAGAATTGGTGGCCACTCTTGTTGCAAACAAGAGTAGATCCCTCAAACCATCAAGCTAAAGGAAAGCTCACAGAAATTCATGTAAGTTAGAAATCCTCCTTTTTCTTTATTCCTTTTAATGGTTTTCTAATTTTTGTTTTCTTTCAAATGAAAAAAATGATGTTAGAAATCCTCCTTTTTCTTTATTCCTTTTAATGTTTTTATAATTTTTGTTTTCTTTCAAATGAAAAAAATGATGTTATGCCTTGTTGGAAAGGCCTTCCCCCTCTCTTCATTCTTAAATTCAGCCTTTCTTTATCCTAGATAAGTAATCAAATTGTTAGAATTAAACTTTTCATATTGTTTCTCTTTTAAAAGTGAAATTTGATTAGTTTAGAATGCTTTAAACCATTTGAGATAATTTTTAAGTAACTTGAGGATAGAAAAAATTAAAAAATGGTCAGCCATACAAAGGAAGTTATAGCAAAATTTTCTTGAATTTTGTGAAATAAGTTTTATCTTTTATTATTCAAAAAGAGTAATCCCCACCATTTGTGTATTCTAAAAGTGTTATTTTCATTCTAGGCATAGAAAAATGCATAGTGGAAATATTTTTATTATAAAAGTGTTATTTCCATTAAAATTTAAATTCTATGCATAGAAAGATGCATATTGGATATTTTTTTAATTATAAAAGAGTGATTTTGATTAGATTTAAATTTTATGCATAGAAAGATGCATATTGGATATTTTTTTATTATAAAAGTGTGATTTTCATTAGAATTAAATTCTATGCATAGAAAGATGCATATTGAAAATAAATTTTTTATTATAAAAGTGTTACTTTCACCAATATTGAATTTTATGCATAAAAGAAATTTTTTTATTATAAAAGTGTTACTTTCATCAAAATTGATTTTTTTTGCATAAATAGATGCATAAAAGAAATTTTTTATTATAAAAGTGTTACTTTTACCAATATTGATTTTTTTGCATAAAATGATGCATAAAAGAAATTTTTTTATTATAAAAGTGTTACTTTCACTAATATTGATTTTTATGCATAAAATGATGCATAAAAAAAATTTTTTTTATTATAAAAGTGTTACTTTCACCAATATTGATTTTTATGCATAAAATGATGCATAAAAGAATTTTTTTAAATATAAAAGTGTTACTTTCATCAAAATTGATTTTTTACATAAATAGATGCATAAAAGGATTTTCTTTGATATAAAAGTGTTATTTCCATAGAAGTTGGATTTTATGCATAAATAGATGCATACAAAATTTTTATATCAAAATAAGAGTTCTCTTTAATTCTATGTTTAAATCCCATGAATATTGGTAAATGAATAAGTAAATACTCTATGACAGAAAATTCTACCGTTTCATATTCTCTAGGATGGTAATGAGAAAATTTAAAAAAAACTATCAAAGTCAAAATTTTAGATAAATGATTAATTTATTCCTTATAGGAATTCATGATTAGTTTTAAATCTAGTTAAGCAAAATCCTCAATGATGGAAATTCAGTAAAGTGGTAATTGAAATATTACCCTTCGAGAAAGTTAGTTCAGGGAGAACCTTTCCAGACTCAAACCTTGAATTAGACTATGACCAAGACTTAATCTCCTTTCCAGACTCAAACCTTGAATTAGACTATGACCAAGACTCAATCTCCTTCGTCAGTTTCAAGAAAAGACGATGTGACCAGTTCAAGAAAATTTCACTCAAATCACCCATCGAATCTAAAATCAAGTTAAGACCCTTGATTCTGATCTGAGGATCAAGGTTACAGAATTCACGAAATTCTGTTGGAATTTTAGACCTGTTATCTAGAAGTATTGGGATACGGATTTAAGATATACCCATTGTACTCAAAAGAAAATCAAAACTAAAAACTTGCATAGAAACCCTATTTTCTTAAAGAACTGTCTTACGCCAGAATGCTGGAGGGAGCATTTGGTATATGTGTTTTTCTAAGGGAAGTTCGGTTGCAACAGCTAGCGGGGAGTATTCAAAGGACGACTCACACGGCAAAAACCTGCCCAGGTCTTGACCAGCCTGGGTATGGTGAAAAATGGTGTGCTTCCGGTACGTGTTGAGATATCGAGCTCATCTAGTGACGCAATGAACACTGATGACCCGCGCCTGGGGGATAGGCCCCACACTTACACACACCACTGGCATGGTTGGTGAGATCATGGGTGATATGCGGCTAGTGGGATGCAGGCTGTGTGACAGCCATTCTAGAGACTGGCATAGTTATAGCACCAGCTCATTTAGTTGGGTTCACACTATAGAGAAACCTAGTATGTATTTGGTTGAGTACCTTTTCATATGGTGTACTCTTATCTTTGTATATGGTGTGTTGAGTGTTGTGTGAAGAAGAAGAAGATTTTCAGCCTCTCACCTTGTGTGTTCTCTTTTAGGGTTTTGTGAGTGTGTGTGTGCTTGAAAGAGCTCAAGCTCTCTTCTCCCCTGCATCTATTCATGGTATCAGAGCCTGGTTCATGCTAAGGGCTGAGCTGCAAGCAAGAGAAGCACAGGAAGCGGTACGAGGGTAAGAGCTTCAACATAACTCATCCCACTAAGCACATATCACCCATGATCTCACCAACCATGCCAGTGGTATAAGTGTGGGGCCTATCACCCAGGCGGGTCATCAGTGTCCACCGCCTCACTAGATGAGCTTGATATCTCAACAGGTGGGTGAGTACTTGTCTGGTTCTACCAATTCCAGTGGTTGGAGGGCAGTGGCTAACCCATGGGCCGGATGGGGTGGAATCAGTAGAGTTTTAGGCTGGAATCAGTAGAGTTTTAATAATAAAATTGATTAATAAGAATACGTTTAGAACTCAAGTAGTTAAATATAAGCTTGAAGACTTCTCTAATGAATAGATCAACGGTTGTGCCTGACTCAATTAGGAAAAAAGCGTTGATCCCTTCAAGTTAAGTCTATAATAGTTTCCCTTCTATCTGGTTTATTCAGATGAAGGTTAGTTCAGTATCTTGACCTCATTAGAAAAATTCGTTAAGAAATTCAAAATGGTGGAATCGTCCTCGTTTTCTAGGCATGGAAAATTTTCCCGATTTTTGTTTTCGGAATGACCACCAGTTTAGTCTCGTGCGCCCATTCGAGGGCAAGGCCCCGAGTGGAAAACCCTGCCCCACGCATGAGGGAGCTGCTTCCGTTGCCAGCTCTACCGGGAATCTGCGAAGGGCGCAGTAGGATCCCACTGTTCCAATGGAATTTGTGGTACCTAGCTTAAGAGTGGCGGTGTTTGCCTAATTATCTCTCGAAGAATCTGAAACACACCGATTGGACTAGTTATTACCTCTGGAAGAAAAGCGATTGCAATGTCTGGACATCTAGTGTCATCCAGTGCCGAAGGAAGCTGTGGATTGATCGAAATACAAAGTTCAAATTTTTTGATGTCAATAATCCAGTTTTATTATTTAAAATTCTAGGATGGTTTGACATCTAGGTAAATTAAATTTGTGGTGGACGGACCCATATCGGATATTTTTCAAACTCGACATCGGGACATTCGAATTAGTGACATTGGATCATGGTGTGAAACTTCTAAAGCCGGTAAGCAGTTTGTGGTTAAAGCCTATCCTCCAACAAAGGCATAGTCCTTTCGGATACAGATGAATAGTAGAAGAGCTCCACAGAGATTTCTTTTCTTTGGATAGACTAGATGTAATCAATATGGCAATGTTACAAGCTACCTACAAGTATCTCTCACAATGTGCAAACAAGGCCGTATCTCTTCAGCAGGTGAGTAGAAGAAACAAAAGAAAATCTTCTTAAAGCAAAAAAAGACCTGCAATCTCTTTTTGCACTCAAACACTGTAAGATTCCTCCCTCCGGCTGTTGAGGTGTGTGCAGGTGTAAGAACCTCCCCTTCTGATCTTATAATTATTCCCCTCTCTGAAATAAAAGAAAGATCCTGTTTTACCCTGTTTTGGCCTAGAGAGAGAATATGTTCTAGAGAGAGATTATTCAATTTTTAGATATTTTTAGATAGAAAATATCTCTTCTTATTAAAATAAATTCCCCCGAAATAGAAGTTCAAAAATATTTTCAGAAGGTGCAACAGAAATAAATTATAATCTGTTCAAAAGGCCTTATCTTGAGGGTCCAGATTTTAAAAAAAATTTAGATTAAGGTTTTGAGGGGCCAATTAGATTAATCCAAATGTAGGAAGGAGATAAATAGAAGAAATAAAGAAAATCCCCCTAAAAATGAGTAAATACTCACATAAGATGAAGAGTTGACTAAGGACAAGGATATTAGTTAAAAAAAGAAGAGATATTTAGAGAAATGATGCATTTTTTACACCTTAGTGTGGGGAATTTTCCCTCATGAAGGAGACACCTATTTCACATGTATGGTTGAGTTTTAAACTCACAAATAATGAGATATTTTCATCTCTCCTCTCTCTCCTGCTTCAACTAGATCCAAAAAGTGAGCCTCTAACCAAGCAAACTAATTCTAGAATTTTCCAGATCAGTTTGGTCAATTTTGGATGTAAGATTCCTCCCTCCGGCTTTTAAGGTGTGCAAGTGTAAGAACCTCCCCTTTTGATCTTATAATTATTCCCCTCTCTGAAATAAAAGAAAGATCATGTTTTGGCCTAGAGAGAGAAAATATTCTAGAGAGAGGTTATTCAATTTTTAGATATTTTTGGATGGAAAAATATCTCTTCTTATTAAAATAAATTCCCCCGAAACAGAAGTTTAAAAAGACTTTCAGAAGGTGCATTAGAAATAAATTATAATCTGTTCAAAAGGCCTTATCCTAAAGGGTCCAAATTAATCCACATGTAGGAAGGAGATAAATAGAAGAAATAAAGAAAATCCCCCCAAAAATGAGTAAATACTCACGTAAGATGAAGAGTTGACTAAGGACAAGGATATTAGTTAAAATAGAAGAGATATTTAGAGAAATGATGCATTTTTGACACCTCAGTGTGGGGAATTTCCCCTCATGAAGGAGGCACCTATTTCACATGTGTGGTTGAGTTTTAAACTCACAAATAATGAGATATTTTCATCTCTCCTCTCTCTCTTGATTCACTAGATCCAAAAAGTGAGCTAAACTGACCTAAAAATGGTCAAAAATTGACCAAACTGATTTGGAAAATTCTAGAATCAGATTGCTTGGTTTAGAGGCTCACTTTTTCCTATAAATGAAGCCTCCCCCTTTATAAATGGTCAATAGTGTTTTATGCACTGTTACTCTACTCCACCCCAAATTCAATAACTATGAATTTCTTAATAATTCATTAATTTTTGACCATTCCCTCTTCTAAAGAATTGGTGGCCACTCTTGTTGCAAACAAGAGTAGATCCCTCAAACCATCAAGCCAAAGGAAAGCTCCCAGAATTTCATGTAGGTTAGAAATCTTACTTTTTCTTTATTCTTTTTATGGTTTTCTAATTTTTTGTTATCTTAAAATGATAAACAGATGCTATGCCTTGTTGGAAAGGCTTTCCCCCTCTCTTCTTTCTTAAATTCTGCCCTTCTTTATCCGTTGGAATTAAACGTTTCATATTGTTTCTCTTTTAAAAGTGAAATTTGATTAGTTTAGAGTGCTTAAAACCATTTAGGGATAATTTTTAAGTAATTTTAAGTTAGGAAAAATTGAAAAATGGTCAGCCATACAAAGGAGGTTATGGCAAAATTTTCTAAAATTTGGTAAAATAAGTTTTATCTTTTATTATCCAAAAAAAGTAATCCACACCAATTGTGTATTCTAAAAGTGTAATTTTGATTTTATGCCTAGAAAGATGCATAAAGATTTTTTTTTCAAAAGAGTTATTTTCATCAATTTTGATTTTATGCATATAAATATGCATAAAGAAATTTATTTTTATTTCAAAAGAGTTATTTTCATCAATTTTAATTTTATGCTTAGAAAGATGCATAAAGAAATTTATTTTTATTTCAAAAGAGTTATTTTCATCAATTTTGAATTCATGCATAGAAAGATGCATAACAAAAATTATTTTTATTTCAAAAGAGTTATTTTCATCAATTTTGATTTTATGCATAGAAAGAAGCATAAAGAAATTTATTTTTATTTTGAAAGAGTTATTTTCATCAATTTTTAATTTATGCATAGAAAGATGCATAAAAGATTTATTTTAATTCGAAAGTGTTATTCTCCTTAAAATTGAATTTATGCATAAACAGATTTTTATAAAAGTGTTATTTTCCACTAAAGTTGTTCTAATGCCTAAATAGATATGTAAAGAATCTTTATATCAAAAATAAGAATTCTCTTACATTCTATAAATGGATGTGATGAGAATAGAAGTAATGAGAATGAGAGGTAAATAGATGTGATGTGAAATAAATGTGATAAGATGCAATATAAACTGGATAGATGTTAATGTATGAGAAGTGATGAGATATAAGGGTAGATACAAGTGGATGAGATTTGATGAGGATAAATGAGGAAATAAGTGTTGAGATAAAAAAAGATGTGATTAGATGAGAATGGGAACACTTATAAATTGATGTGAATGATGTGGATGGATGTATGGATTGATGTAGATGGATGTATGGATTGATGTGAATGATGTGGATGGATGTATGGATGTATGGATGGTGTGGATTGATGTGTGGATAATGTGGATTGATGTAGATGGATGTATGGATGGTGTGGATTGATGTGTGGATAATGTGGATTGATGTGGATGATGTGGATGGATGTATGGATGGTGTGGATGATGTGGATGATGTGTGGATAATGTGGATTGATGTAGATGGATGTATGGATGATGTGGATTGATGCGTGGATAATGTGGATTCATGTAGATGGATGTATGGATGATGTGGATTGATGCGTGGATAATGTGGATTCATGTAGATGGATGTATGGATGGTGTGGATTAATGTGGATTGATGTGGATGATGTGGATAGATGTATGGATAGTGTGGATTAATGTGGATTGATGTGGATGGAAGTATGGATGGTGTGCATTGATGTGTGGATAATGTGGATTGATGTAGATGGATGTATGGATGATGTGGATTGATGTGTGGATATTATGGATAATGTGGATGGATGTATGGATGGTGTGGATTGATGTGTGGATAATGTGGATTGATGTAGATAGATGTATGGATGATGTGGATTGATGTGTGGATAATGTGGATTGATGTAGATGGATGTATAGATGGTGTCGATTGATGTGTGAATAATGTGGATTGATGTGGATGATGTGGATGGATGTATGGATGGTGTGGATTGATGTGTGGATAATGTGGATTGATGTGGATGATGTGGATGGATGTATGGATAGTGTGGATTGATGTGTGAATAATGTGGATTGATGTAGATGGATGTATGGATGATGTGGATTGATGTGTGGATAATGTGGATTGATGTGAATGGATGTGTGGATAATGTGGATTGATGTGGATGGATGTATGAAAAATGTGGATTGATGTAGATGGATGTATGGATGATGTGGATGGATATATGCATGGTGTGGATTGATGTGTGGATAATGTGGATTGATGTAGATGGATGTATGGATGGTGTGGATTGATGTGTGGATAATGTGGATTGATGTGGTTGATGTGGATGGATGTATGGATGATGTGGTTGATGTGGATGGATGTATGGATGATGTGGACTGATGCGTGGATAATGCGATTGGATGTGAATTGATGTGGGAATGATATGATGTGATAGGGATCGATGAAGAAAATAAAATTGTGGGAAGATGAGAAAAGATGGGGACTAATGTGAAAGGATGTGGAGTAATGAGAAAAGATGGAAATATTGTTGGAACTGTATTTGTATGTGAAATTTGTTTTTTAAATGACTGTTTTATGTCAAGAATGCTGGGGAAGCATTTTGACCGTCTTGTGAATGAGGTCGAGGAGACCTATCCAAGTTACAACTGCTGAGACGGAGAGTCCTCGGAGGACATCTCGTGTAGCAAGGTCGGTCGAGGTCTTGACAAGCCTTGGTTTGATTTAAATGGTGAGCTTCCGGTATAGTGGTGGATGAGGGACCAAGGAAGCAGCTTATGAGTGAAGCGCTAGGTGACCTGCAAAGGATCCTAGAGGGTGCTGAGCATACGATGCTCGAGCTCTGGGTCATCGAAGATACCCACAAGTACGTCGGGGAAGATATTGGAATAAGGAGTAATAGTTGTTTTCTGAATACGGGCATGGATCTGGTTGATTGACCTTGGTGGTCCTCAACGGATGAGTCCATGGCTCTTTTATATGGATCCGTTGGTTGATCTTGCGGATCTTCAACAACGGAGATTCCATTTTGATATGTGAATATATTTCCGGTTACTATGAGCTAGGAACTATCGAAAAGACCCCTGAGTGAACAGGTGGTGAGCGTTCTGGTTGCCAATGATGCCATAGGTACACCGATGAAGGAATGTTTGGAAATAAGGATTCAACTGGAAAATTAGAGGATTATGATCAATGATACTATGGTTTCATTAAATGATTGTTTTAAAGACTGTTGAATCTGAGAAAAAGGCAATTTCATATTGGGTGTGTAAGTGGTGTGACTAGTTTTAAGTTTGCATGAATATCCGGTTAGGGAGTCTGGTAACTCTTTTCCCTGGTACCCGGGACAACCTAACCAAATTCTTAATTGGATACCATCACTACAGTGGTTGGGCGGTTGGCTAACCCATGGGACTGGATGGCTGGACTGATGGATCCCAAAAATGAGACCAAATTTCTGTTGGTACGATAGATGAAGTAAATCCCAGATAAAAATTGTTCTATGGAAAAGAATCAACGGCGGTGCCTCTCAATGAGGAAAAAAGTGTTGGTCTCTCTGATCCAAGTGCAACCTTTCCCTTGATCTGACTATGGGACTTACGAGCTCGGTCAGATCAGTTTAGTTATTTAAGGCTTTTGACTGCATCAGAGAAAAGTTATCTTGGTGGAATCGCGCGTGCTGTCCGGGCAAGGGAAGTTTTTCCAA
Source organism: Cibotium barometz (assembly GCF_041138505.1). Lineage (NCBI taxonomy): Eukaryota > Viridiplantae > Streptophyta > Polypodiopsida > Cyatheales > Cibotiaceae > Cibotium > Cibotium barometz. The sequence goes on from NC_141110.1 coordinate 25,672,774, forward strand.
GTTTGGTTTTGGAAGAACCGATGGTTTAGTCTCTTGTCTGGATATTTGTGGGTGAGGCCCCGAGTGTAGGACCCTACCCCATGCAAGAAGTGCTACTTCCGCTGCTAGCACATTTCGTTACACAGTGGGGTCAGGGATCTCACAACACAAAGATCAAAACCTTGAAGGGGAGCAGGCACATTTTTGGAGCATCATTGAAATGCAGGCTCGGGAGCTATCACAAGTAAAACAAGAAAAAGTGCTGATGCAGCAAGAAATCCGCATTCTATAGAAGAAATATATAGATGCTGAGCTACAGAGCAAACACTTATTAAGTTAGCATATGTTTGTGATGGAACAACATGAAGCTCAAGTAAAGGTAGACATGGCAACTTTGTAGGTATTGCAAAGCAGAGTTAGTGCACTTGATGCAGTTGATGATGTGGAAGTTTACAAGCTATCAACCATAGTGAAGTTGATGCATATGAAGCTCAGATCCGCGACCTTATGGACAACCTATATGCCGGATATATAAAAGAATTCAAGAATATCATTGAAATGACATGCCACTCAGGTTTTCTATGGCGACAAAATGATAATGAATCCGGCACAGGCGGATTCAGTAAAGGAGCTAGAGGAGCTAGACCATCCAGACAATCTGGTCCCATTTAGCAGCCAGCCAAAGAGAGTACACAGATGGATCAAGGGAAGTCTACAAGAAAAGGCAAAGGAGACCAGGTAGGTCCGTCTAAAGATCCAGCGCTAGCTCAACTTCGAATGCAGTATGTCATAATTCAAGAGCAAACACGAGAATTTCATCATAATGCAAAACAATTAAAAAATGAAGTTGAAGCCTTAAAGCTAACAAATCAACAACTAGAGGAGCACAATGCATAGTTGGAAGATGACGTAGTTCAAGATTTGGCTAGAATCAATAAATTAAAGAAAAATGCTACATCCAATAAAGGACTCAAAGACACAACAGAGAAGCTAGATGAATACAAGTTAAATCTTCAAAGACTGCAAAATGAGCATAAGGAATATGTCAAAGAATGTGGAGGAAAGATAGGAGAACTCTAGGATTCAGTGCAAGTTCTAGAGAAAGAGATGCAGAGATGCGCAAGCTGTATACTGGAGGAAGTGGAAATATTGCACTCCAATAATTTGCCTCTTCCTTCAAGCTGGCGGATAGTGGAGAGAATCAATACACAGTTTAGCAGGGATGTGCTTCCATTGAATTAGCAAAACCATCGGATGATCAGCAAATGACAAAGTGCAGAGAGCGATCATGTCAATTCAAAGAATCTGCACAAAAGGGTTAGGCTGTCTTCCAGAGGAGTGACTTGAGCACAACATTGAGGTGCCATTACCTGACTATATGGTTAGAGTAACCAGTTGGAAGCCAAGGAGCAGATAGAACATGATTAAGAAGATAGCAATCCAGATAATCTTAATATTCTTGCACATTATTTTTTAAATTATTCGCAATCTCAATTTGAATCCTATAGGCAAGCACATCCATCAACCCATATTATAGATATAGATTTTAGAAACCCTTTAGATAGAATTGGATAGAACTGGATTAGGTTTTGAGAAGGATTTTGTTGAAGAAATTACAGAATCCAGTTTTACGTATACTTATTCTCGTCATCAAGTGAGTTCGCCTTTTGTTCATGGGGTGGACTACCCACCAGGTTATCCTTAGTCATTCAATACTTATTTGTCAAAAATAGTTGTGAGGATCCAATCGACATACTAAATGTACATGACGCTTTGTATCACACCCGTTAGCATCTTATGGTGTAAAGCGCACCGCTTATGTATTCACTCATTCATTCATAGAGAAGCAGTAATATATACGCAGTCCACTGATGGTTTGTCAATTACCTGTCTTTTATTTATATGTTTGTATTGTTATCTATTGATGTTCTTGTTGGAGCTATATATAGCTAGCCCTAACTCACTCTAGGTCTTGCCTATATATATGTGACTTGTGACTAATATGATTCATTCTTGTGGAGCGTATGTGGTGTCTCTTGTCTTGTCTCTCTCCCTCTCTCAACATGGTATCAGAGCGATTCTAATAATAAGGGAAGCATCTACGTCTTCTTGTTCAATTTATGATTATGATTTCATGTCTTACAAGATTGATCTTTGGTGATAGTTTTGTGTAGGGTTGATTGGTTCTTTGATTATATGTTGCCTATTTGTTGTAATTAGAATTGTTTCTTAATCGCACCCTTAAAACCAAAACCAGGTGCTGGTACATAGATGGTACAGTGTTGGTGAATCCTATCAAAACAGTTTGTCAATCAGAGTTTTGAGTCAAAAGTTAGGATAGTTCAGGAAACTGCATCTAAAACAGTAAAACATGTTCTTTGTGAGAGCAAATAGGTAGTTGTATCTGAGTCGTAAGCAGGATTTGATCATCAAAGCTTTCCATGAAAGCTTCAGTCAGATGCTTGTTGTACAAGCTATAATTAGATACAAAACTTGCCGTGCAAGTTGCATAATAACGCGGTGCTTTTTCTTATTATTATTTTTGTCTTTTATGGACCTCTAAGTTTGCTTACATGCATGAGACATGGGTCTCCACTTTTAGAGTTCTAATTTTGGTTCATGTTCTATTCTTTATATGATCACTTTATGCTCGTTGTCTGGTGCATGCCTATTTTTGGCTACGTTTCTCATATCTCATACATGGTCTGCAAGTTCTGTGATCTTATCTTTTACGTGTTCTCATAACCCGACATGGCAAACACCATACTTGTTAATGGATTTCCTTCTGGGCAGCGTTCTGTTCCTCTTTTCCAAGGCCAAGGATTTCCTGGTTGGAAATACAAGATGCTATTAATTTTGGAAGGAGACGAATTGGTAGATATTGTTCTTGGTATTCTTGCATGCCCTCCTCAACCTATTGATCCATTTGAGAATGATGTTATTATTATCGAAGGTCCTATTTTTGAACAGTGGAAAATTTATCATGCACACTGGATTCGTCGTGATAAGGCTGCTCATCCGTATATACTTTTTGCCCTTAACGATTCACTCATGCTAGATGTTTATCCGCTATCCACGTCATATGCTATATGGGACTATCTTATCACTATGTTTGAGAAGAAAACTGTTACAGAGATTCTATATCTCTGTAATCTTCTGGGCAAGCTTCAATTCAAGGCAAGTACATCCATGTCTAGTTACATCATTGAATCATTTAAATGTATTATGAATCAACTTTCTACTGCAGGGGATCCTATTCCTCGAACTCAATTGGTTACACACCTTCTTGATACGGTGAAGGATCCTTTGTATGATAATATTGTCACTATATTATCTAACAAGGATGGAATTGACTTTGAGCATACATGTATTTCTTTGATTGAATATTCTCAACGTCATGATCGTCAGACGTCGGTAACTCATGAAACGGTCATGATTGCCCAAGAGTACACAGAATCAGAAGCAGCCTTTGCTGTTTAGAGATGCAGTCCATTTCAGCAACGCCCTTCTTCCTCCTCCCAATTTACATCTCGTGGCATCCAAAGAGGAGGTAATTCTTCTCGTTTGAGATTCTCTCAAAAGCGTTGTTCTTATTGTGACAAAACTGGTCACTTGGTATCTGAACGTTGGGCACGAGAGTACGATGAAGAACACGGTATTACAAATAAGCAACCTCGTTTATCAAGGGGTTCTTCCTCTTCTGCAACCTGTGAATATTATGGGAGCACAAGGCATTCATCCAGTCGATGCTTCAAGAGGCGTTATGATGAAGCTCGAAATCAAGCTTATGCTACTCCAGTCGATGCTTCAAGAGGCGTTATGATGAAGCTTGAAATCAAGCTTATGCTACTCAACAAAATCCTCATGAGATGAAGACAATGTTCATCAAGAGGCTAATTTGGTTCATTATAATGTCTCTCCAGAAAAGGTACTACATGTTCGTGATGGTTCTCTCTTTATTGTTGATTCTGGTGCTACTGGCAACATGACATATCAATTGCAATGGTTACACAATTATCATCCAATTCCTATCAAGAAAGTGGTTTATCTTGCTGATAATATAACATGCCAAGTAATGGGTATTGGCGACTTGTATTTGGGAACTTCTTCCTCAACCAAAATACTGCGAGGAGTTTTATATGTTCCTGATTTACAAAGAAACTTACTTTCTGTTGCACAGCTTGTGGATCTTGGTCTATTTATTGCATTTGATAATGCAAAATGTCGCATCGAAAAGGATGGCACCACTTTTGTGGTTGCTCCTCGACATATGGTAATCTCTTTGAACTTTCATTGAACGAGGATGTTGCAAATGTTGTTACAGCTCTAGGAGATCTGGATTGTAAGCTATGGCATCATCGGTTTGCTCACTCAAATTTCTCAAAGCTTCTTGATATTCATCGTCATGATCTTGTGAGAGGTATGGACCTCAAATCTCACCCACATATGGGGATATGTGAATATTGTGCTCTAGGCAAACATCATCGTAAGCCATTTCCAATGTTTACAAATATTCATTCAAATAATCTTTTAGATCTCATTCATACTGATACATCCAAGTCTTGCTACCGTTACTTCATTACTTTTATTGATGACTATTCACAGTATACAAATGTCTTTTCGCTACGACATAAATCAAAAGCATTGGACACATTTAAGAGGTACCACATTGGACACATTGATGGATATTGGAGACAAGTCTATTGGTGTTCATCCTACGGTTTCAAAGGAGACTGCTACAGATCTTGATATCTATGTTGATCTTCCTATTGAACTTGAGCACGGTGCAAATCATGTATATGATGATGATCTTGAAACCTTTAATCACGTATTGGCTGTTTGTGAAGATCCTTCAACTTATGCAAAAGCTATGTCCTCTCCACAAAAGGGACAATAGGAAGCCATGGAAGCTGAATATGAGTTTGATCTCGAAAGGTACATGGGTTCTTACCAATCTACCTTTTGATCGTACTCTTATCAAATGTAAGTGGGTTTACAAGACTAAAACAAAGGCAGATGGATCCTTTGATAAATTCAAAGCTCGTTTAGTTGCAAAGGGATACTCACAAATTGCAGGGATTGACTATCATGACACTTTTTCACCCGTAGTTCGTAGTACAAGCATTCGAGTACTACTAGCTTTTGCAACTCAGTTTGATTTGGAAATACAACAAATGGATGTTAAGATGACTTTTCTTAATGGAGACTTAAAGGAGAAAATATATATGGAGCAACCTGAAGGATTTACAATTCCCGGAAAGGAACATTTTGTATGCCAACTCCACCGTGCTTTGTATGGACTAAAACAAGCTTCACAATCATGGTACATCAAGATTGATCAATTTCCCACATCTCAGGGGTTTGTTTCTTGCTTCTCTAATCCAAATCTTTATATCAAGTGCAATGTGGATAACCATTTTGTGATATTGTCCCTTTATGTTGATGACACTATACTTGTGTCTAATAATCTATCTTTCATGCAAAAAGTAAAAAAGGTTTTATCCTCAGCCTTTGATATGGTGGATCTTGGCGACATCCATTCATGCCTTGGTATTCAAGCTCAAAGGTATCGCCACAATGGTATTTTGCTTCTTCGTCAAACAAAGTTTATCCAAGATATTGTTCAAAAGTTTGGATTGGTTACTGCACATTCGGCAAACACTCCTTCTCTTGCAATCTCTACTAGGAGTACTTCTGCAAATATTGAGGCTGAATCATTAGCTTTAAATCAACCCTATGCTAATATTGTTGGTTGTCTTCAATTTGTGGGCATGAGCACTCGTCCTGATATTCTGTTTTGTAAAATTCCTCCCTCTAGCTTTTGAGGTGTGCAAGTGTAAGAACCTCCCCTTGTGATCTTGTAATTATTCTCCTCTTTGAAATAAAAGAAAGATTCTGTTTTACCCTATTTTGGCCTAAAGAGAGAAAACGTCTAGAGAAAGGTAATCCAAAATTGAGATATTTTTGGATATAAAAATCCTCCTAGTGTCTAAAATGGTTTCCCCTGAAACAAAAATTCAAAAAGAACTTTCCAATGTGCATTTGGAATTAAATGAAAAGAAGTATAAAGGACCCCCAAAAATGAGTAAATGCTCACATAAGATGAAGAGTTGACTAAGGACAAGGTTTATTAGTAAAAAACTATGAGTATTACTAAAAAAATGAGATATTTTGGGTATAATGATTCAATTTTGACACCTTGGTAAGCAGGAGGGGGCTCTTCAAAAGGAGGCACCTATTTCACATGTGTGGTGGAGTTTTAAACTAAAAAATATTGTGATATTTTTATCTCTCCTCTCCTAGATTAAACCAAATCAAAAGGGAGCCAAACAAGGTCCAAATCTTGTCCAAATTCAGTCAAACTGAACTTGGAAAATTCTAGAAACTAGTTGGACTTGGTTAGAGGCCTCCCTCACCTATAAATAGATCCTTAACTGAACCTGGAAAATTCTAGAAACTAGTTGGACTTGGTTAGAGGCCTCCCTCACCTATAAATAGATCCTTAGCCCTTTGTAAAAAAATATGAGAACTATACCATGCCAGTATTATACTGAAATAATGATAATTTCTATTATCCTCTAAAAGTCCTCTACAAATTGAAGAGATTGGAGCTTCTCTCTCTCTCTTCAATCTTCCTTGGAGACTTCATCTACTTTGATCAAAGAATCATGAAGCAATTCTCTAATCTAAAAGTAATTTCTATGCTTGTCAAATTAGAGGCCAAATAAGTGGCTTTTTATTGCTTTTATGCTATTTAATTTATGAAAAATTTAAGAATCAAGTCCATAATTGGATATTGATCCAATTAATGGTTATTCTAATCATAGGGATCTTACTAAACTTTACGCTTTCAAATTATTGAGAATTATCAGTAATAGCAACGGAGCTATGGTAAAATTTTTAAAAAATTCACACATAAATCATTTTCATTCATAATATGAAAAGAGGACTTCCTACCATATTCTAGGATTAATCATCCTAGATTAACTGAATGATTCTCATTATAATCATGGAAAAATTGATTTTTATGTTTATGCATAAATAGTTAATTAGAAAAAAGAGGAATTTCTAGTAATTCATTTTTATGTTAAAACAGTAATCCCCATGACATTGGAAATCCATGTATTCCAATGAAGTAAGAGAAAACTTGGGATGCTAAAATAATGTATATTTTATTTAAAAATTAAAGAAGGATTTTAATTAAATTTATCTTTTTGTATAGATAAATTTAAGTGATGAAAGAGGAATTTCCACCATATTGGAATTTAAATATTTAAATTAGAAAAATGTAATTTTTAGCATATTGAAATTAATGAGTATTTTAATTAAATTCAAAGATAAAATTTAGATAAATTTATTTTATCGATGAGAAATATTTAAATTTTAAAAGAGGAATTCCTATGACAATTGGAATTCCATCATTTAGATGGGAAAAGAGAAATTCCTAGTATATTGGAATTAATGAGTATTTTACTTAAATTCAAAGATAAAATTTAGATAAATTTATTTTATCTATGAGAAATATTTAAATGTTAAAAGAGGAATTCCTATGACAATTGGAATTCCATCATTTAGATGGAAAAAGAGAAATTCCTAACATATTGAATTAATGGGTATTTTATTTTAGATGAAATTACTTTATGAGAAATATTTGATGATAAAAGAGGAATACCCATGACATTGGAATGCAATTAATTAAATGCAAAAAGAGGAATTCCCATGGTATTTGAGATCCAAGAAAATAAATGAGAAGAAGAGCAATTTTTAGTATAATTGAATTTATGATTATTTACCAAAAGTGGAAATATGGGTAGAATTTATTTCTACAAATCCCATGAATTCTTTTATTCAAAAAAGGAATATTGAATATAATTCATTTGAGAAATTGAGTATGAATATGGAAATAGTTGTCGAGAAAAAGAACCTTTAATTAGGCCAAGCAATTGGCAGAAATTTAGAAAAAGTCCCATTATCAGGATCAACCTAGAAAAAGCTATTAAATGGGAATAGCATGTGAATGGATGAGATAAGGTGAAAATAGGATACGATAAAATGTGTATGGGATGTGATAAGATGTAAACGGGATGCGATAGGATGAGAATGAATGTGATAAGATGTGTATGGGATGTGATAGAATGTGAATGGATGTGATAAGATGTGTATGGGATGTGATAGAATGTGAATGGATGTGATAAGATGTGTATGGGATGTGATAGAATGTGAATGGATGTGATAAGATGTGTATGGGATGTGATAGGATGTGATAAGATGTGATGTAATGAGAATGAATGTGGATGTGTATGTGGAAGAATGAATGTGGATGTGTATGTGAAAGAATGGATGTGGATGTGTATGTGGAAGAATAAATGTGGATGTGCATGTGGAAGAATGGATGTGGATGTGTATGTGGAAGAATGGATGTGTATGTGTATGTGGAAGAATGGATGTGGATGTGTATGTGAAAGGATGTGATGTCAATGTGAGTGAATGAATGAGATGTGATGTGATGTGAATCAGGATGTGAATGAATGAGATGTGATGTCATGCGAATCAGATGTAAATGTATGTTATGGGATGTGAATGGATGTGATGTGATGGATGTGAATGGATGAATGTGATGTGATGGATGTGAATGGGTGGATGTGATGTGATGTGAGTCGGACAAGTATGAATGAATGATATGTGATATGAATGGATGAGATGTGATATGAATGGATGAGATGTGATGCCATGTGAGTCAGGATGTGAATGAATGATATAAGATGTGAAAGGATGAGATGTGATGTGATGTGAATGAATGAGATGTGATGCGAATGAATGTAATGTGAGGTGATGTGGATCAGGGTGGTAGATATGAATGGATAAGATGTGAATGAATGTGATATGATGAGATGTGGAGATGGGTAGATGCGAGTGGATGTGGAGATGGGTAGATGCGAGTGGATGAGATGTGATGAGGGTAAATGAGGAAAGATGTGATGAGATGGAAAATGATGTGATTGGATGAGAATGGGTATACATATGAATTGAACGTGGATTAAGTAATGTGGATTGATGTAGAACAATGTGGAAAGACGAGAGTTAATTATAGAAACTGTATTTATAACCTGTTTTTAAATGACTGTTTTATGTCATTAATGCTGGGGAAGCATTTTGACTATCTTGAGAATGAGGTCGTGGAGACCTAAACTGATAAAGTTGTAACAGCTGACGGAGAATCAATGGAGGACGTCTCGCGTAGCAAGGTCGGCTCAGGTCTTGACCAGCCTCAATTCGATTTAAATGGTGAGCTTCCGGTACGGTGGATGAGGGACCAAGGAAGCGGCCTATGAGTGAAGCGCTAGGTCACCTATGAAGGATCCTAGAGGGTGCTGACCATACGATGCTCAGGCTCTAGGTCGCTGAAGATACCCACACGTGCGTCGGGGGAAGATATTGGAACAAGGAGTAAGAGTTGTTTTCTGAAATCGGGCATGGATGTGGTTGATTGACCTTGCTGGTCCTTAATGGATGAGTCCATGGCTCTTTTATATGGATCTCTTGGTTGATCTTGCTGATCTTCAACGGAGATTCCATCTTGATTTTTATAAGTAAATATATTGTCGGGTATTATGAGCTAGGAACTATCGAAAAGGCCCCTCTGAGGGACAGTGGTGAGCGTTCTGGTTGCCAATGATGCCATAGGTACACCGATGAAGGAATGATTGGGAAATTAGGATTCAACCGGATATTTTGGAGGATTATGCTGAGTGACACTATGATTTCATTAAATGATTGTTTTAAAGATCGCTGAATCTGTGAAAAAGGCAATTTCATATTGGGTGTGTAAGTGGTGTGACTAGCGTGTTAAATTTGCATGAAAAACGGACTAGGGGGCCTGGAAACTCTTTTCCCTCGTAGCTGGGACAAAACCTAACCAAATTCCTAATTGGATCCCATCACTACAGTGGTTGGGCGGTTGGCTAGGCCTGGACTGATGGATCCATAAAACGAGACTTAATTCTGTTATAGTACGATAGATGAAGTAAATCTCGGATAGTAATTGTTTTATGGCAAAAGAATCAACGGCTGTGCCTCTCAATGGGGAAAAAGCGTTGGTTTCTATAATCCAAGTGCAAGTTTCTTCCTTGATCTGATCAAGAGACTCACAGGTTCAGTCGGATCAATTTGGTCAAGTAATGACCCTGACTACGTTAGAGTAATGACCCTGACTATGTTAGAGTAATGACCCTGACTACGTTAGAGTAAAAATATCATGGAGGAATCGCCCGTGCTTTCTGGGCGAGGGAAGTTTTTTCGGGTTCGGTTTTTGAAGAACCGAGGTCTCTTGTCCGGATATCTGTGGGCAAGGCCCCGAGTGAGGGATTCTGCCCCACGCAAGGAGTGCTACATCCGCCTGCTAGTACCCCCAAATCCGTTGCACAGAGGGGGCAGGGATCTTTCATGTTTGCAGCAAATCTGTTAGGACAATACTTATCCTCTCCATCTACAAGACATTGGTCTCAAGCTAAACATGTTTTGAAGTACTTGAAGGACACTGCAGATTTAAGACTTGTATATCACCATCAAGAAGACATATCTTCATCAAATTCTCTTAATCTTTTGGGTTATTCAGATGCTAATTGGGCAAGCTCTAACTTGTCCATGCGATCCACCAGTGGTAATTGCTTCTTTATCAATGGCTGTTTGGTATCTTGGGCTAGCAAGAAACAACACTGTATTGCAGTTTTGACTACAGAGTCTGAATATGTAGCTGCATCTTTAGCAGCTCGTGAATTGGTCTTGAAGGACACTGCAGATTTAAGACTTGTATATCGTCATCAAGAAGACATATCTTCATCAAATTCTCTTAATCTTTTTGGTTATTCAGATGCTAATTGGGCAAGCTCTAACTTGTCCATGCGATCCACCAGTGGTAATTGCTTCTTTATCAATAGCTGTTTGGTATCTTGGGCTAGCAAGAAACAACACTGTATTGCAGTTTCTACTACAGAGTCTGAATATGTAGCTGCATTTTTAGCAGCTTGTGAATTGGTCTGTCTTCGACAATTGCTTTGCTGATATTGGTCATTCTCCTTCCTCAAGCACTCCTCTTAGATGTGACAACCAAAGTGCTACTAGCCTAGCCAAGGACTACGTGCAATATAGCAAGTCCAATCTAAGATTCCTCCCTCCAGCTTTTGAGGTGTGCAGGTGTACAAACCTCCCCTTTTGATCTTATAACTATTCCCATCTCTGAAATAAAAGAAAGATCCTGTTTTACCCTGTTTTAGTCTAGAGAGAGAAAATGTCTAGAGAGAGGTAATTTAAAATTGAGATATTTTTGGATATAAAATTACTCCTAGTGTCTAAAATGGTTTCCCCTCAAACACATATTCAAAAAGAAATTTCCAATGTGCAATTGGAATAAATTGAAATCAAGTAAAAAGGACCATAGCCTAAGGGTCCAGATTTTTTAAAATTTTTGAATTAAGGTTTCTATGGACCAATTAGATTAATCCAAATGTAGGGAGGAGATAAATTGAAGAATAAAAGGAAATCCCCCCAAAAATGAGTAAATACTCACATAAGATGAAGAGTTGACTAAGGACAAGGTTATTAGTTAAAAAAGAAGAGATATTTAGAAGAAATAATGCATTTTTGACACCTCGATGTGGGGAATTCCCCTCATGAAGGAGGCTCCTATTTCACATGTGTGGTTGAATTTTAAACTCACAGATAATGAGATATTTTCATCTCTCCTCTCTCTTGCTTCAACTAGATCCAAAAAGTAAGCTAAACTGACCTAAAAATGGTCAAAAATTGACAATAATGATCAGGAAAATTCTAGAATCAGTTTGCTTGATAAAAAGGCTCACTTTTTCCTATAAATGAAGCCTCCCCCTTTGTAAATGGTTAATAGTATTTTATGCACTGCTACTCTACTCCTCCGTCCCCAGAGCCAAAACAGTGAATTTATTGATAATTCATTAGTTTTTGACCATTTCCTCTTCAAAAGAAGTGGTGGGCACTCTTGTTGCGATTTAATGGTTTTCTAATTTTTGTTTTCTTTAAAATGAAAAATGATGCTATGCCTTGTTGGAAAGGCTTTCCCCCTCACTTCATATGGGAATGAATAGAGGATGGATGGGAATGAATAGAGGATGAATGTGATGAGAATAGAACTGATGAGAATGAGAGGTAAATAGATGTGATGATATGTGATGCGAATCAGATAGATGGGAATGAATGGATGGATGGATGTGATAAGAATAGAAGTGATGAGAATGAGAGGTAAATAGATGTGATGAGATGGGATGTGAATCAGATAGATGGGAATGAATGGATGGATGGATGTGATGAGAATGAAAGGTAAATAGATGTGATGAGATGGGATGCGAATCAGATAGATGGGAATGAATAGAGGATGGATGTGATGAGAATAGAAGTGATGAGAATGAAAAGTAAATAGATGTGATGATGTGTGATGTGAATCAGATAGATGGGAATGAATGGATGGATGGATGTGATGAGAATAGAAGTGATGAGAATGAGAGGTAAACAGATGTGATGAGATGGGATGCGAATCAGATAGATGGGAATGAATGGATGGATGGATGTGATGAGATGGGATGCGAATCAGATAGATGGGAATGAATGGATGGATGGATGTGATGAGAATAGAAGTGATGAGAATGAGAGGTAAACAGATGTGATGAGATGGGATGCGAATCAGATAGATGGGAATGAATGGATGGATGGATGTGATGAGATGGGATGCGAATCAGATAGATGGGAATGAATGGATGGATGGATGGATATGATGAGAATAGAAGTGATGAGAATGAGAGGTAAATAGATGTAATGATATGTGATGCGAATCAAATAGATGGGAATGAATGGATGAATGGAAGCGATGAGAATAGGAGTGACGAGAATGTGAGGTGAATAGATGTGATGAGATGTAATGCGAATCAGATATATGGGAAAGAATGGATGGATGGATGTGATGAGAATAGAAGTGATGAGAATGAAAGGTAAATAGATGTGATGATATGTGATGTGAATCAGATAAATGTGAATGAATAGATGAGATGTGATGTCATGTGAATCAGGATGTAAATGAATGATATAGGATGTGACTGCATGTGATAACATGTGAATCGGGATGTGAATGAATGATAAGGGACGTGAATGAATGTGTTAGCATGTGAATCAAGATATAAATGAATGATATAGGATGTGAATGAATGTGATAACATGTGAATCGGGATGTGAATGAACCTTAAGGGACGTGAATGAATGTGTTAGCATGTGAATCGGGATGTGAATGAATGAGATGTGATGTGAAATGGATGTGATAAGATGCGATGTAAACTAGATATCTGTTAATGTATGCGAAGTGATGAGATGTATGGGTAGATGCAAGTAGATATGATCTGATGAGGATAAATGAGGAAATAAGTAATGAGATAGAAAAAGATGTGATTAGATGAGAATGGGAATACTTATGAAATGAATGTGGATTGATGTGTGGGTAATGAGATAGAAAAAGATGTGATTAGATGAGAATGGGAATACTTATGAAATGAATGTGGATTGATGTGGATGGATGAGTGGATAATGTGGATTGATGTGGATGATGTGGATGAATGTATGGATGATGTGGATTGATGTGTGGGTAATGTGGATTGACGTATGGATTGATGTGGATGGATGTATGGAAGATGTGGATATGGATGTGTGGATAATGTGGATTGATGTGGATGGATGAGTGGATAATGTGGATTGATGTGGATGATGTGGATGGATGTATGGATGATGTGGATTGATGTGTGGGTAATGTGGATTGACGTATGGATTGATGTGGATGGATGTATGGAAGATGTGGATGGATGTGTGGATAATGTGGATTGATGTGGATGGATGTATGGATGATGTGAATTGAAGTGTGGATTGATGTGGATGGATGTATGGAAGATGTGGATGGATGTGTGAATAATGTGGATTGATGTGGATGGATGTATGGATGATGTGGATTTGTGTGGATGATGCGATTGGATGTGATTTGATGTGGGAATGATGTGATGTGATAGGGATCGATGAAAAAAAATGTGGGAAGATAAGAAAAGATGGGGACTAATGTGAAAGGATGTGGAGTGATGAGAAAAAATGAAAATATTGTTGGAACTGTATTTGTATGTGAAATCTGTTTTTAAATGATTGTTTTATGTCAAGAATGCTAGGGAAGCATTTTGACCATCTTGTGAATGAGGTCGTGGAGATTGTTAAAGTTGCAACTAGTGACGGAGAGTCAACGAAGGACATCTCGCGTAGCAAGGTCTCGGTCTCGGCCGAGGTCTTGAGACCAGCCTCGATTTGATTTAAATGGTGAGCTTTCTGTACAGTCGATGAGGGACCAATGAAGTGGCCTATGAGTGAAGTGCTAGGTGACCTGGGAAGGATCCTAGAGGGTGCTGACCATACGGTGCTCGGGCTCTGGATCAACAAAGATACCTACATGTACGTCGGGGAAGATATTGGAACAAGGAGTAAGAGTTGTTTTCTGAATTCGGGCATGGATCTGGTTGGTTGACCTTGCTGGTCCTCAACAGATGAGTCTATGACTCTTTTATATGGATCCGTTGGTTGATCTTGCTGATCTTCAACAGAGATTCCATTTTGATATCTGAATATATTGCCGGTTACTATGAGCTAGGAACTAACGAAAAGGCCCCTGAGTGAATAGGTGGTGAGCATTCTGGTTGCCAATGATGCCATAAGTACACCGATGAAAGAATGATTGGAAATAAGGATTCAATTGGAGATTTTGAGGATTGTGATCAGTGACACAATGGTTTCATTAAATGATTGTTTTAAAGATAGCTGATGTTGATAAAAAGGCAATTTTATATTGGGTGTGTAAGTGGTGTGACTAGTTTTAAGTTTGCATAAATATCTGGCTAGGGGGCCTGGGAACTTTTTTCCCTGGTACCCGGGACAAAACCTAACCAAATTTTGAATTGGATCCCATCACTACAATGGTTGGGGGTTGTCTAGCCCACGAGACTGGATGGGGTTAGGCTGGACTGATGGATCCTTAAATTGAGACTCAATTCTGTTATGGTACGATAGATGAAGTAAATCCCGGACAAAAATAGTTCTATGGAAAAGAATCAACGGCTGTGCCTCTCAATGAGGAAAAAAGCGTTGGTCTCTATGATCCAACTGCAATCTTTTCCCTGATCTGACTTGGGACTTACGGGTTTGGTCAGATCAATTCAGTTAGTTAAGGCTTTTGACTACGTTAGAGAAAAGTTATCCTGGAGGAATCGCCCGTGCTTTCCGGGCAAGGGAAGTTTTTCCGGGATCGGTTTTGGAAGAACCGATGGATTAGTCTCTTGTCCGGATATCCGTGGGCGAGGCCCCGAGTGTGAGACCTTGCCCCGCGCAAGAAGTGCTACTTTTGCTATGCTAGAACACCTGAATTCGTTGCGCGGTGGGGATAGAGACCTCACAGCTCGTATCAGAGCGAATTGGCTAATGAGGATCAACCGAGAAGCCAAAAATGTCAAAAATTTATGAAGAAGCAGTAAAAGGTTATAATTGTGTGAAAAAGATTCATACGAATTGATATTCAAACTGTTGGTAATTGGGTCTTCAGATGGAAGTACCGCAATTGTATGGAATCCCTGACTTGCTTGAGGCCTAGATATGATGGTAAAATGTCAAAAATTTATGAAGAAGCAGTAAAAGGTTATAATTGTGTGAAAAAGATTCATACGAATTGATATATACGAATTGATATTCAAACTGTTGGTAATTGGGTCTTCAGATGGAAGTACCGCAATTGTATGGAATCCCTGACTTGCTTGAGGCCTAGATATGAGGATCAACCGAGAAGCCAAAAATGTCAAAAATTTATGAAGAAGCAGTAAAAGGTTATAATTGTGTGAAAAAGATTCATACGAATTGATATTCAAACTGTTGGTAATTGGGTCTTCAGATGGAAGTACCGCAATTGTATGGAATCCCTGACTTACTTGAGGCCTAGATATGATGGTATTTACCTTATAGTTCCAAGGACCGTGACTACCCATATACATCGAGGGTATAACTGCAGTATATATGAGTAAATCTAAGACTTGAAATTATAAGCATTAATACTATCCAGATGATGAATTCGAATGTGGTTGATATGATTTTAAATTCTCGTTTTGAGAACTCATGAGTTGAGTTGGATTCTGATTGAAAAATGAAGATTCCTGAATTTTGGTTGAACTGTAATAAACTAAGCAAAACCACAATGAGGATGAATGGGAGGAGTCTCTCTGATGATGTTCATAGCTGGAATGACATTAATGACTTTAGAAAATCACTATGAGATTAGTGGATTGTGCTTTGGCAGATTGCTACTGTTAACATTTGACCAAGTGGATTAAGTTGAGGGATGTCAAATTAAAAATCTATATAATTGAAAATTTCCATGAAGGTCTGTTCACATATAAAATTCTGTCTAATGGACCATTATTGTGATAAGAATTTGAATGATTCGATCTGAGTGAATTATTATCTGATGATGAGTTTTATATAAGGGATCTTTATCCCAAGATTTTGTTGGGTTCACTAGACTATAAGGAAGTCTAGAATTAGTTGGATCTTAAGGAAAAGAGTTCTCCTCTAATTTTTCGAGATGAGGACATCTCGCGTTTTTTAAGTGGGTTAGGATGTAAGATTCATCCCTCCGGCTTTTGAGGTGTGCAGGTGTAAAAACCTTCCCTTCTGATCTTATAATTATTCCCTTCTCTAAAATAAAAGACACATCTTGTTTTACCTTGTTTTGGTCTAGAGAGAGAAAATGTCTAGAGGGAGGTAATTCAAAATTGAAATATTTTTGGATATAAAAATCCTCCTAGTGTCTAAAATGGTTTCCCTTGAAACAGATATTCAAAAAGAAATTTCCAATGTGCAATTGGAATAAATTGAAATCAGGTAAAAAGCACCTTAGCCTAAGGGTCCAGCTTTTCTGAAATTTTTGAATTAAGGTTCTTATGGACCAATTAGATTAATCCAAATGTAGGGAGGAGATAAATTGAAGAATAAAAGGAAATCTCCCCAAAAATGAGTAAATACTCACATAAGATGAAGAGTTGACTAAGGACAAGGTTATTAGTTAAAAAAGAAGAGATATTTAGAAGAAATGATGCATTTTTGACACCTCGGTGTGGGGGAATTCCCCTCATGAAGGGGGCACCTATTTCACATGTGTGGTTGATTTTTAAAACTCACAAATGATGAGATATTTTCATCTCTCCTCTCTCCTGCTTCAACTAGATCCAAAAAGTAAGCTAAACTGACCTAAAAATGGTCAAAAGTTGACCAAACTGATCTGGAAAGTTCTAGAATCAGTTTACTCGGTTAGAGGCTCACTTTCTCCTATAAATGAAGCCTCCCCCTTTGTAAATGGTTAATAGTGTTTTATGCACTGTTACTCTACTCCTCTCCCCACAGCCAAAAACACTGAATTTATTGATAATTCATTAGTTTTTGACCATTTCCTCTTCAAAAGAATTGGTGGCCACTCTTGTTGCAAACAAGAGTAGATCCCTCAAACCATCAAGCCAAAGGAAAGCTCACAAAAATTCATGTAAGCTAGAAATCCTACTTTTTCTTTATTCCATTTAATGGTTTTCTAATTTTTGTTTTCTTTAAAATGAAAAATGATGCTATGCCTTATTTGGAAAGGCTTTCCCCCTCTCTTCATTTTTGAATTCAGCCTTTCTTTATCCTAGATGTGTAATCAAATTGTTAGAATTAAACTTTTCATGTTGTTTCTCTTTAAAAAGTGAAATTTGATTAGTTTAGAATGCTTTAAACCATTTGGGATAATTTCTAAGTAACTTGAGAATGAAAAAATAAATAAAAAATGGCCAGCCATACAAAGGAGGTTATGGCAAAATTTTCTTAAACTTTGTGAAATAAGTTTTATCTTTTATTATTCAAAAAGAGTAATCCCCACTACTTGTGTATTCTAAAAGTGTTATTTTTATTCTATGCATAGAAAAATGCATATTAGAAATATTTTTATAATAAAAGTATTATTTTCATTAGAATTAATTTCTATGCATAGAAAGATGCATATTGGGAATACTTTGATTATAAAAGTGTTACTTTCATCAAAATTGATTTTTATGCAAAAATAGATGCATAAAATTTTTATTATTATAAAAGTGTTACTTTCATTTAAATTAAATTTATGGAATAAGTTGTATCTTTTATTATTCAAAAAGAGTAATCCCCACCGCTTGTGTATTCTAAAAGTGTTATTTTTATTCTATGCATAGAAAAATGCATATTAAAAATATTTTTATAATAAAAGTGTTATTTTCATTAGAATTAATTTCTATACATAGAAAGATGTATATTGGGAATATTTTGATTATAAAAGTGTTACTTTAATCAAATTTTGATTTTATGCATAAATAGATGCATAAAAGAAAATTTTTTAATAAAAGCGTTACTTTAATCAAATTTTGATTTTATGCATAGAAAGATGCATAAAGAAATTTATTTTTATTTCAAAAGAGTTATTCTCATTAATTTTCATTTTATGCATAGAAAGATGCATAAAGAAAATTATTTTCATTTCAAAAGAGTTATTCTCATTATTTTGATTTTATGCATAGAAAGATGTATAAAGAAATTTATTTTTATTTCAAAAGAGTTATTCTCATTAATTTTGATTTTATGCATAGAAAGATGCATAAAGAAATTTATTTTTATTTCAAAAGGGTTATTCTCATTAAAATTGAATTTATGCATAGAATGATGCATAAAAGATTTATTTTTATTTCGAAAGTGCTATTCTCCTTAAAATTGCATTTATGCATAAACAAATTTTTATAAAAGTGTTATTTCCCACTGAAGTTGTTCTTATGCATAATTAGATGCGTAAAGAATCTTTATATCAAAAATAAGAATTCTCTTAGATTCTAAATAGATGTGATATGAATCAGATAGATGAGAATGAATAGAGGATGGATGTAATGAGAACAGAAGTGATGAGAATGAAAGGTGAATAGATGTGATGATATGTGATGCAAATCAGATAGATGGGAATGAATAAAGGATGGATGTGATGAGAATAGAAGTGATGAGAATGAAAGGTAAATAGATGTGATGATATGTGATGCGAATCAGATAGATGGGAATGAATAGAGGATGGATGTGATGAGAATAGAAGTGATGAGAATGAAAGGTAAATACTAGATGTGATGATATGTGATGCGAATCAGATAGATGGATGGATGGATGGATGGATAGATGGATGGATGGATGTGATGAGAATAGAAGTGATGAGAATGAGAGGTAAATAGATGTGATGAGATGGGATGCGAATCACATAGACGGGAATGAATGGATGGATGGATGAGAATAGAAGTGATGGATGAATGAATGAATGGATGGATGTGATGAGAATGAGAGGTAAATAAATGTGATGAAATGGGATGCGAATCAGATAGATGGGAATGAATGGATGGATGGATGGATGTGATGAGAATAGAAGTGATGAGAATGAAAGGTAAATAGATGTGATGATATGTGATGCGAATCAGATAGATGGGAATGAATAGAGGATGGATGTGATGAGAATAGAAGTGATGAGAATGAAAGGTAAATAGATGTGATGATATGTGAGGTGAATCACATAGATGGGAATGAATGGATGGATGGATGTGATGAGATTGAGAGGTAAAAAGATGTGATGAGATGGGATGCGAATCAGATAGATGGGATTGAATGGATGGATGGATGTGATGAGAATAGAAGTGATGAGAATGAGAGGTAAATAGATGTGATGCGATGGGATGTGAATCAGATAGATGGGAATGAATGGATGGAGGGATGTGATGAGAATAGAAGTGATGAGAATGAGAGGTAAATAGATGTGATGATATGTGATGCGAATCAGATAGATGGGAATGAATGGATGGATGGACGGATGCGATGAGAATGGATGGATGTGATGATATGTGATGCGAATGAGATAGATGGGAATGAGATAGATGAGAATGGATGCCATGTGATGATATGTGATGCGAATGAGATAGATGGGAATGAATGGATGTATGGATGGATGTGATGATATGTGATGCAAATCAGATAGATGGGAATGAATGGATGGATGGATGGATGCGATGAGAATGGATGGATGTGATGATATGTGATGCGAATCAGATAGATGGGAATGAATGGATGGATGGATGGATGTGATGATATGTGATGCGAATCAGATAGATGGGAATGAATGGATGGATGCGATGAGAATAGGAGTGACGAGAATGTGAGGTGAATAGATGTGATGAGATGTAAGAAGGCAAATCAGATAGATGGGAAAGAATGGATGGATGGATGTGATGAGAATAGAAGTGATGAGAATGAAAGGTAAATAGATGTGATGATATGTGATGCAAATCAGATAAATGTGAATGAATAGATGAGATGTGATGTAAATCAGATAAATGTGAATGAATAGATGAGATGTGATGTCATGTGAATCAGGATGTAAATGAATACTGAGCGAGTGGTAGCAAGCAAGCATTAGAGCCTAGCAGACTTGCGTCAACACTTTAGCATCATGGGCTTTGACAATGTGGAAGAGTCAAGTTTCAAGTTGATGAGAAGAAAGGTATATCTGATTCCACTACATGTCTAGAATTAACCCTTACACTTTCTGGTTATTGTGCCACTTTCTATATTTTTACAGATTGGGAATCATAAGGAGGGGACAACCATAGTCTCAGAATCATGGCAAATGGGGGACCTTGAATTCAGCAGCAAGGTGCATAGCCCTACCAACACATAGTAGGCATGTGGAAGAGCTTGAAGATGAACTGAGTATATGGGAAAATAGCCTCTATTTTGATGCACGTGAGGGGCAAGAGTTTCAGGAGATTGAGGTGAAGGCAATGACAAGCTTTCAAGTCAACAAGGAGATGGAGATCAACATGAAGTAAATGTCACAAGAGGGGCAAAAAATGAAGACATTATAATAACTTTAGATTAGATGACATGCTTGTAATTTTCTAGCAGGCTCTTTTTTAACCAATCTTTATTTAATTGAAATCTTAATATTTTTACAAATTATAAAATTTTTTTTTGTCTTCGTGAGCCGTCCTTTGAACGCTCCCCGCCAGTTGTTGCAACCAAACTTCCCTTAGAAAAACACATATACCAAATGCTCCCCGCCAGCATTTTGGCATAAGACAGTCCTTTAAGAAAACAGGGTTTCTATGCAAGTTTTCAGTTTTGATTTTCTTTTGAATACAATGAGTAGAAAATTTTGCCATAACCTCCTTTGTATGGCTGACCATTTTTCATTTTTTTTTTCATTCTCAAGTTACTTAGAAATTATCCCAAATGGTTTAAAGCATCTAAACTAATCAAATTCCACTTTTTTAAAGAGAAACAATATGAAAAGTTTAATTCTAACAATTTGATTACACATCTAGGATAAAGAAAGGCTGAATTCAAGAATGAAGAGAGGGGGAAAGCCTTTCCAACAAGGCATAGCATCATTAATAAAACAAAAATTAGAAAACCATTAAATGGAATAAAGAAAAGTAGGATTTCTAGCTTACATGAATTTTTGTGAGATTTCCTTTGACTTGATGGTTTGAGGGATCTACTCTTGTTTGCAACAACAGTTTGCAACAAGAGTGGCCACCAATTCTTTTAAAAAGGAAATGGTCAAAAACTAATGAATTATCAATAAATTCACTGTTTTGGCTCTGGGGACGGAGGAGTAGAGTAACAGTGCATAAAACACTATTAACCATT
Organism: Cibotium barometz; assembly: GCF_041138505.1. Lineage (NCBI taxonomy): Eukaryota > Viridiplantae > Streptophyta > Polypodiopsida > Cyatheales > Cibotiaceae > Cibotium > Cibotium barometz. The sequence goes on from NC_141110.1 coordinate 25,694,572, forward strand.
TACAAAGGGGGAGGCTTCATTTATAGGAAAAAGTGAGCCTCTAACCAAGCAAACTGATTCTAAAATTTTCCAGATCAGTTTGGTCAATTTTTTACCATTTTTAGGTCAGTTTAGCTTACTTTTTGGATCTAGTTGAAGCAGGAGAGAGGAGAGATGAAAATATCTCATTATTTGTGAGTTTAAAACTCAACCACACATGCGAAATAGGCACCTCCTTCATGAGGGGAATTCCCCCACACTGAGGTGTCAAAAATGCATCATTTCTTCTAAATATCTCTTCTTTTTTAACTAATAACCTTGTCCTTAGTCAACTCTTCATCTTATGTGAGTATTTACTCATTTTTGGGGGGATTTCCTTTTATTCTTCAATTTATCTCCTCCCTACTTTTGGATTAATCTAATTAGTCCATAGGAACCTTAATTCAAAAATTTTAAAAAATTTGGACCCTTAGGCTAAGGTCCTTTTTACCTGATTTCAATTTATTCTAATTGCACATTGGAAATTTCTTTTTGAATATCTGTTTTAGGGGAAACCACATTAGGAAGTGAATGGGGTCTTCTTGGGCCCTTTAATTTGCCCAAGCCTAATCAAGGTGATTAAGGAATAGCCAAATGGGGGGTTTCCATGTGGACTGAAATGTTGGGTTTGTAAGAGAGGTGTAAGAGTGGTCAAAGGGTGCACTTTTTCTCCCAAAAAGGGGGGGAGGCAATTTTGCAATTTTCGGACCTCCATAACTTCTACATACAAGCTCCGATTTGAGCGGACATTATAGATCCGTGATCTACGCATCAAGAGCTTTCCATAGATATGTTACATGATATGGTTTTATCCGCTAGATTTTAAATTCCATTTTCTCCCTAAAATTCAAATTCGAATAAAGTAGCCGTTTTGAAGCTTCTAATTAGAAAACGTTTCTTCTTAAGAGAAAAGGTTTGACTCCTTAAACTGCCAAATAAAAGGGCCCAAGAAGACTCCATTGAGGTCCTAATGTTTTAGACACTAGGAGGATTTTTATATCCAAAAATATCTCAATTTTGAATTACCTTCCTCTAGACATTTTCTCTCTCTAGGCCAAAACAGGGTAAAACAAGATCTCTCTTTTATTTGAGAGAGGGGAATAATTATAAGATCAGAAGGGGAGGTTTTTACACCTGCACACCTCAAAAGCTGAAGGGAGGAATCTTACATCCTACCCCACTTAAAAAACATGAGATGTCCTCATCTCGCAAAATTAGAGGAGAACTCTTTTCCTTAAGATCCAACTGATTATGGGGTTCCTTATAGTTTGGTGAACCCAACAAAATCCTGGGATAAAGATTCCTTATATAAAACTCATCAGATAATAACTCACTCAGATCGTATCATTCAAATCCTTATCACAATAATGGTCCATTAGACCGAATTCTCTATCTGAACAGTCCTTCATGGAAATTTTCAATTATACAGATTTTTAATTTGACATCCCTTAACTTGATCCATTGGGTCAAATGTTAATAGCAGCAATCTGCCAACACAATTCACTAATCTCATAGTGATTTGCTGAAGTCATTAACGTCATTCTAGCTACGAACATCATCAGGGACTCGTCCCATTCATCCTCATTGTGGTTTTGCTTAGTTTATTACATTTCAACCGAAATTCAAGAATCTTCATTTTTCAATCAGAATCCAATTCAACTCATCAGTTCTCAACCAGAATTTAAAATCATATCAACCACATTCGAATTCATCATCTGGATAGTATTAATGATTATAATTTCAAGTCTTAGATTTACTCGTATATATACTGCCAGTAAAGAGCCGGTATATACGGGTAGTCACGATCCTTTGGAACTATAAGGTAAATACCATCATGTCTAGGCCTCAAGCAAGTCAGGGATTCCATACAATTGCGGTACTTCCATCTGAAGACCCAATTACCAATTTTTACGAATTTCAGTTTGAATATCGATTCGTATGAATTTTTTTCACACAATTACAACCTTTTACTGCTTCTTCATAAATTTTTGACATTTGCAACTTTAACAGATAGGTCTCCACGACCTCATTCACAAGATGGCCAAAATGCTTCCCCAGCATTCTTGACATAAAACAGTCATTTAAAAAATAGATTTCACATACAAATACAGTTCCAACAATATTTCCATTTTTTCTCATCACACTCCACATCCTTTCACATTAGTCCCCATCTTTTCTCATCTTCCCACAAATTTTTTTTTCATCGATCCCTATCACATCACATCATTCCCACATCAAATCACATCCAATCGCATCATTCACACCAATCCACATCATCCATACATCCATCCACATCAATCCACATTATCCACACATCCATCCACATCGTCCATACATCTATCCACATCAATCCACACGTCAATCCACATCATCCATACATCCATCCACATTAATCCACATTATCCACACATCCATTCACATCTTCCATACATCCATCCACATCAATCCATACGTCAATCCACATTACCCACACATCAATCCACATCATCCATACATCCATCCAGATCAATCTAGATTATCCACTCATCCATCCACATCAATCCACATTATCCACACATCCATCCACATCTTTCATACATACATCCACATCAATCCATACGTCAATCCACATTACCCACGCATTAATCCACATCATCTATACATTCATCCACATCAATCCACATTATCCACTCATTCATCCACATCAATCCACATTACCCACTCATTCATCCACATCAATCCACATTATCCACACATCCATCCACATCTTTCATACATACATCCACATCAATCCATACGTCAATCCACATTACCCACGCATCAATCCACATCATCTATACATTCATCCACATCAATCCACATTATCCACTCATTCATCCACATCAATCCACATTACCCACACATCAATCCACATTCATTTCATAAGTATTCCCATTCTCATCTAATCACATCTTTTTCTATCTCATCACTTATTTCCTCATTCATCCTCATCAGATCACATCTACTTGCACTTACCCATACATCTCATCACTTCACATACATTAATATCTATCTAGTTTACATCGCATCTTATCACATCCATTTCACATCACATCTCATTCATTCACATCCCGATTCACATGCTAACACATTCATTCATGTCCCTTAAGGTTCATTCACATCCCGATTCACATGCTAACACATTCATTCATGTCCCTTAAGGTTCATTCACATCCCGATTCACATGTTATCACATTCATTCACATCCTATATCATTCATTTACATCCTGATTCACATGCTAGCACATTCATTCATGTCCCTTATCATTCATTCACATCCCGATTCACATGTTATCACATTCATTCACATCTTATATCATTCATTTACATCCTGATTCACATGACATCACATCTCATCTATTCATTCACATTTATCTGATTTGCATATCTCATCGCATCTATTTACCTTTCATTCTCATCACTTCTATTCTCATCACATCCATCCATCCATTCTTTCCCATCTATCTGATTCGCATTACATCTCATCACATCTATTCACCTCACATTCTCGTCACTCTTATTCTCATCGCATCCATCCATCCATTCATTCCCATCTATCTGATTCGCATCACATATCATCACATCTATTTACCTCTCATTCTCATCACTTCTATTCTCATCACATCCATCCATCCATCCATTCATTCCCATCTATCTGATTCGCATCACATATCATCACATCTATTTACCTCTCATTCTCATCACTTCTATTCTCATCACATCCATCCATCCATCCATTCCCATCTATCTGATTCACATTCCATCTCATCACATCTATTTACCTCTCATTCTCATCACATCCATCCATCCATTCCCATCTATCTGATTCACATTCCATCTCATCACATCTATTTACCTCTCATTCTCATCACATCCATCCATCCATTCATTCCCATCTATCTGATTTGCATCCCATCTCATCACATCTATTTACCTCTCATTCTCATCACTTCTATTCTCATCACATCCATCCATCCATTCATTCACATCTATTTGATTTGCATCACATCTATTTACCTTTCATTCTCATCACTTCTATTCTCATCACATCCATCCTCTATTCATTCCGATCTATCTGATTCGCATCACATATCATCACATCTATTTACCTTTCATTCTCATCACTTCTATTCTCATCACATCCATCCATCAATTCATTCCCATCTATCTGATTTGCATCCCATCTCATCACATCTATTTACCTCTCATTCTCATCACTTCTATTCTCATCACATCCATCCATCCATTCATTCCCATCTATCTGATTCGCATCCCATCTCATCACATCTATTTACCTCTCATTCTCACTTTTATTCTCATCGCATCCGTCCATCCATTCATTCCCATCTATCTGATTTGCATCACATATTATCACATCTATTTACCTTTCATTTGCATCACATATCATCACATCTATTTACCTTTCATTCTCATCACTTCTATTCTCATCACATCCATCCTCTATTCATTCTTTTCTATGTAATTCATATCACATCTTATAACATCTATTTATATAATGTAAGAGAATTCTTATTTTTGATACAAAGATTCTTTATGCATCTATTTATGCATAAGAACAACTTCAGTGGGAAATAACACTTTTATAAAAATTCGTTTATGCATCTATTTATGCATAAATTCAATTTTAAGGAGAATAACAATTTCGAAATAAAAATAAATCTTTTATGCATCTTTCTATGCATAAATTCAATTTTAATGAGAATAACTCTTTTGAAATAGAAATAAATTTCTTTATGCATCTTTCTATGCATAAAATCAAAATTAATGAGAATAACTCTTTTGAAATAAAATTTCTTTATGCATCTTTCTATGCATAAAATCAAAATTAATGAGAATAACTCTTTTGAAATAAAATTAAATTTCTTTATGCATCTTTCTATGCACAAAATCAAAATAATGAGATTAACTCTTTTGAAATAATAATAAACATCTTTATGCATCTTTCTATGCATAAAATCAAAATTTGATGAAAGTAACGCTTTTATAAAAAAATTCTTTTATGCATCTATTTATCCCAAGACTTCTAGATCACAGGTCTGGATTCCCAAGCAGAATTCCTCGAATTCTGTAATCTTGATCCTCAGATCAAAATCAAAGGTCTCAATTTAATTTTAGATTCGGTGGGTGATTTAATTGAATTTTCCTGAACTGGTCACATTGTCTTTTCTTGAAACTGACGAAGGAGATTAAGTCGTGGTCATACTCTAATTTAGGGTTCGAGTCTCGAAAGGTTCTCCCTGAACTATCTTTCTCAAAGGGTAATATTTCAATTACTACTTTACTAAATTTCATTCATTCAGTATTTTGCTTAACTGAATTCAAAATTAAACACATATTCCTATGAGGAATAAATTAATCATTTATTTAAAATTCTGACTTTGATAGATCTTCTGAATTTTCTCATTACCATCCTAGAGAATATGAAACAGTAGAATTTTCCTTCGTAGAGTATTTACTTATTCATTTACCAATACTCATGGGATTTAAACAATGATTAAAGACAACTCTCATTTTGATATAAAAAAAATTCTGTATGCATCTATTTATGCATAAAATCCAATTCTATGGAAATAACACTTTTATATAAAAGAAAATCCTTTTATGCATCTATTTATGCATAAAAATCAATTTTGATGAAACTAACACTTTTATAATAAAAAAATACTTTTATGCATCTATTTATGCATAAAAATCCATTTTGATGAAAGTAACACTTTTATAATAGAAAAAATTCTTTTATGCATCTATTTATGCATAAAAATCCATTTTGATGAAAGTAATATTTTTATAATAAAAAAAATTCTTTTATGCATCTATTTATGCATAAAAATCAATATTGATGAAAGTAACACTTTTATAATTTTAAAAAAATATTTTATGCATCCATTTATGCATAAAAATCAATATTGATGAAAGTAACACTTTTATAATAATAAAAAATCCTTTTATGCATCTATTTCTGCATAAAAATCAATATTGATGAAAGTAACACTTTTATAATGAAAAAAATTCTTTTATGCATAAAAATTAATATTGATGAAAGTAACACTTATAAAAAAATTCTTTTATGCATCTATTAATGCATAAAAATAAATATTGATGAAAGTAACACTTTTATATTAAAAAACATTATAATAAATAAAATCTTTTATGCATAAAAATCAATATTGATGAAAGTAACACTTTTATAATAATGAAAAATCTTTTATGCATAAAAATCAATACTAATAAAAATCACTCTTTTATAATAATAATAAAAATAACCAATATGCATCTTTCTATACATAGAATTTAATTTTAATGGAAATAACACTTTTATAATAAAAATATTTCTACTATGCATTTTTCTATGCCTAGAATGAAAATAACACTTTTAGAATACATAAACACAAGGGATTACTCTTTTTGAATAAAAAAGATAAAACTTATTCCACAAAATTTAAGAAAATTTTGCCATAACCTCCTTTGTATGGCTGACCATTTTTCAAATTTTCATATCCTTAAGTCACTTAAAAATTATCCCCAAATGGTTTAAAGCATTCTAAACTAATCAAATTCCACTTTTAAAAGAGAAATAGTATTGAAAAGTTTAATTCCAACAATTAGATTACTTATCTAGGATAAAGAAAGGCTGAATTTAAGAATGAGAGAGGGGGAAAGCCTTTCCAACAAGGCATAGCATCATTGTACATTTCAAATCAAACAAAAATTAGAAAACCATTAAAAAAGAATAAAGAAAAAGTAGGATTTCTAGCTTACATGAATATCTGAGAGCTTTCATTTGGCTTGATGGTTTGAGGGATCTACTCTTGTTTGCAACAAGAGTGGCCACCAATTCTTTAGAAGAGGGAATGGTCAAAAACTAATGAATTATTAAGAAATTCATAGTTTTTGGCTCTAGGGAGGAGTAGAGTAACAGTGCATAAAACACTATTAAGTTTCTACAAGGGAGGGGGGCTTCTATTTATAGGAAAAAGTGAGCTTCTAATCGAGCAAACTGATTCTAGAATTTCCAGATTAGTTTGGTCAATTTTTGACCATTTTTGGGTCAGTTTAGCTTACTTTTTGGAACTAGACTTGAATTAAGAGAGAGGAGAGATGAAATATCTCAATATTTAAGAATTTAAAACTCCACCACACACATGTGAAATAGACGCCTCCTTCATGAGGGGGAATCCCCACTCTGAGGTGTCAAAAAGTTATTTTTTTAGTATTTCCTTTGGTCCTTAGTCCACTCTTCATCTTATGTGAGTATTTACTCATTTTTGGGGTGGATTTTCTTTATTTCTTCTATTTATCTCCTCTCTACATTTGGATGAAAAACCTGCCTAGGTCTTGACCAGCTTGGGTATGGTGAAAAATGGTGTGCTTCCGGTACGATGGGCGAGGGACGACGAAGCGATCTCTGAGTGAAGTGACAGGACACCTAAGGAGGATCCTGGAGGGTTCTGACCAGGCGATGGACGGGCTTGCGATGCTTAGGACACCCATGCGTATGTCGTGGAAGATATATATATGTATGATGACGAGAAAATTATTGTAATCTATTATTGGATCTCGTTGTTGACCTGCTGGTCAACAAAACAGAGAGTCCAGAGAGATATTGTTTTGTGAGAAACAAGGATTGAATGGAAATTTTGAGTTATGACATCTGTAACCAATAATTATTTATCAATGGATTGTTTTAAAAGTTAAAGTTTAAAGAGGAGTGTGTACGTATCTATATTCTAAAGCAAAAGTTAAGAAAGTTAAAGTTTAAAGAGGAGTGTGTACGTATCTATATTCTAAAGCAAAAGTTAAGAAAGGCATTTAATTATGGGTGGGTGAGTACTTGTCTGGTTCTACTAATTCCAGTCCGGATGGGGTTAGGCTGGAATCAATAGAGTTTTAATGATAAAATTTATCAATAGGAATATGCTTAGAACTCGAGTAGTTAATTAAAAGCCTGAAGACTTCTCTAATGAATAGATGGATTCAATTAGGAAAAAAGCGTTGATTCCTTCAAGTTAAGCTGTAATAGTTTCCCTTCTATTTGATTTAATGAAATGAAGGTTAGTTCAATATCTTGACCTCGTTATAGAGAAATCCGTTAAGAAAATAAAAATGGTGGAATCGTCCCTGTTTTTCGGGCAGGGAAAATTTTCTCGGTTTCAGTTTTCGGAATGACCACCTGCTTAGTCTCATGCCTGGACATTCGAGGGCGAGGCCCCGAGTGAGAAACCTTGCTCCGTGCAAGAGGAAGCTACTTCCGCTGCTACCATCCGGGAATCCGGTGTGGAGAGGGGGTAGTGGGATCTTACAGGTATGAAGCTTTGTTCAGCAAATATCAACAAGTGGCTTTACATGTTGTTGCTTCTTCTTTTTCACCTTCTATGATGGGAGATTCAAAGAGTTCTTTAGCAATGGAGCACCTTAAGATGAGCAAGTTTATCATGGCTTTGGATCCCACCTTGCATGGAAAAGTTCTTAGCAAGGATCCCACTAATTTTAAAGAGGCTCTTCGTATTGCTTTTGAAGAAGGAGGCTACTCTTCATATTGAGTCCACATTCCAATCTTCTCTGAGTGTGCCAATCCCACCCCACGAGTAGAGATAGCCTCAACATCTCAGGTACAAGCTCCATCCTTGGATCATAACATTGCACAACTTATGGTAGAGTTTGCTGATTTGAAGTTACACTTAGTCAACGTAAGGCCACCTAGGGTTCCACGAGTTGAGGATAAACCTAGGGATAGAAGTAGTGTCACATGCTATGAATGTCAAGAGAAGGGGCACTATCGCACTAAGTGTCCAAAATTGAGGAACACAGAGGATAAAAGTTCTCTTTTAGAGAAAACATGCTCAGAAGAAGAAGAGGAAACATTGATGCCATTAATGGCAAAAAGTGGTCGTAAAACTAGGAGCAAAGAAGAAGAAGAACAACAAGATAAATCTCAAGAAGAGGAGAAAAATAATAAGAAGAAGAAGTCGTCTAGGAGAAAAATTGGACAATTTGACTTTCCTCTTGGACAAGGATATCTTAGCTATGACCTCTTAACAGATCTTAGGGAGAAAAGGGCACAAATCACATTTGGATAGCTTTTGGCACTCTCTCCAAAGCTCAGAAAAGAATGGGGTAAGCTGGCTAGCACAAGGGAATCTAAGGAAAAGAAGAAGAGGGATAATGGGACTTCTATGGCTCAAAAGGTGGATATTGATGTAGGAGATTATGTGCCTGTGATTGGTGTCATCATTGAGGGGCAAACAATTTCCAATGCATACATTGATGGAGGTGCGTCAATCAATGTCATTAGTGAAAAAACAATGAAAGATGTCGATTTAAAGTTGTCTTCTACTAACTCTCCCTATCGCATCAAACTTGCTGATAATACTAGGGTGAAAACCTTAGGAATTGTCAGGAATTTGGGAGTGGATGTATGTGGTATTTTTGTGCCTACAACTTTCCACATCATTCCTACAAAGCTTGATGCTAGGGCTTACCCATTGATATTGGGTAGGCCATGGCTTCGCCAAGTGAAGGCAATTCAAAAGTGGGAGACAGGTGATCTTATTCTACAAGGTGAGAATAAGAAGGTCCACTACAACATCAAGAGTCGTCGTCGCAAGAAAGTGGTAAGAGGTGAACCTTCAACTTCCAAAAGTTCAGAGTTAGAGTCATCCGCCGATGAAGAGGAGACAAGTGGTAGCTCCGAGGACTCCATCTCAGAAGGGGAGGTGTAGGGAGTTGTATTTGGTCTTTCCCTGAGAAGGGATCGAGGGGATGTTGAAGACAATGGAGCCTTGGAAGGGGAAGCTTCTTCAACCATGTTCAAGAAAGGAGATGTGGACCTCACTAGTTTTGAACTTCTTCTTGATGAGTCCATATAGCAGGTACTGAAAGGGAGAATTACTTAAAAAATGTTGGATGGATTTCCCAACCTTTTTGCAAACATCTACTCACAAGTATGCCAAGTTACCCTAGTAGAGCACAAGATTGATCTCAAGCCCCAAAGTAAGCCAATGGTACAACGGCTAAGGCGTTTGGGAGTAGTGAAAACGGGGGTGCTTAAGAATGAGGTAACTAATTTGCTTGAATCTGGATTTTTTTTTCCAGTAGAGAATTGAGAGTGCATTTTCCCACTTGTAGTCACTCCCAGAAAGGGTGGAAAATGGCATGTGTGTGTGGACTTTCGCCCTCTGAAGAGTGCATGCACAAAGAGGGATTATTATTCTCTACCCTTTCAGGATGAGATTTTGGATCAAGTTGCAGGGTCATGAGTTGTATTCAGTGTGTGATGGATACTCTAGATACTTTCAAATCCGGATTTGTGAAGAAGATCAAAGGAAAACCTCATTTATAACCCCTTGGGGAGTGTATATGCCTATAGGGTGATGCCATTTGGCTTGACCAATGCACCAGCAACTTTTCAACGCTTCATGAGTCAAGTATTTGTACCTTACTTGGGAAAGTTTCAACCAAAAATTCAGGAATCATCATTTTTCAATCAGAATCCAATTCAACTCATCAGGTCTCAACCAGTATTTTAAAATCATATCAACCACATTTGAATTCATCATTTGGATAGCATTTTAGCTTATCATTTCAAGATCTTAGATTTACTTATATATACTGCCAGTAAAGAGGTGCAGTTATACTCTCGGTATATACGGGTAGTCATGGTCCTTGGAATTATAAGGTAAATACCATCATGTCTAGGCCTCAAGCAAGTCAAGGATTCCATACAATTGCAATACCTCCATCTGAAGACCCAATTATCAAATTAGGAATTTCATTCTGAATATCAATTTGTATGAGTTTCATCCCACAATTCCAACCTTTTACTACTACATAAATTTATGACATTCTTGGCTTCTCGGTTGATCCTTTTTAGCGAAATTGCTTCGATACCAGCTATAATTTCCTTGACCCCACTACGCAACAACTAATTCTAGAGTGCTAGTAGCGAAAGTAGCACTTCTTGCGTGGGACAGGATCCCACACTCGGGGCCTCGCCCACGGATATCCAGACAAGAGACTAATCCATCCGAACTCGGAAAAACTTCCCTTGCTCGAAAAGCACGGGCGATTCCTCCAGGATAACTTTTCTCTAGGTAGTCAAAAGCCTTAGCTAACTGAACTGATCTGACCGAACCTGTAAGTCCCATAGTTAGATCAAGCGAAAGATTGCACTTGGATCATAGAGACCAACGCTTTTTTCCTCATGGAGAGGCACAGCCGTTGATTCTTTTCCATAGAAATTTTTTTATCCAGGATATACTTCATCTATCGTACCAATAGAAATTGGTCTCATTTTAGGGATCCATTAGTCCAACCTAACCCCATCCACCAGTCCCATGGGTTAGCCAACCGCCCAACCACTATAGTGATGGGATCCAATTAGGAATTCGGTTAGGTTTTGTCCCGGGTACCAGGAAAAAGAGTTCCCAGGCCCCCTAGCGGGAAATTCATGCAAACTTAAAACTAGTCACACCACTTACACACCCAATATAAAATTGCCTTTTTCACAGAATCAACATCTTCTAAAAACAATCTTTTAATGAAACCATTGTGTCACTGATCATAATCGTCAAAATCTCTGGTTGTTGAACACTTATTTCCAATCATTCCTTCATCAGTGTACCTATGGCATCATTGGCAACCAGAACGCTCACCACTTGTCCACACAGGGGCCTTTTTTAATAGTTCCTAGCTCATAGTAACCGACAATATATTCACATAACAAAATGGAATCTCCGTTGAAGATCAGCAAGATTAACCAATGGATCCATGTAAAAGAGCCATGGACTCAACCGTTGAGGACCAGCAAGGTCAATCAACCAGATCCATGCCCGAATTCACAAAACAACTCTTACTCCTTGTTCCAATATCTTCCACGATGCACTCGTGGGTATCATCGGTGACCTAGAGCCCGAGAATCGTATGGTAAGAACCCTCTAGGATCCTTCGCAAGTGACCTAGCACTTCACTCATGGGCCGCTTCCTTGGTCCCTCATCCACCGTACTGGAAGCTCACCATTTAAATCGAACTGAGGCTGGTCAAGACCTCGCCGACCTTGCTACGCGAGACGTCCTCCGTTGACTCTCCGTTAACTGTTACAACTTTATCAGCTAGGTCTCCACCACGACCTTATTCACAAGATGGTCAAAATGCTTCCCCATCATTCTTGATATAAAACAATCATTTAAAAATAGGTCATAAATAAAACTTCTATAATGAATCTCTCATCTTTCCACATCAATCTACATTACTTAATCCACATTTATTTCATAAGCATTCCCAATCTCATCACATCATTTTCCATCTTAACACTTCTTTCCTCAATTAACCTCATCAGATCTCATCCACTCGCATTTACCCATACATCTCATCTCATCACATTCATTAACATCTATCCAGTTTACATCGCATCTTATCACATCCCATACCATTCATTCTCATCCTGATTCACATACCATCACATTCATTCACATCCCTTATCATTCATTCACATCCCGATTCACAGGTTATCCCATTAATTAACATCCCTTATCATTCATTCACATCCTGATTCACATGCTAACACATTCATTCCAATCCCATATCATTCATTCACATCCTTTATCATTCATGTCTATCCAATTTACATCACATCTCATCACCTCTATTCTCGTTCATATCCATCACATTCACATCCTCATATATTCTTCCACATACATCCACATCCATACTTATCACATACACATCCATGTCTATTCTTTCACATACATTCACATCCATACTTATCACATACACATCCACATCTATCCTTTCACATCCATCCTTTCACATACATACATCCACATCCATTCTTTCACATACATCCACTTCCATTCTTCACATACATCCACATCCATTCTTCACATACATCCACATCTATCCTTTCACATACATCCACATCCATTCTTTCACATACATTCACATCCATCCCATATCATTCATTTACATCTTGATTCACATGACATCTCATCATCTCTATTCACATCACATCCAACCATCCATTCATTCAAATTTATCTGATTCACATCACATCTATCCATCCATTCATTCACATTTATCTGATTCACATCACACCTATCCATCCATTCATTCTTTTATAAAAATCAACTTCTGTGGGAATAACACTTTTATAAAAATCCTTTTATACATCTATTTATGCATAAATTCAATTTTAAAGAAAATAACACTTTCGAACTGGGATTTCCCTGAATTTGGATAGAAACCTGATTACTCTGGAAGGAAGGAGCTGGAGTCTGGAATCTTGATCCCTAATTTCCCTGCCCCGAAAACCTTGATCCAAAAGGAATTGGGTAATCCATACTGCGATGTCCAAATTGGATTTCCCTGAATTTGGCGGATAGAAACCTGATTACTCTGGAAGGAAGGAGCTGGAATCTAGAATCTTGATCCCTAATTTCCCTGCCCCGAAAACCTTGATCCAAAAGGAATTGGGTAATCCATACTGCGATGTCCAAATTCTTGACAGTTATAGCATTCCACTCCCTTGTTCAAGGGTGGAACTTCCAAAGTTAAATTCTAGGGAATTGAGTTTTGGGAAAAGGACATTTCTTCCATTCTAGAACTTCCCCTATCCTGGGATTGACCCTGATATCTCTTAGGCAGTGGAAGGTTGGAATCATCTTCTGGAACTAATAATCTTTTGAAAGGTGATGGTTGTGGCTTTGGTGGGACCTTGACATCAAAGGCCTTGGAGAAATCCTTTGCCATCTGCACTGCTTCGGCCATGGAAACTGGCTTGGCGTTCTTCGCCAAAATATTCAAAGGTTCGTTCAGTCCCCGAATGAACCTGGCCATCAGCTGTTCTTCATTCAATGGTGGCGAGTATTTTTAGGAGAAGAGCGAACACTAGGTGATATGCTTCAATAGTTTTGCTCCCCTAGGTTAGCTCTAAGAATTCGTTTATCTTTGTTTTCAAAAATCCGGGAGGACAGAATCTCGTCCTTAGGTAAATTTTGAGATCATTCCATGTTTGGGTATTTCGATCCAGACGGTTTGTCTCGCAGTGGTTTTTCCATGCCACTCTCTGTTTCTATAATCTTCAGCCTTGCAAGAGCCATTTTGCTCTTCTCATTGTACCCAGTGACATTGAAGTATTCTTCCATTGCTTCGATCCACTTCTCCACAGCCTATCCCAAGTTTTTCCCTTCACCCTTGAAAGGTCCAGGCTCCGAGCTATGAAGAGTTTTACGAACATCCAGGTCAAGCTCTTCCTCATCGAGTTGGGGGTTATCATTTCTACCACGACGACCTCGATCCATGTTCCTATCAATACGAAAAATCTTGTTAAGTTCCCTTTATTTATGATTCAAATTCGATTTTTGATTCATCTGATTCTGGGGTCCTTTAGATAGGTCGGCTCCCCACAGAATCGTGGGATAAAGATACTCACATTATCAGATAATAAGAATTCATTCAGAACATATCATTCATATCTTTAACACAATAATGGTCTATTAGACCAAAATTTCCATCTGAACAGTCCTCCATGGGGGATTTCAATTTTATAGATTTTTAATTTGTCATCCCTTAACTTGACCCACTCAGTCAAGAGTTAGCAATCTGTCAGCACAATCCACTAATCTCATAGTGATTTGTTGAAGTCATTATCATCATTCCAGTTACACAAACATCAACAGAGGGACTCGTCCCATTCATCCTCATTTTATGGTTTTGCTCAGTTTATCGCTTTTCAACCAAAACTTCAAGAATCATCATTTTTCAATCAGAATCCAATTCAACTCATCAGTTCTCAACCAGTATTCTAAAATCATATCAACCACACTTGAATTTATCATCTGGATAGCGTTTTAGCTTATAATTTCAAGATCTTAGATTTACTTATATATACTGCCAGTAAAGAGCTGCAGTTATACCCTCAGTATATACGAGTAGTCACGGTCCTTGGAATTATAAGGTAAATACCATCATGTCTAGGCCTCAAGAAAGTCAGAGATTCCATTCAATTGCAGTACTTCCATCTGAAGACCCAATTATCAAATTAGGAATTTCATTCTGAATATCAATTTGTATCAGTTTCATCACACAATTCGAACCTTTTACTGCTACTTCATAAATTTATGACATTCTTGGCTTCTCGGTTGATCCACTTTAGCCAAATTGCTCTGATACCAGTTGTAAGATCCTTGACCCCACTGCGCAACAATGAATTCTGGGGTGCTAGCAACAAAAGTAGCACTTCTTGTATGGGGAAGGGTCCCACACTTGGGGCCTCGCCCATGGATATCAAGACAAGAAACTAATCCATTGGTTCTTCTAAAACCGAACTCGGAAAAACTTCCCTTGCCCAGAAAGCACGGGCGATTCCTCTAGGATAACTTTTCTCGAAGTAGTCAAAAGACTTAACTGACTGAACTGATCTGACTGAACCCGTAAGTCCCATAGTCAGATCAAGGGAAAGATTGCACTTGGATCATAGAGACCAATGTTTTTTTCCTCATTGAGAGGCACAACCGTTGATTCTTTTCCATAGAACAATTTTTATTCGGGATTTATTTCATCTATCGTACCAATAGAAATTAGTCTCATTTTAGGGATCCATCAGTGCAGCCAGTCCCATGGGTTAGCCAACCACCAAGCACTATAGTGACGAGATCCACTTAGGAATTTGGTTAGGTTTTGTCCTGGGTACCAAGGAAAAGAGTTCCCAGGCCCCCTATCCGAAAATTCAAGCAAACTTAAAACTAGTCACACCACTGAAATTGCCTTTTTCATAGAATCAACATCTTCTAAAAACAATCTTTTAATGAAACCATTGTGTGTCACTGATCATAATCGTCAAAATCTCCAGTTGAATCCTTATTTCCAATCATTCCTTCATCGGTGTACCTATGGCATCATTGGCAACCAGAACGCTTACCACCTATCCACATAGGGGCCTTTTCAATAGTTCCTAGCTCATAGTAACCGACAATTTATTCACATAACAAAATGGAATCTCCATTGAAGATTAGCAAGATCAACAACGGATCTATATGAAAGAGCCATGGACTCATCCATTGAGGTCAATCAACGAGATCCATGCCTGAATTCAGAAAACAACTCTTACTCCTTGTTTCAATATCTTCCACGATGCACGTGTGGGTATCGTCGCCGCGACGACCCAGAGTCCGAGCACCGTATGGTCCGTACCCTCTAGGATCCTTCGCAGGTGACTTAGCGCTTCACTCATAGGCCGCTCCCTTGGTTCCCTATCCACCGTACCGGAAGCTCACCATTTAAATCGAACCGAGGCTGGTCAATATTAAGATATAGGCCTTGGAGCCTTAGTGAACAAGGGTGTAGAAGGTGTGTGGGTGTGAATGGTCCTAAGGGAGCCATCTAACCCTAGGACACTAGCAAGTCTATTTAAAGGCACATGCCAAAGGCATTGTATGGAGAAAGAAGCCTAGTTGTATTTTGAGCAACTTAATAAGCAAGATAATTTCTTGTATTTTATGAGTCTCTCTCCTCCACATCTTTGATCTAGCATGAGCACCACGAGATTCTAACATGGTATCTAGAGCTTGGCAAGATTAGGTCACTTTTGTGGTGTAGAATAGGTCAACTTTATTATCCTTTTCTTTGTGGAGTTGAACCTCCTGCCAGTGGAGTAGCTCCAGCAACTCGTTGAGGCAACAACTCGGGGAGCTCTCAACTAAGAACTTGAAGAGGACGTCTGGGCACTCAGGGTCGTACTGCTCATCAGACGAATTAACCTTTCTCTATTGTGGCATTATCGTCTGAGCAGGCCGACGCCGTTTTCTGCACTGCTAGATGTCGTACAAACACCGTGTGTAGGCGATTTGCAGGCTATGTGGGCTTAGGGCTTTTGAAGCCCATAGCCTCAAGAGTCTACAGTTCAAATCTTAGCCCTAATGGCTGCTCCAAGCGCTCGCAATAAGAGAAAAACCAGGTTGCTCTCTTATCAAGCCATTGAAGCTTCCATTAAAGCTTCAAAATCAAAGGTTTTCTTTCACTAATCTCCTCTTCTTAGCTTCAAATCTCTTAAGTGCTTCTTGAAGTGTTTTGCTCTAGGTTCTATGATGTTGTGGGCATACACCATGAGGTATTCATAAGCCTCATTATGCCATCAAGCTTCATCAACATCTTCAAGTGCACAAAGCTTCTCAAAGTGTGCTTATAAGCACTAATAGTGTTGCTTAACACTAATAATGGTCATAACCATCAAAGGAGGAGGTCTTTAACACTAAGGAGGCTCTTCTTCATCAATATTGGAGGCCGGGCACACACCATAAGTGCCACATTATAAGTTTTTATCGTCAACCCACTTCTATGCTTACCTTGGCAAGCTTCCAAGGAGAAATGGTGCAACCATAAGCCCTTGTCTTCATCCCATAAGCCAAAGAGGTTGAAGTTTTTTGGTTTTTCATCATCATCAAACTTAGTCCTTGAGTGGTTTAAAGTTGGGCACATGTACACTAAGTGCTCATCTTTAATGTTTTTTGTGTATCACCCTTGAGGCTCTTGTTTTTGTAAGAGGCATAGGCATGTCATAAGCCATATGCTCTCATTTCCCAAGCCCAATACATGTTATTCCGCTGCATATTCAACATTTTCATCTTCTAAGATGAGTTGTAAGATTGAGCATAGCATCACTAAGTGCTCTACCTTGTTGTTTGTCGTGTTTTTAAGCATCTCTTGGCATTGTATTTGTAAGAGGCATAGGCAACATTATGAGCCATGCCCTCACCTTCTTGAGCCAAGAATGATGTACCTTAGAGCATTTACCTCAACCACTTACTGCATTTCATTAAGCTTGTACCTTCAAACCCTAGTGGGTATCATGTAACCAACATGCACAAAAGCTTTTGTTGTAATCAAGGAGTAGACACTACCCTTGACCAATCTATAAGGCAAGTGGTAAAACCCTCCCTTTCCCTTTCCCATATAAATCTACCTCATAACCATTACTCTAAGGAATTCCCTCATTGCCCATGGAGGAGGTATGGTATGTAGAAAAGCATCAAGCATGTTGAAGGAACATCTATGTGCAAATCACTTAAGCAAGGGTGCAGGCAGCCTTGTTTGATCATTGTGTGAGAATGGTCAAGGTGGAAAGCATGTGGAAGCAATGGCATGTATGTCCAAAGCATCTCAACTACAAGAGGTCAAGCAAGCACAAAGAGTGGGGTGCACCATCATTAAGGTGTACAGCTTCATCGACATCAAATAAAGACTTAGATGGCATCATTGTATTAGCCTCTAAAACTCTAAAAACATAGTTGTAAGTCCTAGATAACCACACCACCATGAACATTCTTGTACGCCTAATGTTATAAAGGCATTTTTTTCCCATAGGTCCAATACCACCCATTCCAAGTACATTTTTTCATGGCTGCTGGTATTGAGGGGGGGGTATTGAGATATAGGCCTTGGAGCCTTAGTGAACAAGGGTGTAGAAGGTGTGTGGGTGTGAATGGTCCTAAGGGAGCCGCCTAACCCTAGGCCACTAGCAAGTCTATTTAAAGGCACATGCCAAAGGCATTGTATGGAGCAAGAAGCCTAGTTGTATTTTGAGCAACTTAATAAGCAAGATATTTTCTTGTATTTTGTGAGTCTCTCTCCTCCACATCTTTGATCTGAGCACCACGAAATTCTAACAGTCACCTCGGCCGACCTTGCTACGTGAGACATCCTCCGTTGACTCTCTATCAACTTTATCAGCTAGGTCTCCCCACGACCTCATTCACAAGATGGTCAAAATGCTTCCCCATCATTCTTGACATATAGCAGTCATTTAAAAACAGGTCATAAATCTCTCGTTTTTTCACATCAATCTACATTACTTAATCCACATTCATTTCTTAAGCATTCCCATTCTCATCACATCATTTTCCATCTTAACACTTCTTTCCTCACTTAACCTCATCAAATCTCATCCACTCGCATTTACCCATACATCTCATCTCATCTTATTCATTTACATCTATCCAGTTTACATCGCATCTTATCACATCCATTCACATCCCATACCATTCATTCTCATCCCGATTCACATACCATCACATTCATTCACATCCTTTATCATTCATTCACATCCCAATTCACAGGTTATCACATTCATTCACATCCCTTTATCATTCATTCACATCCCAATTCACAGGTTATCACATTCATTCACATCCTGATTCACATGCTAACACATTCATTCACATCCCATATCATTCATTCACATCCTTTATCATTCATATCTATCCAATTTACATCACATCTCATCGCCTCTATTCTTGTTCATATCCATCACATTCACATCCACATATATTCTTCCAGATACATCCACATCCATACTTATCACATACACATCCACGTCTATCCTTTCACATAAATTCACATCCATACTTATCACATACACATCCACATCTATCCTTTCACATACATCCACATCCATTCTTTCACATACATACATCCACATCCATTCTTTCACATACATCCACTTCCATTCTTCACATACATCCACATCCATTCTTCACATACATCCACATCTATCCTTTCACATACATCCACATCCATTCTTTCACATACATCCACATCCATTCCATATCATTCATTTACATCCTAATTCACATGACATCTCATCACATCTATCCTTTCACATACATCCACATCCATTCTTGCACATACATCCACATCCATCCCATATCATTCATTTACATCCTGATTCACATGACATCTATTCACAACACATCCACCCATCCATTCATTCACATTTATCTGATTCTCACATCACATCTATCCATCCATTCATTCACATTTATCTGATTCACATCGCACCTATCCATCCATTTATTCACATTTATCTGATTCACATCACACCTATCCATCCATTCTTTCTTTTTTAAAAATCAACTTCTGTGGGAATAACACTTTTATAAAAATCCTTTACATCTATTTATGCATGAATTCAATTTTAAGGAAAATAACACTTTTGAAATAAAAATAAATTCCTTGATGCATCTTTCTATGAATAAAATCAAAATCAATGAGAATAACTTTTTGAAATAAAAATAAATTCCTTTATGCATCTTTCTATGCATAAAATCCAAATCAATGAGAATAACGCTTTTGGAAAACAAATTCCTTTATGCATCTTTCTATGCATAAAATCAAAATCAATGAGAATAACTCTTTTGAAATAAAAATAAATTCCTTTATGCATCTTTCTATGCCTAAAATCAAAATCAATGAGAATCACTCTTTTGAAATAAAAATAAATTCCTTTATGCATCTTTCTATATGCATAAAATCAAAATCAATGAGAATAACTCTTTTGAAATAAAAATAAATTCCTTTATGCATCTTTCTATGCATAAAATCAAAATCAATGAGTAACTTTTTTGAAATTCATAAAATTAAAATTATTGAGAATAATTCTTTTGAAATAAAAATAAATTCCTTTATGCATCGTTCTATGCATAGAAATTAATTCTAATGAAAATCACACTTTTATAATAAAAAAATATCTAATATGCATCTTTCTATGCATAGAAATTAATTCTACTGAAAATAACGCTTTTACAATAAAAATATTTCCAATATGCATCTTTCTATGCATAGAAATTAATTCTAATCAAAATAACACGTTTATCATAAAAATATTTCTAATATGTATTTTTCTATGCCTAGAATGAAAATAACACTTTTAGAATATACAAACGATGGGGATTACTCTTTTTGAATAATAAAAGATAAAACTTATTTCACAAAATTAAAGAAAATTTTGCCATAACCTCCTTTGTATGGCTGACCATTTTTCAATTTTTTTCATTCTCAAGTTACTTAGAAATTATTCCAAATGGTTTAAAGCATTCTAAACTAATCAAATTCCACTTTTTAAAGAGAAACAATATGAAAAGTTTAATTCTAACAATTCGATTATATATCTAGGATAAAGAAAGGTTGAATTCAAGAATGAAGAGGGGGAAAGCCTTTCCAACAAGGCATAACATCATTTTTTATTTTAAAGAAAACAAAAATTAGAAAACCATTAAAGAAAAAGTAAGATTTCTAGCTTACATGAATTTTTGTGAGCTTTCCTTTGGCTTGATGGTTTGAGGGATCTACTCTTGTTTTCAACAAGAGTGGCCACCAATTCTTTGAAGAGGAAATGGTCAAAAACTATAAATTATCAATAACTTCATTGTTTTTGTGGCTCTGGGGAGGAGTAGAGTAATCGTGCATAAAACACTATTAAGCTTTTACAAAGGGGGAGGCTTCTATTTATAAGAAAAAGTGAGCCTCTAACCAAGCAAACTAATTCTAGAATTTTCCAGATCAGTTTGGTCACTTTTTGTAGGTCAGTTTAGCTTACTTTTTGGTTCTAGTTGATACACGAGAGAGGAGAGATGAAATATCTCATTATTTGAGAGTTTAAAACTCCACCACACATGTGAAATAGGTGCCTCATTCATGAGGGAAATTCCCCCACACTGAGGTGTCAAAAATGCATCATTTCCTCTAAATATCTCTTCTTTTTTAACTAATAACCTTGTCCTTAGTCAACTCTTCATCTTATGTGAGTATTTACTCACTTTTGGGCGGATTTTATTTATTTCTTCAATTTATCTCCTCTCCCTAGATTTGGATTAATCTGATTGGCTCCTCAGAACCTTAATCTAAAATTTTCAAAAAATCTGGACCCTTAGACTAAGGCCTTTTGAACAGATTATAATTTATTTCTAATGCACCTTCTGAATTTCTTTTTGAGCTTCTGTTTCGGGAGAATTTATTTTAATAAGAAGAGATATTTTTCCATCCATAAATATCTAAAAATTAAATAATCTCTCTCTAGAATATTTTCTCTCTCTAAGCCAAAATAGGTAGAAACAAGATCTGTTAATATTCTGACAAGGGGAATGATTACAGGGGGAGAGATTGGACATCTTGAGGGGCTGGGGGAGGAATCTTAAATGCTATTTTTTCATATAGTGCCCAAAGGGTCTCCTATACAAAAAAAAATAACGGGTTTGGGCGGGTAATCATTACCATATGGTTCTAGATGGTGTTGAAACTTTGAAAGAAGGTCCATGGGGCGGACGCCGGATGGTAGGGACGATGTGTTGCCATCCGCAATTTTTTCACATAGTGCCCAAAGGGTCGCCTATACAAAAAATAGTGGGTTTAGGTGGGGCATCATTATCATACAGTGCCCGCCGATGGTGGTGAAACTTTGCCAGAGGGTCCATGGGTCTGCTACCCTACCACTCCAAAATTTTCACCACCACCACCATTGGATGCTAGATTGGTGGGACGGTGTGTTGCCACCCACTATTTTTTGGCATAATGTCCAAGGACTCACCTATGCAAAAAATAACAGGTTTAGGTAGGGCATCATTATCATACGGTGTCCGATGGTTGTGAAACTTTGCGCACTAGTCCGTGGGGGCCACTACCCCACTTGTAGAGTTTCACCACCACCACCGGATGGGTGGGATAGTGTGTTGCCACACTCGCTATGTTTTGGCATAGCTCACATACATCTAATGAGTTAGCCTCTCATCACACCTACTAGTGGGCTCAAGCCTCTAGGCTCATGCTTATAGACTCACATAAAGTCCTCCCCCCACCTAGGAGGCTGCACAATTGGACTTTGACTCATGCATTCCTTGAGCAAACAAAAAGATTGAATTTGATCGGGCCCCCATTGGAAAGAAACATTCTTCTTTGTCAACAGATTTATAGGATACATCTTCTCAGAGAACATGTCAACAAAGCGTTGGTAATACTTTGTTTTACCCATGCCTTCTTCTGAGATAACATGTCCCAAGAGAACCACCTTCCCTCGTGCCAAAAGCAGAATTTTCTAGGATTAAGACACCCTTTTGCATCATCAATACTTTGCAAGGCCAACCTCAACTTTTCCAAGTGATCCATGCGGCTTGAATAAATGCAAAAATCATCCAAAAAGACCCTAAAAGCAATAAACTAAGCAAAACCTCAATGAGGATGAATGGGACGAGTCCCTGTGTTGATGTTTGTAACTAGAATAACGATAATGACTTCAACAAATACAACTATCCATCTATTCATTCTTTTATAAAAATCAACTTCTGTGGGAATAACACTTTTATAAAAATACTTTTATACATCTATTTATGCATGAATTCAATTTTAAGGAAAATAACACTTTCAAAATAAAAATAAATTCCTTTATGCATCTTTCTATGCATAAAATCAAAACAATGAGAATAACTCTTTTGAAATAAAAACAAATTCCTTTATGCATCTTTCTATGCATGAAATCAAAATCAATGAGGATAACTCTTTTAAAATAAAAATAAATTCCTTTATGCATCTTTCTATCATTGAAATTAATTCTAATGAAAATCACACTTTTATAATAAAAAAATATCCAATATGCATCTTTTTATGCATAGAAATTAATTCTAATGAAAATAATGCTTTTACAATAAAAATATTTCCAATATGCATCTTTCTATGCATAGAAATTAATTCTAATGGAAATAACACTTTTATAATAAAAATATTTCTAATATGCATTTTTCTATGCCTAGAATGAAAACAACAGTTTTAGAATACACAAACGGTGGGGATTACTCTTTTTGAATAATAAAAGATAAAACTTATTTCACAAAATTTAAGAAAATTTTGCCATAACCTCCTTTGTATGGCTGACCATTTTTTATTTTTTTATTCTCAAGCTACTTAGAAATTATCCCAAATGGTGTAAAGCATTTGAATTTCACTTTTTAAAAAGAAACAATATGAAAAGTTTAATTCTAACAATTTGATTATATATCTAGGATAAAGAAAGGTTGAATTCAAGAATGAAGAGAGGGGGAAAGCCTTTCCAACAAGGCATAACATCATTTTTCATTTTAAAGAAAACAAAAATTAGAAAACCATTAAATGGAATAAAGAAAAAGTAGGATTTCTAGCTTGCATGAATTTTTGTGAGCTTTCCTTTGGCTTGATGGTTTGAGAGATCTACTCTTCTTCGCAACAAGAGTGGCCACCAATTCTTTTGAAGAGGAAATGGTCAAGAACTAATGAATTATCAATAAATTCAGTGTTTTTGGCTCTGGGGAGAGTAGAGTAAGAGTGCATAAAACACTAGCAAGCTTTTACAAAGGGGGAGTTTTCTATTTTATAGGAAAAAGTGAGCCTCTAACCAAGAAAACTGATTCTAGAATTTTCTAGATCAGTTTGGTCACTTTTTGGGTCAGTTTAGCTTACTTTTTGGTTCTAGTTGAAACAGGAGAGAGGAGAGATGAAATATCTCGTTCTTTGAGAGTTTAAAACTCCACCACACATGTGAAATAGGTGCCTCCTTCATGAGGGGAATTCCCCCACATTGAGGTGTCAAAAATGCATCAATTCCTCTAAATATTTCTTCTTTTTTAACTAATAACCTTGTCCTTAGTCAACTCTTCATCTTATGTGAGTATTTACTCATTTTTGGGGGGTTTTTCTTTATTTCTTTAATTTATCTCCTCCCTACATTTGGATTAATCTAATTGGCCCCTCAAACCTTAATCTAAAATTTTCAAAAAATCTGGACCCTTAGGCTAAGGCCTTTTGAACAGATTATAATTTATTTCTAATGCACCTTCTGAATTTCTTTTTGAGCTTCTATTTCTAGGGAATTCATTTTAATAAGAAGAGATATTTTTCCATCCAAAAATATCTAAAGCGGAGAGATTGGATATCTTGAGGGGCTGGGGGAGGAATCTTACATCCTACCCCACTTTAAAAACGCGAGATGTCCTCATCTCGTAGGTGGAGTATGATCTCTTTCATCTTCTTCTTCTACTCCATTCACTTCCAACAATACTGCGTTGGAAGTGGACTGCCGATTTGGGAACAACTCTCTTTGACTTCCCCTATTCCAATGCTATGATACCATTGTCATAACCTTTAAGACCCTTGGAGAAGGAATTCTAATTTTTAAGTACAAAAATTAGAGCATAACATATACTTGCACAAATTGAAAGCGGTGGTAAGTGATGTGACTATTTTTAAGTTTGCATGAATTTTTGGCTAGGGGGCTTGGGAACTCTTTTCCTCGGTACCCGAGACAAAACCTAACCAAATTCCTAATTGGATCCCATCACTACAGTGGTTGGGTGGTCGGCTAACCCATGGGACTGGATGCAATGATTTTATATTCACGTGATCATATTTTTTTTTGTTAATAACATGTGTTAACATGTTATTAACATGGTAACATGTTATTAACATGGTAACATGTTAACATGTTCCCAAAAAAGCCGATGGGAGGTTCCCTGGTAACCGGCTAAAATCTTGCCGGGATTTTTTCATAGCTCGGCAGTCCCACCGGGAATATTAAAACCCCGACGGGCCCGTCGGGGTCGTCATTTAGCCCGATGGGCTACATTTTTATATATATATGGGCCCGGGGGACCCTTTGGGAGTTCATTACTGACAGTATACACATGTAATGACAGTTGTGGGTGTGTGTGTTTGTGTGGGTGTGTGTGGGTGTGTGTGTTCGTGCGGGCAGCCGCCCATGGTCGCAATGCGCGACAGGATGTGGGTGGTCCGCCACACGAGGGGTGTGTGTGTAAGGCCATTCTTCGGAATGGTGCTTATCGTGGGGCACATAGTTGGTAACGCGGCTGGTTTGTGTCCTATGGTAAGTATGGCACGCCGTAGCAGTACTAGTCGGTAACGCGGCAAGCATAGTATCGTTATGGCGATGTCACCTTCCCTTCCCTTCCCTTCCCTTTGTCAAATGCGGGCATATGGCCCTGGTAACGCGGCCAGTGTATGTCCATATCCTATTCGTATTCCCATAGATTCGGGCAGCATTTTGTCGTTAACGCGGCAAGTTGGTGTCGTCCGCTAGTGCATATATTGTTTTTTGCATATTGCGGCATTTGATCGTTAACGCGGTCGAAAAAATGTCACAAATTTTCTTGATGCGGCTTGTATTGTTTTTATTGTGTGTGATCCATGCGATACTTGGTTGGTAACGCGGCATGAGTATTTCATGGATCAAAGTTTACATCATATTGTCTTTAAGTTTAATTTCATGATATCGTGACTCGTAAAAATGAATATCTCTCTCTCTCTCTTCCTCCCCCCCTCTCTCTCTCATGATACACTTCACAACTCTCTCTCTCTCTCTCTCGATACACTTCACAACTCTCTCTCTCTCTCTCTCTCTCGATACACTTCACAACTCTCTCTCTCTCTCTCTCTCTCTTCCTCCCCCCTCTCTCTCTCTCATGATATAGTTCACAACTCTCTCTCTCTCTCTCTCGATACACTTCACAACTCTCTCTCTCTCTCTCTCTCTCTCTCTCTCTCTCTCTCTCTCTCTGTGTCACGATAGGTGTGTAGATGAGGAGTTCTTTTTTTTTCTCTTAAAATTTACATAATCCCTAATAAATTCCCTTTTCTCCCTCTATTTTCTTAAAATATAAAACAATACTAAACATTATTTTCCTCTCTTTAGGAACTCACAAAACTATTAAAAATGTCATCTAATGTTCCCTCTCTCTCTATCTGTCACGCCTCTCTCTTTCTCCCCCCCTCTCTTTCTCTCTCTCTCATGATACACTTCACAACTCTCTCTCTCTCTCTCTCTCTCTCTCTCTCTCTCTCTCTCTCTCTCACGGTAGGTGTGTAGATGAGGAGTGCAACATGTATGCACTTGATAAGTAATGATAAGTAATGATGCACTTATTGCGGTTGTCTCACGTTCGATAATGTATTGCATGATGTTGAGTTCAGTAATATTGTTTGATATTCCATTTTTGTTTGATCATTGAAAAGTACTGATACACTTGTTGTGGTTGTCTCACGTTTGATGATGTATTGGATGATGTTGATTTCAGTAATATTATTTGATATTCCGTTTTTGTTTGATCATTGATAATGATACACTTGTTGCTGTTCTCTCACGTTTGATGATGTATTGCTTGATGTTGATTTCAGTAATGTTGTTTAATATTCCATTTTTGTTGTGTTTAGTGATATTTGCTAGATTTGCGAAGACGACCACCATGCTTTCCCTGAAGAGCGTAAAATCGTTCTACGAGCAATTCGCATTGAAGCACTCATCACAATGTCACAATGTTCAGAAGACAGCGTCAAGAAAATCAATGAGTCTGAGATACTCATGTGAGATCTATTAGAGCAGATATGGGAAAATGCACAGCGTCGACTTCAAAGCAGAGGCAACGCTGAGTTGCTTGATAGACAAAAGATAACATACTTCAACCATCAACATATAACACGAACTATTTTGGGGATCATGCGTGTATCATGCAATGATCTTAGAGATGCTGCCCCGCCTGAAGCTAATATGCATTGTCTACAGTTATGGGACGCTGTATGGAGTGAGCAAAGAGCCAAGAGCAATTGCATGAAGGCGCTGGATGCAGAGTCGCTCCCCAAAAGAGTGCGCATTGCCCAGGACGTCGCTGCAACGTCTAGCCAGCCAGCAGATGCGAGTGGGACGAGTGCCATTAATCGCACAATCTACAATTCTATGTTCACACACCTCATTGGCGTCCCGCACGAGGCTCTGCTTGAAGGGCGAACAATAGGCTCTGGTGTTTTTGGCACAGTAAAAGAGTATACAGTTAGAGGTATATCATTTTGCTAGAGCACATAACTTTTTGCGGAAAGCACTACAAAGGAGAAGGCAGCGCCAAGTTTGAGAGCTTCCAGGCAGAGCAGGGCATGCAGGTTCTACACCCATCAATTTTCAGGTGTATTGCCTTCACAAAATAATCTCCTTGGATCACTTTTTTTCCATACTATAATGGCGGCTCGCTTGGTGATACTCTTCTAAAGGTCCATTTCAGATTCAGTGAGTTCACCAGAGTAATTTTCCGTTTGGATCGAGGATGGAGAAAACCCCCGCCCGATAATATTCCTTTAAGTCATCTAGAACTTTCTAAAATAAAACAAATAGTAATAACCATGCCACATATTATGCATGCCCTGGTGGAAGGCCTAGCGGCAACACATTTGGCAGGAATTGTACATACTGACCTACATCCATTCAATGTAGTGTTGGATTTTACAAAAGAGTTGAAGCCACGCGTAGGTATTATTGATTGGGGGTTACTGCTGAGAGTGCCCAAAAAACGGATGTCTCTCAATTTTGTATTTGAAGCAGACAAGAACCCTGAGAAGGTGGCACAGGCGGTCTCCTACAGCAAAAATAAACGGCCGTGGATAGCCCTAGAAATTTATGATCCATTTTTGGCAGATGCATACACTCTTGCATATGATGTTTTTGCTTTAGGGTATTTATTACAAATTTTATATGACTTTTGGCAGAAAGTACAAGAGTTGTGGATGGACAATAGTTTCTACGACAAAGTTACCATGGATACTATTATTTATAGACTCAAAAATTGGATGTGTCTACCTAATCGCGACGAGCGAAAATCTGTTTTGCAAAGTAGTGGATTTTTTAGATCACTAAATACTGACCAACGAGGGCACAACGTCCTCTTGTAGAGCTATTGGTGTCATTCACCCCAATTTTGTAATTTAACAGTATCAGGAGATTTAGTTTCAAGAATGGCTCTTTGTTTGTCTCTCTTCAAAATTTGATATGCGCGCACTGTTTGAAATATTTTCTCATTGACTCTTTGCAATATCTCTCTCCTCTTGTGGTGTTTAAGTTTATGTTTTCTCTTCAAAATTGATGTGCGTGCATTGTTTGAAATTTTCTTTGAGTCAAGTGGATATTTCTCATTGAGTCTTTGCAATTCATATCTCATCTCGTGGTGTTAAACTTTAAGTTTTTGAGGGTAATGGTCAATTTATGTTACGTTGATCTTTATAGTTCATTAAAATCCTAAAGTCATTTACGTTCATGCAGATATGGCAAAAGCACAAGCAAACGAGCATCAAGAGTTAGCCAAGAAGGCATATGAGCGAATGAAGGCCCTTGCACATGGACTGACAGCCCACGAAGCTATGAGAACAGCATGCAGGTTGTTGAAATGGACAAATCCTACTTATGCCTAATGGAAAGACATAAATAAACGCGTAACCACAGAGATGATCAAGGAAATATGGCCATGTCCAGATGGCGAGATTAAGAAGGGAAGATGGAAGGTTTCGCGTTGCACTCATAATGATATCAAAATTAATGCCGAGCGCATTTTCTTGGAGGTGTATGGTCGTCCTCTCCATAACGCCAACGCTCCACTCTATTTTGCTAAGATGCTATATGCACAATTTATCCTAGAAACTCCAGTGGACTTCGCTTCCAGAGAGGCCACTGTCAACACCCACGACATACGTGAAGAGACAGTGACATTCACACAAGAAGGGAGGAACTTGCTCTCATGGTGGAGGGCGCTGGATTGGAATTAAACAAGGTCAAAGAAAGCTTAGGGGCATAGCTAGCAGAGAAGGAGAAAGAAGATGTACGATTATCTCAAGCGTCAACTCCTCCCCCGGCTAATAGAGGGATTCAAGAGTAGCTCACAAAGATCAGCCAAGATGCACAGACCATCTCTTCACGTATAGCTCCTGTGCGCCAAGGGAACCACATCTCTCATTTTTTGATACATCCTGATCTTGTGGGAGTTTCTGCTGAGGTTACTAGTTCCTCCAACCCCCAATGTCCTGTATGTTACAAAGTATTCGATGGGTGGAGCGGCCAGTATATATTGCCCTGTGGACACTACTACCACTTAATATGTTTAGTGAGGCAAATGCAAAGTACTTCCACATGTGCATTGTGCAGTGTCCCAATAAATCAAGGTATTTATATAGTGTTCGGCATGGCTAGCAAATATAAACCACCAAGACCTTTAGATGCAACTCCTAGTGCAATTCGCAATTTATTTCAAGATGAAAGCTAATAAAGACATAGATCCTACTTTTGTATTGATAATTTCTCCAAATACAATCATTTGTACAAGTATTTTTTATGAAATTAATGAAATGGCTTCTTCCTCTATGTCAGTATCTTGCTCCAAAATTCTTTCACCGTTTACCCTCTCGTCTGCTAAATTAAGCTCATCTAAGTCAATGTCCAAATTGTCTTCTATCTCAAGGATAGTGCACGATGTACGTCCAACATCAAAGTTCTCGTCTCCTACATCATCACAATTGTACATCCATCTAGGCATATCTTCTTCATACTCTTCGCTTTCAATGTTTCGCAAGATCTTTTCATTGCAATACATGTAAACAAGTTTATCTGCTCGATCTGTAAGCTCGATCTGCAAGAAGTCGATCATTGCATCCATGCTTTCCCGAGATTAGGCGCTCTTTGATCAAGACTTCGTACGGCATACATAATAGGCATCATTACATGGTATGCATCCATCACACTGCTCCACCAACTTCTTCTCGAGACTTTGATTTTCTCTTTCACTTTTTTAGGTTGAGTGCTCTCCTAGTCATGAAATGTCATGCATGTAAATGTTTCGCAAACTGCATCTTTATTTCGAAGAATAGACTCAAAAGTGTAAAAGTGAGTGCAAAACCTAGTCTCGGCTGGAAGCTTTAACATTACTGACATGCGAGGTCGAAAAATATCTAACTCTCTGTCTCTTGAGCATGAATCTCACAAGCTGGCGAGAGCAGTGTCGACGATTGAGGCAAACCATTTGGTATCATCACTTTTATACCAATCTTTTAATACAAGATTCAAACTATGAGTATTACAGCCTACCAGAAAAACATGTGGATAGTGCCGCTTTAGGATTTTGGATGCATTCTTGCAATTATTTGCATTGTCCATGATGATTTGGACTACATTTTTGGCACCCACTTCCTCTATCACAGAGACAATGACTTGAGCAATGTAAGCCCCAGTTTTGATTGAACCAGCAGAATCCACGGCACGGATGAAAGTCTCACCTCTAGGTGAAATAACCATTATATTAATTAATGGTTTTATTTGTACATTGGACCATCCATCACTTACTATACTACATCCAGAAAGCTCTATATTGCTAAGAATTATTCTTTGTACACGTTCTTTTACTTGCGCATAACATTTCTCTAATAGATCATTTCGCATAGCATGGTACGTAGGCAGTGAAAACCCTGGTCCAAACTCACCAATTTTCTTCCATGCTCTCTTCCATTGCTCACTGTCCACCATCATCATAGCACTTCCAGAAAAGTAAATCGCTTCAGCAAGCACGAGTTGTGCATCATCGAGCCGACCTTGACGTAGGCTTTCTTGCAATATGAAGTTTGACGCATGGGTATATTTCCTACGTCAAAGTTTCGCTTGCAGGAAGATGCACTGGGTAGAAGTTACTTTTTGGTTGCATATTGACGTTCGGAGTACAAGCAGGCGATGTAGCCGAAGTTTGATGATTAGAATAACAATGTTCTTGCTGCCTTGATACATTAACGGTAGGAGTGTAATGTTTTCTTGAATCTTTCTTTTGAATTTCTTCTCTTATGCGTTTGGCCACCCACTGCAGGTGCAGAGGGGTGGGTACATGACTTTTTCTTCGCTCCGCCTAAAAAGTGTTCTCTTAGTTGAGGCGCCCCACCTGATTTTACTGTGTGGCATAGCTTACACTCCCAATCTATGAATCGATCACCGATGTTAATTGCATATTGCCACTCTATCCCAGGTGCCTTTTTTTTCCTACTATTTGGAATTTAGACTCTATTGGAGGTATCACTGGATCCAACATTGTCCTCCATCTCAAATAACCTATTCAAGCAAGCATATAATAATGAATACACAAATGAAAAAACAACAAAGTCACTCACGTATTACAAAACATACATCAGCAGACAAACTACGTCGAAACTATCTTGACAAACACAAAAGATCATCACATAACACAAAACTACTTCGAAACTATCTTGCAAGGTTTGATTACAAAACTACTTCGAAACTATCATGCACATTGCACCCCCAATGAAGGATGCCTTTTGTACCCAATTAAGGATACTTTACACAATCAAAGATCTATGCTTGCCCAATACTCTCTAGTATAGGACAATAGACCTTCTCTAACATTCACAAAGAAAATCAAAGATCTATGCTTGCCCAATACTCTAGTATAGGACAATAGACCCTTGTCTACTCTAAACTATATCAAGTAGTATCAAGAACCAATACAAGCCCCTAAGCAGGACTCTTGGCTCCATCAAACCATTACTCTTGGCTCCATCAAACCATTCATAAAGCAAAATGAGGTAGATTACCTACGTAGCTCAAATGCAAAGCTGAATGACTCCAACTTTGTCCCTAAATCTCCGCAAGTATTAGCTACGAACCACACCCTGCCCCCAATTCAAAGAACTAAGGACGAGTGGCTCAATAGCCTTAGGAGTTCCTACAAGGAAAGACAACAGTCCCTAAGATAAGGACGTTCTTCCCAAGAGGACACTTCTAGCACCTCGAGAGCTCTACAAGTACTTTGAGGAGAGATATCACGCCCCCAAAACAAGGACTACCTCCCCAAAACAAGGACTACCTCCCCAAAAGTTGCATGATGGGTGTCGGGTAATGTTTATAAACATGACAGAACTCCGCCGGGCTTCTTTTGTTTTCTCGATGGGCCCGTCAGGATATGAGATATCCCGGTGGGCCTGTCGGGAAAACCAAAGAACCCCGGCGGGGTTACGGGACTAGTAGGTTTTGGCAAGTCATTGCTCAGGTCATGTGAATATACAATGTGATCACAAGTTTTAATATGTTAATAATAGATTTTGTTAAACGAGATCACAAAATTGTGAAGACGTTAATGAAATCCCTGGTGTGACTAGATGGGATTAGGCTACACTGATGGATCCCTAAAATGAGACCAATTTCTATTGGTACGGTAGATGAAGTAAATCCCGGATAAAAATTGTTATATGGAAAAGAATCAACATGCCTTTGAATGAGGAAAAAAGCGTTGGTCTCTATGATCCAAGTGCATTTCTTCCCTTGATCTGACTATGGGACTAATGGGTTTGGTTAGATGAGTCCAATTAGTTAAGGCTTTTGACTACTTAGAGAAAAGTTATCCTGGAGGAATCGCCCGTGCTTTTTGGGCAAGGAAAGTTTTTCCGAGTTCGGTTTTGGAAGAGCTGATGGATTAGTCTCTTGTCTGGATATCCATGGGCGAGGCCCCAAGTGTGGGACCCTGCCCCGCGCAAGAGGTACTACTTTCGTTGCTAGCACCCCAGAATTTGTTGTTGTGCAGTGGGGTCAGGGATCTTACAGCTGGTATCAGAGCAATTTGGCTAAAGTGGATCAGTTGAGAAGCCAAGAATGTTATAAATTTATGAAGTAGCAGTAAAAGGTTGGAATTGTGTGATGAAACTCATACAAATTGATATTCAGAATGAAATTCCTAATTTGATAATTGGGTTTTATGGAAGTACTGCAATTGTATGGAATCCCTGACTTGCTTGAGGCCTAGACATGATGGTATTTACCTTATAATTCCAAGGACTGTGACTACCTGTATATACCAAGGGTATAACTGCAGCTCTTTACTGGCAGTATATACAAGTAAATCTAAGATCTTGAAACTATAAGCTAAAATGCTATCCAGATGATGAATTCGAATGTGGTTGATATGATTTTAAAATACTGGTTGAGAACTGATGAGTTGAATTGGATTCTGATTGAAAAATGATGATTCAAAAATTTTTGGTTGAAAAGCGATAAACTGACCAAAACCACAATGAGGATGAATAGGACGAGTCCCTGTGTTTATGTTTGTAACTAGAATGACGATAATGACTTCAGCAAATCACTATGAGATTAGTGATTGTGCTGAGACAGATTGCTACTGTTAACTCTTGACCCAGTGGATCAAGTTAAGGGATGACAAATTAAAAATCTATAAAAATTGAAATCCCCCATGGAGGACAGTTTTGATGGAAATTTTGGTCTAATAGACCATCATTGTGTTAAAGATATGAATGATATGTTGTAAATGAATTGTTACTTAATAATGCAAGTATCTTTATCCCGTGATTCTGTGGGGAGTCGACCTATCTAAAGAACCCCAGAATCAGATGAATCAAAAATCCGATTTGAATCATAAATAAAGGGAGCTTAACAAGATTTTCAGTATTGATAGGAACATGGATCGAGGTCTCGTGGTAGAAATGATAACCCCCAACTTGATAAGGAAGAGCTCGACTTGGATGTTTGTAAAACTCTTCATAGCTCGTAGCCTGGACCTTTCAAGGGTGAAGGGAAAAACTTGGGAGAGGCTGTAGAGAAGTGGATCGAAGCAATGGAAGAATACTTCGATGTCACCGGCTATAATGAGAAGAGAAAATTGGCTCTTGCAAGGCTGAAGATTATAGAAACAGCCAGAGTGGCATGGAGAAACCACTGCAAAACAAACCATCTGGATCGGAATACCCAGACATGGAATAATCTCAAAATTTACCTATGGACGAGGTTCTATCCTCCTGGATTTTTGGAAACAAAGATGAACGAATTCTTAGAGCTAACCCAGGGGAGCACAACTATTGAAGTATATCACCAAGCGTTCACTCTTCTCCTCAAATACTCGCCACTACTAAATAAAGAATAGCTCAGGGTCAGGTCCATTCAGGGACTGAATGAACCTTTGAATATTTTGGTGAAGAACGCCAAGCCAGTTTCCATGGCCGAAGCAGTGCGGATGGCAAAGGATTTCTCCAAGGCGTTTGATGTCAAGGTCCCACCAAAGCCAGCACCATCACCTTTCAAAAGATTATTAGTTCTAGAAGGTGATTCCAACCTTCCACCGCCTAAGAGATATCAGGGTCAATCTCAAGATAGGGGAAGTTCCAGAATGGAAGAAATGTCCTTTTCCCGAAACTCAATCCCCTGGAATTTAACTTCAGAAGTTCCACCCTTGAACAAGGGAGTGAAAAGCTATAACTGTCAAGGATTTGGACATCATAGTATGGATTTCCTAACACCTTTTGGACCAAGGTTTTTGAGGTAGGGAAATCAGGGATCAAGATTCCAGACTCCAGCTCCTTCCTTCTAGAGTCATCAGGTTTCTATCCGCCAAATTCAGGAAAATCCTAGAAGTAGACCCTCTAACCAACCTGCACTTTCAATCCAAAGTAATGCAAGACCTCTGCCTCCGAATAGGGGAAGTCAAAGAGAGTTGTTCCCAAATCGGCAGTCCACTTCCTAAGGCAGTGACGCTGAAAGTGAATGAAGAAGAAGAAGAAGATGAAAGAGATCATACTCCACCTGTGAGATGACATCTCGCATTTTTAAAGTGGGGTAGGATGTAAGATTCCTCCCCCAGTCCCTCAAGATGTCCAATCTCTCCCCTTTAGATATTTTTGGATGGAAAAATATCTCTTCTTATTAAAATGGATTCCCCCAAAATAGAAGTTCAAAATGAAATTCAGAAGGTGCATTAGAAATAAATTATAATCTGTTCAAAAGGCCTTAGCCTAAGGGTCCAGATTTTTTGAAAATTTTAGATTAAGGTTTTGAGGGGCCAATTAGATTAATCCAAATGTAGAGAGGAGATAAATTGAAGAAATAAAGAAAACCCCCCCAAAAATGAGTAAATACTCACATAAGATGAAGAGTTGACGAAGAACAAGGTTATTAGTTAAAAAAGAAGAGATATTTAGAGGAAATGATGCATTTTTGACACCTCAGTGTGGGGGAATTCCCCTCATGAAGCAGGCACCTATTTCACATGTGTGGTGGAGTTTTAAACTCTCAAAAAGCATGATATTTCATCTCTCCTCTCTCCTGTTTCAGCTAGAACCAAAAAGTAAGCTAAACACTAACCTAAAAATGGTCAAAAAGTGACCAAACTGATCTGGAAAGTTCTAGAATCAGTTTGCTTGGTTAGAGGCTCACTTTTTCCTATAAATAGAAAACTACCCCTTTGTAAAAGCTTAATAGTATTTTATGCACTGTTACTCTACTCTCCCCAAAGCCAAAAACATTGAATTTATTGATAATTCATTACTTCTTGACCATTTCCTCTTCAAAAGAATTGGTGGCCACTCTTGTTGCAAACAAGAGTAGATTCCTCAAACCATTAAGCCAAAGGAAAGCTCACAAAAATTCATGTAAGCTAGAAATCCTACTTTTTCTTTATTCCATTTAATGGTTTTCTAATTTTTGTTTTCTTTAAAATGAAAAATGATGTTATGCCTTGTTGGAAAGGCTTTCCCCCTCTCTTCATTCTTGAATTATCCTAGATATATAATCAAATTGTTAGAATTAAACTTTCATATTGTTTCTCTTTAAAAAGTGAAATTTGATTAGTTTAGAATGCTTTACACCATTTGGGGTAATTTCTAAGTAACTTGAGAATGAAAAAATTTGAAAAATGGTTAGCCATACAAAAGAGTTTATGGTAAAATTTTCTTAAATTTTGTGAAATAAGTTTTATCTTTTATTATTCAAAAAGCATAATCCCCACCGTTTGTGTATTCTAAAAGTGTTATTTTCATTCTAGGAATAGAAAAATTCATATTAAAAATATTTTTATTATAAAAGTGTTATTTTCATTAGAATTAATTTCTATGCATAGAAAGATGCATATTGGAAATATTTTTATTGTAAAAGCGTTATTTTCATTAGAATTAATTTCTATGCATAGAAAGATGCATATTGGATATTTTTTATTATAAAAGTGTGATTTTCATTAGAATTAATTTCTATGCATAGAAAAATGCATAAAGGAATTTATTTTTATTTCAAAAGAGTTATTCTCATTGATTTTTATTTCATGCATAGAAAGATGCATAAAGGAATTTATTTTTATTTCAAAAGAGTTATTCTCATTGATTTTGATTTTATGCATAGAAAGATGCATAAAGGAATTTATTTTTATTTCAAAAGTGTTATTCTCATTGAATTTGATTTTATGCATAGAAAGATGCATAAAGGAATTTATTTTTATTTCGAAAGTGTTATTTTCCTTAAAATTGAATTCATGCATAAATAGATGTATAAAAGGATTTTTATAAAAGTGTTATTTCCACAGAAGTTAATTTTTATAAAAGAATGAATGGATGGATAGGTGTGATGTGAATCAGATAGATGTGAATGAATGGATGGATAGATGTGATATGAATCAGATAGATGTGAATGAATGGATGGATAGATGTGATATGAATCAGATAAATGTGAATGAATGGTTGAATGGATGTGATGTGAATAGATGTGATGAGATGTCATGTGAATCACGATGTAAATGAATGATATGGGATGGATGTGGATGTATGTGAAAGAATGGATGTGGATGTATGTGAAAGGATAGATGTGGATGTATGTGAAGAATGGATGTGGATGTATGTGAAGAATGGAATTGGATGTATGTGAAAGAATGGATGTGGATGTTTGTATGTGAAAGGATGGATGTGATAAGTATGTGAAAGGATAGATGTGAATGTGTATGTGATAAGTATGGATGTGATTGTATGTGAAAGGATAGATGTGGATGTGTATGTGATAAGTATGGATGTGGATGTATGTGGAAGAATATATGTGGATGTGAATGTGATGGATATGAACGAGAATAGAGGCGATGAGATGTGATGTAAATTGGAAAAATATATGAATGATAAATGATGTGAATGAATGATATGGG
The DNA here is from genome assembly GCF_041138505.1 of Cibotium barometz. Classification (NCBI taxonomy): domain Eukaryota; kingdom Viridiplantae; phylum Streptophyta; class Polypodiopsida; order Cyatheales; family Cibotiaceae; genus Cibotium; species Cibotium barometz. Next base: position 25,732,198 of record NC_141110.1, read on the forward strand.
ATATGAATGATAAATGATGTGAATGAATGATATGGGATATGAATGAATGTGTTAGCATGTGAATCACGATGTGAATGAATGTGATAACCTATGAATCGGGATGTGAATGAATGTGATGGTATGTGAATCGGGATGAGAATGAATGGTATGGGATGTGAATGGATGTGATAAGATGCGATGTAAAATGAAAAATTATGTGAAGAGAATGGGAATACTTATAAAATGAATGTGGATTAAGTAATGTAGATTGATGTGGAAAGACGAGAGATTCGTTATAGAAATTTTACTTATGACCTGTTTTTAAATGAGTGTTTTATGTCAAGAATTCTAGGGAAGCTATTTGACCGTCTTGTGAATGAGGTTGTGGAGACCTAGTTGATAAAGTTACAACAGCTGACGCAGAGTCCACGAAGGACGTCTCATGTAGCAAGGTCTTGACTAGCCTCGGTTTGATTTAAATGGTGAGCTTTCGGTACAGTGGATGAGGGACCAAGGAAGTGGCCTATGAGTGAAGCGCTAGGTCACCTGTCTGCGAAGGATCCTAGAGGGTGCTGACCATATGGTGCTCAGGCTCTGGGGGGTCGTCGACGATACCCACACATGTGTCGTGGAAGATATTGGAACAAGGAGTGAAATGAGGAAAAGAATCGATGGCTGTGCCTCTCAATGAGGAAAAAAACATTGGTCTCTATGATACAAGTGCAATCTTCCCCTTGATCTGACTATGGGACTTACGGTTCGGTCAGATCACTTCAGTTAGTTAAGGCTTTTGAGTACTTAGAGAAAAGTTATCTTGGAGGAATCGGCCGTGCTTTTCGGACAAGGGAAGTTTTTTCGAGTTTGGTTTTGGAAGAACCGATGGATTAGTCTCTTGTCTGGATATCTGTGGGCGAGGCCCCGAGTGTCGAACCCTGCCCCGCGCAAGAAGTGCTACTTCCGCTGCTAGCACCCTAGAATTCGTTGTTGCGCAATGGGGTCAGCGATCTTACAGCTGGTATCAGAACAATTTGGCTAAAGTGTATCAAAACCGAGAAGCCAAGAATGTCATAAATTTATGAAGTAGCAGTAAAAGGTTGGAATTGTGTGATGAAACTCATACAAATTGATATTCAAAATGAAATTCCTAATTCGGTAATTGGGTCTTTAGATGGAAGTACTGCAATTGTATGGAATCTGTGACTTGCTTGAGGCCTAGACATGATGGTATTTACCTTATAATTCCAAGGACCGTGTGACTACCCGTATATACCGAGGGTATAACTGCAGCTCTTTACTGCTGGTAGTATATTTACAAGTTAATCTAAGATCTTGAAGTTATAAGCTAAAATGCTATCCAGATGATGAATTCCAATGTGGTTGAGGGTGGTTGCAAGATGAGGGTACTCACTTTCGTTCACTCTCTCTAAAAGTGGGACATCCACGCATCTCGGGCGGAGTACCTTGATCGTGATATTGCCATCAATTAAAACACGACATGTGCCTCCCAACCCTAAAGCAACATATCTTGAACGAGATACCAACTAATGCCACGCTAGCAGGTCTGGGTTTCCAGTCATCATCCATGTCACCAATACAGGTCAGCGCCACCACACTATTTGGATCGAGATATTCATGCCACTCGGATCCACATCAATGCCACGGTGTATCTCCCTAGGCATATTTGACCAGCCCATCTCCACCATCCCCATATCTTGAACGAGATATTGAAATAAAATCTCGACCATTCATTGAAATATCTCGTTCGAGGTATAGAGATGCAATCTCCACCATCCACATATCTCGAATGAGATATTGAAATTAAATCACGACCATTAAAATACCTCGTTCGAGGTTTTAGAGATGCAATCTCCACCGTCCACATATCTCGTTCGGGGTATAGAGATGCAATCTCCACCGTCCACATATCTCGTTCGAGGTATAGAGATGCAATCTCCACTGTCCATTCACGCACATTGAAAGATGCGATCCCAGCTGTTTAAATATCTCGATCGAGGTATTAAATGAATCTCGACCATCAAACATACCTCGATCGTGGTAATGACTTAAAATCTAAGTCGTCCATGTACCTCAAACGAGATACTAATTTCAAATCTCAGCCGTCGATTCTTCACCAACCCTAAAATTAAGTGTGTATCTTGGTCGTTTGTCTCACTAACCCTAAAATCGAGAGCGTACATCTTGCAAACCCTAAAGTGCATGATGCCACCCGAACCTCGAGGTTATAAAACCGGAAAAAAAAAATTTACCTCATTGTTAAAAGTCGTTTTCACTCTCCTTACTCTCTTGATTTGGATTAGCATTAGTGGGCCCATTAGCATTGTTTTATAGCTTCATTAATGCTACTTAGCGGCACTAAGCGTTGGACCTTTGTGTTAGGCTTAGGTTTTAGCATGGAGTCATGCGAGGAGGGCCACGAGGAGGGCCGCTCGTCTTTTGTGGACCTCATCGTCACGGAGATAGACCACGAGTTAGTGTTGAAATTTGAGCTAAATGATGAGCTATGGTGGATCAAACACTAGAATCAACATGATTAACAAAGTGATTAGCAAGTGATTAAGACGTAATTAGTGAATAATTAGCAGATAGATTAATGTAGGCATGGATACTCAAAAACCAGCAAATTCTCATTAGGGCTATGCCTCAATTTATAGTGTTTACATCAAGCATCAAATCCCCTTGATTTCTCCATGATTCACTCCCAGAATATCTCCACCTTTTGCCTGATTCTCTCCACCTCTTCTCTTTTCCCAGATTATCTCCTAGAATATCTCCACACTCCTAAATTCCCTCATGCTACCCATTATTCTCTCCCAGTAGATTCTTCTAACCTTTTCACAGGTTCTTTCACAATTACATCTCCTCTTTTACAGCCTCTATCCAAGAGCTTGTTCCCACACACACCCTATTCACTTGTATATTTCAACACCTCCCCTCAAGTGAATACTCCTAGTACACCTAGACCCTATACCAAGTTTGCCAGCCAGTGTCTACTCCTCCCCTCAAGTTATCTCAGCACACCTGGACCTGTATCAAGTTTCTCTCTTACTTGACAGTCCGTGACCAGTGCCTCAAGTCCCTAAACTCCATAGTCCTTGACACTCTCTCTCTCTATGTGTCCAAGGCTACTATAAGTGCCCGCGACCTTGACTAAAGTGCTCACACATACATCTACCACGTGGCCTACATCATCGGTGGCTCAGAGGTGGTTTTACTTTATTGGGGCAGGTTACATTGGGTTGTGGGGTCTCTCTCTCTCTCTATCTCTCAGAGATTTTCACATGGCTCCTCACTCTTTGGAGCCTCACATCTTCTCTTGTCTTCAGTCTTCTTGTCGTTGCAGCATCTCTCCACGCGTTCAAATGCTTTCAAAGGCATCAATAGCAATGAGTCTAGTAGAGGATTAAGCCAAGAAACACAAGATTTGACCAAATAATGAAAGCTTAATCTCTGTTTTACCAAAGTCACCTGCAGATTTGATGAAGAGCTTTGATCTCTCTTTAGACTTGATGAAATTGATTTCTGTCTTCACCAGCTTGTAGAGCATGCTTGATTACCCCTTGGGCTAGGAGGAATTGAAGTAATTTGATTGGAGCCAAGAGAAATCTGCAGTTTGCTTCAGAAAAAACGCGCCGGTTCAAACGTCGATTTTCGCTTCATTTCTGCGCGGTTTGCTACGCCGTCTTGATAGGCTTGAAGCCAAAGACCTAAGCTAGCTTGTGTAAGAATCTTATGCCCTAATTTTGAGTGTGCTAGATGCTAGAGACCCTCCACTGACTGGGGGTGAAGGGGAAGAGTGAAAACTCACTAAAAACTGATTTTTTGCTAATTATCTTACTAATCTTGATTAATTCACTAATGGGCTCATAAATCTAGTTGATTCTAGGCATGGCTCTGATACCATGTTGAAATTTGAGCTAAATGATGAGCTATGGTGGATCAAACACTAGAATCAACATGATTAACAAAGTGATTAGCAAGTGATTAAGACGTAATTAGTGAATAATTAGCAGATAGATTAATGTAGGCATGGATACTCAAAAACCAGCAAATTCTCATTAGGGCTATGCCTCAATTTATAGTGTTTACATCAAGCATCAAATCCCCTTGATTTCTCCATGATTCACTCCCAGAATATCTCCACCTTTTGCCTGATTCTCTCCACCTCTTCTCTTTTCCCAGATTATCTCCCAGAATATCTCCACACTCCTAAATTCCCTCATGCTACCCATTATTCTCTCCCAGTAGATTCTTCTAACCTTTTCACAGGTTCTTTCACAATTACATCTCCTCTTTTACAGCCTCTATCCAAGAGCTTGTTCCCACACACACCCTATTCACTTGTATATTTCAACAGTTAGCAGCTATCCGTAGGAGTGCTAGAGACACACCATCTACATTACATATCGTGGCCAGACTTGGAGGTGGTGATTTCGTCCCTTCGTAGCCTTCATGATATAGTTTATGTAGATGAGTGGATATCCCACCATCGCACTGCTCCTGTGTCACATGGCCTGACATATTGTCAGGTCTGTGATCTTCGTCCGATTAGGAATGGAGCCTACTTAGATCTTTTCCTCGATAGTTGTGGGATGAGGCCTAAGCCCCTTACTATTTCGCGGTGTTCGCATCCTTGTATGGCGGCATATATCTATAGTCGATATGTTGCCGCATATGGGAGGATGCCGACAGATTCCCATATACTTTTGCAAAGCAATTATATGCGGAGTTTGTCTTAGGGGAGGAGGTGGATTACACTAGCCATCGGCCGGGTGGTGGTGCTGGGCCGAGGCTGTCTCCAGGACCAGGGTAGGCGGCCTCCACCAGCCCTTCGTGTAGCTCCTACAGATCCTTCATTTGTGCCTATGTCGACAGTCAAGGCTCTTGGCACCCAGGTTGGCATCAACTTATGGAGTACCACCACGAAGAGCATCTAGCACGTGGTGCGCTTGTTCTCACGATTGATACCGATGACAGATGTCGAGGTATTTACATATTTATTACTTCTTAAGTTTTTTTAGTCATTTATTTACATGTTTATATATTTTTTTCTATATTTTTACATGAGCGGCATGGTTGATTGTGTCATGTAGGGTCCCATACCTACCACTGAGAGACTCACTCAGGAGTTGGTAGAGGCAAAAGTGGAGATTTACCACCTTAGAGCTGCATTACAGAGATGGCAGAGGTAGCTACTGCAGAGACACAGCATGTGAGAGAGTCTGACATCCAGCAGGTAGGTTTCTCTTGCATGTAAAAGAGTTATAAATTAAGGTCCTAAGTTATAAATTTCTTTAAGTAATACCTAATGAGAGAGACTAATCAATTATTTTTATGCTTTACTTTTTGGGTAGGCTCGGACTGAGGTAGAGAGTTCTAGAGCTGAGGCACAGCATCACATGATTATGGAGCATATTGCACTGCATAGGGCAGAGCAGTTCCACAGATCCTCAGACGTGACAGTGCCCTACTTGCCTTTATGTCCACGGCCTGTTTTAACAGAGGTTTCTCGACAACCTCTCCCTCAAGATGCACCACCATTCCTCCGTGATGCCTGCTGCGCTCTCTGTAGTATCGACGCGACGAGGACATTGACAGTACTAGTGGATATGCTATGGGATGTGGACATTTTTTCCATTTGTCTTGCATCACCCACGAGCTAGTACGCTTCTCAGCATGTCCCTCTTACCGTGCACGCGTTGACCTAGAGACATACAGAGTTTTGGGCATTGATGATCTTCACCCAGGCCTCACTCAAGTAGATGCTAGGACTGGCAGGCCTCTTGATTTTACCTCAGCCTACTGACTTGGGACTTGACGCCGCCGATGACAGAGATCAGGAGCCTGCTGAGGTGCCTCCAGAGATTGAGTGGAGTGCACATGAGTTTGATGCATACCAAAGAGTCCTTCATCACGAGAGCCAGATCATAGCATACGAGCGTGTGGGTGGTGCTAGTCCTAGTGGCACCTCGGGTGATGGTGCTAGTAGCAGTGCTACTTCTCATGAGCAGCGTGTCCTTATAGCAAAGGAGCTTACACGAGCAGAGTGGCAAACACGTACCATTGCTGATTATAGATTTTGGGTTTACAGACAGAGACATCTTGCAGTAGCACAAGGTAGAGAGAGGGAGAGGGCTATAGCAGCTTATGGGACTCGTGAGCTCCCGATTACATCGGCACCAGCTCATGATTCTGCTTTTGAGGTAAACCTCCCCATAGATATTCGACGACCCCCGCAGTCGGCACAGCCTCCTCGACCTGCGCAGCAGCCTTCTTGACGTGCACATCGACCAGCAATTAGAGATGACGATTTTGATTGGGTTGCCGTTGATAGTAAACTCATCCTAGCTCGGTTAGCTCACTTACATTGTATTTAGATTTATGGGCACTGACTAGCCTCAGACTAGCTGGGGTAGCTCATTTTCATTCTGATGTACTTATTTGATGTTTATATCATTATGAGTTTTTTCATTATTGAGTATCATTGCATTTTAGTTGATGTTCTTGATTTTTTAAAATTTTTTAACACTTTGGCTATCATATTGTTTGTTGAAAATCTCCATGCCATCGTACCCAAACATGCTCCAATGGGGGGAACCAAACTTTGTAAGCATGCAGGGGGGAGCCCACCTCCACATGCTTGCAAAGTTTGGTCATGATCGGAGCATGTTTGGGTTAGTAATTAGCGCCCAGTGTGGATTTTTCAAGTCTCTTGGTGCTTAAGAGGCCATGGAAAATCCGGGCCTTCCCCATACCATCGTACCCAAACATGCTCCGATGGGAACCAAACTTTGCAAGCATGTGGGGGGAGCCCACCCCCACATGCATGCAAAGTTTGGTCATAATCGGAGCATGTTTGGATTGGTAATTAGCGCCCAATGTGGATTTTTCAAGTCTCTTGGTGCTTAAGAGGCCATGGAAAATCCAGGCCTTCCCCCATACCATCGTACCCAAACATGCTCCGATGGGAACCAAACTTTCCAAGCATGTGGGAGGGGCCCACCCCCACATGTTTGCAAAGTTTGGTCACAACAATCGGAGCATGTTTGGATTGGTAATTAGCCAGTGTGGATTTTTCAAGTCTCTTGGTGCTTAAGAGGCCATGGAAAATCTAGGCCTTCCCCATACCATCGTACCCAAACATGCTACGATGGGGGGAACCAAACTTTGTAAGCATGTGGGGGGGAGCCCACCCCCACATGCTTGCAAAGTTTAGTTATGAGATCGGAGCATGTTTGGGTTAGTAATTAGGGCCCACTGTGGATTTTTCAAGTCTCTTGTGCTTAAGAGGCCATGGAAAATCCGAGCCTTCCCCATACCATAGTTCCACCCAAACATGCTCTGATGGGAACCAAACTTTGCAAGCATGTGGGAGGAGCCCACCCCCACATGCATGCAAAGTTTGGTCATAATTGGAGCACGTTTGGATTGGTAATTAGTGCCTAGTGCGGATTTTTCAAGTCTCTTGGTACTTAAGAGACCATGGAAAATCCAGGCCTTCCTCATACCATCGTACCCAAACATGCTCCGATGGGAACCAAACTTTGCAAGCATGTGGGAGGGGCCCACCCCAACATGCTTCCAAAGTTTGGTCACAATCCGAGTATGTTTGGATTGGTAATTAGTGCCCTTGGTGCTTAAGAGGCCATGGAAAATCCGGGCCTTCCTCATACCATCGTACCCAAACATGCTCTGATGGGGACCAAACTTTGCAAGCATGCGGAGGTGGGCCCCTCCCACATTCTTGCAAAGTTTGGTCATGATTAGAGCATGTTCGGGTTAGTAATTAGCGCCTAGTGCGGATTTTTCAAGTCTCTTGGTGCTTAAGAGGCCATGGAAAATCCGGGCCTTCCCCATACCATCGTACCCAAACATGCTCCGATGGGGACCAAACTTTGCAAGCATGTGCCAGGGGCCACACCCACATGCTTGCAAAGTTTGGTCACAATCAAACCATGTTTGGATTGGTAATTAGCGCCCAGTGTGGATTTTTCAAATCTCTTGGTGCTTAAGAGGCCATGGAAAATCCGGGCCATCCCCACACCATCGTACCCAAACATGATCCTATGGGGACAAAACTTTGCAAGCATGTAGGGGTGGGACCCTCCCACATTCTTGAAAAGTTTGGTCATGATCCGAGCATGTTCGGGTTAGTAATTAGTGCCCAGTGCGGATTTTTTAAGTCTCTTGGTGCTTAAGAGGCCATGGAAAATCTGGACCTTCCCCATACCATCCTACCCAAACATGATCCGTTGGGAACCAAACTTTGCAAGCATGTGAAAGGGCCCACCCCCACATGCTTGCAAAGTTTGGTCACAATCAGAGCATGTTCGAATTGGTAATTAGCGCCCAGTGCGGATTTTTCACAAGTCTCTTGGTGCTTAAGAGGCCATGGAAAAAACAGGCCTTCCCCATTCCATCGTACCCAAACATACTCCGATGGGGACCAAACTTTGGGAGAATGTGGTGGGGAGAACCCACTCCCACATGCTTGCAAAGTTTGGTCACAATCGAAGCATGTTTGGATTAGTAATTAGCACCCAGTGCGGATTTTTCAAGTCTCTTGGTGCTCTTCCACATACCATCGTACCCAAACATGCTCCCATGGGGACCAAACTTTGCAAGCATGTGGGGGGGACCCACCCCCACATTCTTTCAAAGTTTAGTCACAATTAGAGAATGTTTGGATTAGTAATTAGTGCCCATTGCGGATTTTTCAAGTCTCTTGGTGCATAAGAGGCCATGGAAAATCCGGGCCTTCCCCATACCACTGTACCCAAACATGCTCCGATGCAGAGAAAACTTTGCAAGCATGTGGGGGTGGGCCCCTCCCACATGCTTGCAAACTTTGGTCATGTTCGGGTTAGTAATTAGTGCCCAGTGCGGATTTTTCAAGTCTCTTGGTGCTTTAGAGGCCATGGAAAATCCGGGGCTTCCCCATACCATCGTACCCAAAAATGCTCCAATGGGGACCAAACTTTTCAAGCATGTGGGGGGGGCACCCCCACATGCTTGCAAAGTTTGGTCATGATCGGAGCATGTTTGGGTTAGTAATTAGCACCCAGTAATTGCAAAGTTTGGTGATTGTCAACAAACAATATGGTGATGGTGATTTTCAACAAACAATATGATAGCCAAAGTGTTAAAAAATCAAAAAACCATGAACATCAACTAAAATGCAATGATCCTCAATAATGAGAAAACTCATAATGATATAAACATCAACTAAGTACATCGCTAACACAACCACTCTGGGTTTAGCACTAACTCAAAAGATCAAGGTATTTTGAAAATGAGCTACCCCAGCTATTCTGAGATTAGTCACTCCCAAAAAATATAAGTACAATGTAAGTGAGCTAACCCAGCTAGTCTGAGTTTAGTCACTATATCAAGATAGAGATCTAGTCTCAGCAGCACCCTCTCTAGCTCTCAACTTCTCTAGAATGCTCTCATGGTCATCCACTCGAAGCCGAAAACGAGGGTGAGAACTATGTTTTTGGCTCTGTACTCGATCATGAGTGAGCTTAGTAGCAACCACTAGATGAGAGAACTGAAATGCCTCTAACTCCCACTTCCACTGCTGGAACTCAAGACTCCCCCGATGAAGTCGAATCTGCTGGTAGAACCGGCCTGCCACCACAATCATGCTATGGGCGTCAAAAGAAAACCCATGATCATCCACTGTATCCTAGTCAAGGATGCACTTTGGCCTAGTGCAACTCATCAGATAGTAGTCTACTTCCTTGCTATTTCCCTCACTGGCAATAACAGCAAATACATCACCCTCCTGTAGCAAATTTGTTAGGTCATCATAACTGACCATGAACGTAGGACCTGTGTGCTCATCAGACAACACTGGATGTGAAGGATGCTTGGGGGAGAGGAATGTCTGTATCCATGTATCTGCCCATCCTCTCGAGGCACAATGTGACCAATCGCCATCCATACATGCTCCACAGAAGCATGCAAACCGTCGTGTGTAGATCGTGGGGGCCGCCATGCACGTGCTCGTGATGGAATGTAAGCCCAAGGTGCCAGGTACTGTGTCACAATCATGGGAGGCTCTACGGTTAATCATGCCACCATCCACATGCCAAAAAAATCTTTTGACAATCCTAGCATCACGTTTGGGATACGATGATGCTGCACTCCCACAAAAATATTGGGAGCACCACTCGACTACGTGGCCCACATCTTTGAACTGCTTAGCATCATGTCTCGCAGCTAATGACACCTCAGGGCACGTTTCACACATGCACCCGCACCATCATGCTCTCCCTTCCCGTGACTAGTCTCAAAGAATGACCAAATCACTGGGATACTAGACTACTGCACATGCCACTCATAAATCCATAAAACAAAGTCTTAGTTATTGTTTTCTTTAAGATGTTCTAGTGAATTTAGTTTAATTGTTGCGAATATAAGAGAACCATAAGTACTACCTGTAGAGCCAATAGAATTGTTGTGATGACTTGAACTGTGTGCCACAACCATCTGACCAAACCCATCGCTGGCCACGTATGATCCCACAATCTCGTAAAAAATTATCATGGAGACGAAAACAGTGTTGCACAAAATGTGCATCATGTGAACGATCATCACTAATATAGAAATGATACTCTCAAATAATGACACGCGTCTCGGGGTACTCGCTATCCCATCTACACAAGCCTCTGTATGTCGATAGCTAATGTGGACCATAATAGCAACCTGGTGAGGTAAGCAATACAAATGATTAGGACACAAAAAATCAAATAAGTAATATAGCTCAAACACGAGACAAATATTATGAAATATAACCATTACTTGCTCTGAGAAGTAATACTCAGATTGTATCTCCTGAAAAGGTGTGAGGGTGTAGTTCTCTGCAAAATCCATCACAGAGATGACCACACCAATAGGAAACTCTAGCAGGCATGTTCGGAACTGACAATCCTGCCACTTGGCACAATGATTGTGCCGTATATAGGGGTAGATCTGCTCCCTAAATGTGGTTGTGAAGTGACAACGTGGTGTATGTTTGTCCATGAGCTGCAACTTCCTGGACTGTCACCACTCTGGAGCTGGTGTGTCACATACTCATAACGTTGCCATGGCACTATCTCTTGGTCACTTGCATCAAGATCTACCATCTGTAGATGTGCAAGTGAACCACATGATGTGCAATTGCTCTCCACACAAGGCATCCTATGGAACTGGGCATCCTCCGTGCGTGCACACAAAAGAGAGTGGATGAAATCACGAGGACTACGAGGCAACTCTCTATGCCCACTAAGAGAATGGAACACATCATAAAAAAGTTTGAACTCAACATGGACGACAACAACATGTGTCACGCTGAAGTGAGTACCTCTCACAAACCAAGGCTTACACCCCTCAAATGACCTTTGCCCAAATTTAAGCTCTGGATACGAAGCCACAAACTGAGAATATAACTCTGTTTGGGTCATTTCAAGAAAGCAAGCACCGTGCTCAATGAACACTCCTCTTGTCACTCTCTTACACAAAGCTTTCTTGAAAACTGGCAAGGCACGACAATTCTCCTCCCAAAAACTTTCTATCAAGGCTCTAGTGGTTTCATCTAGTAGGCGATCATATCTAGCTACACGACCACTACTTGCCCACAAAGCACCGACCTCATTGGCATCTAAACTTTGCCGTCTAATACTCTAAGTGCGTGTGGTGCTATATGGAAAGGATGCGAGATGTGGCACTCACCTTACCCTTCATTTGGGAGCTACTTATGGCTGCCACAATAGCCCGTCGAGGAGCCAAAGTTCGACCTCCAATGTCGAGAAGCGCCCTACAGTTGGCCATATTGGGCATGTCGATCAAAGCATCAAGCACACATGCCTGTGATGAAGGCGTGAGGTCTTTGAAATAGGAATGGAAGATTGTATGGGCACGACGATGTGCCCCTAACTTTGATAGTTCTTTCCTATCCACACGATGGGCACCCACGATGGGCACCCAAAGGAGGGGGGTGGGTTCTTGTAGAAGAGAAGGGGACTCAGGAGGAAGGGCAAGTTCATGTGGATTATCTAAACTAAGGGGTAGTGGGGGGGAAGAGGGCGGAGGGAGAGGAAGTGGAAGAGGAGGAGCAAGGCTTGGATCATCGCCAACGGAAGATGTTGCTCGTTGACGTGCTCTCCACTCTCTCTTTCTCTCACGAGCTACCCTTTTCCTCTCCTCCTCTTGAACTTGGTGGAAGGGGGGAAGTCTAGTCCTATCACGTTTCTGACTCCTATGACTTTGAGAACCCATTCTCAAGGAAGCTAAGAGAGAGAAAATTATGAAGGCTCAATGATGGGATAGTACTAGAGATAAGTGTGGGATAGTACTAGAGATGTGTGATTATATAGGAAAAATAGGTTATCCACTTCAAATCTCATTGGATTTTCTATCTAAGATTGATTGGATAATTAAGATAAACATATAGATAAACTATTATCCACTTAAAAATCAATATTATTAATAATATTTATTAACAAGTCTAAATATTTATCATTACTAGATATATAAATTTATCTTTTATTTTATAATTATATAACTACATTTTTTTATAATGTATTTTTTTCAAATTTTATTCAAAGGTTTATTCTACATAAAATATTTTCAAGAAATTAAAATTAAAATTTTATTTTTTTAAATTGAATAACATGAACTTTAAAAATAATATTATTGATCTAATTCCAAAATATAATCTGTTAAAGTTAGTGATTTTAAATTCTTTTATTTAATAAGTTATATATATTTTATCATTTAAAATTTTATATTCTATTTCTCGAAATTACTAAATTAACTTTTTCAAAAATATGTTTTTGAAAAAAAAGGGGAGGTAGGAAGGAGGTGCCACGTGTCACATGCATGCATGACACGTGGCATTTTCTTGACATGTGGCACTATTATGGTTGATGTGGCATACCATGTCACCAAGTACGAGATGGCAAGAAGATGTGGAATTAATGATGACTAGGATGATGAGGTGGGGAGTCAACTAAGTTGACCATGTTGACATGGAGGGTGGAGGTGGCAAGGTGAGGTGGCAAGCTGCTTATGTGGATCCTCTCGAAGCTGATGTGGACATAAAGTGGCATGCATATATAAGATTTGTGCCTACCCAAGCCTCACACATGGAATGATATCTAAGCTTTGAAGTTTACCAAGCCTAGATTTTCAAACCTAACTAGGATTGGTTTTAGACTTGAAAAGGAGAGAGTGGACACAATATGGAAATTTTCACTTGGGAGGATTGAAAATGGACCTTTCCATACTCAAATTAAGCCAAATTTTTTTAATAAATTCATGGCAACAAGCGTATTGATCCCTAGAGTTTTTAGATTGAAAGATTCAATATTTGATTTTCTAGAATTAAATTATAATTGATATAATCGGCCTCTAATAGTCATAACAAATTTTCCAAAGTAAATCTAAAAAAATCCAACCATTACATTTGTAATTTTACCTTATATCCACATTATACTAATCTTTCCCAATCTAATCATAACTAGATCCATACAATTTGAGCATTTTAAATGGTAGATGTGGTGGGAGGAAAAAATAGTATATTTTTTAACAATTCTAATACATTTTAAATCATATAAAAAATAGTAGAACACATCAAAAATTACTCAATAAATCAAGTTAAGATCTATGTTATTTGTATTTGTGATATGCAAAGTGGTAACATCATATGAGCAATAATGTAAAAGTTATAGGCAATTTACTCACATTCACTATACCTGTCTAAACCTCCGACAGGGTCTCTATACAATTTTGGTTCCCAAAGAAAAGGGGATTTGCAATTATTGGATATTCAATCAGATTATAGTTTTAGGTGCCCAACTTTTCATATGATGTTTCATTAGAAGACCTTGAAGTGAAACTCCTTGGCTAACTAGGAGAGATTGGCTATTCTTCTTGAAAAAATACACGTTTTCCGGCTAAAGCCAAGGGCGCTCACTACATGAAACTAGATAACCTCATCTTGCAACCATACTTGATATGATTTTAAAATACTGGTTGAGAACTGATGATTCTTGAATTTTTGGTTGAAAAGCGATAAACTGAGCAAAACCACAATGAGGATGAATGGGAACTGTCCCTCTGTTGATGTTTGTAATTGGAATGACGCTAATGACTTCGCTAATGACTTCAACAAATCACTATGAGATTATTGGATTGTGTTGATAGATTGCTACTGTTAACTCTTGACCCAGTGGATCAAGTTAAGGGATGACAAATTAAAAATCTATAAAAATTGAAATCCCCCATGGAGGATAGTTCAAATGGAAATTTTGGTCTAATAGATCATCATTGTGTTAAAGATATGAATGATATGTTCTAAATGAATTGTTATTTAATGATGCGAGTATCTTTATCCCACGATTCTATGGGGAGCCGACCTATCTAAAGAACCTCAGAATCAAATGAATCAAAAATCGGATTTGAATCATAAATAAAGGGAACTTAACAAAATTTTTGGTATTGATAGGAACATGGATCGAGGTCTCGTGGTAGAAATGATAACCCCAACTTGATGAGGAAGAGCTCGACTTGGATGTTTGTAAAACTCTTCATAGCGCGCAGCCTGGACCTTTCAAGGGTGACGGGGAAAACTTGGGAGAGGCTGTGGGAGAAGTGTTGAGATATCGAGCTCGTCTAGTGAGGCGGTGGCCACCACTGATGACCCGCCTGGGGGATAGGCCCCACACTTACATCACTGGCATGGTTGGTGAGATCTTGGGTGATATGCGGCCAGTGGGATGACAGGCTGTGTGACAGCCATTCTAGAGACTGGCATAGTTATAGCGCCAGCTCATTTAGTCAGGTTCACACTATAGAGAACCCGTGTATGTATTTGGTTGAGTACCTTTCATATGGTGTGTACTCTTATCTTGTATATGGTGTGTTGAGTGTTGAGTAGAGAAGAAGAAGATTTTCAGCCTCTCACCTTGTGTGTTCTCTATTAGGGTTTTGTGAGTGTGTGTATGTGCTTGCAACAAGAGCTCAAGCTCTCTTCCCCCCTGCATCTTTTCATGGTATCAGAGCCTAGTTCGTGCTAAGGGCTGAGCTGCAAGCAAGAGAACCACAGGAAGCGGTACGAGGGTAAGAGCTGCAACTACTCTTCCCTATTTGTGTTGGTGACTACACCCTTGTCGGGAGCTCTACGGGAGGCACCGGCAACGATCTCTGATTGAGGAGCTTTCTTCGCGGGAGTAAAGCTATAGGGCAACTATACAGTCCTTCGGACTACATTTTTTGGGCCGAAAACGCGTTTCAGGTGCGTCTGGACCTCCGTTTTTCAGAAAGCAGGCGATTTCGAGCACTCCGGGTAAGTCATCGATTCTCTGCAAAACTCTGTTTTAAGAACTGCAGGAAGACAGATTGACTGTGCAGACACTGTGGGTGCTGCAAAGAGGTCTACAGTTGCCATTGGGTGTATGTATGTGCATTGAAGTCACTGGTTGTGACATTTGAGAGTACTGCGGTACCGCTGTGCAGAAAATACAGCATTTGTGCAAAAAAAACCAGAGTACAGTTTCTGGTAAAGTTGTGTGTTTGGCAAGATGTCAAATGATGGGATAACTCAGATTGTGGCTGAGAAGCTGGATAAGAATAACTTCCATGCTTGGAGGTTCAGGTTGACGAATTTCTTGATGGGAAAAGGTTATTGGGACTACATAGAAGGTGAGCATGAAGAGGCACCGGAGATACCGGATATAAATCCAACTGCTGCAGATGTGAAAGAATTTAAAGACTAGAACCAAGGAGCCAGGAAGGTTATGTATTGGCTTTCCATTAGTATACAGGACACCATGATTGGGCACATTCAGGATGCCAAGTCCCCCAAGGAGGCGTGGGACACCTTGGTAAAGCTCTATGAAACAAATACCAAGGCACGTAAGATACAGTTGAAGAATGAACTTCATACTGTGGAGAAAAAGAGCATGTCTGTGAATGACTATGCGCTGAAGATAAAGGGTATTGTGGAATCCCTTGCATCTATTGGTGTGTCAGTAGATGATGATGACAAGGTGGAAGTCTGTCTACGTGGTCTCGGGCCACAATACAAGGCATTTAAGACGTCTATTCAGACTCGGGAAAATATTCCCAACTTTACAGATTTGGTGTCTATGCTGATTATTTAAGAGAAGAACTTAGGTGAAGACCAACAGTCTTCACAAAGCAAAAACAGTTCAGAGCAATAGGCCTTCTACACGAGTTCAGGAAGAGGACGAGGTAGAGGAGGCCGTGGACGCGGTCAAGGAGGTGGCCGAACAGGTAATCAGAATTATGGCCAGCAGCAGCAGCAACAGCAACAACAACAGTCCCAGAACCAACAACAACAACAACACGCAGGTGGAAGAGGCAAATTCAGAGGCAGGGGGAGTCAAAGAGGCCGTGGAAATTGGCAAAGATAATATAATGATGCACGTGAATGCTATTATTGTGGTAAGCCTGGACATGTGCAGTCAGAATGTTATAAGAAGCAGGCTGACATGCAAAATGGGAAAGTGCAGCAAAACAACTATGCATCCTCAAGCAGAAATAATGAGGATAATGAAAGGTTGTTTGTTATGCAGCATGTTGTGAATGCCATGTTTGAAAATGTTGATGCAGCACAAAAAGATAATGTATGGTATGTGGATTCAGGCGCTTCGAACCACATGACGAGTCATGGGGAGTGGTTCAAGGAGATGAAAAACCCGGAAAGACCAGGTTTTGTGGAAACAGGGGATGACACTGCTCATCCAATTGCCCACATTGGAGATGTGCCATTGTCTATGCAGGATGGCAAAGTGAAGTACCTTGCAGATGTACTTCATGTACCGAACATAACAAAGAATCTGGTTTCAGTTGGCCAGATGATTGAGCAGGGTTTGCAGGTTAGGTTTAACCCTGATGGGTGTTATGTCGAAGACTTTAAAGACAAGTGCAGGTTGGTTGCAAAAGGCAACAGAGTGGGCAGAATGTTTACGTTGGATGTAGACATGCCTGAAATGAGTGCTGCGATGTTTGCAAATGGTTCAGGAATTGTTGCAGACACAGACATATGGCATAAAAGAATTGGACATGTGAATGTGCAGAGATTGAAGTCTATGCAGACAAAAGGAATTGTGACAGGGCTGCCAAAATTTAAAGTGGAAGGTATGCATAAAATCTGTGAAGCATGCCAATTTGGGAAACAAACAAAGCATGTGTTTCCACGTAACAGATATGTGAGCAGAAATGCACTAGATGTTGTGCATTCAGATGTATGGGGTCCTACGAAGACCGTGTCTATGGGAGGCTGCAGGTACTATGTCACTTTCATTGATGACCACACAAGAAAAGTGTGGGTATATTTCATGAAAGAGAAGAGTGAGGTGTTCACTCACTTTCAGAATTTTAGAGTTTTGGTTGAAAAGCAAACAGGGAAATATGTAAAGTGCCTAAGATCAGATGGAGGGGGAGAGTACTTCTCCAATGAGTTCTCTGAATTTTTGAAAAAGAATGGTATTCGAAGACAGTTTACATGCAGATACACTCCGCAGCAAAATGGAGTTGCTGAGCGAAAAAACAGGCACATTGCTGAGATTGCGCAAGCATTGATGGAAGAGAAGAATATGCCGCATTGCTATTGGGCTGAGGCTGTTTCTACAGCAGTATACATCATGAACAGGACTCCAACTGCAGCCATACATGATGTAAATCCACCAGAGGAGAGGTTTACTGGCAAAAAACCAGATTTGTCTCATCTGAAAGTCTTTGGATGCATTGCATATGTGCATGTGCCAGATGAGCTGAGAACTAAGCTGGATCCGAAAGCTGAAAAATGTGTGTTTATTGGATATTCCCTTGAGCAAAAGGGATACAGGTGTTATAACCCTGCTACACGTGAGTTGAGGGTAAGCAGGGATGTTGTCTTTGATGAGATGAGCAGCTGGTATGCTGCTAAAAAAGAAGCTGTTGGGGCTGATGTGAGTGGAAGTGTGGTTGCACAGAATGCAGGTCAGCAATCACAGTCTTTGAGTGGACTAGGAGAGTCCTCATCTAGTGGGTCTATTGATAGACCATGGAGTGGCAGGCTACGTCATAATACCAGTCCTGCAAATGTGATTACTACATCACGTAAAGGAAAAGAGAAAGTGGTTGAGCCCCTTGGTATGCCTGACATTTCTGCAGGGCATTCTCATGTTGATGGAGAGTCTAGTGGCTCAGATATGAGCCTTGATGAGGAGCTTGGGATCCCAGCTATGAGAACACCTGGTGTAAAGAAGGCTATGGAAGCCATGAATGAAAAGCTGCGAAGATCAGGGAAAGTGAAGAACCCTGTGCAGAGATTTACATATGATGGTTATGTGGCACATCACTATGCATATATGGCAAAGGTTGTGCAAGTTGTTGAGCCCACATGAATTGATGAGGCTATTGGAAATGTGTGTTGGGAGAAAGCTATGGATGAGGAGATGGATGCACTATATGGAAATGAAACTTGGGACTTAGTGCAATTGCCTGAAGGCAAGAAAGCCATTGGATGCAAGTGGGTGTACAAAGTTAAACATAACAGTGATGGAAGCATAAACAGGTACAAGGCTAGATTGGTAGCCAAAGGATATGCGCAGACATATGGGATTGATTATGAGAAAACTTTCAGCCCAGTTGCCAAGATGGCAACGGTGAGAGTTGTGATAGCAGTGGCTGCGTCAAAGCAATGGTCTTTACATCAGATGGATGTAAAGAATGCATTCTTGCATGGGGATTTGCAAGAAGAGGTGTATATGTTGCAGCCACCTGGTTATGAGGATGTGGGTCACCCGAGCATGTTTGCAGGTTGAAGAAAGCCTTGTATGGCTTAAAGCAAGCACCAAGAGCATGGTCTGACAAGATTTCTGAATATCTTGTCACTATTGGCTTTCATGTAGCCAATGCAGATTTCTCATTGTATGTGAGACATGGTGATAGAGAGGTTGTGCTTGTTGTCATCTATGTAGATGACTTGATCATTACGGGGGACCATGATGCAGAGATCTTTGATGTAAAGATCTTGCTAAGACAGAAGTTTGAGATGAAGGATCTGGGAGAGCTCAGATATTTCTTGGGCATTGAGGTGATTAGGTCACCACATGGTATTGGATTACTGCAGAGACAGTATGGCTTGGACATGTTGTCCAAGTATGGTATGACAGGCTGTAAGCCTATTTCTGTGCCATTGGATCAGAATGGCAAGTTGAGTGCAGATTCAGGAGAGATCTTGGAGGATCCTACTATGTACAGGAGCATAGTAGGAAGTTTGATCTACATGACGATCACCAGACCAGATTTGAACTATGCTGTTGGGTTGGTGAGTCAGTTTATGCAGGTTCCACGGAAACCGCATTTGGATGCAGTGAGACGCATACTGAGGTATGTGAAGTCTACTTTACACTGTGGACTATTCTATGAGACTAGGATAGAGATACGTGTACATGGGTACACAGATGGGTACACAGATGCTGATTGGGCTGGTAGTATCCTAGTCTACTTTACACTGTGGACTATTCTATGAGACTAGGATAGAGATACGTGTACATGGGTACACAGATGCTGATTGGGCTGGTAGTATCTCAGACAGAAGATCTACCAGTGGATTCATGTTTTCTTTGGGGAGTGCTGCTGTGACTTGGAGCAGCAAGAAGCAGCCTACGGTTGCTCTATTGAGTATGGAGGCCGAGTCCAGAGGAGCTGCTATGGCAGCGTGTGAGGTAGCTTGGTTGAGAAAGCTACTTGCAGATTTGGGTCTATCAGTGGATAGACAAGTTGTCATTTTCTGTGACAACATTAGCAATATACAGTTGGCTAGGAACCCAGTCTTTCATGCTCGTACGAAGCACATAGAGGTCCACTACCACTTCGTCAGAGAGAAGGTCTTGGCAGGAGACCTTGACCTTGTTTATGTCAGCACAGAGGATCAGGTAGCTGACATCTTCACCAAAGCATTGGGTACAGAGAAGCTCCGCAGATTCAGGGCTTCACTTGGTGTACATGAGATGGAGTTGAGCTCGAGGGGGAGTGTTGAGATATCGAGCTCGTCTAGTGAGGCGGTGGCCACTGATGACCCGCCTGGGGGATAGGCCCCACACTTACACCACTGGCATGGTTGGTGAGATCTTGGGTGATATGCGGCCAGTGGGATGACAGGCTGTGTGACAGCCATTCTAGAGACTGGCATAGTTATAGCGCCAGCTCATTTAGTCGGGTTCACACTATAGAGAACCCGTGTATGTATTGAGTTGAGTACCTTTCATATGGTGTGTACTCTTATCTTGTATATGGTGTGTTGAGTGTTGAGTAGAGAAGAAGAAGATTTTCAGCCTCTCACCTTGTGTGTTCTCTATTAGGGTTTTGTGAGTGTGTGTGTGTGCTTGCAACAAGAGCTCAAGCTCTCTTCCCCCTGTATCTTTTCAAGAAGTGGATTGAAGTAATGGAAGAATACTTCGATGTCACCGGGTACAATGAGAAGAGCAAAATGGCTCTTGCAAGGCTGAAGATTGTAGAAACAGCCAGAGTGGCATGGAGAAACCACTGCGAGACAAACCATCTGGATCAGAATACCTAGACATGGAATGATCTCAAAATTTACCTAAGGACGAGGTTCTGTCTTCCTGGATTTTTGGAAACAAAGATGAACGAATTCTTAGAGCTAGCCCAGGGGAGCAGAACTATTGAAGTATATCACCAAGAGTTCGCTCTTCTCCTCAAATACTCGCCACTGCTGAATAAAGAACAACTGATGGACAAGTTCATTCGAGGACTGAACGAACCTTTGAATATTTCGGTGAAGAACGCCAAGCCAATTTCCATGGCTGAAGCAGTGCGGATGGCAAAGGATTTCTCCAAGGCCTTTGATGTCAAGGTCCCACCAAAGCCAGCACTATCACCTTTCAAAAGACTCTTAGTTCCAAAAGGTGATTCCAACCTTCCACCGCCTAAGAGATATCAGGGTCAATCCCAGGATAGGGGAAGTTCCAGAATGGAAGAAATGTCCTTTTCTTGAAACTCAATCCCCTGGAATTTAACTTGAGAAGTTCCACCCTTGAACAAGGGAGTGAAATGCTATAACTGTCAAGGATTTGGACATCGTAGTATGGATTGCCCAACTCCTTTTGGATCAAGATTTTCGGGGTAGGTAAATCAGGGAGGATCAAGATTCTAGACTCCAGCTCCTTTCTTCCAGAGTAATCAGGTTTCTATCTGCCAAATTCAGGGAAATCCTAGAAGTAGACCCTCTAACTAACCTAAAGTTTCAATCCAAAGTAATACAAGACCTTTGCCTTAGAATGGGGGAAGTCAAAGAGAGTTGTTCCCAAATCGGCTGTCCACTTCCAAGGCAGTAACACTGGAATTGAATGAAGAAGAAGAAGAAGATGAAAGGGATCATACTCCACCTGCGAGATGAGGACATCTCGCATTTTTTAAGTGGGGTAGGATGTAAGATTCCTCCCCCAACCCCTCAAGACTCTCCAATCTCTTCCCTTTAGATATTTTTGAATGGAAAAATATCTCTTCTTATTAAAATAAATTCCCCTGAAACAGAAGTTCAAAAAGAAATTCAGAAGGTGCATTAGAAATAAATTATAGTCTGTTCAAAAAAGGCCTTAGCCTAAGGGTCCAGATTTTCTGAAAATTTTAGATTAAGGTTCTGAGGGGCCAATTAGATTAATCCAAATGTAGGGAGGAGATAAATTGAAGAAATAAAGAAAATATCCCCAAACATTAGTAAATACTCACATAAGATGAAGAGTTGACTAAGGACAAGGTTATTAGTTAAAAAAGAAGAGATATTTAGTGGGGGAATTACCCTCATGAAGGAGGCGCCTATTTCACATGTGTGGTGGAGTTTTAAACTCTCAAATAACGAGATATTTCATCTCTCCTCTCTCCTATTTCAACTAAAACCAAAAAGTAAGCTAAACTAACCTAAAAATGGTCAAAAAGTGACCAAACTGATATGGAAAATTCTAGAATCAGTTTGCTTGGTTAGAGGCTCACTTTTTCCTATAAATAGAAGCCTCCCCCTTTGTAAAAGCTTAATAGTGTTTTATGCATTATTACTGTACTCCTCCTCAGAGCCAAAAAGAGTGAATTTATTGATAATTCATTAGTTTTTTTACCATTTCCTCTTCAAAAGAATTGGTGACCACTCTTGTTGCAAACAAGAGTAGATCCCTCAAACCATCGAGCCAAAGGAAAGCTCACAAAAATTCATGTAAGCTAGAAATCCTACTTTTTCTTTATTCCATTTAATGGTTTTCTAATTTTTGTTTTCTTTAAAATGAAAAATGATGTTATGCCTTGTTGGAAAGGCTTTCCCCCTCTCTTCATTCTTGAATTCAACCTTTCTTTATCCTAGATATATAATCAAATTGTTAGAATTAAACTTTTTATATTGTTTCTCTTTAAAAAGTGAAATTTAAATGCTTTACACCATTTGGGATAATTTCTAAGTAAGTTGAGAATGAAAAAATTTGAAAAACGGTCAACTATACAAAGGAGGTTATGGCAAAATTTTCTTAAACTTTGTGAAATAAGTTTTATCTTTTATTATTCAAAAAGAGTAATCCCCACCGTTTGTGTATTCTAAAAGTGTTATTTCCATGCTAGGCATAGAAAAATACATATTAAAAATATTTTTTTATTATAAAAGTGTTATTTTCATTAGAATTAATTTCTATGCATATTGGAAATATTTATATTGTAAAAGAGTTATTTTCATTAGAATTAATTTCTATCCATAGAAAGATGCATATTGGATATTTTTTATTACAAAAGTGTGATTTTCATTAGAATTAATTTCTATGCATAGAAAGATGCATAAAGGAATTTATTTTTATTTCAAAAGAGTTATTCTCATTGATTTTGATTGTATGCATAGAAAGATGCATAAAGGAATTTATTTTTATTTTGAAAGTGTTATTTTCCTTAAAATTTAATTTATGTATAAATAGATGTATAAAAGGATTTTTATAAAAGAATGAATGGATGGATGAATAAGATAAATGTAGGTAGTGGAACTTTGTGAGTGGTTTGGTAGGATACCCATGGACCCACTCTCAAAGTTTCACCACCATCAGACACCATATTATAATGATGCCCCACCCAAACTCGCTATAGCAGAGGGTGGCAACACACCGTCCTGCCCATCTGGTGTCCGATGGTGGTGAAACTTTGTGAGTGGAGGGATAGTAGCCACTTTGGACCGTATGATAATGATGCTCCACCCAAACCCGCTATATTTTGCATAGGGGACTCCTTGGGCAGTATGTAAAAACTAGCCAGGTGGCAACACACCGCCCATCTGGCATCCAATGGTGGTGAAACTTTGCGAGTGGAGGGGTAGCAGCCCCGTGGAGCCACTTGCAAAGTTTTACCACCATCAGACACCGTATGATAATGATGCCCAATCCAAACCCGCTATTTTTGGCATAAGGGAGCTCTTGGGTACTATGCCAAAAAATAGCATGGCAATACACCGTCTTGCCCATCTGGCATCCAATGGTGGTGAAACTATGTGAGTGGGGTAGCAACCCCATGGACTTGCTTGCAAAGTTTCACCACCATCAGACACTGTATGATATTGATGTCCCACCCCCGAAGTTGCTATTTTTTGCATAGGGGAGCCCTTGGGCACTATGCCAAAAAATAACGGGTGGCAACACACCGTCCGGCCTATTCGGTGTGCGATGGTGCTAAGACTATGTGAGTAGTGGGGTATTAGCCCCATGTACCCGCTTGCAAAGTTTCACCACTATTGGACACCGTATGATAATGATGCTCCACCCAAATCCGCTATTTTTTGCATAGGGGAGCCCTTGGACACTATGTAAGAAATAGCGGGTGGCAACACACCATCCCACCCACCACCATCCGGTGTCCGATGGTGGTGAAACTTTGTGAGCGGAGGGGTAGTAGCCCCTTTGGAACATATGATAATGATGCTCCACCCAAACCCGCTATATTTTGCATAGGGGACTCCTTGGACAGTATGTAAAAATTAGTGGGTGGCAACACACCGTCCCACCCATCCGGCATCCAATGGTGGTAAAACTTTGTGAATGGAGGGGTACTAGCCCCGTGGAGCCACTTGCAAAGTTTCATTATCATCAGACATCGTATGATAATGATGCCCAACCCAAACCCGCTATTTTTTGCATAGGGGAGCTCTTGGGTACTATGCCAAAAAATAGCGAGTGACAATACACCATCTCGCCCATCCGGAATCTGATGGTGGTGAAACTATTCGAGTGGGGTAGCAACCCCGTGGACCCACTCATGAAGTTTCACCACCATCAGACATGGTATGATATTGATGTCCCACCCAAAAGGCTGCTATTTTTTGCATAGGGGAGCCATTGGGCACTACGCAAAAAAATAGCGGGTGGCAACACACCATCCGGCCCATTCGGTGTGCAATGGTGCTAAGATTGTGCGAGTAGTGGGGTATTAGCTCCATGTACCCACTTGCAAAGTTTCACCACTATTGGACACCGTATTGATAATGATGCTCCACCTAAACCCATTATTTTTTGCATAGGGAAGCCCTTGCACACTATGCAAGAAATAGCGGGTGGCAACACATTGTCCCTCCCGATGGTGTGGTGACTTTGCGAGTGGAGGGGTAGTAGCCCCATGGACTTGCTCAAAACGTTTCACTACCATTGAACACTGTATGATAATGATGACCCACCCAAACCCGTGTGGCAACACACCGTCCCACCCATCGGATGTCCGATGGTAGTAAAACTTTGCAAGTGGTGGGGTAGTATCCCCATGGACCTACTCTCAAAGTTTCACCACCATCGGACATCGTATGATGATGATGCCTCATCCAAACCCATTATTTCTAGCGGCATAGGGGACACTTTGGGCGCTATGCAAAAAAATAGCGGGTGGCGACACACCATCCCGCGCATATGAAATCCGATGGTGGTTAAACTTTGCGAGTAGAAGGGTTGCAATCCCATGGATCTGCTCAAAAATGTTCACCACCATCGGACACCACACTCAAAAAGTTTCATCCTTAAACCATGAATAGAAGGATACATAATATATGGGCACAACTGAAAAGCCAACTCATAATATATATGGGTAGAATTTACAAAATGAGAGAAAGATACAAAATAAAGGGCAGTAGATACAATAAATAAGAGGGAGGTGGCTACAATATTAATCCATGAACTCTCTAGATCTAAGGGTCTCCAAGATGCTAACCACATGCTCGTGCTGCAAAAGTTTCATCCTTAAACCATGAATAGAAGGATACATAATATATGGGCACAACTGAAAAGCCAACTCATAATATATATGGGTAGAATTTACAAAATGAGAGAAAGATACCAAATAAAGGGCAGTAGATACAATAAATAAGAGGGAGGTGGCTACAATATTAATCCATGAACTCTCTAGATCTAAGGGTCTCCAAGATGCTCACCACATGCTCGTGCTGCAAAAGTTTCATCCTTAAACCATGAATAGAAGGATACATAATATATGGGCACAACTGAAAAGCCAACTCATAATATATATGGGTAGAATTTACAAAATGAGAGAAAGATACAAAATAAAGGGCAGTAGATACAATAAATAAGAGGGAGGTGGCTACAATATTAATCCATGAACTCTCTAGATCTAAGGGTCTCCAAGATGCTCACCACATGCTCGTGCTGCTGGGATAAGGTCCACCACCAGGTCCACCACCATGGGAGTCCTGCCTTCTTGCTGTGTTAACTCGCCGAAGTGTGAGTTGTGAGTTTCACAGCAAGAACTAGATGAGAGTATTTGATTGACTCCTTGCTCCACTCATAGTTTACACAGCAAGAACTAGATGAGAGTATTACCCTTGCGCATCTGACCCTGTGCATAGTAGTGTGAGTTGTGAGTTTCACAGCAAGAACTAGATGAGAGTATTTGATTGACTCCTTGCTCCACTCATAGTTTACAAAATCAATGATGCCCTTGCGCATCTGACCCTTGCGCATCTGACCCTACCACTGTCATGCTGTGGGCATCAAATGACTATCCATAATCATCAGAGGTCACATCACACTCAAGGGTGTATTTGGGCCTAGTGCACCTTAGAATGTAGCAGTCCACCTCCTCCTCATTGCCCGCCTAGGCAATGATTGCAAAAGCATCACCCATTGTCAAAATATCTCTATCAAATAATCATGATCTGTCTCCTCAGGTAGTGCGAGAGGATCAAAAGTGGTGGGGGGTAATGCTCCTCGCTCTAGCCTTAACACCTGCTACAACCAAGGATCAGCCCACTCTCACATAGTGAGTAGTCCCCATCAATACATGGCTTGCAAAAGCATTAACGGCACCATGTGAAGATGGTGGGATCATCATAGGATGTGCTCCTAATAGAGTGTAGCCTATGTGTGCCTGTAATTGTCGCACAATCTGGAGAAGCAAAATCAAGGACACTACTGTTAACACACCCAAAGAACCTCCTAGAAATCCTAGCATCTCGTTGAGGGAAGGAAGAGGCAGCACTAGTGGTCAAATGTGCATTGCACTAATCCACTACATGTGCATCTCGAAAGAGCTCATTGTCTAATGGTGGAGCTGGTGACGTCTGAGGAGGGCACATTTGACACACGTACCCGCACCATTGTGCCCCCCCTTTCCATGCCCTATCTCAAAGAAGTTCCAAATCACCTGCTGGGTCATGCGATGCCAAGAAAATAGCGAATAAAACTAACAAGCACTCTTGAACTGTGCCCCACATCCATCAGAACATATCCACCGTCGTGTGTCCATATGACTCTAGGTTCCTTCGCGCAGGTCACCTAGCGCTTCACTCATAGGTTGCTTCCTTGGTCCCTCATCCACCGTACCGGAAGCTCACCATTTATGAAAGATCCCTGCCCCCTCCGCGCAACGGATTCGGGGGTGCTAGTAGCGGAAGAAGCACTCCTTGCACGTTGCAGGTCCTCTCACTCGGGGCCTCGCCCACAGATATCCGGACAGGAGACTAATCCCTCGGTTCTTCCAAAAATCGAACCCGGAAAAACTTCCCCTGCCCGGAAAGTACGGGCGATTCCAAAGGGATAAGTTTACTACTCTAACATAGTCAAGGTCATTACTGACCAAACAATTCCGACCAAACCTAAAGTCACTTGGTTAGGGATCAAAGAAGAACTTGCACTTGGATCATAAAGATCATGATCTAAATTAAAATATCGATTACTTCGATATGCTAGAAATTGCTCTTTGCCCATCTAAATGATGGAATTCCAAATGTCATAAGAATTCCTCTTTTGACATTTAAATATTTCTCATAGATAAATAAATTTATCTAAAAATTCATCTTTGAATTTAAATAAATTGTCCCATAATTCCAATATACTAGGAGTTTCTCTTTTCCCATCCAATTGATGGAATTATAAATGTAATAGGAATTCCTCTTTTATCATTTAAACTTATCTAAAAGATAAATTTAACATATTTTAATTAAGCACAAACATAAAAATTAATTAAGCATAATTTTTATTAATTAAGCATAAACATAAAAATCAATTTCTCCATGATTTTAGTGAGAATCATTTAATTAATCAAGGATGATAACTCCTAGAATATGGTAGGAAGTCCTCTTTTCATATTATGAATGAAAATGTTTTATGTATTATTTTACAGAAATTTTACCATAGCTCCGCTGTTATTACTGATAATTCTAAATTTAATTGAAAGAATGAAGTTTGATTTTATTAATTAGATTAGAATGACCACCAATTGGATCATTATCCAATTATGGATTGATTCATAATTTCTCTATGAAATAAATAGCAGAAAAGCATTAAAAAGCCATTATTTTGGTCTCCAATTAGACAAGCATAGAAACTACTTTTGGATTAGAGAAATGCTTCATGAGAAACTTTGTTTGGATTGAGAATAGGTCATAGGAATGACCTTTCTTTGGGGGAGAGAGAGAAATGCTTAAAAATCATTAAAATTAAGCATAAATCAAAATTTATGTGTTTCTTTATTACAATACATCAAAGAACTTCAATAGTATTAAAAAGCCATTCAAATTAAGCTTCTCAAGCTTGAGAGGGGTTGAGAAGAGAGAAACATTTAGAAATTATGGAAAAAAGATCATAATCTACTCTTTACCTTCCAAATTGCTTGATTCTTTGATCATGGTAGAGGCCCCCAACCAATCAATTGGTTTGGTATGTTGATGGAGTCACCAAGGAAGATTGAAGAGAGAGGGAGGCTCCAATTTCTTCAATTCGGAGAGGATTTTTAGAGGATAGTAAAAATTATCATTATTTCAGCATAAAATACTGGCATAGTATATTTCTCATATTTTTTTACAAAGGCTAAGGATCTATTTATAGGTGAGGGAGGCCTCTAACCAAGTCCAACTAATTTCTAGGTGAGGGAGGCCTCTAACCAAGTCCAACTAATTTCTAGAATTTTCCAGGTTCAGTTTGGTTGAATTTGGACAAGATTTGGACCTCGTTTGGTTCCCTTTTGATTTGGTTTGATCCAAGAGAGAGGAGAGATAAAAATATCATAATATTTTTTAGTTTAAAACTCCACCACACATGTGAAATAGGAGCCTCCTTGAAGGGATCCCTTTTCCTTACACATGTGTCAAAAATGAATCATTATACCCAAAATATCTCATTTTTTTAGTAATACTCATAGTTTTTTACTAATAAACCTTGTATATAGTCAACTCTTCATCTTATGTGGGCATTTACTCATTTTTGGGTATCTTTCTTTTACAAATTGGATTTATCTCCTCCCCACACATGGATTGATCCTATTGGCCCATAGGAACCTTAATTGGACCATAATCCAAAAATTTCTAAAAATCCAGACCCTTAGGCTAAGGTCCTTTATACCTATTTCCAATTAATTCCAATTGCACATTGAAAAGTTCTTTTTGAATTTCTGTTTCAGGGGAACCCATTTTAGACACTAGGAGGATTTTTATATCAAAAAATATCTCAATTTTGGACTACCTCCCTCTAGATATTTTCTCTCTCTAGGTCAAAACAGGGTAAAAATGAATCTTTCTTTTATTTCAGAGAGGGGAATAATTATAAGATCAGAAAGGGAGGTTCTTAGTCCTGTATGCCTCAAAATCTAGGGGGAGGAATCTTACAATTTAAATCGAACCGAGGCTGGTCAAGACCTCGGCTGACCTTGCTACGCGAGACGTTCTCCGTTGACTCTCTGTTAGCTCTTGCAACTTTATCACTTAGGTCTCCATGATCTCATTCACAAGATGGTCAAAATGCTTCCCAAACATTCTTGACATAAAACAGTCATTTAAAAACAGGTCATAAATACAGTTTCTCTCATCTTTCCACATTGTTCCACATCATTTCTCGTTATTCCACATTCTTCTACATCAATTCACATTGCTTATTCCACATCCAGTCATATGTATTCCCATCGTCTTTATCCATTATCATCCAATCATATCATATTACATCTCATCACATCTATCCACATCACATCACATTCATCCACATCACATCTCATCACATGCAATTACATCTATTCAGATCCTCATCACATCTCATCACATGCAATTACATCTATTTAGATTCTCATCACATCATGTCACATCCATCCTCATCACATCTCATTCATTCACATCTACCCATATCCACATCACATCACATCACATCAGATCACATTTACATCACATCTCATCCATTCACATCTACCCCGATCCACATCACACCACATCACATCCATTCACATCTATCTAGATCCACATCACATCACATCTCATCCATTCACATCTATCTAGATCCACATCACGTCTCATCCATTCACATCTACCTAGATCCACATTAATCCACCTTACATCTTATCCATCCATTCACATCACATCACATCACATCTATTCAGATATCATCATATTACATTTATATCCATTCACATCTCATCCATTCACATCTACCTAGATCCACATTAATCCACCTTACATCTTATCCATCCATTCACATCACATCACATCACATCTATTCAGATATCATCATATTACATTTATATCCATTCACATCTCATCGCATCCATTGACATCTCATCACACCCATTCACATCCTTCGACATCTCATCACACCCATTCACATTCATTGCATCCTCATCACATCACATACATTCCATCCACATCTATCCTTATCACATCACATTCATTCCATCCATATCACATCACATACATTCACATCTCATCACATCCATCACACCCATTCACATCCATCACATTCATTGCATCCTCATCACATCACATACATTCCATCCACATCTATCCTTATCACATCACATTCATTCCATCCATATCACATCACATACATTCCATCCACATCTATCCTTATCACATCACATTCATTCCATCCATATCACATCACATTCATTCTATCCACATTACATCACGTCCACATCTATTCACATCACATCTCATTCATTCCATCTACATTACATCACATCCACATCTATCCATATCTCATCACATCCATTCATATCTCATCACATTCATCCACATCCATCCATTCATTCACATTCACATCTATCCACATCCATCCATCCATTCACATACATTCCATCCACATCTATCCTTATCACATCACATTCATTCCATCCATATCACATCACATTCATTCTATTCACATTACATCACATCCACATCTATTCACATCACATCTCATTCATTCCATCTACATTACATCACATCCACATCTATCCATATCTCATCACATCCATTCACATCTCATCACATTCATCCACATCCATCCATTCATTCACATTCATATCTATCCACATCCATCCATCCATTCACATTCACATCTATCCACATCCATCCATTCATTCACATGCACATCTATCACTTCACATCTCATTCTCATCCATTTACATCACATCACCCCCATTCATATATCATCACATCTCATCACATCCACATCCACATCCATTTACATCACATCACATCTCATCACATCCACTCACATCGCCTCACGTCACATTCACATCTCATCACATTCACATCTACATCCATTTATATCACATCACATCTCATCCACATCCCATCACATCCACTCACATCACATTCACATCTTATCACATTCATATCCACATCCATTTACATCACATCACATCTCATCACATCCACTCACATCTTATCACATCGCATTCACATCTTATCACATCGCATTCACATCTTATTCACATTCACATCCACATCTCATCACATCCACTCACATCTCATCTTATCACATCACATCACATCTCATCTAATCACATCGCATCCATTTACATCCCATCACATTCATTCAGATCCACATCACATCTTATCACATCCACTTTTAGTATCGTTTTCTACTTTCGATACTGATAGGACATTTCTAAGTTTCTACCAATTGCTTGGCCTAGTTAAAGGTACTTTTTCTCGATGGATATTGTCATATTCTTTCTCAAATTTCTCAAGTGAAATATATTCAATATTTTTCTTTTGAGTAAAAGATTCATGGGATTTATAAAAATCAATTCTATCCATATTTCCTAGTAAAATTAATAATGCTCAAAATTTCACTTTTGATAAATACTCATAATTTGAATTATGCCAAAAATTACCCTTTTACCATTTAATTACCTGGATATCAAATATCATGGGAATTTCTCTTTTTGCATAAAAATAAATTTACCAAAAATTTCTCTTTTACCATTTAATTACTTGGATCTTAATTATCATGGGAATTTCTCTTTTTGCATAAAAATAAATTTACTAAAAATTCCTCTTTCACCATTTAATTACTTGGATCTCAATTCTCATGGAAATTCCTCTTTTTGCATAAAAATAAATTTACCAAAAAGTCCTCTTTTACCATTTAATTACTTGGATCTCAATTATCATGGGGATTCCTCTTTTTACATAGGATGTCCAATCCTAGAATATGGTAGGAAGTCCTCTTTTAGCATTATGCATAAAAATAAGATATGTATTATTTTTTTTGCCCCAAGTACCAGGGAAAAGATTTGCCAGGCCCCCATAGTCGGCGCTTCAAACAAACTTCAAGATAGTCAGACCACTTACACACCCAATATGAAATTGAATGTTTCACATGTTCAGCTGTCTTTAAAACAATCTTTTAATGAAACCATAGTATCACTCATGATAATCCTCCAGTATATCTAGCTTGAATTCTAATTTCCAATCATTCCTTCATCGGTGTACCTATGGCATCATTGGCAACTAGAACGCTCACCACATGTTCACTTAGGGGCCTTTTCAATAGTTCGTAGCCCATAGTACCTGGAAATATATTCACTTAAGAAAATCCAGATGGACTCTTCATTGAAGATTAGCAAGATCAACCAACATATCTATATAAAAGAGCCACGGCTGCATCTGTTGAGGACCAACAAGGACAATCAACCAGATCCATGCTCGAGTTTAGAAAACAACTCCAAACTCCTTGTTCCATTTTCTTCCTCGACGCACGTGTGGGTATCTTCGGCGACCCAGAGCCTGAGCACCGTATGGTCAACACCCTCCAGGTTCCTTCACAAGTCACCTAGCGCTTCACTCATAGGCCGCTTCCTGGGTCCCTCATCCACCGTACCAGAAGCTCACCATTTTAATCAAACCAAGGCTGGTCAAGACCTCGGCTGACCTTGCTACGTGAGACGTCCTTCGTTGACTCTCTGTTAGCTGTTGCAAGTTTATCACTTAGGTCTCCACGACCTCATTCACAAGATAGTCAAAATGCTTCCCCAACATTCTTGACATAAAACAGTCATTTAAAAACACGTCATAAATACAGTTTCTAACGAACTCTCATTCTTCTACATTGTTCCACATCATTTCTCGTTATTCCACATTCTTCTACATCAATTCACATTGCTTATTCCACATCCAGTCATATGTATTCCCATTGTCTTCGTCCATTTTCATCCAATCATATCATATTACATCTCATCACATCTATCCACATCACATCACATTCATCCACATCACATCTCATCACATCCAATTACATCTATTCAGATCCTCATCACATCACATCACATCCATCCACATTACATCTCATCACATCCAATTACATCTATTCAGATCCTCATCACATCAGGTCACATCCATCCTCATCACATCTCATCCATTCACATACCCATATCCACATCACATGATGTCACATCCATTCACATCACATCTCATCCATTCATATCTACCCCGATCCACATCACATCACATCCATTCACCTCACATCTCATCCATTCACATCTATCTAGATCCACATCACATCACATCACATCTATCCACATCACATCTCATCCATTCACATCTACCTAGATCCACATACATCCACCTAACATCTCATCCATCCATTCACATTACATCACATCCATTCAGATATCATCATATTACATTCACATCCATTCACATCTCATTCACATCCATTCACATCTCATCTCATCCATTGACATCTCATCACACCCATTTACATCCATCACACCCATTCACATCCATCACACCCATCACACCCATTGACATCTATCACACCCATTCACATCCATCACATTCATGGAATCCTCATCACATCACATACATTCCATTCACATCCACATCCACATCTATCCTTATCACATCGCATTCATTCCATCCATATCACATCACATTCATTCCATCCACATTACATCACGTTCATTATATCCACATTACATCATGTCCATATCTATTCACATCACATCTCATTCATTCCATCTACATTACATCATATCCACATCTATCCATATCTCATCACATCCATTCACATATCTCATCATATTCATCCACATCCATCCATCCATTCACATTCACATCTATCCACATCCATCCATTCATTCACACGCACAAATATCCACATCCATCCATCCATTCACATTCACATCTATCCACATCCATCCATCCATTCACATGCACATCTATCACTTCACCTCTCATTCTCATCCATTTACATCACATCACCCCCATTCACATATCATCACATCTCATCACATTCACATCCACATCCATTTACATCACAGCACATCTCATCCACATCTCATCACATCCACTCACATCTCCTCACATCACATCCACATCCATTTACATCACATCACATCTCATCCACATCCCATCATATCCGCTAACATCTCCTCACATCACATTCACATCTTATCACATTCATATCCACATCCATTTATATCACATCACATCTCATCCACATCTCATCATATCCACTCACATCTTATCACATCACATTCACATTTTATCACATCTTATTCACATTCACATCCACATCTCATCACATCCACTCACATCTCATCACATCTTATCACATCACATTCGCATTTCCTCTTATCACATTCACATCTCATCTAATCACATCGCATCCAATTACATCCCATCACATTCATTCAGATCCACATCACATCTTATCACATCCACTTTTAGTAAAGGGATAATAGAAAACACATCTTATCTAATCACATCGCATCCAATTACATCCCATCACATTCATTCAGATCCACATCACATCTTATCACATCCACTTTTAGTAAAGGGATAATAGAAAATATGATTATTTTAATATAATACTGGCATGGTATAGCTCCAATATTTTTTACAAAAGACTAAGGGTCTATTTATAGGTGGGGGAGGCCACTAACCAAGTCCAACTGGGTTCTAGAATTTTCCAGGTTCAGTTTGACTCAATTTGGACAAGATTTGGAACAGTTTGACTCCCATTTTGATTTGGTTTGATCCAAGAGAGAGGAGAGATAAAAATATCATAATTTTTTCGAACTAAAAACCCTTCCACACATGTGAAAAAGTTGCCTACCTCAAGAGTCCCCCTCTCCTTACCAAGGTGTCAAAAATGTATCATTATTCTAAAATATCTCATTTTTTTTAGTAATCTCTTAATTTTTAACTAATAAACCTTGTACTCAGTCAACTCTTCATCTTATGTGAGCATTTACTCATTTTTAGGTATTTTCTTTTATTCTTTTGGATTTATCTCATCCCAACACTTGGATTAATTGGCCTACTAGAATCTTAATTGGACCATAATTTAAAAATTTCAGAAAATGTAGACCCTTAGGCTAAGGTCCCTTATACCATTTTCAATTAATTCCTAATGCACATTGGAAAGTTCATTTTGAACTTTTGTTTCAGAGGAATCTATTTTAGACACTAGGAGAATTTTTATATCCAAAGATATCTAAATTTTGGATTATCTCTCTCTAGACATTCTCTCTCTCTAGGCCAAAACAGGGTAAAACAAGATCTTTTTGCTATTTCAGAGAGGGGAATAATTACAAGAACAAAAGGGGAGGTTTTTACACCTTTACACCTCAAAAGCTAGAGGGAAGAATCTTACAAGAACACTAATTAGCTGAGGTTTTAGTAGAATGAGACCTCCAAATTTGGCCGTTTAGAGACACTTTTGGTGCATTTAAGAGATGGGGCCACAATAAATGCTAAGATTCCTTAAATCATGTCAGAGGTACTTTTCAGTCGTTATTCTTAGTTTTATTTAAACTTTTGAAACGTCTGTTGTACAAATATTCCCACTAAAATACGTCCATTTTTCCTCTCGTCATCATTTGAGTGCTCTCTTTTTCTTGCTCTCTCGCTCCCTCGCTCCCTCTCTTTCTCTCTCTCTCTCTCTCTCTCTCTCTCTCTCTCTCTCTCTCAAGTGTGGCATCAAAAGTGGATGGATATATCTCCTTGGAAATTATGTGCCTAAGATGGAGATGGTCAAAATTAATTAAATTATGTCGATGTTTGTATTTATATTTTTAAATACATGT
Source organism: Cibotium barometz (assembly GCF_041138505.1). Classification (NCBI taxonomy): domain Eukaryota; kingdom Viridiplantae; phylum Streptophyta; class Polypodiopsida; order Cyatheales; family Cibotiaceae; genus Cibotium; species Cibotium barometz. The sequence continues at coordinate 25,768,012 of NC_141110.1, forward strand.
ATATATGTATAAGTGTGGGTTTATGTATCTAAAACATAATATTGTATATACTATATATTTACATGTGTATGTGTGCGTGAGAGAGAGAGAGTAAGTGAGAGAGAGCGAGAGAGATTGAAAGAGAGAGAGAGAGCGGGAGAGTGTAAGAAGAGAGAGGGAGTGTGTGCATGTGTGTGTGTGTGTGAGAGAGAGAGAGATAAAGAGAGAGAGAGAGAGAGAGAGAGAGAGAGAGAGAGCAGGTGTGTATATGTGTGTGCATGTGAGAGAGAGAGAGAGAGAGAGAGAGTTTCAACATTTGAGAGTGTGTGTACGTGACAGAGAGAGGGAGAGGGTCATGTGCATGTGCATGTGTGTGTGTGTGTGTGAGAGAGAGATGGTTGTAGAGAGGGAATAGTTCTTTTCTGGAACCTTGATCGGCCGCAGCAATGCGCGGGTGCAATACTAGTATGCTTCAAGCGGTATGACTAGCGCAGATTTATTGAGACTCTCTAAAGTCTAAACGGCCCTCTCATAGGCATGAGTGTATTGGGGTGTGTCTGGTCTGGAGGATCCTAGCATGATGGGACAGGGTGGCTGGTTGTTGGGTCGTCTGGATACCAACATGATGAAGATCGGCTTGGGTCGTCTGGATACCAACATGATGAAGATCGGCTTGGCGGATTAGCATCGGGTCTGTCCATTGGTCGGATGGTCCGTCGGTCTACTAACTGTCTGCCGGTCGGAACTGGACCCTCTGATATCCACTCACGTCTTTGGCTTGCAGCAATCAGACTTCCTCTCAGACACATCACATGCTCTGACTAAAGACCTACCAATCGGACCAGTCTTCAAATCACCAAACTGGTGATGTTCGGTCTACTTGATTTGTAAAGTTCAGCACTCCACGCAGTCTTTCTCTCTCCCTACCTACATCCCTCTCTCTCTCTCTCTCCCTCTCTTTCAACATTCCATAAAGTGCCTACCCCTCTCTCCCTCTCCCTCTCCCTCTCCCTCTCCCTCTCCTTCTCAAGCATTAGTAGGGGACAATCTGGTGAAAATGATGCATGTGCTTGTTGATCTCCCCCCCCCCCTCTCTCTCTCTCTCTCTCTCTCTCTCTCTCTCTCTCCCCCAACAACTTGTACCCTGTCCGTCTCTCTCTCATAGATGGAGACGTGATTGAGGGACAAACCATGTCTATGTCTTTCACTATCTCAAAAAGAGAGGGGCAAACCATGTATGTGTGCTTTACTCTCTCTCAGATGGAAAAGGAAAGTTCCACCCACTGCCACATTGTCTCTCACTCTCTTTGTTCTATATGAGTGAGTAGGAGAGCATATCTCCTAGAGGATCATCGAGCAGTAGATGCCATATGTGAGGTTGTGCTCATGGTATGTTGGGTATCTCTCTCTCTCTCTCTCTCTCTCTCTCTCTCTCTCTCTCTCTCTCTCTCTCTCTCTCTTATGCGGGAGGGGAGGGGCACATGTATAGGCAATGGGGCAGACACGTGCAATTGGTCAATCCTAGCCATGTGTAAACCAAGGATTTATACCCATTAAATTAAATGTTTAGGGATTAATATGAGAGATACTTGTGAAAGACTTTCCATGATCCCTTCTACAAGAAGAACATACAAAACTCATTATCAGAGGATAATTCATTCATATTCTTAGGACAATAATGGTCCATTAGACTGGAAATTCCATCTGAATATTCCTCACGAAAATTTCAGCTATGTAAATTCTCAATTTATCATTCCTTAATTAGATCCACTGGGTCAAAGGTCAAATAGCAACAATCTGTCAGCACAGTCCACTAATCTCCTAGTGATTTACTGAAGTCATAATCATCTTCTAGTTACTAACATTATCACTGGGATTCATCCCATTCATCCTCATTGTGGCTTTGTTCAACTTATCTTCTTTCAACCACAAAATTTAGGAATCATCATCTTTCAATCAGAATCCAAATCAACTCATCAATTCTCAACCAAAATTCTAAAATCATATCAACCAACATTCAAATTTATCCTCTGGATAGCATTTTTGCTTATAACTTCAAGGTCTTAGATTTACTCGTATATATTGTCAATAAAGAGCTGCAGATATACCCACGGTATATACGGGTAGTCATGGTCCTTGGAGCTATAAGGTAAATACCATCATATCTAGGCCTCGAGCAAGTCAGGGATTGCATACAATTGCGGTACTTCCATCTCTGAAGAGCTGCAGATATACCCACGGTATATACGGTATATTGTCAATAAAGAGCTGCAGATATACCCACGGTATATACGGGTAGTCATGGTCCTTGGAGCTATAAGGTAAATACCATCATATCTAGGCCTCAAGCAAGTCAGGGATTGCATACAATTGCGGTACTTCCATCTCTGAAGACCCAATTTCCAATTTATGAATCTTCATTTTGGATATCAATTTGTATGAATTTCATCACACAATTACAATCTTTTACTGGTACTTCACAAATTCTTGACATTTCTTGCTTCTCAGCTGATTCACTTTAACGAATTCGCTCTGATACCAGCTGAAAGATCCCTGTCTCCTCCGCGCAATGAATTTCGGGGTGCTAACAGAGCAGAAGTAACACTTCTTGCATAGGGCAGAACCTCTCACTCGGGGCATCGTCTCGGATATCTGGACAAGAGACTAATCCCTCGGTTCTTCGAACCCAAAAAAACTTCCCTCGCCCAAGCAAAGAGGTGATTCCTCCAGGATATTTTATTCTAACGTAGTCAAGGTCATCACTAACCAAACTCATCCGACCGAACCCGTAAGTCTCATGGTCAAATCAAGGAAGAGTCTTGCACTTGGATTATAGAGTCCAACGTTTTTTTCCTCATCAAGAGGCACAACCGTTGATTCTTTTCCATAGAACAAGGGTTATCCAAGATTTACTTCAACTATCGTAACTTAATAGAATTGAGTCTCATTTTAGGGATCCATCAGTCCAGCCTAACCCCATCCAACCCCATGGGTTAGCCAACCGCCCACAACCACTGTAGTGATAGGATCCATTTAGAAATTTGGTTTATGTTTTGCCCCAGGTACCACGAAAAAGAGTTCCCATGCCACCTAGCCAGCGCTTCAAGCAAACTTCAAGATAGTCAGACCACTTACACACCCAATATGAAATTGCCTGATTCACAGATTCAGCTGTCTTTAAAACAATCTTTTAATGAAACCATAGTATCACTGATCATAATCCTCCAAAAAAATATCCAGATTGAATTCTAATTTCTAATCATTCCTTCATCGGTGTACCTATGGCATCATTGGCAATCAAAACACTCACCACCTGTTCACTTAGGGCCTTTTCAATAGTTCCTAGCTCATAGTACCGAGCAATATGATCACATAAGAAAATCCAGATGGACTCTCCATTGAAGATCAGCAAGATCAACCAACAGATCCATATAAAAGGGCCATGGACTCATCCGTTGAGGACCAGAAAGGACAATCAACCAAATCCATGCCCGAGTTTAGAAAACAACTCTAACACTTTGTTCCGTGAAGTGAGGTTATTGGAGGGACGAGTACACAGTGCAATGTGGTGGTGTGACAATGCTCATGGGAGACATAATGGAATTTCTTCCCAAGGAGTTGTAGAGCTTGGAGATCTCAAGGGTTACGAGCTTGGCCACTAGAAAGATCCTCACACGATAGTTACGGTTCATCAAGTAATCCCTTGTTGGGGATGTGTTTCAACAAGGGAGGTTGGGGTGAGCCATAACAGATTTTGTCGATCTAGGTGGATGATGATTTTGTCAATCCAAGTGTGGATAAGTATCTTCTACTAGATTCAAATGTCAAGGACAGTGAGGTCCTTACTCCTACTCAGATATTATTAATGATGTACAAGGATGCTCGTCACTATGAAGCCAACCTTCCCACTGAAGAGGAATTTTAAGATATTTAGCAAAGACTCAATGTTTTGCCAATTGGGAAGGGAAGAGGAGTCTTATCTGTCCAGGACGCTGAGTCATCAATTAACATATGGAAGAATGATTTACTTATTAATGACGAGAATCTTAATCTCTGATTACAATAATTTTGAATATCATGGTGAAGCTTCATAATATATTTGTTTTGTTGGCTTGTGGACAACTTTGTTTTGTAGCTGGTGGTGTATGGGGATGCTTTTCTTGTGCGCGCATCAAGATCACAGGTAGGAGGACTTGAAAAGGACTCAGCACTAGGAGAGTACATTAACCGGCTAAAATTTCCACAGTTCATTATATTCCACAAAAACATTTCAAAGGATAAATCTAAATTCTCATTGTTTGTAATTAAGATACTATCTAGATATCTTGGGAGATACCTCGTCAGGTGGAATGTAGACAAAATCATGCTTTTGGAGAAGGAGTTAACGGTGCAAATCTTCGGGCAAGGCCCCAGAGTGTATGCTCTAAGGAGAAAATATTACTTAGCCTATACTGCATATGGATTAACATGTGGGATTAGGGATCCCAAGATGCTAAGTGAATATGGAAAAAGGGAGCTTCTTAGATTTCGAAGACCGAGAGTTCATCCAGTTTTACAGTTGCATGATGATGTTGAGCCATCTTTAAAGAGGGCAAAGCTTCACGCACCAAAGGATGCCAGCCGCCGGCAGGATCAATAGTAGTAGTAGACTCCCATCCCTTGTAAAAAATTGGTTTTTAATGTAATACAATGACACTTGTAAAGTAAAACTGTTGATCAGGGTCTTTTTGATTTGGCTCTATTGTTATATCCATGTTTTTAATGTCTAAAAGTTTGAAAGTATCCATGGGAGGTGGTGAATATAGTGAAGCATAAATTGAAATGAATCAAAATTTTATTTAAGTCACTGATTTATAATTGTGAAATTTATTGAAGAATCATATTTTCAATATCTAAAGCATTAAGCCCCATGAATTCAATGCATTCTATCAGCTTTAGCTGCTTTCTCCGCTTTCCTAACTGCAATCCTCCTATACCACCACATGAGTAATTGACTCAATGCACTGACTTCATGGATTCCACTGCCATGCGAGGTGGCCTTCTGAAACCCACAACAAGCTTGCCAATGTGAGTGCTCCATGCCTTGAGTAGACTAGATAGCTAAGCTCCCCTGATTTGCAAAGTAGGGACCATGAGCCTCCAAAATGTGCTGGAATAAAAATGACAATAACATATGCACATTGGTTATTTTCAATAAGAATCAATAAACAACATAGGAACATACCAAATTGGGGATCTTACCATATAATATGTTATGATGCTTGATGTCCATACTTCCACCATGTACTTGTAAAATGTGGTCATATCTTGTTTAACGTGGGTAGAATCTTCTTCATTGAATGTCATTTTCTATAGAAGTGTAGCAACCTTATCAAAGGCAATACATACATTAGCCTTTGCAATTCTAGTCTCACCATTATTACTATGATTTGGGACAACTGTGTGTAACTTCCTCCATGCCCTTCCATGGTTGAAGAACTAATAAATCGCCTTCATGATTCTTTAGTTGACAAAAAATTTCTAGCCTTGGCCCCACCAATACTTAGTTTGCATAGCACATTTCCACTTGCTTCTCATCTTTCTTGATTTCCACTTGCACTTAACCTCTTCTCATCTTTCTTGATTTCCACTTTCCCTTTGTGTAGATCCATGCATGAAAGAACCTCCTCCACTCTCTTACACATTTCTTGGGCCCACCAATACTTAGTTTGCATAGCACATTTCCACTTGCACTTAACCTCTTCTCATCTTTCTTGATTTCCACTTTCCCTTTGTGTAGATCCATGCATGAAAGAACCTCCTCCACTCTCTTACACATTTCTTGGGCCTCTGACGTCGGTTGCATCTTATATGCAAAACATATATATTCATAAACCAATCTTTCCATAATTCTACAAAGATGACATGTAATGAACTTGTGTTAAAGGAATGTCAAGTATAGGGTCCCACTTTGGATCCGCCCTAACCATTGTTTTGCCATCCCATATGAATTGATCAATGAGTCGCACCATCCTTTCCAATATGCATATTCCACACCTTTTTCCATTCTTACCCTTTTTCCTTGATGAGCACACACAATACAAACAAGTGAACTTTGCATGTGCAACATTTGAGACACCAAACATGCACTTTAGTGTCTTCATATCACTCTGCAAGATGCCATTCCATTGAGTATTCTCCAAAACCATCCACATATAGAATTTCACCTAATGTTGAACCACAATAGGAATCTCTGTTAGATTGAAAAACATCTTTAGAATCTCATGATCCTCTTTTGGAACCTCAAATGCTGCGAGCCACCAAATTTTGTTTTCAAATTGAACATTGAAGTATTGAGGATCGCATAGCTTTATGGAAGGATCCAATGCCCTATTCATCAATGTCAAACCTACTCTTTTTTTCTTTTGATTCTTCACAATTTCACTCTCATCAAGTTTTAGTACAAATTTTAGTGTGCCACCACATTCTTTAACAGACATATCATAGAACTTCACCATTGCAGCTTGCAATTTGCACACATCCAAGACATAACTGTTGTTTGGATTTAGATCGAAGCGCAAATCACTTGTTTGCTCTCCATGAAACATGTCGTGGGATCTATGATGACAAATGGTGACAGTGAATGACACTTGGTATATGGACTCTGGAACATCAAACCATATGGCGAATGGTTTGAACATATGAAGCCTATGGATGTGAAAGGCTGTGTGGAGACAGGTGATGATTCCCAACATGCTATCACTCATATATTGGAAGTGTACCATTGGTGATGCACAATGGTGAGAGAAAGTCTATGATGGCAAATGTCTTGTATGTGCCTTCTATTACAAAAAGTTTGGCCTCAGTTGGTCAAATGGTGGAACAGGGTTTACAGGTTCGTTTCAATGAGCATGGTTGCTTCGTTGAGGATTTCAAAAATGGATGTAGAGTCATTGCCAAAGGCAAGAAAGAAGGCAGGTTATTTAAGTTGGATGCTGGGATTCCTAAGTTGAAATCAGCCATGTTCTCTAAAAGTCGAAATGTGATACAGGACATTAACATGTGGCATAAAAGGATTGGGCATGTGAACATACAAAGATTAAAGAACATGTAGGCAAGAGGCATTGTTAGTGGGCTGCCTAGATTCAAGTATGATGGGAATATGGATGTCTGTGATGCTTGCCAGTTTGGAAAGCAAGCAAGGTTGCCAATTCCTAAAGAAGGCAACATGAGTAGCAGGCTACTTGAGATAGTTCATAGTGATGTATGGGGTCCTTTACAAAACCCATCCATTAAAGGCAGCTTGTATTATGTGACATTCATTGATGATTTCAGCAAAATGACTTGGATTTACTTTCTCAGAGAGAAAAGTGAAGTATTGGGAAAGTTTATGGACTTCAAAGCTTTTTCAGAGAAGCAATATGGCTCTTGGATAAAATGTTTGAGAACAGATGGAGGTGGTGAATACACCTCACATGCTTTTGAGAATTTCTTGAGAAAGCATGGCATAAGAAGGCAGTTAACTTACAGGTACACACCTCAGTTAATGGTGTTGTTGAGAGGAAAAATAGAGTCATTTGTAATGTGGCCAAGGTAATGCTCAATGAAAAGAGCATGCCAGACTATTATTGGGCAGAAGCGTGTGCCACAGCGGTGTATGTACTTAATAAGACACCCACAACAGCCATACATGGAAGTACGCCAGAGATGCATCTTATAGGTTTTAGGCCAGACATTGGACACCTAAAAGTGTTTGGTAGCATAGCTTATGTGCATGTGCCAAATGAGAGAAGGAGGAAGTTGGATCCTAAGGCAGAAAAGTGTGTTTTTGTTGGGTATGCACAGGATCGCAAGGCATATAAATGCTACAATCCACAAACTAGGCAAGTGGTTATCTCACGAGATGTGGTGTTTGATGAACTTGCTAGTTGGTATACAAGGCAAAGGATGAGGGTGTCCTTGATTTCGTTGATGCTGGTGTGCATGTGAAATTGCCACAAGCAAGTTCTATTTCTATGTCTGGGCCAGCAAAGTCTGAGAGTAGTACTATACGTCCATGGTTAGGATGCTTGAGATGTGAGAGTGTGACCACTGGGAGTAGTGCTGTGAATAAAGGGAAAAAGAAGGTTGAAGGAATTGACATTACAGGTTATGAGTCGTTAAGTTCAGAAAGTTTCAATGAGGAACTTGGCATACCAGTTTTACACACACCAGGTGCAAGGCAGGATAAATATGTGTCTCCACATGCTAGAGTGACAGGTGTTCAGAGTGATCCGCATGCATTACAGAGATCCCCAAGGGTCAGGTATCCAGTTGATAGGTTGACATATCGTGACTTTGCTATGCATTATGCATATATGACCTCTTTGGTGAAGCATGTGGAACCTACATGCTATACAGAAGTTATTGGGAAGCATGTATGGGAGAAGGCAATGGATGTTGAGATGGACGCATTGGTTTGTAAATGAAACTTGGGATTTGGTTGCCTTACCACAAGGCAAAAATGTCATTGGTTGCAAATGGGTTTATAAGGTGAAATGAAAATCAGATGGTTCCATTGAGCGCCATAAAGCGCAGTTGGTAGCTAAGGGTTATGCACAAACCCAAGGCTTAGACTATGATGAAACATTTAGTCCAGTTTTGCAAAGATGGGAACAGTGAGAGCAGTCATTGCTATGGCTGCAGCAAATGGTTGGAAAATGCATCAAATGGATGTGAAAAATGCATTTGTAAATGGTGATTTACAAGAGGAAGTTTATATGGCACAGCTAGAAGGATATGTACATCCGAGGTACCCCACTCATGTATACAGATTAAGGAAAGCATTATATGGTTTGAAGCAAGCACCTCGTGCTTGGAGTGATAAGATAAGCCGATATCTTATCTCCCTTGGATTTCAGGTTTCTTCAGCAGATTCCTCACTCTATGTGAAGAAAATAGACCATGGGATTGTCTTGCTTGTCATCTATGTGGATGACTTGATTGTCACGGAGATCATGCTACAGTAATAGCATTAGGCCTCTTATGAGTCAAAAGTGTTGAGATATCAAGCTCGTCTAGTGAGGTGGTGGCCACTGATGACCCGCCTGGGGGATAGGCCCCACACTTACACCACTGGCATGGTTGGTGAGATCATAGGAGATATGCGGCCAGTGGGATGACAGGCTGTGTGACAGCCATTCTAGAGACTGGCATAGTTATAGCGCCAGCTCATTTAGTCGGGTTCACATTATAGAGAACCCGTGTATGTATTGGTTGAGTACCTTTCATATTATGTGTACTCTTATTCTTGTATATGGTGTGTTGAGTGTTGAGTAGAGAAGAAGAAGATTTTCAGCCTCTCACCTTGTGTGTTCTCTATTAGGGTTTTGTGAGTGTGTGTGTGTGCTTGCAAGAGCTCAAGCTCTCTTCCCCCCTGCATCTTTTCATGGTATCAGAGCCTGGTTCGTGCTAAGGGCTGAGCTGCAAGCAAGAGAACCACAGGAAGCGGTACGAGGGTAAGAGCTTCAACCACTCTTCCCTATTTGTGTTGGTGACTACACCCTTGTCGGGAGCTCTACGGGAGGCACTGGCAACGATCTCTGATTGAGGAGCTTTCTTCGCGGGAGTAAAGCTATAGGGCAACTATACAGTCCTACGGACTACATTTTTTGGGCCGAAAACGCGTTTCAGGTGCGTCTGGACCTCCGTTTTTCAGAAAGCAGGCGATTTCGAGCACTCCGGGTAAGTCATCGATTCTCTGCAGAACTCTGTTTTAAGAACTGCAGGAAGACAGATTGACTGTGCAGACACTGTGGGTGCTGCAAAGAGGTCTACAGTTGCCTTTGGGTGTATGTATGCACATTGAAGTCACTGTTGGTGACATTTGAGAGTACTACAGTACCGCTGTGTAGAAAATACAGCAGTTTGTGCAGAAAAACCAGAGTGCAGTTTCTGGTGAAATTGTGTGTTTGGCAGGATGTCTAATGATGGCATAACACAGATTGTGGCTGAGAAGCTTGACAAGAATAACTTCCATGCTTGGAGGTTCAGGTTGACGAATTTCCTGATGGGAAAAGGCTATTGGAACTACATAGAAGGTGAACATGAAGAGTCACCAGAGATACCGGATATAAATCCGACTGCTGCAGATGTGAAAGAGTTTAAAGACTGGAACCAAGGAGCCAGGAAGGTTATGTATTGGCTCTCCATTAGTATACAGGACACCATGATTGGGCACATTCAGGATGCCAAGTCCCCCAAGGAGGCGTGGGACACCTTGGTAAAGCTCTATGAAACAAATACCAAGGCACGTAAGATACAGTTGAAGAATGAACTTCATACTGTGGAGAAAAAGAGCATGTCTGTGAATGATTATGCGTTGAAGATAAAGGGTATTGTGGAATCCCTTGCATCTATTGGTGTGTCAGTAGATGATGATGACAAGGTGGAAGTCTGTCTACGTGGTCTTGGGCCACAATACAAGGCGTTCAAGACGTCTATTCAGACTCGGGAAAACATTCCCAACTTTACAGATTTGGTGTCTATGCTGATTATCGAAGAGAAGAACTTGGGTGAAGACCAACAGTCTTCACAAAGCAAAAACAGTTCAGAGCAACAGGCCTTCTACACGAGTTCAGGAAGAGGACGAGGTAGAGGAGGCCGTGGACGCGGTCAAGGAGGTGGCCGAACAGGTAATTAGAATTATGGCCAGCAGCAGCAGCAACAACAACAACAGTCCCAGAATCAACAACAACAACACGCAGGTGGAAGAGGCAAATTCAAAGGCAGGGGGAGTCAAAGAGGTCGTGGAAATTGGCAAAGGCAATATAATGATGCACGTGAATGCTATTATTGTGGTAAGCCTGGACATGTGCAGGCAGAATGTTATAAGAAGCAGGCTGACATGCAAAATGGGAAAGTGCAGCAAAACAACTATGCATCCTCAAGCAGAAATAATGAGGATAATGAAAGGTTGTTTGTTATGCAGCGTGTCGTGAATGCCATGTCTGAAAATGTTGATGCAGCACAAAAAGATAATGTATGGTATGTGGATTCAGGCGCTTCGAACCACATGACGAGTCATGGGGAGTGGTTCAAGGAGATGAAAAACCCGGAAAGACCAGGTTTTGTGGAAACAGGGGATGACACTGCTCATCCAATTGCCCACGTTGGAGATGTGCCATTGTCTATGCAGGATGGCAAAGTGAAGTACCTTGCAGATGTACTTCATGTACCGAACATAACAAAGAATCTGGTTTCAGTTGGCCAGATGATTGAGCAGGGTTTGCAGGTTCGGTTTAACCCTGATGGGTGTTATGTTGAAGATTTCAAAGACAAGTGCAGGTTGGTTGCAAAAGGCAACAGAGTGGGCAGAATGTTTACATTGAATGTAGACATGCCTGAAATGAGTGCTGCGATGTTTGCAAATGGTTCAGGAGTTGTTGCAGACACAGACATATGGCATAAAAGAATTGGACATGTAAATGTGCAGAGATTGAAGTCTATGCAGACAAAAGGAATTGTGACAGGGCTGCCAAAATTTAAAGTGGAAGGTATGCAGAAAATATGTGAAGCATGCCAATTTGGAAAGCAAACAAAGCATGTGTTTCCACGTAACAGATATGTGAGCAAAAATGCACTAGATGTTGTGCATTCAGATGTATGGGGTCCTACGAAGACCATATCTATGGGAGGCTGCAGGTATTATGTGACTTTCATTGATGACCACACAAGGAAAGTGTGGGTATATTTCATGAAAGAGAAGAGTGAGGTGTTCACTCACTTTCAGAATTTCAGAGTTTTGGTTGAAAAGCAAACAGGGAAATATGTAAAGTGCCTAAGGTCAGATGGAGGGGGAGAATACTTCTCCAATGAGTTCTCTGAATTTTTGAAGAAGAATGGTATTCGGAGACAGTTCACATGCAGATACACTCCGCAGCAAAATGGAGTTGCTGAGCGGAAAAATAGGCACATTGCTGAGATTGCGCGAGCATTGATGGAAGAGAAGAATATGCCGCATTGCTATTGGGCTGAGGCTGTTTCTACAGCAGTATACATCATGAACAGGACTCCAACTGCAGCCATACATGATGTAACTCCAGAGGAGAGGTTTACTGGCAGAAAACCAGATTTGTCTCATCTGAAAGTCTTTGGATGCATTGCATATGTGCATGTGCCAGATGAGCTGAGAACTAAGCTGGATCCAAAAGCTGAAAAATGTGTGTTTATTGGATATTCCCTTGAGCAAAAGGGTTACAGGTGTTATAACCCTGCTACACGTGAGTTGAGGGTAAGCAGGGATGTTGTCTTTGATGAGATGAGCAGCTGGTATGCTACTGAAAAAGAAGCCGTCTCGGGGCTGATGTGAGTGGAAGTGTGGTTGCACAGAATGCAGGTCAGCAATCACAGTCTTTGAGTGGACCAGGAGAGTCCTCATCTAGTGGGTCTGTTGATAGAGTCCTCATCTAGTGGGTCCTCATCTAGTGGGTCTGTTTTGATAGACCATGGAGTGGCAGGCTGCGTCATAATACCAGTCCTGCAAATGTGATTACTACATCACGTAAAGGAAAAGAGAAAGTGGTTGAGCCCCTTGGTATGCCTGACATTTCTGCAGGGCATTCTCATGTTGATGGAGAGTCTAGTGGCTCAGATATGAGCCTTGATGAGGAGCTTGGGATCCCAGCTATGAGAACACCTGGTGTAAAGAAGGCTATGGAAGCCATGAATGAAAAGCTGCGAAGATCAGGGAGAGTGAAGTACTCTGTGCAGAGATTTACATATGATGGTTATGTGGCACATCACTATGCATATATGGCAAAGGTTGTGCAGGTTGTAGAGCCCACATGCATTGATGAGGCTGTTGGAAATGTGTGTTGGGAGAAAGCTATGGATGAGGAGATGGATGCACTATATGGAAATGAAACTTGGGACTTAGTGCAATTGCCTGAAGGCAAGAAAGCCATTGGATGCAAGTGGGTGTACAAAGTTAAACATAACAGTGATGGAAGCATAAACAGGTACAAGGCTAGATTGGTAGCCAAAGGCTATGCGCAGACATATGGGATTGATTATGAGGAAACTTTCAGCCCAGTTGCCAAGATGGCAACGGTGAGAGTTGTGATAGCAGTGGCTGCGTCAAAACAATGGTCTTTACATCAGATGGATGTAAAGAATGCATTCTTGCATGGGGATTTGCAAGAAGAGGTGTATATGTTGCAGCCACCTGGTTATGAAGATGTGGGTCACCCCGAGCATGTTTGCAGGTTGAAGAAAGCCTTGTATGGCTTAAAACAAGCACCCAGAGCATGGTCTGACAAGATTTCTGAATATCTTGTCACTATTGGCTTTCATGTAGCCAATGCAGATTTCTCGCTGTATGTGAGACATGGTGATAGAGGGGTTGTGCTTGTTGTCATCTATGTAGATGACTTTTTCCGGGAGACCATGATGCAGAGATCTTTGATGTAAAGATCTTGCTTAGACAGAAGTTTGAGATGAAGGATCTGGGGGAGCTCAGATATTTCTTGGGCATTGAGGTGATTAGGTCACCACATGGTATTGGATTACTGCAGAGACAGCATGGCTTGGACATGTTGTCCAAGTATGGTATGATAGGCTGTAAGACTATTTCTGTGCCATTGGATCAAAATGGCAAGTTGAGTGCAGATTCAGGAGAGATCTTGGAGGATCCTACTATGTACAGACGCATAGTAGGAAGCTTGATCTATATGACGATCACCAGACCAGATTTGAGCTATGCTGTTGGGTTGGTGAGTCAGTTTATGCAGGTTCCACGGAAACCGTATTTGGATGCAGTGAGACGCATACTGAGGTATGTGAAGTCTACTTTGCATTGTGGACTATTCTATGAGACTGGGACAGAGATATGTGTACATGGGTACACAGATGCTGATTGGGCTGGTAGTATCTCAGATAGAAGATCTACTAGTGGATTCATGTTTTCTTTGGGGAGTGCTGCTGTGACTTGGAGCAGCAAGAAGCAGCCTACGGTTGCTCTATCGAGTACAGAGGCCGAGTACAGAGGAGCTGCTATGGCAGCATGTGAGGTAGCTTGGTTGAGAAAGCTACTTGCAGATTTGGGTCTATCAGTGGATAGACAAGTTGTCATTTTCTGTGACAACATTAGCAGTATACAGTTGGCCAGGAACCCAGTCTTTCATGCTCGTACTACGAAGCACATAGAGGTCCACTACCACTTCGTCAGAGAGAAGGTCTTGGCAGGAGACCTTGACCTTGTTTATGTCAGCACAGAGGATCAGGTAGCTGACATCTTCACCAAAGCATTGGGTACAGAGAAGCTCCGCAGATTCAGGGCTTCGCTTGGTGTACATGAGATGGAGTTGAGCTCGAGGGGGAGTGTTGAGATATCGAGCTCGTCTAGTGAGGTGGTGGCTGGTGGGGGATAGGCCCCACACTTACACCACTAGCATGGTTGGTGAGATCATGGGAGATATGCGGCCAGTGGGATGACAGGCTGTGTGACAGCCATGGCATAGTTATAGCGCCAGCTCATTTAGTCGGGTTCACACTATAGAGAACCCGTGTATGTATTGGTTGAGTACCTTTCATATTATGTGTACTCTTATTCTTGTATATAGTGTGTTGAGTGTTGAGTAGAGAAGAAGAAGATTTTCAGCCTCTCACCTTGTGTGTTCTCTATTAGGGTTTTGTGAGTGTGTGTGTGTGCTTGCAAGAGCTCAAGCTCTCTTCCCCCCTGCATCTTTTCAAAAAGTGCCCGGTCGGCCACAGTTTAAGTGAGTGTGAACACTTATGGCCATGTATATAAGTGAATTTCTCTCATAATACAACATACTCTCCCATTGTGCAATTGAGTCTTGCTCTTGCTAGTCCTCTTGATAATCTCTCTCCTTAATGCATGCTAGTGAGTGTGTGTGAGTGAAGTGAGGTGAGAGGAGGGACAAGTACTCATAGTGCAACGCGGCGGTGTGACAACGCTCGTGGGGGCGGGAGGCTCGGTGGAATTGCTTCTCAAGGAGTTATAGAGCTTGGAGACCTTAAGGGTTGATGAAAAACAAGTAGAGGGAGAGAGGACACACACACAGGAGCAAACCCTAATGTATTATCAAACCCTAACCATAGAGGGAAGTCATCTCCCTTCTCACAAAATGCATAAAGCCATAATCCATAATCTACAAAACACATGTTTTGTGTCCACACACTGCTAACCCTAGCTAATATCCACACACTATGACCAGTTGGACGCGGTCATTTATGTCTCACACATGTTACTACCTAACATGCCAGCACATAGTGCAACTGGCACAAGCTGACATCGAGCTTGAATCTCAATAGCCCCTCTCAAGCTCATGATGTACTGCCATAGATGAAGATGTAGATGAGCTTGGCTATCAAAGCTCTCAACACTCCCCCTCAAGCTCATCCCATGTACTCCCAACATAGTACGGAAGTACTCAAACTTCTCCCTACTAAGTGGCTTTGTAAAGATGTCGGCCACCTGCTCTTCAGTCTTCACATACTGCAAATCCACTATACCATCCAACACTTTCTCTCTGACAAAATGATAGTGAAACTCTATATGTTTGGTCCGCACATGAAAAACTGGATTCTTGGCCAACTGTATGCTGCTCATGTTGTCACAATGAATGCTAACCTTGCCATCAATAGGCTTACTTAAATCAGCCAAGAGACAGCACCATTAAAGTAGCTATGTTGGGCTAGAAGGGTTTGGACTAATTTGATGTATGTAAAGAGATAGAGCTCCTCCACCAGCTGGGGGTACAGAGGGTTAGTTGAAAAAGAGGGAAAAATATTAATTAACTACTAATCCTAATTAACCAAGTGATTAGTAAGATAATGGGCTCACAAATTGATGGATTCTAAGCTTGGCTCTGATACCATGTTAAAATTACAGCAATGTGATGAGCTATGGTGGATCAAATGCTAGAATCAATATCATTAACAAAGAGATTAGATGATAATTAAGACGTGATTAGTGAGTAATTAACTAATAGCTTAATGTACGCATGGATAATCAAAAACCAGTTAATTCTCATTAGACCAATGCCTCAATTTATAGAGTTTACATCCAAGCATCTAATCCCACTGATTTCTCCTTGATTCACTCCACCTCGTTTGCTTGATTCTCTCCACCTCTCCTAGAATATCTCCACACTTCCTAAATCTTCTCATGCTACCCTTTATTCTCTCCCAGCAGCTTCTCACCTTTTCACAGGTTCTCTCACATTTACAGTTTCTCTTTTACAGCCTCTAGCCAAGGGCTTGTTCCCGCACACACCCTATTCACTTGTATATTTCAACAACAGTCTTATTTACATGACTATCATATACCCGGATCTTAGTTATGTTGTGGGGCTAGTAAGCCAATTTATGCAAAGCTCCATAAAACCTCATTTGGATGCAGTGAGACGCATTATGCGCTATGTAAAGTCCACTGCACATTATGGTCTTCTTTATGAGCATGATAAAGGCTTGGATGTACACGGCTACACAGACGCAGATTGGGCAGGTAGCTCGTATGACAGGAGGTCTACTAGTGGTTATGCCTTTATATTTGGAAGTGCAGTGATGAGTTGGAGCAGCAAGAAGCAACCTACTATTGCTGTATCTAGTACAGAGGCTGAATACAGGGATACAACCATTGCTACATCCAACCCATCAAATCAGCGCAGCAAACCGCTGGCGCAATAAAGAGAAATCGCGTTTTTTTCCAGCGCTGTTTCTTCTGAGAAAAATTGATATCTTGTCTGCTTCAGTTGCAATGGGTCTAATTCCTCTTAGCCCCGGGGGTTTTCAAGCATGCTCTACAAGCTGGTGAAGTCAGAATTTAATTTGATCAAGTCTACAATGAGATCCAAGCTCTTCATCAAATCTGCAGGTGACTTTGATAAAACAAAGATTAAGCATTCAATGTTTGGTCAAATCTTGTGTTTCTTGGCTTAATCATCTACTATACTAATTGCTATTGATGGCCTTGAAAGAATTTGAGCTCATTTGATCTCTAAAACCTTAGATTTGGACTCCCCGCATACTCTGTTTTTTGTACACAAAACAAAGGATTAATTTGCTAATCAATGATTAATCAATACTAATCACTATATTTTGGTACAATTGAAGGTTCAAATTAATCATTAGATATCTGATACAAATCCTTATAACTTTATATTGCAATTCGGAGATGGTTTGATACTCCAACCATTCCGTACAAATTGGTTATTCTTAATTTAATGTAATTTCTGGTGATTTTATGCTAATAAATCTGTTGTAATCATCTCTTAAACACCAAATTGAGTTGTAAAAGGGTAGACACTACCCTTGAATCTTAAAATTGGATCAAGAGGTAATACCCTCTTCACATTATCATGAGTACAGCACAAGAAATAGCCAAATTTAATGGAGAGCAATTTTACACATAACAGACAAAAGGCATGTATCTGCTCATGAGGAAAAATTTGTGGAGACTAGTTGAGGGAAGAGATGAATGCCCAGAGGTGAGAGGAAAAAATGAGTGGAAGAGCAGGAATAAAAAAGCATTGGGACTTATTGCACTCAGTTTAAATGATGAAATCATTCATCACATCACAGAGATACAATGTACAAATTGGATATGAAGGAAAGTGAACCTTTAATCACACACTTGAACAGATATAAAAGCATTAAGCAACAACTGACAGCTATTGACAAAAAGGTAAAAGATGATAAGGCACTAGCAGTGCTTCTGAAGAGTGTGGACAAAGGTGAATATGAAAATATTGTAACAACACTAAAGAATGTACCTGAATTGAAGCTACACGAGATAGAAGGAGCTCTACTAGAGCAAGAAAGCAGAGACAAAGAGAAGAAATGACTCGACTCAACAACAGGAGAAGAAAAAGCATTCTTCACCCGAGGAGAATTCTCTCGAGGACGAGAAAAAGGAAGAGGCAGAGTAGGAGGAAGAACCTTCACTTGCCACAACTATGGAAAGCCAGGACACATGGCAAGAGACTGCTACAGCAAACCTAGTGGAGAAAAAACGACATCGACAAACTTCATGGAGACTCCTAAGGAAGTGGAGTCGGATCATCTTTTCTGTGAGAGAGAGAGAGAGAGAAACCCCACAACCCAATGTACTCTGCCCCAACAAAGTAAAACCACCTCTGAGCCACCGATGATGTAGGCCATGTGGTAGATGTATGTGTGAGCACTTTAGTCAAGGTCACGGACACTTATAGTAGCCTTGGACACATAGCGAGAGAGAGTGGCAAGAACTATGAGTTTAGGAACTTGAGGCACTGGTCGTAGACTATCAAGTAAGAGGGAAACTTGGTATAGGATCCAAGTGTGCTAGGATTATTCACTTGAGGAAAGGTGTTGAAATATACAAGTGAATAGGGTGTGTGTACCGAAACAAGCCCTTGGCTAGAAGATGTAAAAGAGAATCTGTAAATATAAGAGAACCTGTGAAAAGGTGAGAAAAATCTACTGGGAGAGAATCTAAAAGCAATCCACAATGTTATCTAACATATACCACTTTCTTGAACTAGAATATGTTGGAAAGGAGGTTTCTAATGGCTATGGCACAAACCTAGGAAGGGATCAGTCTCAATGGTACCGTCTCAGCTCCTCAACCTCCAAACCCCATCTCTACGACGAATGAGGACATGTTATCACAATGAAATCACGGGTGACCATGTACCCTGCTTAAGTTCAAAAGGACGCCCTAGCATGGTATTGATACTCCACCCTCCTCTCCTCAATCAATCGAATCTATGTGTAGGTTGCCTCTAATTGAGACTCCACCCACAGACTGTCTTGGACTTTCTCATACACCCCTTTGTTGGAGGGGGGCTAGGCCCCTACAGAGACTCCTCTCCATCTCTTTGAACCTAGTGAGACAGTCTTGAGTTGTGCTCTATAAAAGAGTGTTAATCTCCTAAAGTCTAGAGCCGAGCACCTACTGCCTCTCCTAGTCTAAAAATGAGGGACTTCCAAATCTCCTTGACTCTTTTGGCAATGATCTTAGTGTCCTAGACCAAGTTGTTAGGGATTTGGACACTTTGATGATGCTTTGGTCTCCAAGCATTCTCCTCCAATAAAAGGACAACAAGCAAATGATCACAGCATTATGCCTGTATTAATACCAACCAATCCACCTTTGTTGCAAGCCCACTCATCCACATCAAATCTATCAATGTGCAAGAGGTTTGATCCCTTGGCATTCAGCCAAACTCTGGTGACTTCCAAAGATCCTATCCTTAGGGAGTGGGAAAGTATACTTCCCCTGTTCTTTGGGCACTCACAAGATCCCTTTGTATTCTTGGAGTATACTATAGCAGATCAATTCCTCCTAGGCCGTGTACTCACTCCCTATGATCATATCCAAAGCCTCCTCCCTACATGTCCTCTAGGTCCTCTAGCATGTTAAAATCTGCACTTGTGCACCAGAAATCTGCTTGGGAAAGAGACTTTCTCACATAGGCCCATAACTCAGTCTCTACACCTTGCCACCCTATTTGAGGCATAAATGTTATGGAAACCCACCTGGCCCTACCCAACCCTGACAATAATCCTCCGTGCCCTCCTCTGAACAATGATGCCTAAATCCAGCACCGATGGAAGCAACTGCTCACACTGACCCAAATGCACACCCCTCCCTAATTCCCCTCAAGACCAAAAGCAGGGGGACTAAAAGGTATGGCCATGTCCAAGCAAAATCTTCTCGCATATTTGCGAGTACGTCATACCGAAAGGTGATGTTCCTTTAGGAACAAAAGATCAATTAGGCCTCCTACAATGGCTCTCTGAAGCTCCTAAAGAAGCACCCCTCTTCTGCAGGCGGTGGAAGCGAGGGAGATGGGGGGGGGGGCGGGGGGGGAGGGGGCGGGGGCGGGGGGGCATTTTGTGAACATTCTAAGAGACGATCCACATAACAAGGATGGGGGGAGTGAGACCTACTCAAGACACTGCCTCCACAGAGGGTCTTTGGGGTTGGTTTGGAGGGGGAATAATCGTAGACTGATCCAGACTGAATGCGGGCCAGGTGATCCCGAATCTTGTCCTCCATAAAGCTCCACCATACTCTGGCCCTACTCTATGCACGCTCTGTGCTCCATCCGTCTCACAATAAAGAAAGCGGAGGAAGGGCCTCAAGGAGACAGTGACTCCCACTTGGAGGAACACATACAATATCATCTCCAAGCTTAAGAGTGTCAATGTCTCCATCCTGAAATTGGAGGCATGAGCCTTCAATGTCTCCATCCTAAGAGCGGAGACAGGTGACGAGAACCTGCAGTAACTCCATGTGGGCTAGGACCCTAACGTGGGTGGCGATGTCAACCAGATGGCTATCTCCCAGGTGCTAAGCTAGGGCGACTACCTGAGAGTGAATGGTAAAGGAGGCACACAATCCCACTCCCTGACGAGGGTGAAGACCACATAAATGCGGAGTGGTGCCATAACCTCCGTGAACTCATCCGCCTCAATAGCAGGAAGGCATTCGAGGAGGCCATAGTCAATAGACGCCCCCATGATGAGTGGGGAGCCGCCCGCCGATGACTAAGGGGAAAGGACAGCAGCCATCGAGGAGGTAGTCATCTCCACAAGATCCGCGAATTGGTTGGTTGAAAACTCAAGAGCGGGAGTCAGGAGCAGCAAGAGGGCGCCTGGAATGGATAGGGGAGGCTGAGGGAGGGGGAAAGAAACAGAGCTGTGGGTAGGATCTCACTAGTAGGAGGGCCGGAACCTCGAAGGATAAAGTTTAAACCAAGATCTATAGGAATCTCCTAGGTGGCCTGGGAGGTCGACACGTCATGCCGATCTCCGTAAATGCTCATAATGCACACTCGTACCTGAACGGACCACATGGCAGTCAAACCGGCAATGCTCCTGGGAAGACACCGTCGAGGGTGGCGGACTTCCTGCCCCGCCAATGGCTATGGCCCTCCTCCTGGTTTGAGGAGGCTTCCTCTATAGGCCTGTTTGCCAAAAAGGGCAGGACCAAGCAAGGTGGCCCACCTTCTTGCAGATGAAGCACTGGCCTAGGAGCCCGGCATACTCTACCTACCCTGCGGCTGAAGAGCTCTGGTGCGCAGTAACCTTCGGGAGATCCTCGGAGAAAGCAATGCAGACTCTGATGGACGGGATGCCCGTTGTCGTGGCCGCCACTGATATGTGGCCGTCTGCGGAGACTCCAAAGCATGTGCTATCGATCGTCCAATCAACTGAATCAATGGGTAGTACTCCTTCAGGATGCCAGGAAAGCAGACCGTCAACGGGAAAGCCAGATATGCCTATACCAGGGGATCGGATGCAGGGTCAAAACCATGGTGCCATCTCATGAAGAACGTATGAGTGCTGTGAATCGCTCGACGGGGCTCTGCTAGATCACACGATCAGCCGCCTACGGGTGAATCAAGCTCCACAGAGAGTAGCCAAGCCCAAGAAATTGGATACCGATGGTATTGTAATTAGGCTCGCCAATCAGGGTTGCCCGGAGCAAATCACGGATTTCTCAGCATGCAGCGTGTGCCCTCCGATTTCGAAGAGGCCACGAGGGAAGATACTATCGATGCTAAGAGCTGGAGGTCCGCCTCTTAAAATAGGCAAGAGACGGGGGCCTTAGTTGGGGATGATGGAGCGGCTTCCATGGAGTCCTCGTGGAGCGTGAAGACCAGAAGTGCCGGGAGTTAATCACCCACCTGAAGGGAGATCATGGGCGACTGACGAGGGGGGGCTGAAGAGAACCGCGAGAAAGGGAGGCGACAGAGAGGCGAATGGGGCGCACATGCGGAGGAGAGGGGAAAGGCGCACAGGAGGAGGGGGCTAAAGGCGGCGCACATCAAGCCTGTGGAGGAGCGAACAGGGCAGACAGTGAGCAAGAGGGGCGCGGAAGCGGAACCAGGGCTGAAACGAAGATGGGGACTAGGAAGTGTTTGAAAAAAATTCGAGTTTAGTGTAGTTTGCATTTGCATAATTTGAAAATTACTTTCAAATTTAAAACTTGAAGGTACAAATACCTGCAGATCTTAAAAAGTTATAGAAAAAAAACCTCAAATTTCAAGATTTTTCAAATAAATAATTTCATAATTTTTAGATAAAAGTTTTCACTTTTTGAGAAAATACTTTTTTTCGAACACTGGGAAGAGGGTTCGATTTTTTTTTAAATATATGATTACTTTCCGAGAATTTTAGAATAACTTTAATCCTTATAAAGAGTATCGCATGAAAAATTAAATTACTTTTTTTTCAAAAATGAGATGAATAGAAGAATCCATTTTCATCCGTGTAGCTAGAATTCATATTTAAAAAACTAAGAAATTACACACTTTTTTATTATTTAGCAAATATTTTTTATTTTTTTACAAGCATGCGTCTTTTTTTGTTGAAGAAATCAGAATTTAAAGTTTGCAAGGCTACATGGTCAAAGCGGTCATAAAGAGATTATTTACAAGGGTTGGGTCGTATTTTAGAACTGTAAATGTACTTTTACAGGAAGTCGGATCTCCACTCACGGGGGTCGGTGTTGAGGAGGCACTCCGGCAGTTGAATTTGAGGTGGCTCATGCGTTTCGGGGCATGACGCCGAAGGGCTGGCTGAGACGCTACTTTCTGCTCGGTCCTCCTCGCACTCCCATTCCGTCTGGTCCGCGTCCACGGGCAAAGCCCGCTCCTGGATCTCCTGCAGCCGTCGGATGCAAGGCTTGCATTTCTTCCGCCACCGCCGCCGCCGCCTCAACAACACCACCTGCTCCCCGCTCTTTTCTGCACCATCATCTGCCACTGCACCATATCCTGCTCCGTTCTTGCTAAGCCCCACCTGAAGCTGTGCGAGCTTCTCTGCGTTTCTGGCGTGCTTTTCCTTCATCTTGAGGGTATGGTACTTGCAGTATGTGGCCCCCGCCTTCACCACCGGCTCTCTGCACTGCCAATCCCTCCCGTCCTTCCTCTTGCATCGCTCCGACACGGCTACGATGCGCTCTTCTGCTTCTCGCTTCCTCTTCTTTAATGCCTTATTCTTGAGCTCGACCACCACTACCTGCGGCGGCGGATCCGTCTTTGTTTGCTGCTTCGTCGACCATTTCGACGTCTTCTCCTCGTTGATCGTAGACGGAGTAACCATACAATTAATGTCGATCTTGGCCACCTTCTTCTTCGTAATCCTCTTCTTCTTCTTCTTCTTCTCCTCCACGCCGTCCATCTCGTTAAGCTCGAAGTCCTTCTGCTCTAAACTGGATTTAGCTGCTTCGTTGGTTGCCTCCAGAGCGGGATGACCTGCACCCACCACAGGCATCGATTGCCCTAAGGCATTACTGTCCCCCACACGTGCCACCACGCGCGATCGTTGGCGTCGCCCCACAGAGCGCACCCTCCTATGTCCTGCATAACTCGTCATATATTTGATCACAAGGTCAAATGAACATCAGCTTGATAACCCCACCCTCTCTAAAACATATAATCCATAATAACGATATTATGCTGCACCTTTTAAACTCGAAACCAGCCACACCAAATCACGCCTGTTCCATCGCCACACCCGACTTCTTGTTAGCATTCTAAAACGCAAACATGCATGGCGTTGCTCGACCTCTTACCCGTTCTAAACTTACCATATTTACTCCTTTTTGAAACCAATTTACTCAAAATTAGACAAAATTCCTCAGTACCTGAGAGCATTCCGTTCCTGCTTTTTTACTTTTTGTTTCTCCAAACTGGTAAACTGCAAACCCAAACATTCTCAATTACAGTAAGAATCAAAAGAGCACACAAACTCACGACCTAATGCATTTTCACAAATCAGTGCTCATGATCCCTTTCATATACTTCGAATTACTTCTTAATTGGTAAGGCACTACCCATGAAGTTGTTTTTCCTTGAGACAATCTTCTTATCCAAGTTCAGCCCCATCACTAGTTTCATCTGTCAAGTGCAAGGTATTGTATATTGAACTTGAAAGAAGCATTAAAAGCCCCACCTAGAACCAAAGTTTTTCTACAAACCCTGCAGATCCTCATGATATCTAACTCGTGATATCTCCACATTGATGTATATTATCTAGTAATCATCACTCTACAGTTCAGTCTGCCTAAGTCTATATAACCCTTAGAAATTTGCCCATAGCAAATGAAAGAAGAAAGAAGCAGCCCTCATGGCTTTAGCCTCTAGTGGTAAGAATACCTAGCTCCCACATAGGAGGTTGTGGATTCACATCTTAAAAGGGGAACATCTCCATTTTTCTAAGTCATGTGATCTAATGTGTGTACCATGCAGGAACGCACACAGGGTTGTCACACCTGCATATAGAAGATAGATCCACACTAAGGTCCCTTTACTATGCCAAAACAATTGTCCAAAAACAAACATACGTCATGGAGATCCAAGCATTGTGCAACCTTATCTTGCCAATACATTCAACTGTTTGGCTTGAAATTAGGCCCACCACAGCTTGTGCTTTGCATTTTCACCTTCACTTCGGCAATCATGTAGTGACAACAATATGGGCTAGTTATGCTTCATTGTCTGCCGATAAGGATAATTGACTGTTGAAACATGGTTCTTCTAACAGCTATCTAGTGTATCCAATCCAACCAGAGGAAAACATGTAGTAGGTATTATTAGGAAGAATGGTACACTGGGATTAGAATATTTGTTTCCTTGTGGAAAGGAAAAATAGGTGAAGAGAACCATGGCCTTTTGCAGGATTAAACTACATCCCCTAGAATTTCAATCGATCTTTAACCTACATCGCTTAGATGTCATTGCTCCTTGATGCTGTGCTATCATATGACATCAAGCTTTTTAGTAAGCCACTTGACTTATAACTTGTGGGTGTCACCAAAAACAATATAATTTGTACAATATCATCTGAGTGTGCAATGAGTTGGTTTTCAATTAGCTCTGCTTACAAACATATTATGGTGTTTTATATATTCACAAAAGCATATATAGAAGACATTTTTAAAACTATACACTGCACATAGGTGATGATATATGTGGGGTTTTCCAGAAGTGAGGCATTTCAAAGTTGTGAATTTGCACTTAGGAGAGCGAGAGAGGGCTGTCTAGAAAGAGCAAGTCTTTGCTCTCATGAGTCACTAGATGAAGGCAAGAATGGTGATCCTTTGGGAAGAGTCTAGGAGGAGTGATGATTCCTTAGGAAGAGAGAGAAAGACGAGAGAGTTTTCTGCATGATCACGGTAAGAATGATGATTCTGTGAGAAGAGTCACAAAGAGAGTGACAGACAAGAAAGTAATATCTCTAGACGTTTGGCATTGCTCCACACTTGTGATGATTACTTAAGTTTCTGCGGTAATTATAACTAATAATATAATATAGAGTAAAAGTGTGACCGTGAATTCAATCCACAACACATATTGAATATATTCAAACCACTTGGAGTGTTGACGATTGAAAGTGGAAAAGCTTTATTGAAACTTTGTCTTTCACTTTCAAGATTTTGTGTCTTGCCCCTGGCTTGGACACATCTAGGCAGCATTTGAAGTTTATTTTTGATATTAATTATGACAGATGTGAAGGTTCGAACCCTAGACCTCTGTGTTGACAGGCCACGGTATAAAATTTACCACTCAGACTAGAGCCTGCTGGCTGTGAACAATATACTGAAAATATGATACTAGTTCTTTTGTGTGTCAAGGTGCTTACCGGTTGTTATCAAATCAAAAATCTTGAAGCTATAGCATAATACCACAATAATGTAAAAATACACCCAGCTTATACGATTCGGACCACTATACTATATGGAGTGTTATCATGTGCAAGGAGTTTGTAAAGATACATCCAGATTGTGTGGTGGGGATCATATATGTTGTATTGTGAAAGTAATTGACTACATTATTCGGACCACTATATTTATGAGACTACTGTTATCATCTGCAAGGAGTAACATTTGATCAGGTGTATAGGGCAAGGAGCTGTAACGTTTGATGATCAGGTGAACCTATACAACTTGAGGATTTTGCAATATCCAGCTACGGCTATAAAAGAAATGTACAAGAGAGAGTATTGCTGCCACAGGAGAAAGGTAGCTACTAACTACTGGAGGCAGAAAAGACTTGATATCGACCTGGCTTCTAAGAGCTGGTGCAAAGAGGGCAACCATGAGTCTTTTACCTTCAGTCAAATTGAAGCACAGGAAGGTAAAGCAGATCTTCGCGATATAGTTATAGACACTGAAAACTGCAATTCTAATCGGAGTACCTCTAATTGTAAGCGGCCGATATTAGAAGTAATATTGGGAGCTTAAGAACTATACGCGTAGGGCAATATATATTCATGACACAGTATAACGTCTAGAAGTGAACATTAAAATAACGATTGTGTATGTCTTAACGTAAAGCATTAGAATGCAACAAATCATACGTGCTCGTAAATTAATTATAAAAAAATGGACCAAACCCTAGCTGAGGTGTCGTACCTCGGGGTCCTTTGATGAGCCTGGTGAGGTTAAAGCCTGTGCCTCCAACGCTTTGCCCCGCCTGTTGTGCCCTTTCTCCTCCTCCGCCTCCCCGCCCGCCTCCTCCTCCTCCTCCTCCTTCAGCTTTGACACGCTGCCGCGTGTAGCCTGCGTGACGTTATTGCTAACCAGGCGTACTTCTGTGCTGTTGGTAGAGCTCGAAACCCTAGCTGGACGTGACCCATTATTAAGAATGAGCTCCAACGGCAGGGTTTTTTGGCCGCTGACGGAAATCAGTCTGTGCACCACCGGATCTGACGGCCTCCCGATGTGAGCATCTTTCTTGCAGCCTGCAGATCCCATACTATCATCTCTGACCTTCTTACAGCCTAGTTCACCTCCTCTAATTGCACTCGCTAGCGGCTCACTAGAGCTCTTGTCATTGCATTTTGCATTTGTGTGCGGTACAACTACGCTGGCTCTTGGTTCCTCTTTGGCCATCAGAACCTCGAGCCTACTTGATCTCCCAGATGTGGAAGCATCGACGCATACTGTCGGAGGTGCTGCTGCTGCAGTCCTGCGCTGCGGCGGCCTGCTAGCACCAGAACCCAAAAGCAACGCATGCCGGAGATCCTGAGAGGAGAGGCAAGAGGGCGGGATCTTGAGATTATGAGAAGAGGAATTGGGCGGGTTGGCACGTACGTATAAGCCTCCATTATTGATTACCCCGCCAAGAACATCTAGCTGCTGCTGCTGCTGCGCAGAACCGGCCCCTCCCGCTGGGCGGCGTTTTCTTATACGCATGGCTCTAGCTAGGAAGCACACCGGGCTAACACTTCAGCTGTCTATGCAAAAGAGGTGTGTGATCAACCTAATTCCAGAAAACGTCGGCAACAATTAAAGCTGCGTGTGCCTTTAAACTCGAGAGATTAGATTGCGAGAGAGCAGAAAGAGGTGGAAAAAACATGCCAACAGACACTCGCTACGAGGCTGCTTGCAGAGCGCGGCAAACAGAAAGAGAAAGAGAAAGAGGAGCAAAACAGGAGAAACTATGCTGAGCTGAAGGAAGGACAAGGCGCCTGATATTAGGGTTTTGTTCCAAAGTTATAAAAGAAAAAAGAAAATGGCACTAATTACCGTCTTCTATGCGCCCCCCACTTTAGTGCAAAAATAAATTACCTTTCCTTAGTAAAGCTAACATGTGATAAGGTTCAAAGAACTTCACTTTAAAATATTCCCATACAACAAATTTTACCTCCATCTACGAGCCATTGCCTATGGATAATGGAATCACGCCTATCCACAGCAATTTTGCACACAAAGACTCTAAGGCTGGTTAGACATAAATTTAATACCAACTGGCCCGATGGGTGGAAGTTCCACTGTTAGAAATAAAACTTTGTTCTAACCAGTGATGAAAAAAGGACGACCTTCGAGCTCAACCGGTTTTTATTGAAAAAATGCATAGTTTAACCGGTTTTATAACTAAATTTTCAAAATTTTGAATCTTTAAATTCAAGGGTGGACAAAATAACGCTCAGTTTTACTCAATTTGAGCCGTGAAAATTACACTAAAGGACGACACTGGGTGGAACCTTGGACAAGCAAGATGAGTATCACAGCCACACACAATCAAGGATGATTTTTAAAAAAACTCTTGACCTCCAAAAGTGACAAGTAGTTTTTTACCTCTTTCGTTTCAAAATTTATGAGCATTTGCATAAATACGGGCATGACGAGGGTCAAAAAGATACATTGCCGCAACTTGGACAAAGTTGGATCAAGTGTAGGTAGACTAAGCAACTTAATGCCACTCTAAAAAAAATCATTAGTTTGTGTCTAAGTGCTTAAATCCTTCTTGCAAACAAAATCCCAAGCCTCCAAAATGCACTTAAGCTCCTCTTCCAAATACAATCATGAAACAAATGTTTGAAAACACATATCCATGCCTCTCCTAGTAAGCATGTCCAACAACTTCAAAAAGGTTTCCAAGATTTTCATGTACTGTAACACCTTTTCTCATATCAAATCAAATAGAATAATTGATTTTAATAAGTTCTAGCATAGTGTATACATACATTATACGTAGCATAATGCATTCCCTTAGTACATGCACGCTCATATAATTTTTTTAAGATACACACTTTTCAAGGCACAACATTAAAAGTAGTTTCTATTATACCATATATATGTATGTGCAAGTTTTCTAACACATGGAATTATGTTAAAGAGTTTTCACTATACATGTATATATATGTCATATAAATTTTCTCACACATGGAATTATGACAAAGTAAATACATTAATACAAGAACAAACCATTTTAAAGCATAATGCCCACTCCTTTGTTACTGTGCGCATGTAAAAGATTCTTGTATGTTATCTAGTGAAGAAGCTTTGTATTTGTGTTTTTTTAATAAATATATTTTTATTTTATTTATAAAAAGACATTAGCCTAGTGATTTGACCTGAGGAGTCTCAAAAGAGAGACACCCTAGGTTCTAATCTTAGGGAATACACATCATACCCTCCCTGGGGGGGTGGGGGTTCACATCCTTTGGTGTGTGTTTCATACAAGGTAGCATAAAGGTTTCCACACCCACTCATTAGGCATTACTAGCAGCATGTCTAGTGTTTCCCATTGTCAAAAAAAATGTGTGCAAAGTTGTCTACTCAAGCACTCTGGAATTAGACTTACATATCTTCAAAGATGTTGTCTCCATCGTATGGTTCTCTAACACACTATGCCGGATGTTCTCTCTAACTTACTAAGTGGGGAATGTCCCCATGACTTTCATACTACCGAACTTTTATAAATATTTGGAAGGGTGATACCTACTTATGGTAATCGGGTGGGAGTGTGTGTGTGTGTGTGTGTGTGTGTGTGTGTGTGTGTGTGTGTGTGTGTGTGTGTGTGTGTGTGTGTGTGTGTGAGAGAGAGAGAGAGAGAGAGAGAGAGAGAGAAAGAGAGAGAGAGAGAGAGAGAGAGAGAGAGACTAACAATGGTGCTTGCCTATGTCTCTACCTACGATAAAAAGATATGTATAAGTCCAAGAAAAAAGACACATCTTCTAACCTTAATTGGGTATCAAAAATCTAAAATCTTTGAGCTAGAGTTTTCAATTTGCTGGGTTTCCATTTATTTTTATGCACACACACACACACACACACACACACACACACTCGCGCACGCGCACGCGCACACACACACACACACATGTTTATACGAGAAAATGAGGCCTCAAATATTACATGGCAAGAAACATTGAAGGGAGAAAAGCATTCTTTTTAAAAAATCAAGTAATAAGAGTTGTTTGTGCTAAGAATGGAATTTCCAAAGTGTTAAAAAATGAGTGAGATTTGATGCATTATACCTATGCCTCTCTCTAAATAGTCTCTAAATAGTTAATGAATTTAGTTCATAAGATGAAATTTTCAGCTTACTAACTAAGAGGTCAGACCTTAAGCTTCTTCTCCTCCAAATATTCAAGCAAGGTGAGTCATGTATGTCCTCTTTTTTCTTCCAATGTAGAAGAAGAACAAGAAAAGAAGAGAAGAAGGTCTTCTTCTTCTTTACAATACCACAAAATCAACCTTCATAATCCAACAAAAAAAGGGGGAAAAAAGAGAACATACATTACTCATGCATACAAAGAAGACGAAGAAGTGATTTTGCTTCTTTTTCTTCTCATGCTTGAATAAATAAAAGAAGAAGACAAAGCCAAATGGGGCATCCTTCTTCATCTTCTTTTTTTCAACATGCATGCGAAGAAGAAGTTAACATGATTTTTTTTTCTCCCCTCCTTTCACTTTGTCTCATTCTTACACACTTGAAGCTTGAAAACTTGTTCATGTATTTAGTTTATTAGCTAAAATATGCATGTCATTATCTAGTTCTATCTCTTTCAAGTGCAAATCTAGCAATCAAACTTCTTGGGTGGTTGCAAACTAAGTGTGCCTCATCTTGGACCACTAGAGTTAAAATGGGACACCACAAATAAAAAGAAATTCATTGAGGAGCTTGAGGTCCTAAACTAATTGATAAAAAGCAGCAACAATAGGTGGCATATTAATAGAGCTAGTCTATGTCTTGACCTTAATTGAGGTACACCTTACATTGTAATGTGGTCTCTATGTCATTTGGCAACATGGCATTCACTACACAAGAGAATGACCCATTAGCAACATTTTTGTTAGCATTTTTAAAAGTGAAGCTTTTCTCACTACTATTTGTGTTGCTTAATAAATATAGCAAACATAGTGAACTAGAGACTAGAAAATAGAATGAGAATTGTTCTAGAGCTATATGAAATTAGAACTTGTTGAAATGTATGAATAACATGCATGGTAAAATCATGAACTAG
Organism: Cibotium barometz; assembly: GCF_041138505.1. Classification (NCBI taxonomy): domain Eukaryota; kingdom Viridiplantae; phylum Streptophyta; class Polypodiopsida; order Cyatheales; family Cibotiaceae; genus Cibotium; species Cibotium barometz. Next base: position 25,798,726 of record NC_141110.1, read on the forward strand.
TATCCAAAATATATAAACTTTTAATTAGGTGAGCTAGGACATTCATCGGTTCCATCTTACAATAAATCCATATATTTGTCTATATCAAGATGTGACATATTTATCCCTCCTATATCAACAAAAAACCATTTACATGATGAGGTGGATGCATCGATCATCATTATCACTACATGGCTCATGGATCTAATTTGATGAGATAAGAGAAGACTCTTCATTGGTGCAATTTTTCTCATGCTCTAAGATGGTTTCATCCTTGTTTTGACTATGGTCATTCTCATCTTGATTCAATGTCAATATGGAATCATCTACATCCATTGTCTCCTTGACACCTTGGTCTTGAAAGATACATTTTGCACTTGTATGACAAACCACCATTTTTCATTTATTTGGTAGGAGAAACATAATCAGGTTTTAAAAAACATGTAAAATTTTCACCAAGAATTATACATGAGACTTTCAATATAATATTACCCAGAGGTGGTTTAAAAATAAACACATAAGGTTGAGGTAGTGATATTGTGTCTCGTACATCTTGCCATAATTTGGTGAAATTGATTGCAAACAATGCATTTGGATACTTCTTAATGGTTTGGTTTCTTGAGCACCTTTACATATTACCTTGAACCATTTGACGTTTAAGGTAACACATTGAATTCCCTCAGTCCAACTTCCAATATATCTTAAATATTTTCACAATAATTAAGCTTACTAGAGGTATAATATTGGTACCCATCTAGCTTGACTCTCTTGCTCAAAACTTTCGTACGTCATACCATAATCAGTGTGTTTCTCCTAGAATCCACACGCTCGTACAAAAGTGTCTCCCTTCTAACAACTTGCTCAAAACTTTCCTACATCACACCATAATCAGTGTGTTTCTCCTAGAATCCACACGCTCATGCAAAAGTGTCTCCCTTCTAATAACTTGCTCAAAACTTTCCTACATCACACCATAATTAGTGTGTTTCTCCTAGAATCCACACGCTCATGGCAAAAGTGTCTCCCTTCTAAGAACATTGAATTGCAAATTTCATATCATTAAACAAAAGTGCTAAATTTCATAATATCATTAAACAAAAGTGCTAAACATATACATGTTAAGAATATGTGTATCGATTTTATAACACAAAGATGTTAAATCAAACCCTATGATCAATGAAAAGGTCTTTACTTACATAAAGGCATGTCTTCTTGTGTATACTCCCACTCTTCCCTCTTGACCATTTCTCCCTCCTCTTTGATGCTTGGTCTAGTGCCTCTTGAAGCCATGGAATGTTCCAATCCTTTTGAAAAGGCTCTAGGCCAGGTGTGAAGGACAAGCATCTATCTACTCTCTTAAAACATTTTCTCTCTTCACTTTGTATCTTCCTTGCATCCTCATAGCTCTCAATCTATTTTCCATCATTGAACTAATAAGAATACAAAATTTGTTAGTTTTTTAGAACATGGCTTCATTCATTCATCTTCCAAACTTTTCCTTTCCCTTTTAGTAATTATGATACCTTCTATTCGTCATCCTCACAGTACTCCGCGATCATGGCACAGCAAAGCACAATCATGGCATGCTATTCAAAATAGAATGGTAGAGAAGGGATTCAAGATTGCACCCACCAAACTTCTACAATAGTGGTGGAATGCTATTTGAGAGAGAATGGTAGAAAAGGGATTCTTGCACCAACCAACCTTCTACAATGCTCCCCTCTAGACTTGGTCTTTGTCCTCAAAAGCCCCTTTGAGGTCTTCAAGGAAGATCGTCCACTAAATATAAACAATACCACATATAGCCACCTTATCCACCAAATGTACCAAAAAGGAGTTGTAAAGCATAGTTCTTAGAATGTTATCTTCAACCATACACACCACCTCAATTACATCAACTTGAGCATTATTTATAGAATCTAAATGGATCTCATTTGAGGCTATCAACCTAATGAAAAAGAAAATTGATGCTAATTCAAGCTATATTTTATGAAACAATAAATTTATAAACATTCTCATCTTGCCACCCCTCCTAATTTATAGATGTCATTATAAACTCCCTTGTTTCCATGACCAATAATAGACATTGGAAATATGAACTATAGAAAATGGTGATTTAGTAGTGTTATGCAAATATATATATAACATAAAGATCAAAGCATAGAAAAAAGAGATAAAAATACTTGTGCACATACCTACATCTTGCCGCCCCTCCAAATTTATAGATGGCGTTCTAAAATCCCTTGTCTCTTCATGACCACTAATAAATATTAGAAGTATGAACTATAGAAAAAGGTCATTTAGTAGTGTTATACAAATATATATATATATATATATATATATATATATATATATATATATATATATATATATATATATATATATATATATATATATATATACACACACACACACACACACACATAGAGAGAGAGAGAGAGAGAGAGAGAATGATTTAGTAGTGTTATACAAATATATCGTCATAAAGATCAAAGTGGTAAAAAATTGGGATAAAACTACTTGTGCACGTACCTACATTATCTTGTTCTGATCATGTGATTTGAGACCATACAATTGAGGCATGCCCTTCTTCTTTGTTTTTGTAAATGCAAAATTTTAATGAGTGCTTCACTGCTTTACATTTGGTTGGTGTATAAAAAGATGTAGTTTGATCATTGACATTCATTTTATCTTGGCTTGTAGTAACCTTCATGGTGACTTTGGTAAAACCACCTTCTCATTGACCACCAGCCTTGGCCATGCTCATTCCCTGTGCCACTTTTCTTGTAATTAGCAATTAAATGGTCCAAAATCATTGATATTGGTAGGGTGGTTGTACAATAAGGGTCCTCACTTTGCTTCACCTTTGAGGATTTTTTATAGTAAAAAACAATCATTTTGTCACTAAAAATGGCTAATCTCACCCACTTGGCAAAGGAATTTGACATTGAGCTCTTCTAATAAAACATCATACTATTAGTCATGCACTTAAACATATGGTCCGATTAAAAATCAAAAAAAATTTAACTATAAAATAATACATTATTAAATCTACATATGTTATTTATTTTTTAATTAAAATTTATTTAAAAAAAATAAATTAAAAATCGTGCAGATAATTTTTAAAAATGATTGTTTTAAAACCATATAGGTGTGATAACATATTTTATTTAATATTTTAAGATATTATAAGAGTATTTTACATAAATATGCATGGATTATCTGTAAATTAAATATATATATTTTACATGTATGTGAAACAATGAATGGATGCACCCATGCATAGGGTGATGATGACATGGAGACTCAAGTTGACAACATGGTATGCACATTGCTGACATGGTACATACACGTGTGTGACATGTGTCACCAGCTCAAGATGATGTGATATATCCATGGTGGATGTTTTGATGACATAGACTAATGATGTGGAAATTTGAGTGAGATGGTAGTTCTCCCTCCTTGATGATGTGTTAATGCATGTGACATGGCATCTCATGAGGTGGCATGCCATGTCATCAATGATGATGTGGCATAGTGAGGTGACATGGCGTGTCATCAATATGAGGTGGCATAATGAAGTGGCACGTTGAGATGGCACATTGAGGTGGAATGCATGCCATGTGTAGGTGACATGTCAAACACGTGGGCACATGCATGGTCACCTGAGGAGTCTCCACCTAGGCAGGTACATTCCCTAATCTAGGTTATCAAGCCTAGTTAGGCTTGGGTTTAGGCTTGGAAGGGAATAAACTACTAAAGTAGAGCTGTTTTCACATAAAATGGATGAAGACATACCTTTTCTAGTCATTTTTTCCCATAGATTCACCATGATTAGGACTAGAAGAAATTTTGAAGAAAAAATCAAAAATAAAATTTTACACAATTTTTTGGAGCAAAGGAAGCCAAGGGATTGTTCTCACATAAAATTATTGCATAATCACATAAAAATGATTTTTTGTAATTAATTATGTTCAACTTCTCTAAGACTTTGAAGTAAATTTCCAATATAGATCTTGAAAAATCTAACCAATCTAACCATATAGTCACATTGTCCTCATAATTACCTATCCTTGGGTCGTTCAATCAAGTAAAATACATAGCTTTTGTTATAAAGATATGTTGCTAAAAAAAACTACTCTTAAAATAAAAATTACATGTAAAAATATTATTAAAAAATAGTTTTTTAAACATATATTATAACAAATCCCTCCTCATTTAAAAAATCTAGCCAAAGATATCATACATATTTAATTAAAAAAATATCTATCAATCCATAATCATCGAATTGAATAAGGAAAATCTTATCTTATGAATTAGACTATGTAAGATAAGAGAGTGTTGTTGTTTCCTACAAATGCACACACTTCTATCCTAATTTCATTCAATCATAGCTTGTTGTCTAGTCTTCATAGCATTTTAGAGAGAATGGGCTCATAAATTCATAGGAGATAGGAAAAGGAAACCCCCTGTTCATGAGGCTCAAGAAGCTAAGAGAAAGAGGATAGCTTATGAGCGAAAAAGAGAGTGGAGAGCACGTCAAAACTGGCAGCCTCTAATGTTAGCGGGCCACGACTACCCTCACCTCCCCATGAGCCTCCTTCTTGCTGCCTCCACCTCTCCCTACTATTTCCCCCCTTGGTTTGGATGAAGCATGTGAGATTCCCTTTCCTCCTCCTACTACTACTAGTGAGAGTCTGGATGCAAGAGCCACCATCTAGGCAAGCTAGCCATAGGTCTCAGGTGTCCAAGATCATTCGTAACTTTTTTTAGGGTCTCACTCCCTTGTCACAATCCGCTATTCTCTCATCCCTTATTAACCATCCTGACCTAGCTGAGTGTAGGAATATTGCTCCTCGGATTGGTGAGTGTCAAGAGAGGAGAGTGGGGGCTGAGGTTCTTAATAGTGTTTGTCGCTCATATGTGTCCATCCTGACCTAGCTGAGTGTAGGAATATTGCTCCTCGGATTGGTGAGTGTCAAGAGAGGAGAGTGGGGGCTGAGGTTCTTAATAGTGTTTATCGCTCATATGTGTCCATCAAGAAGAGGAATACTTTGGATACATTGGCCATTCATCTCGCGCTATTGTAGCACGGCCATGTATAGACCTCGCATGGCAAGAAAGATGAGAGCTACCTCTCACATTCTTCGCATAGCACAACACTCTCAAAGGTAGTTCCTTGAGGAGGAAAATTCTAGATGCAGATGATGGGGTATTGTGGGCTTCTAGAAAATGGTCGTGCTCTTAGGTGTAATCATTTGATTAATAATAGCACCAAGGCATGTCTGCATAGGTAGATCCTTTGACTGAGAGAGTGATAACACCTGAGCATTTGATGCATGTTGCACCAGTGCCGCATGATGTTGGTTCCATGTTTACAATGACTATGATGAGCTTACAGATTTATTCACCATGGATGATGTCTTTGCTATCATTACCCCCAATGGCAATGAGGAGCAGATAGACTACTATTTGTTGTTGACATGATCTATGCCGAAGAGCAAGCGAAGATCACTCTTAATAACAAGGATGTCGTGGATGGTCATGGGGTTCAGTTTGATGCACATAGCATGGTCGTGACATTTTAATAGGTTTGTAGGCATGGGATATACATTCAGTTCCAACAGTACAAGGTTGATCTTGTGAGGCCTACATCTTCTCTTATCTTGTGATTGCAATCAAAGTTTAGATTGATCGAGTGGTGCTCGACCTCTCCGATGGCACCTTCATGTAGATGAGAATGAGAGAGTATTAGATATTCTAAGAGCTACAAAGGGTGTTGATGATTAGTTTGAGCTGTACTTTGGATTTTTATTATTATATCATTAGTATCTCACTTTTTCTCAATGTAGTTTATCATCTCTATTTGATTGTTACATCTTTTGGTCTCTATTTGTTTGGTGTCCAAATGAGCTCCGATGGTGACCAAACTTTACAAGTGTGTATACGTGTCTAGCATACACATTGCAACCTCATGGGGTTTACCTCAAAAAAATTTAGTGTACCACGTGCGATCAAACGGAGGGGTATTTTAATTCAAATTTTGGAAAAATTTTAACAAGATTACAATAACAGGAGGGGTATTTTAATTCAACTTCAAAAAAAATCCGTTAGTTCATAAGTAAAGAGGGGTAGTTTTACTAGGGGAAATTTTTTAGTTCATGGGTTTTTTTAATGACCCTTGAACGCATGTGATACATATGATTTTTTAGAAGTGCACCCCCCGAGATTGCAACCAACTTAACTTTGTAAGAGTGAGGATAAAGAGGCCCCTCAAAATCGGGCCTTGCACATTAAAACCAAATGTTCTCTAATGGTGGAAAAAATTTGTAGAGTGAGGGTGCCAAAACTAGGTAAATGGCATGCACATTGCACCCAAATGTGCTTTGATGGGGTGACCAAACATTTCAAGTGTGTATATGTGGAACCCACCTCACTCTTTCAAAGTTTAGTATCTGTGTTCTCTTGCATTGAGTAAAGAGTTAACGATAGACATTAGAGTATAATCCACTATGAAAGGGTATACCAGAAAAGAATAGAAGAGAAGACACACACAGAGAGAGAGAGAGAGAGAGAGAGAGAGAGAGACAGAGAGAGAGAGAGAGAGAGAAAGGGAGAGAGAGAGAGCGAGAGAGCGAGAAAAAGAGAGCACTCAAATGATGACGAGAGGAAAAACGGACGTATTTTAGTGGAAATATTTGTACAACAGACATTTCAAAAGTTTAAATAAAACTAAGAATAACGACCGATTGAAAAGTACCTCTGACATGATTTAAGGAATCTTAGCATTTATTGTGGCCCCGTCTCTTAAATGCACCAAAAGTGCCTCTAAACGGCTAAATTTGGAGGTCTCATTCTACTAAAACCTTAGCTAATTAGTATTCTTGTAAGATTCCTCCCTCTAGCTTTTGAGGTGTAAAGGTATAAGAACCTCCCTTTCTGTTCTTGTAATTATTCCCCTCTCTGAAATAGTAGAAAGATCTTGTTTTACCCTGTTTTGGCCTAGAGAGAGAGAATGTCTAGAGAGAGATAATCTAAAATTTAGATATCTTTGGATATAAAAATTCTCCTAGTGTCTAAAATGGATTCCTCTAAAACAAAATTTCAAAATGAACTTTCCAATGTGCATTAGGAATTAATTGAAAATGGTATAAGAAGGGACCTTAGCCTAAGGGTCTACATTTTCAGAAATTTCTAAATTATGGTCCAATTAAGATTCTAGTGGGCCAATTAATCCAAGTGTTGGGATGAGATAAATCCAAAAGAATAAAAGAAAATACCTAAAAATAAGTAAATGCTCACATAAGATGAAGAGTTGACTGAGTACAAGGTTTATTAGTTAAAAATTAAGAGATTACTAAAAAAAATGAGATATTTTAGAATAATGATACATTTTTGACACCTTGGTAAGGAGAGGGGGACTCTTGAGGTAGGCAACTTTTTCACATGTGTGAAAGGGTTTTTAGTTCGAAAAAATTGTGATATTTTTATCTCTCCTCTCTCCTCGATCAAACCAAATCAAAAAGGGAGCCAAACTGTTCCAAATCTTGTCCAAATTGAGTCAAACTGAACCTGGAAAATTCTAGAACCCAGTTGGACTTGGTTAGTGGCCTCCCCCACCTATAAATAGACCCTTAGTCTTTTGTAAAAAAATATTAGAGCTACACCATGCCAGTATTATATTAAAATAATATTATTTTCTATTATCCCTTTACTAAAAGTGGATGTGATAAGATGTGATGTGGATCTGAATGAATGTGATGGGATGTAATTGGATGCGATGTGATTAGATGAGATGTGAATGTGATAAGAGGAAATGCGAATGTAATGTGATAAGATGTGATGAGATGTGAGTGGATGCGATGAGATGTGGATGTGAATGTGAATGTGAATAAGATGTGATAAAATGTGAATGCGATGTGATAAGATGTGAGTGGATATGATGAGATGTGGATGAGATGTGATGTGATGTAAATGGATGTGAATATGAATGTAATAAGATGTGAATGTGATGTGAGGAGATGTTAATGGATGTGATGGGATGTGGATGAGATGTGATGTGATGTAAATGGATGTGGATGTGGATGTGGATGTGAATGTGATGAGATGTGAATGTGATGTGAGGAGATGTGAGTAGATGTGGATGAGATGTGATGTGATGTAAATGGATGTGAATGTGGATGTGAATGTGATGAGATGTGATGATATGTGAATGGGGGTGATGTGATGTAAATGGATGAGAATGAGAGGTGAAGTGATAGATGTGCATGTGAATGAATGGATGGATGTGGATAGATGTGAATGTGAATGGATGGATGGATGTGGATATTTGTGCGTGTGAATGAATGGATGGATGTGGATAGATGTGAATGTGAATGAATAGATGGATGTGGATGAATATGATGAGATGTGAATGGATGTGATGAGATATGGATAGATGTGGATATGATGTAATGTAGATGGAATGAATGAGATGTGATGTGGATAGATGTGGACGTGATGTAATGTGGATATAATGAACGTGATGTAATGTGGATGGAATGAATGTGATGTGATATGGATGGAATGAATGTGATGTGATATGGATGGAATGAATGCGATGTGATAAGGATAGATGTGGATGGAATGTATGTGATGTGATAAGGATTCCATGAATGTGATGGATGTGAATGGGTGTGATTGATGTGAATGGGTGTGATGGGTGTGATGGATGTGAATGGGTGTGATGAGGTGTCAATGGATGCGATGAGATGTGAATGGATGTGAATGAGATGTGAATGGATGTGAATGTAATATGATGATATCTGAATGGATGTGATGTAATGTGAATGGATGGATGAAATGTTAGGTGGATATATGTGGATCTAGGTAGATGTGAATGGATGAGATGTGATGTGGATAGATGTGATGTGATGTGATGTGGATCTAGATAGATGTGAATGGATGAGATGTGAGGTGAATGGATGTGATGTGATGTGATGTGGATCGGGGTAGATGTGAATGGATGAGATGTGATGTGAATGGATGTGATGTGATGTGATGTGGATCGGGGTAGATGTGAATGGATGAGATGTGATGTGAATGGATGTGACATCATGTGATGTGGATATGGATAGGTGTGAATGGATGAGATGTGATGAGGATGGATGTGACCTGATGTGATGAGAATCTGAATAGATGTAATTGGATGTGATGAGATGTGATGTGGATGGATGTGATGTGATGTGATGAGGATCTGAATAGATGTAATTGGATGTGATGAGATGTGATGTGGATGAATGTGATGTGATGTGGATAGATGTGCTGAGATGTAATATGATGATTGGATGAAAATGGATGAAGATAATGGGAATACATATGACTGGATGTGGAATAAGCAATGTGAATTGATGTAGAAGAATGTGGAATAACGAGAAATGATGTGGAACAATGTGGAAGGATGAGAGTTCATTAGAAACTGTATTTATGACGTGTTTTTAAATGACTGTTTTATGTCAAGAATGATGGGGAAGCATTTTGACCATCTTGTGAATGAGGTCGTGGAGACCTAAGTGATAAACTTTCAACAGCTGACAGAGAGTCAACGAAGGACGTCTCACGTAGCAAGGTCAGCCGAGGTCTTGACCAGCCTCGGTTCGATTAAAATGGTGAGCTTCCAGTACGGTGGATGAGGGACCCAGGAAGCGGCATATGAGTGAAGCGCTAGGTGACTTGTGAAGGAACCTAGAGGGTGTTGACCATACGGTGCTCAGGCTGCTGCTGTGGGTCGCCGAAGATACCCACACGTGCATCGAGGAAGAAAATGGAACAAGGAGTTTGGAGTTGTTTTCTAAACTCGAGCATGGATCTGGTTGATGCATCCGTGGCTCTTTTATATGGATATGTTGGTTGATCTTGCTGATCTTCAATGAAAGTCCACCTAGATTTTCTTAAGTGAATATATTTCCAGGTACTATGGGCTACGAACTATTGAAAAGGCCCCTAAGTGAACAGGTGGTGAGCGTTCTAGTTGCCAATGATGCCATAGGTACACCGATGAAGGAATGATTGGAAATTAGAATTCAAGCTAGATATATTGGAGGATTATCATCAGTGATACTATGGTTTCATTAAAAGATTGTTTTAAAGACAACTAAACATGTGAAACATTCAATTTCATAGTGGGTGTGTAAGTGGTGTGACTATCTTGAAGTTTGTTTGAAGCGCCAACTATGGGGGCCTAGGAAATCTTTTCCCTGGTACTCGGGGCAAAACATAACCAAATTCCTAAATGGATCCTATCACTACAGTGATTGGGCGGTTGGCTAACCCATGGGATTGGATGGGGTTAGGCTGGACTTATGGAGCCCTAAAATGAGACTCAATTCTGTTAAGTTACGATAGTTGAAGTAAATCCCGGATAACCCTTGTTGTATGGAAAAGAATCAACGGCTGTGCCTCTTGATGAGAAAAAAAGCGTTGGACTCTATGATCCAAGTGCAAGTCTTTTCCTTGATCTAACCATGAGACTTACGGGTTCAATCAGATCAGCTTGGTTAGTGATGACCTTGACTATGTTAGAATAAATTTATCCTAGAGGAATCACCTATGTCTGCTGGTAGGCGAGGGAAGATTTTCAGGGTTCGTTTTGGAAGAACCGAGGGATTAGTCTCTTGTCCAGATATCCGTGGGCGAGGCCTCGAGTGAGAGGCTCTACCCTGCACAAGAAGTGCTACTTTCATTGCTAGTACCCCTGAATTCATTGCGCGGAGGGTGCAGGGATCTTTTAGCTGGTATTAGAGCGAATTGGCTAAAGTGGAACAACCGAGAAGCGAGAAATGTCAAAAATTTATGAAGTACCAATAAAAGATTGTAATTGTGTCATGAAATTCATACAAATTGATATTCGGAATGAAGATCCATAAATTGGAAATTGGATCTTCAGATGGAAGTACCGCAATTATATGGAATCCTTGACTTGCTTGAGGCCTAGATATGATGATATTTACCTTATAGCTCTAAGAATCGTGACTACAGCAATAATGCTATCCAGATGATGAATTCGAATGCTGGTTGGTATGATTTTAGAATTCTGGTTGTTGAGAATTAATGAGTTGATTTGAATTCTGATTGAAAGATGATGATTCCGGAATTCTGGTTGAAAGAAGATAAGTTGAACAAAGCCACAATGAGAATGAATGGGACGAATCCTAGTGATGATGTTAGTAACTCGAATGATGATTATGACTTCAGCAAATCACTATGAGATTAGTGGATTGTACTGACAGATTGCTGCTGTTAACCTTTGACCCAGTGGATCTAATTAAGGGATGACAAATTGAGAACTTGCATAACTGAAATTCTCGTGGAGCAATGTTCAGATGAAATTTTGGGTATGATGGACCATTATTGCGTTAAGGATATGAATGATATGTTTTGAATGAATTGTTCTTTGATAATGAGTTCTGTGTGTTCTTCTTCTAGAAGGGATCTTTATCCCAGGATTCTGCGTGGGTTGACCAGACTATAAGGAACCCTAGAATTAGTTGGATCTTACGGTGAAAGAGTTTTCCTCATGCTGCGAGATGAGGACATCTCACGTTTTTCTAAGTGGGGTAGGATGTAAGATTCCTTCCTCCAGGTTTTGAGGTGTAAAGGTGTAAGGACCTCCCCTTCTGTTCTTGAAATTATTTCCCTCTCTAAAATATGAGAAAGATCTTGTTTTACCCTGTTTTGGCCTAGAGAGAGAAAATGTCTAGAGAAAGATAATCTAAAATTTAGATATCTTTGGATATAAAAATCCTCCTAGTGTCTAAAATGGATTCCCCTGAAACAGAAGTTCAAAGTGAACTTTCCAATGTGCATTAGGAATTAATTGAGAATGGTATAAGGGACCTTAGCCTAAGGGTCTACATTTTCAGAAATTTTTGGATTATGGTCCAATTAAGGTTCTAATGGCTCACATAAGATGAAGAGTTGACTGAGTACAAGGTTTATTAGTTAAAAATTAAGAGATATTACTAAAAAAATGAGATATTTTAGAATAATGATGCATTTTTGACACCTTGGTAAGGAGAGGGGGGCTCTTGAGGTAGGCACCTTTTTCACAAGGATTTTAATTCAAAACAATTGTGATATTTTTATCTCTCCTCTCTCTTGGATCAAACCAAATCAAAAAGGGAGCCAAACTAGTCCAAATCTTGTCCAAATTGAGTCAAACTGAACCTAGAAAATTCTAGAACCCAGTTGGACTTGGTTAGTGGCCTCCCTCACCTATAAATAGACCCTTAGTCTTTTGTAAAAAAATATTGAAGCTATACCATGCTAGTATTATATTAAAATAATCATATTTTTTATTATCCCTTAAGTTTCCTCTCTCTTGGAAGCTTGGAGCTCTCTCTCTCTCTACAACAACTCTTGGAGTTACTCTTCTCCTCTTGGTGGACCAATTGATTGGTCGGGGGCTTCACTGCTAATATATAGAGAATCAAGCTAAACTTGGAGGTAAAATCAAATTTCATGGTTTTTTTCAATTTATCTCAATGACTTTCTTCTTCTCAACCCCTCTCAAGCTTCAGAAGCTTTCTAAATAATTGTTTTAATTCAAATAAAGCTTTCCCTTAAAGTCTTAATGCTTAATTAAGAGAAAGTTTATCTTTATGCTTATTTGTAATGCTTTCTTTAAGTAAATCTCTCTCTCTAAAAGAATAGCCATCTTTATGGCTAAATCTTTTGAAAAAGGATGCTTCTCAATGATAGTCTCTTAATTCAAAGCTAAACTCTAGGCTTAATAAGCTAGAGATTAAGAAAATGGTATTTTTATGATTTTGTATTAACAAATAATGGTTATTTCTTTTAGATTATTTATAAGTAGTCAAAACTACTTTGATTGATTCTAAATGAGAAATAGATTATCCTATCAATTTGAGAAAAGAGAAATAATGGAATTAGCTTAATCTAGTGGGATAATCATAATTACGTTTCGAATTATGGTTAAAATTATGATTTAAATTCGTAGTTTGATTTTAAGCATAAAAGAGGAACTACTATCATATTTCCATTACAAGTTTTTTTTCTTTAGAAAATTTGAGAATTATCTCAGTAATAGCAGCGAAGCTATGGTAAAATTTTCAGAAAATAATACATATCTTATTTTTATGCATAATGCTAAAAGATGACTTCCTACCATATTCTAGGATTGGACATCCTATGTAAAAAGAGGAATTCCCATGATAATTGAGATCCAAGTAATTAAATGGTAAAAGAGGACTTTTTGGTAAATTTATTTTTATGCAAAAAGAGGAATTCCCATGAGAATTAAGATCCAAGTAATTAAATGGTGAAAGAGGAATTTTTAGTAAATTTATTTTTATGCAAAAAGAGGAATTCCCATGATAATTAAGATCCAAGTAATTAAATGGTAAAAGAGAAATTTTTGGTAAACTTTTATTTTTATGCAAAAAGAGGAATTCCCATGATATTTGATATCCAAGTAATTAAATGGTAAAAGAGTAATTTTTGGCATAATTCAAATTATGAGTATTTATCAAAAGTGAAATTTTGAGCATTATTAATTTTACTGGGAAATATGGATAGAATTGATTTTTATAAATCCCATGAATCTTTTACTCATCAAAAGAAGAATATTGAATATATTTCACTTGAGAAATTTTAGAAAGAATATGACAATATCCATTGAGAAAAAGTACCTTTAACTAGGCCAAGCAATTGGTAGAAACTTAGAAAAGTCCTATCAGTATCGAAAGTAGAAAACGATACTAAAAGTGGATGTGATAAGATGTGATGTGGATCTGAATGAATGTAAATGAATGTGATGGGATGTAAATGGATGCGATGTGATTAGATGAGATGTGATGTGATGTGATGAGATGAGATGTGAGTGGATGTGATGAGATGTGGATGTGAATGTGAATAATATGTGAATAAGATGTAAATGCGATGTGATAAGATGCGAGTGGATGTGATGAGATGTGATGTAATGTAAATGGATGTGGATATAATGTGATAAGATGTGAATGTGATGTGAGTGGATGTGATGGGATGTGAATGTGATGTGAGTGGATGTGATGGGATGTGGATGAGATGTGATGTGATGTAAATGGATGTAGATGTGAATGTGACGTGAGGAGATGTGAGTGGATGTGATGAGATGTGATGTGATGTAAATGGATGTGGATGTGAATGTGATGAGATGTGATGATATATAAATGGGAGTGATGTGATGTAAATGGATGAGAATGAGATGTGAAGTGATAGATGTGCATGTGAATGAATGGATGGATGTGGATAGATGTGAATGTGAATGGATGGATGAATGTGGATAGATGTGAATGTGAATGAATGGATGGATGTGGATGAATGTGATGAGATGTGAATGGATGTGATGAGATATGGATAGATGAATGGATGTGATGAGATATGGATGTGATGAGATATGGATGTGAATGAATGGATAGATGTGGATGTGATGTAATGTAGATGGAATGAATGAGATGTGATGTGAATAGATGTGGATGTGATGTAATGTGGATAGAATGAATGTGATGTGATATGGATGGAATGAATGTGATGTGATAAGGATAGATGTGGATGGAATGTATGTGAATGGGTGGATGGATGTGGATAGATGTGAATGTGAATGAATGGATGGATGTGGATGAATGTGATGAGATGTGAATGGATGTGATGAGATATGGATAGATGTGGATGTGAATGTAGATGGAATGAATGAGATGTGATGTGAATAGATGTGGACGTGATGTAATGTGGATAGAATGAATGTGATGTGACATGGATGGAATGAATGTGATGTGAGAAGGATAGATGTGGATGGAATGTATGTGATGTGATGAGGATGCAATGAATGTGATGGATGTGAATGGGTGTGATGGATGTGAATGGATGTGATGTGATGTGAATGTATGTGATGTGATATGGGTGGAATGAATGTGATGTGATAAGGATAGATGTGGATGGAATGTATGTGATGTGATGAGGATGCAATGAATGTGAATGGGTGTGATGAGATGTTGAAGGATGCGAATGGGTATGATGAGATGTCAATGGATGCGATGAGATGTGAATGGATATAAATGTAATATGATGATATCTGAATAGATGTGATGTGATGTGATGTGAATGGATGGATAAGATGTAAGGTGGATTAATGTGGATCTAGGTAGATGTGAATGGATGAGATGTGATGTGGATCTAGATAGATGTGAATGGATGAGATGTGATGTGATGTGGATCTAGATAGATGTGAATGGATGTGATGTGGTGTGATGTGGATCGGGGTAGATGTGAATGGATGAGATGTGGTGTGATGTGGACCGGGGTAGATGTGAATGGATGAGATGTGATGTAAATGTGATGTGATGTGATGTGGATATGGGTAGATGTGAATGAATGAGATGTGATGAGGATGGATGTGACGTGATGTGATGAGGATCTGAATACATGTAATTGCATGTGATGAGGATCTGAATAGATGTAATTGCATGTGATGAGGATCTGAATAGATGTAATTGCATGTGATGAGATGTGATGTGGATTTGAATAGATGTAATTGCATGTGATGAGATGTGATGTAATTGCATGTGATGAGATGTGATGTGGATGAATGTGATGTGATGTGGATAGATGTGATGAGATGTAATATGATATGATTGGATGATAATGGATGAAGACGATGGGAATACATATGACTGGATGTGGAATAAGCAATGTGAATTGATGTAGAAGAATGTGGAATAACGAGAAATGATGTGGAACAATGTGGAAAGATGAGAGAAACTGTTTTTATGACCTGTTTTTAAATGACTGTTTTATGTCAAGAATGTTTGGGAAGCATTTTGACCATCTTGTGAATGAGATCATGGAGACCTAAGTGATAAAGTTGCAAGAGCTAACAGAGAGTCAACGGAGGACGTCTCGCGTAGCAAGGTCAGCCGAGGTCTTGACCAGCCTCGGTTCGATTTAAATTGTAAGATACCTCCCCCCTAGATTTTGAGGTATACAGGAGTAAGAACCTCCCTTTCTGATCTTATAATTATTCCCCTCTCTGAAATAAAAGAAAGATTCTGTTTTACCCTGTTTTGACCTAGAGAGAGAAAATGTCTAGAGGGAGGTAGTCCAAAATTGAGATATTTTTTATATAAAAATCCTCCTAGTGTCTAAAATGGGTTCCCCTGAAACAAAAAATTCAAAAAGAACTTTCCAATGTGCAATTGGAATTAATTGGAAATAGATATAAAGGACCTTAGCCTAAGGGTTTGGATTTTTAGAAATTTTTGGATTATGGTCCAATTAAGGTTCCTATGGGCCAATAAGATCAATCCATGTGTGGGGAGGAGATAAATCCAATTTGTAAAAGAAAGATACCCAAAAATGAGTAAATGCCCACATAAGATGAAGAGTTGACTATGTACAAGGTTTATTAGTAAAAAACTATGAGTATTACTAAAAAATGAGATATTTTTGAGTATAATGATTCATTTTTGACACATGTGTAAGGAAAACGGGTCCCTTCAAGGAGGCTCCTATTTCACGTGTGGTGGAGTTTTAAACTCAAAAATATTGTGATATTTTTATCTCTCCTCTCTCTTGGATCAAACCAAATCAAAAGGGGACCAAACTAGGTCCAAATCTTGTCCAAATTCAACCAAACTGAACCTGGAAAATTCTAGAAATTAGTTGGACTTGGTTAGAGGCCTCCCTCACCTATAAGTAGATCCTTAGCCTTTGTAAAAAAATGTGAGAAATATACTATGCCAGTATTATGCTGAAGTAATGATAATTTTTACTATCTTTTAAAAATCCTCCAAATTGAAGAAATTGGAGCCTCCCTCTCTCGTCAATCTTCCTTGGTGACTCCATCAACATACCAAACCAATTGATTGGTTGGGGGTCTCTACCATGATCAAAGAATCAAGCAATTTGGAAGGTAAAGAGTGGATTATGATCTTTTTTCCATAATTTCTAAATGTTTCTCTCTTCTCAACCCCTCTCAAGCTTGAGAAGCTTAATTTGAATGGCTTTTGAATACTATTGAAGCTCTTTGATGTATTGTAATAAAGAAACACATAAATTTTCATTTATGCTTAATTTTAATGATTTTTAAGCATTTCTCTCTCCCCCCCAAAGAAAGGTCATTCCTATGACTTATTCTCAATCCAAACAAAGCTTCTCATGAAGCATTTCTCTAATCCAAAAGTAGTTTCTATGCTTGTCTAATTGGAGGCCAAAATAATGGCTTTTTAATGCTTTTCAACTATTTATTTCATAGAGAAATTATGAATCAATCCTTAATTGGATAATGATCCAATTGGTGGTCATTCTAATCTAATTAATAAAATTAAACTTCATTCTTTCAATTAAATTGAGAATTATCAGTAATAGCAGCAGAGCGGAGCTATGGCAAAATTTCTGTAAAATAAATACATAAAACATTTTCATTCATAATATGAAAAGAGGACTTCCTACCATATTCTAGGAATTATCATCCTTGATTAATTAAATGATTCTCACTGAAATCATGGAGAAATTGATTTTTATGTTTATGCTTAATTAATAAAATTTATGCTTAATTAATTTTTATGTTTATGCTTAATTAAAATATGTTAAATTTATCTTTTAGATAAGTTTAAATAATAAAAGAGGAATTCCTATTACATTTAGAATTCCATCAATTGGATGGGAAAAGAGAAACTCCTAGTATATTAGAATTATGGGATAATTTATTTAAATTCAAAGATGAATTTTTAAATAAATTTATTTATCTATGAGAAATATTTAAATGTCAAAAGAGGAATTCTTATGACATTTGGAATTCCATCATTTAGATAGGCAAAGAGAAATTTCTAGCATATCAAAGTAATCGATATTTTAATTTAGATAAATTTATTTTATGAGAAATAATTGATGGGAAAAGAGGAATTCCCATGACATTGGAATGTAAATAATTAAATGCAAAAAGAGGAATTCCCATGGTAATTGGGATCCAAGAAATTTAAATGAGAAGAAGAGGAATTTCTAGTATAAATCGATTTATGATTATTTACTAAAAGTAGAAATATGGGTAGAATTGATTTCTACAAATCCCATGAATTCTTTTATTCAAAAGAAGAATATTGAATATAATTTAATTGAGAAATTGAGAAGAAATATGAAAATAGTTGTCAGAAAAAGAATCTTTAATTAGGCCAAGCAATTGACAAAAATTTAGAAAAAGTCCTATTGTCGGTGTCAATCTAGAAAAAAAAGCTATTAAATGGTAATAGCATGTGAATGGATGTGTATATGGGATGCGATAGGATGTGAATGAATGTGATAAGATGAAAATAGGATAAGATGTGATGTAATGGAAATAGATGTAAATGTGAATAATGAGATGAGAGGATATGTGCAAGGGTGAGATGGGAAGTACGCGGATGTGAATGCGGATGTATATGTGAAAGACGGGATACGCATGTGTATGTGGATGTGTTTGTAAAAGAATAGATGTGAAGGTGTATGTGAACGTATAGATGTATAGATGTGGATATGGATGAATGGATGTAAATGTGAAAATGGATGTATGAATGTGGATGTGGATGTGGATGTGGATGTATGAATGAGAATGTGGATGTGGATGTATGAATGTGGGTGTGGAAATGGATGTATGAATGTGGATGTGGATGTGGATGTGGATGTATGAATGAGAATGTGGATGTGGATGTATGAATGTGGATGTGAAAATGGATGTGAATGTGGATATGGATGTGGATGTATGGATGTATATGTGGATGTGGATGTGGATGTATGAATATAGATATGGATATAGATATGGATGTATGGATATAGATGTGGATGTGGATGTATGAATGTGGATATGGATATGGATGTATGAATGTGGATGTGGATGTGGATGTATGAATGTGGATGTGGATATGGATGTATGGATGTAGATATGGAATGTGGATGTGGATATGGATGTATGGATGTAGATGTGGATGTGGATGTATGAATGTGGATATATGAATGTGGATGTGGAAATGGATGTATGGATGTGGATGTGGATGTGGATGTGGATGTGGATGTGGATGTATGAATGTGGATGTGGATATGGATGTATGGAAGTAGATGTGGATGTGGATGTATGAATGTGGATGTGGAAATGGATGTATGGCTATGGATGTGGATGTATGGATGTGGATATGGACGTGGATGTATGGATGTGGATATGGACGTGGATGTATGGATGTGGATATGGATGTGGATGTCTGAATGCGGACGTGGATGTAGATGTATGGATGTGGATATGGATGTGGATGTGTATGTGAAATAATGAATGCGAATGTGTATGTGAAATGATGTGACATCGATATGAGTAAATGGATGAGGTGTGATGACATGTGAATCAGGACGTGAATGAATGATATGGGATGCGAATGAATGACATGTGATGTGAAGGAATCTGATGTGATGAGATGGAAAATGATGTGATTGGATGAGAGTGGGTACACATATGAATTGAATGTGGAATAAGTAATGTGGACTGATAAGGGATAATGTGGAAAGACGAGAGTTCATTATAGAAACTGTAATTGTGACCTGTTTGTAAATGATTGTTTTATGTCAAGAATGTTGGGGAAGCATTTTGACCGTCTTGTGAATAAGGTCATGGAGACCTAACTGATAAAGTTGCAACAGTTGATGGAGAGTCAATGGAGGACATCTCGCATAGCAAGGTCGCCGAGGTCTTGACCAGCCTCGGTTCGATTTAAATGGTGAGCTTCCGGTACAGTGGATGAGGGACCAAGGAAGCAGCCTATGAGTGAAGCACATCAAAAAGGGAGCCAAATTGGTCCAAATCTTGTCCAAACTGAACTTGGAAAATTCTAGAGCCTAGTTGGATTTGGTTAGTGGCCTCCCTCACTTATAAATAGACCCTCAATCATTTGTAAAAAAATATTGGAGCTATACAATGGGAGTATTATATTAAAATAATTCTATTTTCTATTATCGCTTAACTTTTCCTCTCTCTTAGGAGCTTGGAGCTCTCTCTCTCTACAACAGATCTTGGAGTTGCTCTTCTCCTCTTGGTCGACCAATTGATTGGTCAAGGGCTTCACAAAATTTAGAGAATCAAGTCCAACTTGGAGGTAAAATCAATTTTTATGGTTTTTTCAATTTATCTCAATGACTTTCTTCTTCTCAACCCCTCTCAAGCTTAAGAAGCTTTCTAAATAATTGTTTTAATTTAAATCAACCTTTCCCTTAAAGTCTCAATGATTAATTAAGAGAAAGTTAATCTTTATGCTTATTTGTAATACTTTCTTTAAGTAGATGTGTCTCTCTAAAAGAATAGCCATCTTTATGGCTAAATCCCTTGAAAAAGGATGCTTCTCAATGATAGTCTCTTAATTCAAAGCTAAACTCTAGGCTTGATAAGCTAGAGATTAAGAAAATGGTATTTTTATGATTTTGTGTTAACAAAATAATGGTTAATTCTTTTAGATTATTTATAAGTAGTTAAAAACTATTTTGATTTATTCTAAATGAGAAATAGATTATCTTATCAATTTGGAAAAAGAGAAATAATGGAATGAGCTTAATTTAGTGAAATAATCATAATTAAGTTTGTGATTATGGTTAAAATTATGATTTAAATTCATAGTTTGATTTCCAGCATAAACGAGGAACTACTATCATATTTTCATTACAAGCTTTTTGTTCTTCAAAAACAAATTAAGAATTATCAACAGTAATAGCAGTGAAGCTATGGAAAAATTTTTAAAAAATAATAAATATCTTATTTTTAAGCATAATGCTAAAAGAGGACTTCCTACCATAGTCTAGGATTAGACATCGTATGCAAAAAGAATGATTTTCATCATATTCATGAGAAATATTTTTTTTATAATTATGCATAATTAATTGATTACGAGAAAAGAGTAAATTTTGGTAAATTTATTTGAGATCCAAGTAATTAAATGGTAAAAGAGAAACTTTTGGTAAATTTATTTTTATGCAAAAAGAGGAATTCCCATGGTATTTAAGATCCAAGTAATTAAATGGTAAAAGAGAAATTTTTGGTTAATTTATTTTTTTGCAAAAAGAGGAGTTCCCATGATAATTGAGATCAAAGTAATTAAATGGTAAAAGAGGATTTTTTGGTAAATGGATGAGAATGACATGTGGGATGTGAATGGAGGGGATGGGATGTGAATGGAGGTGATGTGATGTGAGTGATAGATATGCATGTGAATGAGATGTGGGATGTGAATGGAGGTGATGTGATGTGATAGATATGCATGTGAATGAATGTGGGATTTGAATGGATGTGATGGATGTGAATGGATGTGATTAGATATGAATGGATGAGATATGATGTGGATAGATTAGATGTAATGTGATGTGGACTTGGGTAGATGTGAATGGATGTGAAGTACTGTAAAAATATGTAAACGTGATGTGATGATATGTGGATGTGATGTGGATCAGAATGAATGTAGATGGGTTTGATGTGATATGAATGGATGAGATACAATGTGGATATGTTGTGATGTGATGTGATGAGGATAGATGTGATGAGATGTAATATGATGTGATTGGATGAGAATGGATGAAGGACGATGGAAATAAATATGACTGGATGTGGAATAAGCAATGTGAATTGATGTAGAAGAATGTGGAATAATGAGAAATGATGTGGAACAATGT
Source organism: Cibotium barometz (assembly GCF_041138505.1). Classification (NCBI taxonomy): domain Eukaryota; kingdom Viridiplantae; phylum Streptophyta; class Polypodiopsida; order Cyatheales; family Cibotiaceae; genus Cibotium; species Cibotium barometz. The sequence continues at coordinate 25,820,410 of NC_141110.1, forward strand.
GGAAATATGAGAGTTTGCTAGAAACTGTATTTATGAAACTTGCTTTTAAATGACTGTTTTATGTCAAGAATACTGCGGAGGGAAGCATTTTGACCATCTTGTGAATGAGGTCGTGGAGACTTACATGATAAAGTTGCAACAACTGACGGAGAGTCAATGGAGGACGTCTCACATAGCAAGGCCGAGGTCTTGACCAGCCTCGGATCAATTTAAATGGTGAGCTTCCAGTAGGGTAGATGAGGGACCAAGGAAGCGGCCTATGAGTGAAGCGCTCGGTGACCTACGAAGGAGCCTAGAGAGTGTTGATTATACGGTGTGTGGGCTCTAGGGGTCGTCAGAAGATACCCACGTGTGCATCGGGGAAGAAAATTAGAACAAGGTGTTAGAGTTGTTTTCTAAACTCGGGCATGGATCTAGTTGATTGTCCTTGCTGGTCCTCAAACGGATGAGTTCATGGCTCTTTTATATGGATCTGTTGGTTGCTCTTGCTGATCTTCAATGGAGAGTCCATCTGGATTTTCTTATGTGATCATATTGCTGGGTACTATGAGCTAGGAACTATTGAAAAGGCCCCTCAGTGAACAGGTGGTGGTTGCCAATGATGCCATAGGTACTATGAGCTAGGAACTATTGAAAAGGCCCCTGAGTGAACAGGTGGTGGTTGCCAATGATGCCATAGGTACACCGATGAAGGAATGATTAGAAATTAGAATTCAAGCTCGATATTTATGATCAGTGATACTATGGTTTCATTAAAAGATTGTTTTAAAGATAGCTGAATCTGTGAATCTGTGAATCATTAAAAGATTATGATCAGTGATACTATGGTTTCATTAAAAGATTGTTTTAAAGATAGCTGAATCTGTGAATCTGTGAATCATTAAAATATTATTTTAAAGACAGCTGAATCTGTGAATCAAGCAATTTCATATTAGGTGTGTAAGTGGTGTGACTATCTTGAAGTTTGCTTGAAGCACCGGCTAGGTGGCCTAGGAACTCTTTTTCGTGGTACCTGGGGCAAAACATAACCAAATTTCTAAATGGATCCTATCACTACAGTGGTTGGGCGGTTGGCTAACCCATGGGATTGGATGGGGTTAGGATGGACTAATGGATCCCTAAAATGAGACTCAATTCTATTAAGTGACGATAGTTGAAGTAAATCCTAGATAACCCTTGTTCTATGGAAAAGAATCAACGATTGTGCCTCTTGATGAGAGGAAAAAAGCATTGGACTCTATGATCCAAGTGCAAGACTCTTCCTTGATTTGCCCGTGATACTTACGGGTTTCGGTCGGATCAGTTTGGTTAGTGATGACCTTGACTACGTTAGAATAAAATATCCTGGAAGAATCACCTGTTTTCTTAGGCGAGGGAAGTTTTTTCGGGTTCGGTTTTGGAAGAACCGAGGGATTAGTCTCAGATATCCAAGGCGATGCCCCAACGAGTGAGAGGTTCTGCCCTATGCAAGAAGTGCTACTTCCGTTGCTAGCATCTCGAAATTTGTTGCATGAAGGGGGCAGGGATCTTTCAGCTGGTATCAGAGCAAATTGGTTAAAGTGGATCGACTAAGAAGCAAGAAATATCAAGAATTTGTGAAGTACCAGTAAAAGATTGTAATTGTGTGATGAAATTCATACAAATTGATATCCAGAATGAAGATTCATAAATTGGAAATTGGGTCTTCAGATGGAAGTACCACAATTGTATGCAATCCCTGACTTGCTTGAGGCCTAGATATTTTCGTGAGGAATATTCAGATGGAATTTCTAGTCTGATAGACCATTATTGTGTTAAGAATATGAATGAATTATTCTCTGATAATGAGTTCTGTATGTTCTTCTTGTAGAAGGGATCTTTATCCCAGGATTCTGTGGGGGGCTGACCAATCTAAAGAACCCTAGAATCAGTTAGATCTAAAGTTGGATTTGAATTATAAATAAAGTGATCTTTTCACCTAAGCGTCTTGGTTAATTTGGGAAAAAGGGACTTAGCAAGAATTTTCGTATTGATAGGATCATGGATCGAGGTCGTCGTGGTAGGAATGTTAATCCCCAACTTGATGTGAGGAAGACCTCGACCCGGATGTGTAAAACTCTTCATAGATCAGCTAGGACCTTTCAAGGGTGAAGGGGAAAACTTGGGCGAGGCTGTGGAGAAGTGGTTCAAAGCAATGGAAGAATACTTTCATGTCACCAGGTACAATGAGAAGAGTAAAATGGTTCTTGCAAGGATGAAGATAGTAGAAATAGCTAGAGTGGCATGGAGAAACCATTGCGAGACAAACCGTTTAGATCGGAACACCCAGACATGGAGTGATCTCAAGATTTACCTAAGGGAGAGATTCTCTCCTCTCGGCTTTTTGGAAACCAAGATGAACGAATTCTTAGAGTTAACCCAAGGGAGTAGAACTATCAAAGTGTATCATCAAGCATTCGCTGTCCTCCTCAAGTACTGGCACTGCTAGATGAAGAACAGCTCATGGTCAGGTTCATTCGGGGACTGAACGAACCTTTGAATACCTAGTGAAGAATGTCAAGCCAGTTTCCATGGCTGAAGCAATGCGGATGGCGAAAGACTTCGCCAAGGTCTTTGATGTCAAGGTCCCGCCAAAGCCATCACCATCATCTTTCAAAAGATTTCTAGCCCCCAAAGGTGATTCCAACTTTCCACTGCCTAAGAGACAACTAGGTCAATCTCAGGATATGGGAAGTTCCAGAATGGAAGAAAGTTCCTTTTCTTGGAACTCAATCCCCTGGAATTCAACTTGAGAAGTTCCACCCTTGAACAAAGAAGTGAAATGCTATAGCTGTCATCGTAGTATGGATTGCCCAACTCCTTTTGGATCAAGGTATACGTGGCAGGGAAGTCAAGGACCAAGATTCCAGACTCCAACTCCTTCCTTCCAGACTCCAACTCCTTCCTTCCAGAGTAATCAGGTTCCTTTTCGTCAAAATCAGGGAAATCCCAGAGGTAGACCCTCTAACCAACCCTCAGTTTCAATCCAAAGTAATGCAAGACCTCCGCCTCAAAATAGGGGAAGTCAAAGAGAGATGTTCCCAAATCAACCGTCCACTTCCAAGGCAGTAACGCTGGAAGTGATTGAAGAAGGTGAAAGAGATTATACTCCACTTGCAAGATGAGGACATCTCACGTTTTTTAAGTGGGGTAGGATTTAAGACTCCTCCCTCTAGCTTTTGAGGTGTAAAGGTGTGAGAACCTCCCCTTATATTCTTGTAATTATTCCCCTCTCTGAAATAAAAGAAAGATCTTGTTTTACCCTGTTTTGGCCTAGAGAGAGAAAATGTCTAGAGAGATAATCCTAAATTGAGATATCTTTGGATATAAAAATCCTCCTAGTGTCTAAGATGGATTCCCCTGAAATGAACTTTCCAATGTGCATTAGGAATTAATTGAAAATGGTATAAGAGACCTTAGCCTAAGGGTCTATATTTTCAGAAATTTTTGGATTATAGTTCAATTAAGGTTCCAATGGGACAATTGGATTAATCCAAGTGTCGAGATGAGATAAATCTAACAGAATAAAATAAAATACCCAAAAATGTGTAAATGCTCACATAAGATGAAGAGTTGACTGAGTACAAGGTTTATTAGTTAAAAATTATGAGATATTACTAAAAAAAGAGATATTTTGGAATAATGATGCGTTTTTGACACCTTGGTAAGGAAAGGGGGACTCTTGAGGTAGGCGCCTATTTCACATGTGTGGAAGGGTTTTTAATTCAAAAAAAATGTGATATTTTTATGTCTCCTCTCTCTTGGATCAAACCAAATAATTAGAAAGCGAGCCAAACTGGTCCAAATCTTGTCCAACTTAAGTCACATTGAACTTGGAAAATTCTAGAACCCAGTTGGACTTGGTTAGTGGCCTCCCTCACCTATAAATAGACCCTCAGTCATTTGTAATACAATATTGGAGCTATACTATGCCAGTATTATATTAAAATAATCATATTTTCTATTATCCCTTAAATTTTCCTCTCTCTTGGGAGCTTGCAGCTCTCTCTCTCTCTACAACAACTCTTGGAGTTGCTCTTCTCCTCTTGGTGGACCAATCGATTGGTCGGGGGCTTCACGACTAATAGAGAATCAAGCCAAACTTGGAGGTAAAATCAAATTTTATGGTTTTTTTCAATTTATCTCAATGACTTTCTTCTTCTCAACCCCTCTCAAGCTTGAGAGGCTTTTTAAATGAATGTTTTAATTCAAATCAAGCTTTCCCTTAAAGTCTTAATGCTTAATTAAGAGAAAGTTAATCTTTATGCTTATTTGTAATGCTTTCTTTCAATAAATCTTTCTCTCGAAAAGATTAGCCATCTTTATGGCTAAATGTAACGTACCCATCTTCACTAATAAAGAAATGTCCATGTAATTATGAGTTTTTATGGTATAAATACCAATGATTTTATTATTTGAGTCATTTCTACTTAGAATCTTCAAATTCTGAGCCCAAATTTGGAATCTGCGTGCGATTTTACCCTAATATAGGACTTTACAGCATCCAAAACGGACACCGGATCAAGCTTATACGCTAATTTCAATCATTTTAGTTAAAAAACGGCGACCTTTAAACCTTAATAAATGCACGACCGCACGTCCGATTGACGAACGGTCTGAACCCCTGCGACCAGGAGAACCTCCCGGACAAAAAAAAAAATTCAGTCCCCCGGGGCGGCAGACCGGCACACAAATCGAGACGGGCGTCCCAAATTTGGGTACCCCGTCCCAAAATTTGGCCCGTACATACTTACTAGGGTGCCCGTACAATGACCGCCCAAGAACCAAAAGGCGGCCGTCCACTGTATGGTCCACGCGTACCCTTACGTGGACACCCATGCTGCCCCAGACCAGATAAGGTGCATACGTACCACTCCTTTCCCAGACAACCGACACCGTACCTTTCCCCTAGACCCATGCAGGCCACTGATCCATAGCCTTTGAAGGTACACCGTCCTTTCGTCCTTGCTTTGCGCAGCTCCCGTACCCTCACCTCTCAGCTATATAAACCCCCGGGGTGCTCCTCAGACGGCACACATTTCTGTGTAGCGTATACCCTATCCGTACCGCCGTCCGTCCCTATGTAGTTTACTTGCTGCAAGTACAGCCGCCCTTGCAGCCACCCCTCTCACACCCCCTCATTTGGCTCTTTTCAAATAAGCCAATTTTTCTCCATCCCCCTCTTGCTAAGAGCCAGTGTCCTTAACTCTTCTTCCAGTGTGAATAGACTTACAGAGAGGCTTGCAGCCACCCCTCCCAGCCCTCTCCACATTTTTGCCTTTGCCCTTAAGGACATCTCACAATCCCCCCCCCCCATTTGCATAGACTTTAGTAAGGGTTTTTTGACTCAAGCGAGGGTTCGTGCGCCATATTCTTTTGCTCATACGGTGAGCAAACGAGCTCGGAATTCAGATCCGACTGAAGCCTTTCGATTGCAGCAGCGAGCTCTACAAGGCAATGCCTAAAATGGCCTCATCTCGGAGACGACAAAATATTGCCTCAAGAGGAGCACGTAACAACGAGATGGGGGAAGATGCGCCCAACGCGGCTCCAGTCCTCCCTTTTCAAGCCCCTCAAGGAAACGGTGGCCAGGTTAGCTTGGTTAATTTTTAAAAAGAAGGGATTTTTCTTAAATTAGTGTTAATGAATGGTGTCTTTTCCTCTTAAAATGACGATATAAAAATTATATGAAGTTATGAATTATGTGATGTTGTATTCGATAAATTGCGTTGAAATTGTTATCTTCATGAATTATGAATATTTAGTAAATTGCATTGAAGATGTTATCTTTAGAATTCAAGATTTTTTTGGCTTCAACGCTAACTCCGTTCCGTGCTTGTGTAGCCAGACGGCGTCGTTAGCAAAGCCCGGGAATGGCCCAAGGTATCCCTTATACCTTTGGGGGAATAAGGATCGCCGATTGAGGCGAGAGATTATGAGGCTGCCTAGTTCTGAGGGCCCAGGCTAGTGCGGTAAATAAGCCCACCCTAGTGTGCAGACATCCCTCTGAGGGGCGGGAGGATCGAGCGATGGAGCCTGAGAGGGCGACAGGCCGGCTTGAGTCCTCGCCAGCGGCCGACGATGAGGTGTATGGTCCTGTAGGGTTTTGCCCAGCATGTAGAGGCTGGAAGGCCGAATTCTAGATCATCGGCAGAATAAGAATAAGAGAGCCAGTTTGGCTTGTATTGAATTGGTTCATGTATAAACTTTTTATATAATTACATCTTGTCTTTGGTATGATTGTATTGTGTAAGAAGGCTATTTTAACGAACCTTGTATAAACTTTTTATATAATTACATCTTGTCTTTGGTATGATTGTATTGTGTAAGAAGGCTATTTTAACGAACCTTGTGAAAAAGGACCTTAATTAAGGAATATGTTTATTTATGTCAAACAGTGTGGTAGGATTAATTAGAAAAAAAATTGATGCGTGAGTAGGGTGGAAAGTGGGAGGATGGAATGCCCTGACGGCACCATCCTACGGACGGGTGGACCTGATTAGTCGGGTAGCTTTTCAACAGATTAAGTGAAAGCCTACGCTAGATAGTTAGGTTCCTAGGCAACTCTATTCTAGAAGACTAGGTCAGCGGGGCTGTGCCTTGCATAAGATGAGGAAAAAAGCGTTGTCCCTAGAAATCAAGTCTAGTAGTTGCCCAATTTATGATCAATTGCCCTATGGGTGATTTGATGTTTAGAAAATCATGCTCCCCCTGCGAGATAGAGCTAAGTCATACCTATAAATCGTATCCTTGAATCTCTACAGGGTCAAGGTGTCGATGAATAGGAAATTTTTCCCAAGATAAGACTTAGCAGACTATCTTAAGTGTTCTCCCATTTTAGAAGGGAGGAACCTTACAATTGGTATCAGAGCAAGTTTAGCTCCTAGGAATTGCAGTTTAAGGACTGTTTTGTAATAAATGTTTTACCTAACATAATGCTAATTAGTAAAGACATCCTACTAAAACAAATAAGTTAAATTGATGTTTGAATGATTGTAGGAAGAGGAAGATGCCTACTCCAAATTTCTAGTTTTTCAATGCATCTTCGAGACTGCTAGTCACTCCTCGAATTTCGAGTTCCGCGATACCATGGTGCAGATATTAGAGAAGATATCCCTCCCTCATTTCTCTCGTATTCAGAGAGGATGGGGTAGAGATTTCTGGAGTCGTGGGCCGAGATACTTCTTCATCCGAGCAGATCAGATTGGGAACCTCACCACCGACCTTAAGCGGATTCGTTGGATTGAGAAGCTGAAGATGATCAGCTTATTTTGGTTTGTCGGTACCCCCAGAGCCGACACCTCGGTGACTATAGATGGGGTTCGCATACCTCAGGATCGTTGGGTGTATGACAAAGTGATGCAGGTCTTACCTGCTGATAGAGTAGCAGTGTTGGGATCTACCCCAATCCAGAGTTTACCACCCTTACCATCAGTTTTTAGAGTCTTAGAAACTACAACGGAACCCCCATATTTCACCTATGTGGACCGCTCTACCCTTATGTCATAGTCAAGCCTAGGAATTCCCCTTGATGTCAAATAAGACTAATTATATTAGTCTCAGATCTTTGTAATAAAACTTGTCCTTGTAAATATTTGGAAATAAAATAATTTCAATGTTTTACTCTCCAAAAATTAAGCGTTGTGCAAATATGAATCTTGTAATCTTAAAATTGTTTTTACAATGATGGCCAGGACGACCACCCTCCACTTCCCAATGCGCTTTACACCGATACCCAGGAGAAGAAGCCCTGCTCAAGCAAATGCAACCTCCCTCCTTTAAAGGAGAAGGTTCAAAGGTTGAGAAGGATGCTGAAGTCTGGATTGAGGCGATGGACGATTATTTCTCTGCTGCCGGTACTGGAGTAGCAAATCAGTCTATGCTTGCACGGTTTCGCCTCATTGGAGATGCTAAACTCTGGTGGAAACAGTGGTGCCGTGACAAGGGAGTCACCGAGCATTCTCAAACGTGGGAAGACATCAAGCAGGCAGCAGTGAAGGAAAGATATCTTCCTCCATCCCATGAATCCATAAAGATGAATGAGTTTTTTAGTCTTAGACAGTGCAGCTTAACTCTTGAGGACTACTATTCCAAATTTATTACCCTTCGGAAGTATGCCCCAGTTATGACTACTTCCCAGCAAGTGGCTCGTTTTTGCCAAGGGCTAAATGAACCCCTAGATTCCCGCCTTGAAGCAATGAGGCCAAGCACATTACAGGATGCTCTCATACGAGCAAAGCCCCTTGTGAAAGAAATGAAGGCTAACAAACCGAAGAATCAAAAGAGATCTTACCCTGAGGCAAACCTTAGAGATCAACCCTACAAGAAACCTCAACAGGATTTCCCCTACTACAACAGAGGGTGACAAGGCAACTCTTTTGCCCCCCGCTCATATGCTGCTTCTTCCAGAGAAGGCCCTCTGTGTTTTGAGTGCAATGAGCCGGGACACTTAGAGCCAACTGTCCCAAGATGGCAACATCATTTCCCCAAGGTAACAGAGGAAATCAAGGCCGTGGAACCCCTACCCACCAAGGTGCAAGAGGCAGTGGCCGTGGCAGAGGCCGCGGAGGAACAGTTGCTAGAACTGCCTGTGTTATAAGTGAAGAACCGACCTTGGAAATGGCTGAAGAAGAGCGCGCCACCGTCCATGCGGCAGTAGAACACCAAGGTCCGAATAAACAATTTGGTGTAATCCAAACCCCCGCCACTCATCACGGTAAGCCATTTCAGCTTTTGATTGATTGTGGCAGTACCCATTCATTCCTTTCTCCTAGGTGCTTGCAAAAATTAAACTTGAGTCAAAAAACAGCTAGAAAAATGATTGTAGAGTTAGCCAGTGGGAAAGAAGTAGTATCTCGCCACTCTATAGGAAACCTTGATTTTGAGCTGGGTAATGAGCAAACTCATGGTCACCTTAGAGTCTTGCCACTAGGAATTTATGATGGAATCCTTGGGATGGATTGGTTAATTGCAAACAAAGCTAGCATTCATTGTAACCAGGGGAGTATCACTTTTGAAAATGAGCATGGCCAAGTAATATCTGTTCAGGGGATCACAGGAAAACCTAAGTCTAGGGTAGTCAAGGCAAAACATCTTCTCAAGGGAACACGTAAGGGTCAGCAAGTTTTCTTAGTCAAACTCAACAAAGTCATTGAACCTAGTATGGAGACAGAACCCTCTTGGCTCCAAGAATTCTCTGACATCTTCCCTGACGAGCTTACAGGGTTACTACCTCCTCGAGAAGTCGACCATGAAATCGAGGTGATCCCTGGAGCTCAACCCGTCTCAAAAACTCCCTATAAAATGTCCCTTCCTAAAGCCATTGAACTTAAGGAGAAACTTTCCCAACTCATTGAACAAGGATTTGTACGCCCCAGTAGCTCTCCTTGGGGAGCACCTTTTCTTTTCCAAAAAAAGAAGGACGGGACTCTCCGCCTCTGCATAGATTATCGAGGGCTCAATCAAGTCACTGTCAAGAATAAGTATCCTATCCCTCACATCGATGAACTTCTTGACAGGCTTCATGGGGCCAAAGTCTTCTCAAAAATAGATTTGAGGTCTGGTTACTATCAGATCAAAGTCAAGGAAGCAGATATACCCAAAACAGCCTTCAATACCCATTATGGCCACTATGAGTTTACTGTAATGTCATTCGGGTTAACCAATGCTCCTGCAACCTTCAACCGCCTAATGCAAGATATATTTCGTCCTTACCTGGATGAATTTGTGCTTGTTTTCTTTGATGACATCTTAATCTACTCCAAATCAATGGAAGAGCATGAGGAGCATGTGCGTAGAGTTCTGTAATTGCTGCGCAGACACAAACTCTATGCCAAGAAGAGCAAATGTACCTTCTTTACTCATCAAATTGAGTATCTTGGATTCATCGTCTCCAAAGATGGCATCTCAGTAGACCCTGCCAAGGTCAAGGATATTCTAGAATGGCCACCCCCTAAATCAGTTCGTGAAGTTCATGGATTTTTGGGAATCACGGGTTGGTATAGGATTTTTATCAAAGATTATGCCTTGGTAGCTGCACCTTTGACGGACCTTCTTAAGAAGGATTGCAAAATAGTGTGGTTGCCAATCCATCAAAACAGCTTTGATTAGCTGAAAGCCATTATTACTTCTGCCCCAGTCTTAAAGCTTCCCGATTTCTCCAAGGAATTTGAAGTGGTTACCGATGCTAGTAGTCTAGCACTTGGTGGTGTCTTAGGCCAAGAAGGAAGACCAGTCGCTTATACTTCCCGCAAGCTGAAGCAATATGAAGCAAACTATGCCACCCATGATTTGGAGCTCTTAGCAGTTGTTCATTGCCTCAAATTATGGAGACATTATCTCTTGGGAGGCAAATTCCAGCTTGTAAATTAACTGACTACAAAAGTCTAAAGTGGATCTTCACCCAGCCTAACCTCAACATGCGGCAAAGGAGATGGATTGAAATTCTACAAGAATATGATTTTGACATCAAATTCCGCCCTGGGAAAGATAATGTGGTAGCAGATGCACTTAGCTGCAAATCTTTCTTGAATGCAGTTTCAATGCCAAATAATCCCATACTAGTCAAGGTGGAAGAAGTCTCATCTCATGATCCAGATTATCAGAGGATGAAAAAATTAGTAGAAGAAGGGGGACATTCAGAGAAAGAGAAGAATATAATCAAGGGATACTCCGCTCATGAAGGAAGCCTCTACTTCAATCACAGGCTATGTATCCCTAAGGATCCTACTTTAAAGAAACTAATCCTCCATGAAGCTCATGATAGCCCTGCTGCAGGACACCCAGGTTATGCAAAAACATTAAATGCTGTAAGAAGGAGCTTTCATTGGGAAGGCTTGAAAAATGATGTGCTTCGGTACTTGAAGCAATGTCTCTCATGCCAAAGGATCAAAGTTGAAAGGGTCAAGATGCCTGGAAAACTTCAACCATTAGATATTCCCCAAATGAAGTGGGAGTGCATTAGTATGGATTTTGTCACAAGTCTCCCCACTGTTCAAGGAGGACATGACTCCATTCTAGTAGTACTGGACTTACTTACCAAAGTAGCTCACCTTATACCAGCAAAGAAGACCTTCAATGCTTCTGATGTTGCTCGAATATTCATCAAGGAAGTCCTCAAACTTCATGGTCTCCCAGAAAGGATAGTAAGTGATTGGGATTCTGACTTCACTTCAAAATTCTGGCAGTCTTTATTTCAAGCCCTGGGAACTCAACTTTGCTTTAGCACAGCTTACCATCCAGAGACCGATGGCCAGACTGAGAGAGTCAATCAAGTAATTGAAGACATTCTTAGAGCATATTGTGGACGGGAACCGAGAAGGTGGATTCAATACCTTCCTTTGGTAGAATTTGCCTACAATACATCTTATCATCAAAGCATAGGAATGTCACCATTCAAGGCACTCTATGGGCAAGAATGCCTGTCTCCTCTAAATTTCTCTGATCCAACCATAAGAGTTGAGGCATCCAGGAAAATGCTCGAAGAAATGGAGAAACAAACCAAGATAATCCAAAAAGATATTAAAGCTGCCCAAGATCGACAAAAGCTTTATGCTGACAACAAGAGGTCTGAAAGGATCTTCAAGGAAGGAGACAGAGTTCTTCTATGAGTCCGACCCAAACGAAGTTCTCTATCACTCGAGAAATATAAGAAGCTCAGCCCTAGGTATTGTGGTCCTTATACAGTTATCAAGTGTCTAGGTAAAAGTGCCTATAAACTCCAACTCCCAGCCCATATCAAAGTCCATAATGTATTTCATGTAAGTTTGTTAAAACCATATGTCTCCAGTCTCGATCATATTCTTGATGATGAACAAGGTGTAATCCCTACTCAAGGAGTCCTTGAATTACAGCCCAGTAGCATCATAGATTCTAGGGAAAGGCAACTCCGAAATAGAACTCTTGTAGAACATCTAGTTCAGTGGAAGGATTACCCTGAAGAGGATGCAACTTGGGAAGATGAATCTACACTCTTAAAGGATTATCCCCAATTCATGACGAGATGAGGACATCTCGATTTCTTTAAGGGGGGAAGGATGTAACGTACCCATCTTCACTAATAAAGAAATGTCCATGTAATTATGAGTTTTTATGGTATAAATACCAATGATTTTATTATTTGAGTCATTTCTACTTAGAATCTTCAAATTCTGAGCCCAAATTTGGAGTCTGCGTGCGATTTTACCCTAATATAGGATTTTACAGCATCCAAAACAGACACCGGATCAAGCCTATACACTAATTTCAATCATTTTAGTTAAAAAACGGCGACCTTTAAACCTTAATAAATGCACGACCGCACGTCCGATTGACGAACGGTCTGAACCCCTGCGACCAGGAGAACCTCCCGGACCAAAAAAAAATCGCCCCCGGGGCGGACCGGCACGCAAATCGAGGTGGGCGTCCCAAATTTGGATACCCCGCCCCAAAATTTAGCCCGTACACACTTACTAGGGTGCCCGTACAATGACCGCCCAAGAACCAAAAGGCGGCCGCCCACTGTATGGTCCACGCGTACCCTTACGTGGACACCCATGCTGCCCCAGACCAGATAAGGTACATGCGTACCACTCCTTTCCCAGACAACCGACACCGTACCTTTCCCCTAGACCCATGCAGGCCATTGATCCATAGCCTTTGAAGGTACACCGTCCTTTCATCCTTGCTTTGCGCAACGCCCATACCCTCACCCCTCAACTATATAAACCCCCGGGGTGCTCCTCAAACGGCACGCATTTCTGTGTAGCGTATACCCTGTCCCGCCGTCCGTCCCTGTGTAGTGTACTTGCTGCAAGTACAGTTGCCCTTGCAGCCACCCCTCTCACACCCCCTCATTTGGGTCTTTTCAGATAAGCCAATTTTCCTCCATCCCCCTCTTGCTAAGAGCCAGTGTCCTTAACTCTTCTCTCCCTCCCCCCAGTGTGAATAGACTTACAGAGAGGCTTGCAGCCACCCCTCCCAGCCCTCTCCATGTTTTTGCCTTTGCCCTTAAGGACATCTCACAATTCCCCCCCCCATTTGCGTAGACTTTAATAAGGGCTTTTTGACTCAAGCGAGGGTTCGTGCGCCATATTCTTTTGCTCATACGGTGAGCAAACGAGCTCGGAATTCAGATCCGACTGAAACGTTTCGATCGCAGCAGCGAGCTCTACAAGGCGACGCCTAAGATGGCCTCATCTCGGCGGAGATGACAAAATATTGCCTCAAGAGGAGCACGTAACAAAACGAGATGGGGGAAGATGCGCCCAACGCGGCTCCAGTCCTCCCTTTTCAAGCCCCTCAAGGAAACGGTGGCCAGGTTAGCTTGGTTAATTTTTAAAAAGAAGGGATTTTCCTTAAATTAGTGTTAATGAATGGTGTCTTTTCCTCTTAAAATGACGATATAAAAATTATATGAAGTTATGAATTATGTGATGTTATATTCGATAAATTGCGTTGAAATTGTTATCTTCATGAATTATGAATATTTAGTAAATCGCATTGAAGATGTTATCTTTAGAATTCAAGATTTTTTTGGCTTCAACGCTAACTCCGTTCCGTGCTTGTGTAGCCGGGCGGCGTCGTTAGCAAAGCGCGGGAATGGCCCAAGGTATCCCTCATACCTTTGGGGGAATAAGGATCGCCGATTGAGGCGAGAGATTATGAGGCTGCCTAGTTTTGAGGGCCGAGGCTAGTGCGGTAAATAAGCCCACCTTAGTGTGCAGACATCCCTCTGAGGGGCGGGAGAATCGAGCGATGGATCCTGTGAGGGAGACAGGCCGGCTTGAGTCCTCGCCAGCGGCCGACGATGAGGTGTATGGTCCCGTAGGGTTTTGCCCAGCATGTAGAGGCTGGAAGGCCGAATTCTAGATCATCGGCAGAATAAGAATAAGAGAGCCAGTTTGGCTTGTATTGAATTGGTTCATGTATAAACTTTTTATATAATTACATCTTGTCTTTGGTATGATTGTATTGTGTAAGAAGGCTATTTTAACGAACCTTGTGAAAAAGGACCTTAATTAAGGAATATGTTTATTTATGTCAAACAGTGTGGTAGGATTAATTAGAAAATAAATTGATGCGTGAGTAGGGTGGAAAGTGGGAGGATGGAATGCCCTGACGACACCATCCTACGGACGGGTGGATCCGATTAGTCAGGTAGCTTTCCAACAGATTAAGTGAAAGCCTACGCTAGATAGTTAGGTTCCTGGGCAACTCTATTCTAGAAGACTAGGTCAGCAGCTGTGCCTTGCATAAAATGAGGAAAAAAGCGTTGTCCCTAGAAATCAAGTCTAGTAGTTGCCCAATTTATGATCAATTGCCCTATGGGTGATTTGATGTTTAGAAAATCATGCTCCCCCTGCGAGATAGAGCTAAGTCATACCTATAAATCGTATCCTTGAATCTCTATAGGGTCAAGGTGTCGATGAATAGGAAATTTTTCCCAAGATAAGACTTAGCGGACTATCTTAAGTGTTCTCCCATTTTAGAAGGGAGGAACCTTACACTAAATCCCTTTAAAAAGGATGCTTCTCAATGATAGTCTCTTAATTCAAAGCTAAACTCTAAGCTTGATAAGCTAAAGATTAAGAAAATGGTATTTTTTAAATTTTATGTTAACAAAATAATGGTTAATTCTTTTAGATTATATATAAGTAGTTAAAAACTACTTTAATTGATTCTAAATGAGAAATAGATTTTTTTATCAATTTGGGAAAAGAGAAATAATGGAATGAGATTAGTCTAGTGGGATAATCATAATTAAGTTTATGATTATCGTTTAAATTATGATTTAAATTTATAGTTTAATTTTAAGCATAAAAGAGAAAATTCTATCATATTTTCATTACAAGCTTTTATTCTTTAGAAAAAAATTAAGAATTATTAGTAATATCAGCACCAAAGCTATGGTAAAATTTTCAGAAAATAATACATCTTATTTTTATGCATAATGCTAAAAGAGGACTTCCTACCATATTCTAAGATTGGACATCCTATGCAAAAAGAATGATTTTCATCATATTCATGAGAAATAAGTTTTTTGTAATTATGCGTAATATATTGATTATGAGAAAAGAGTAAGTTTTGGTAAATTTATTTTTATACAAAAAGAGGAATTCCCATGATATTTAAGATCCAAGTAATTAAATGCTAAAAGAGGAATTTTTGGTAAATTTATTTTTATGCAAAAGAGGAATTCCCATGATATTTGAGATCCAAGTAATTAAATGGTAAAAGAGAAATTTTTGGTAAATTTATTTTTTATGCAAAAAGAGGAATTCCCATGATAATTGAGATCCAAGTAATTAAATGGCAAAAGATGAATTTTTGGATACATATGACTAGATGTGGAATAAGCAATGTGAATTGATGTAGAAGAATGTGGAATAAGGAGAAATGATGTGGAACAATGTGGAAAGATGAGAGTTCGTTTTAGAAACTGTATTTATGAAGCCTGTTTTTAAATCATTGTTTTATGTCAAGAATGCTTGGGAAGCATTTTGACCATCTTGTGAATGAGGTTGTGGTGGATACCTAAGTGATAAAGTTGCAATAGCTGACGGAGAGTCAATGGAGGACGTCTCGTGTAGCAAGGTCGTTGGTCGAGGTCTTGACCAGCCTTGGTTCGATTTAAATAGTGAGCTTCCGCCGGTGTATGGTGGATGGGGGACCAAGGAAGCGGCCCATGTGTGAAGCACTAGGTGACCTACGAAGGAGCCTAGAGGGTACTAACCATACGGTGCTCAGGCTCTGGGTCGCTAAAGATACCCATGCGTGCGTCGTCGCGGGCAGTGAAGAAAAATGGAACAAGGTGTTAGAGTTGTTTTCCAAACTCAAGCATGGATCTCGTTGATTGTTGCTGTTCCTCATCAACGGATGAGTCCATGGCTCTTTTATATGGATTTGTTGGTTGATCTTGATGATCTTCAACGGAGAGTCCATCTAGATTTTCTTATGTGATCATATTGCGGGATACTATGAGCTAGGAATTATTGAAAAGGCCCCTAAGGGAACATGTAGTGAGCATTCTGGTTGCCAATGATGCCACAGGTACACCGATGAAGGAATGATTAGAAATTAGAATTCAATTTGGATATTTTGGAGGATTATGATCAGTGATACTATGGTTTCATTAAAAGATTGCTTTAAAGACAGCTAAATCTCTGAATCAGGCAATTTCATATTGGGTGTGTAAGTGGTGTGACTATCTTGAAGTTTGCTTGAAGCACCGCCGGCTCTAGGGGGCCTCGGCAGAACTCTTTTCCTTGGTACGCGGGGCAAAACATAACCAAATTTCTAAATGGTCCTATCACTACAGTGGTTGGGCGGTTGGCTAACCCATGGGATTGGATGGGGTTGGGCTGGATTGATGGATACCTAAAATGAGACTCAATTCTGTTAAGTTACGATAGTTAAAGTAAATCCTCGATAACCCTTGTTCTATAAAAAGGAATTAATGGCTGTGCCTCTTGATGAGGAAAAAAGTGTTGGACTCTATGATCCAAGTGCAAGACTCTTCCTTGATCTGACCATGAGGCTTACGGGTTCGGTTGGATCAATTTGGTTAGTGATGACCTTGACTACGTTAGAATAAAATATCCTAGAGAAATCGCCTATGTCTGCTGGGCGAGGGATGTTTTTCCACGTTTAGTTTTGGAAGAACCGAGGGATTAGTCTCTTATCCGGATATCAGTGGGTGAGGCCCCAAGTGAGAGATTCTACCCTGCACAAGAAGTGCTACTTCTACTAGCACCCCAAAATTCGTTACGCAGAGGGGATAGGGATCTTTCAATTATGATTATTGATACTATGGTTTCATTAAAAGATTGTTTTAAAGATAGCTGAATCTATGAAACACGCAAATTCATATTGGGTGTGTAAGTGGTGTGACTATCTTGAAGTTTGCTTGAAGCGTCGGCTAGGGGACCTCAGAACTCTTTTCCATGGTACCTGGGACAACACATAACCAAATTTATAAATGGATCATATCACTATAGTGGTTGGGCAGCTAGCTAACCCATGGGATTGGATGGGGTTAGGCTAGACTGATGGATCCCTAAAATGAGACTCAATTCTATTATGTTACGATAGATGAAGTAAATCCCGGGTAGCCCTTGTTCTATGGAAAAGAATCAACGGTTGTGCCTCTTGATGAGGAAAAAAGCATTGGACACTATGATCCAAGTGTAAGTCTCTTCGTTGATGTGACCATGAGACTTATGGGTTTGGTCGGATTAGTTTGGTTAGTTAAGGCTCTTGACTACGTTAGAATAAACTTTCGTGGAGGAATCGCCCGTGTTTTCTAGGCAAGGGGCGTTTTTCTAGGTTCGGTTTTGGAAGAATCGAGGGATTAGTCTCTTGTCCGGATATTCATGGGTGAGACCCCGAGTGAGAGGTTCTGCCCTGTGCAAGAAGTGCTATACTTTCGTTGCTGCTACCACCTCAAAATTCATTGCACGAAGGGGGCAAGGATCTTTCACCCTCCTTTGTTGTGAGGTTTTTGTTGTGAAACACTCCTCAATACTTCCCTTTCGACATTGAGGAGATTGATGTCTTATCCAAAATGCACAAGGAGGTCAATGACAAAGTTATGCATGCTATTTTAAGGTTTGCTATGTCCATGCCCTAAACTTTAATTTAAAGTGTTATTCTTTCTCAAAGTAATACGATGTGAATTATCTATGGAGCCTAGTTTTATCAAATCTCCCATGGGAAGCTCAATGCAGGGTATATATATTGGATTCTCTTATATCCTCGCTTCTAGTTTCAGAGGAGGTTTCCTACATGGATATATGTCCATGGTTTAGGCATGTATTTTTGGACCTAGCCCAGATCTTTGTAATGGCCTACCATGAAAAGTACGTGTCATGTGACCTAAATTATACTTATGGTATTCTGACATATATACTAGATTTATTGTCATACTCTTTATTATTAACTTTTGTAGTGCCCACTGGAGCTTGATTGTATGGATACTGAGTTGAAGCGATGTTATCTTGCCAATTCAACTTCAAGATTTCATGGCAATGTGAGGCAGTAAGTCCACATGATCATTTTTATATTACTGAGAGAGAGAGAGAGAGAGAGAGAGAGAGAGAGAGAGAGAGAGAGAGAGAGAGAGCGAGAGAGAGTTAGTATTGACAATTGAAAAATGTACATATCTATTAGCTAGTATTGAAAAATGGTGTGCAAATCTATTAGAAAGTTAATAGCTAGTATTGACAGTTGAAAAATGGTGTGCAGATCTATTAGAAAGTTAATAGCTAGTATTGAGGATCTTACCCCAAGAGGAGATTTTAGAGGTAGCGAAAATTATTAGATGCAGAGTCTCATAGCAACATGATGGCTTTAGTTGTTGTTGGAGAGTGTGCTACAATGCCGTGTTGCTACTGCACTCAATGTTGGGACTGCCCTTAGAAAATGCAAGCATGCACTTCTTCTTCTACTGATATCTTAGTTTCTTTGTACATTCAGTGATAGCACATATGTAATTTTTCATATATGTAGAATCTACAATTAGCAGAATATACAAATTTAGATGTATGACTATTCAAGGCCACAACAATTGAAACTCTAATCAACAATATTGGGCAGCAATTAGCAAAATATACAAATTTGGATGTATGACTATTCAAGGCCACAACAATTGAAACTCTAATCAACAATATTGGGCAACGAGAGCGTGATGTGCCATATGCGTTTGTGTCCCCTCCACAATGACCAAGACCAAAAATGCCAATTGACAGGGAGTGGATCCACCTTGGAGATTCGCCATCCCCTCAACAAAAGTAAGCATATCAAGAGCATGCTAATGACTCTCCCCAATAGCAAGAGCAACCTTACTCTACCCCACAGCAAGAGTAAGCTTCCTCTACCCCAACGATGATATTCTGTATCAACCCAGTTAACTAGAATTCACATATTAAGAACACATCTTTGATGCAATGTGTAAATTCAATATAATTGACAATGTAAGAAGGCCTCAAGAAGGAATTGATCTTTGTATTAACTACTCTCGGCATGTATAAAATTTTGTCATGCCAAATGTTAATAAGGCATTTTTGTATCTCCATGTTATAATGATGATCTGTATGATATAGTCAGTAGCACACTAAGAAAACTTACTTCATGGTAATATTTTTACATAAAATGATCTTTCCATTCTCCATGGTACCTATATGTAGAATTCAAAGTAATGT
Organism: Cibotium barometz; assembly: GCF_041138505.1. NCBI lineage: Eukaryota > Viridiplantae > Streptophyta > Polypodiopsida > Cyatheales > Cibotiaceae > Cibotium > Cibotium barometz. The sequence continues at coordinate 25,839,606 of NC_141110.1, forward strand.
ATGTAAGCAATGGCCTATTATAGCTTAATGTTGCAATCTAGACATTTTCAAGGTAGAGAAGCAAGGATGCCCAGGATGTGTGGTTGCCATTTGAAGCAAATAGAAAGAAAAAATGTAAAAAGAAGAAAGAAGTAACATTTATACAACAACATATATGTAAGATTCCTCCCTCCAGCTTTTTGAGATGTAAAGGTATAAGAACCTCCCCTTCAGTCTCTTATAATCATCCCCCTCTTAGAAATGGAAAAAGATATTGTTTTTCCTTGTTTTGGCCTAGAGAGAGAAAATATTCTAGAGAGAGATAATTCAAAATTGAGATATTTCTAGATACAAAATTTCTCCTAATATCTAAGATGAATTCCCCTTAAACAGAAGTTCAAAATGAATTTTCCAATGTGCATTAGGAATTAATTGAATATGTGTATTAGAGACCTTAGCCTAAGGGTCCACATTTTCAAAAAAAAATTAATTAAGGTCGAAATAAGGTTCCAAAGGGCCAATAGGATCAATCCAAGTGTTGGGATGACAAAAATACAACAAATAAAAGAAAATGGCCCAAAAATGAGTAAATGCTCACATAAGATGAAGAGTTGATTGAGTACTGGGTTTATTAGTTAAAAATTGGGATATTTTAAGTAAAATGATGAATTTTTGACACCTTAGTAAGGAGGGAGAGCCCCATCAAGTAGGCTATTTTTTAATCATCATTGCTTGAAATTTTGATTGGGAATTGGGTCTTCAGATGGAAGTACTGCAATTGTGTGGAATCCCTGACTTGCTTGAGGCCTAGATATAATGGTATTTACCTTATAGCTCCAAGGACCGTGATTACCCATATATATCGTGGGTATAATTGCAGCTTATTACCAAGACAATATATACGAGTGAATCTAAGACCTTGAAGTTATAAGCAAAAATACTATCCTGGATAATGATTTCGAATGCTGGTTGATATGATTTTAGAATTCTGGTTGAGAATTGATGAATTGATTTGGATTTTGATTGAAAGATGATACGATGCTCGGTCGTCGAAGATACGCATGCATGTGTTGGGGAAGAAAATGAGTTGGAGTTGTTTTTTGAACATAGGCATTTGAACATAGGCATGGATTTGGTTGATTGGCCTTACTGGTCTTCAACACAACGGATGAGTTTATGGCTATTTTACATGGATCTTGTTGATTGATCTAGCTTATCTTCAATAGAGAGTCCATCTAGATTTTATGTGATTATATTCCTAGGTACTATGGGCTAGGGACTATTGAAAAGGCCCCTGAGTGAGCAGGTGGTGAGCATTCCAGTTGCTGAATGCCATAGGTATGCCAAAGAGGAAATGATTGAAAATTGGACTGGATATTTTGGAGGATTATGATCTAAATACTATGATCTCATTTTAGTTTTTCTTTAAAGACAGTTGAATCTGTGAAAAAGGGTGTGTAAGTGGTGTGACTTTAATTTTGCTTGAAGCGTCGGCTAGGGGGCCTGGGAACTCTTTCCCCTGGTACCTAGGACAAAACATAACCAAATTTCTAATTGGATCCTATCAATATAGTGGTTGGGCGATTGGCTAACCCATGGGATTGGATGGGGTTAGGCAGGACTGATCGATCCCTATAAGTAAAATTCAATTCTGTTCAAGTTATAGTTGAAGTAAATCACGAATAAGCCTTGTTCTATGGAAAAATCAGCAGCTCTGCCTCTTTGACGAGGAAAAAAGCATTGGTCTCTATGATCCAAGTGCAAGTTCCTCCCTTGATCCGGCCATGTGATCCGCAGGTTCGGTTGGAATGAAAAAGGGAAGTTAATGCCTTTGACTACATTAGAATAATTCTCCTAGGGGAATCGTCTATGCTTTTTGGGCGAGGGAAGTTTTTTTACGGGTTTGGTTTTCAAAGAACTGAGGGATTAGTCTCTTGTTCAGACATTCGTGGGCGAGGCCCCGAGTGGGAGGCTCTGCCCTCTGCGCAAGAAGTTGCTACTTCCGCTACTGCTAGCACCCCAGAATTTGATGCGCAAAGGGGGCAGGGATCTTTCAATACAAACCAAAGATAACTCTTGAAATTTTATTATAAATGGAAAGGTTGCAATCATAAGGTGATTCCACAACCTCTTGGATATGTGGTTTTATACAAATAAAGCAATTTTTGGAAGCTTCACTCCTACTTCCAATTTTCCTGCCATCTAACTTAAAATAGAAATCCCTCGGTGTTACTACACATCAATTGGATCTCTTGTCTAAGAAAGACCATTAGGATCAATGGCTTTCTAGATTCACCACTAATGGGTCTCGACCATGTGATTGGATTACAACATCTATGATGGAAGAGTGAGTTCCATCATGCATGTCTTGATCCAAACTATTTTATATGCCTCCCCATAGACGTCATCTTTTGTAATTAAATCGCATGCATAATGTTTTCCTCCCAACAATGAAATACCTAGTCATAAAAATAATCAATGCTATAAATTAACGGATGTAACCCTATAATAGAATTTGCTACAAACACAAACAAACTTTATGTTTTGATTTCACTTGAATGTAACATCTGGCATTGTTACTTTGCATTCAATGGCATATTATTTAGAGGTCCTCTTTACATCCCATCCCTCCCCTAGAAATTGGTTCATCCAATCATTATCAAGGGACCTCACTTGATATGTTAACTTTGTTTTCTTGAAACCCTCACATGATACAAACATCTAATGGAAAGGCGCTAAATGATATAAACCAACTCAAATGGACATCCTTAGAACATGTTGATGGTTTCATTTGCTACATGCATATCTATTCTTATCTTATTCTTGTATGTTGTAATGATGTCTGTGTAAGAATAAACCCATTCTTGGCTAGATAATGGTGGTAGTGGGATAGACTCCAGTCTACCCAACATTATTGTTTGCATTAGCCAAAACATACATGGGATTATAAAAGAAGTTTCCTTGTGGTGGCGTTGCTAAATGACTGGGGGGTTATCATATAGCAATGTGCCTATCTCTATATGGAAGACATTGATTCTTTCCCATTTCGCACTCTATATTCTGCCACTTCTCCACATTTGATGGATATAAAGCTGTATAAGTAGTTAAAAAAAACTATTTTAATTGATTTTAAATGTGAAAGAGACACTACTACATGGTAGCCTAATACCGGCGCTTATACCGACGTCATTGAACGGGGTCTAAAAAAGCCCCGTCATCGGTATAAACGCTGGTATATGCGCCGGAACGACAACGTCGGTATAAGCGTCGGGGAACAATACCGACGCCTATATCGGTGTCTATATCGACGTTCAACCGGTGCCTATATCGACGAGTATACCGGCGTTTATACCGGCTACTATATCGGCACTTATACCGGGGTCTATACCTGTGCCTCTACCGATGTTTTATCGACGTCTATACCGATGACAATACCAACATGTATACCGGCATGTATACCAGCACATATAGCGGTGACTATACCGGCGTCTATACCAGGGAAAATACCGACGCTATAGTAGAATTTTTTTTTAGACAGAATAGTGTTGCCTGGTTGTTGCCTGGCTGCCTGCAATGAACAGGATCAACAACAGCAAACAGACAGCACCATTCTGTCTAAAATAGAGCACAAAAACAACAGTGCTCGTTTTTTTATTTTTCAGATCGATAAACAAGAAATTAAATTAAACATTAATATTCAAGAATCTTTTGATCATATACCATTAGTTTGAAGGTCATCTTACATCATGGTAATGCCTCCCAATTGACGGTCTCTCCCTCTTCTTCAAGCATCTCAAATAAGGCCACAAGGCCATGTTTGTGAGCGTACTCCTCTCGCCTACTTGGTGGGCGATTCATGGCCAACTCCTACACAAACGATTAACAATTATAGCTTTTGGAAATCAACATTTAGCCCACATACATACATTTACATAAATAAAATTGCTACAAATACTTACAAATTCATGGCGCATGGTTTCGTAACCACCACTCCCAAGATGAGAAGCCCCTACTGTTTGGAGTCTTGCCCTTGCCGCCTCTCTTTGTTGTTGAAACCTCTCTGGTGTCTCTGTGAGCTCCTGAGCAATGGCTTCCCACTCCTTGTCATCTAGCCAAATAGGTTTCTCTTTCCCCTCTCTAAATGCATCCCTCGCCTCTGACCTACGATGCCCCATCAAAATGCGAGCTGTATACTGTATCCACTCATTAGAGACGACATTCATAGGGTCAGATGGCTGAAACTCTTACTTTATCTTTGTATTTATATAATTTTTCTTCTCCTTATCTTGCTGATCCCATTTAGTCATGACAGAGTTGTGAAACTGTATAGTGCACAATTGTCGAATGCGTGTCTTCATTGCCTTCCCTGCACTATTCATTATTGGTGCCCCATCCCTAATTGTGTATATCTTGCTGTTGTCATGGTCATGTGCACCCCCAGGGAGTGGAAGGTGAACCTATGGGTGTGCTATCAATAGATGAGAGCGAAGGATGACGCTCACGTGGTGGTGGTGTCACAACATCTGTGGCACTACCACCACAACGACCTCCCCCTGAAGACCTACTACGTGAGCGACGTCTATGTGAAGAGGTGGTAGATCGAGCTGTAAGAGGAGTGGAAGGCTGTGTGGTATGAGGGGTGGGAGTTACTGTCATACCTATACGGGTGTGGGAACTAGCGTCGGGAAGCCAGATGGTGAGGCAGATGTCCCTGCTCCAGAACCCCAATAACTCTGAGCCATGGCTCTCTGCTCTGGAGTCATGGACGAAAGAAAACCATATAACTGCTGGGGACTCATGCCCTCCTGCGGTGTAGGATTAAATGAGAAATCAGGACTGTAGTCGAGCGACGATGAGTCATCACCCATGGCCTGTTGGACAAAAAACCATATGACACACTTGTGCGAAATGAAAATTACACGGAAAACAATGAAAGAACCATATGACAAACATTAACAATGATAAACAACAATGGTAAAACTATATCAACTTGCACCTGCACTAGTGATTATGATGGTAAACATTAACAATGGTAAACAATGAAAGGACCATATGACAAGCATTAACTTTCCTAAACAACAATGGTAAACCATATCACTTTGCACCTTCAATGTCATAAAATCATTACAAATATGTCATAACTATTTGCATAATCATTAAGATACATCATAACACCATATTGGGGAATATGGGAATTTTCCACAAGTTTGGGACACGTGGTCAAAGCATTGGATTTTCCATAACTTGAACACCATTAATCCAAAATTAGCGTTTTATGGCTCTTTAGATGCCATTTTTCAAGTGCTTTCCAATGATAGGTCACATGATAGGGTTTTGAGAAACTTACAAACAAGTTATCCACGTGCCCCTTTTTTAGTATTCAAAAATGGGAATTGGGATATTCCCAAATTCACTAATATGGTGTTTCATTTTAAAAATCATTATCTATTCTATCATCCTCATTAAGATCAGTAGCCCCAAAGAGATCTATGTCTATGTATATTTCAGCATCCTCATCATTAAAAGTCCCTTGATGAAGGATGTCCTCATCATCTATGTCTTCTTCCTCAACATGTTTTTCAGCTTCATTGGTTTGCACCTCTTCATTTGGATCTTGCTCTAGTTGCTCCTCTTCATTTGCTTGCTCCTCTTCATTGTTGATATCGGCTTGTTCTTGTTGCTCTCCACCACCCTGTGAATCCACATCACCCTGTTTGTAGCTCAAATTCTTCAAAAATTTGCTTACTACGGGGGGCGACTTGAACCACAAATAGCCAGCGTGGATCTTTTGGATCCGCTTTAAAGACAACCTGCTCACAATGCTCTGGGCGCACAAAAGTATCTTGCTGATCGGTCCATACCTTTGTGGAGTCCACTTGGATGAGGCCACTCTTGTCTCTACGTACATTTGCATGTGGCCCATTCGTGATTACCTTGAACCACTTCACATCAAAGATAAACAACTCAAAACTTTTGAAGCCAACCTTTAATATATCTTGAATGGTTCCAAAGTAATCAAGCATTCCAGTAATTGTGTTATCATCACTTGCACTTGCATGACTTTCTTGAACAAACTGTGCTGTGACACCACAATCAAAGGTTGCTCTTCTTTGGTCTATTCTTTCTACTCGAAAATGACGTCCATGTGACCAAAACGCCCCATATTTGTGATACTACAAATAGCACATAAAGATTGTTGATGGACAAACAAACACTGAGACATGTAGAGAAAAAAAAGAGAGACATGTAGAACTTAAACACTTACATGCCAATCGCATCCTTTTGTAAGCTCCTCCTCCTCCTCTGTTATACTTAAACCAGCACGTTTGGCTTCTAAAATTGTAGCTTCTAGCCATCTACCTGTGGGAAAGTCCGAAAGAGCTTGCATACCTTCTAGATATGGGAGATTTCTTGTAGTGCGATTCCTTCTGAAACTTAAACGATCTTGTACTCGCTGTCGCTTCATATGTCTCAATCCACTTCTCCATTACATGAGAGTTCAAGATGCAAAATTTGTTGATTTTTTCCCTCAAATTGCTATCCATCTTTCTCTTAATGCCTTGGCCTTGAGGTTCCTCACCAATGACTCGCCTATTAGACTCTTGAGACCATAGTCGAGGTATCTCTGGATCTGAAGAACTTAAATATTCAGTGATGTAAACAAGGGACTCTTGTATCAGCCACCCTTCTGACTACTACCCTCTGGGCGAGCCATTTGACGAACAAATCCCTTTAATGTCTTCATAAACCTCTCCAAAAAGAACATCCATCTTGAATGGACTGTTCCAGCAACTACAACCTCATCTACAACATGAACTAGCAGATGCATCTGGATTGCAGACTGCCTCTATGGAGTTTAAACGCGCTGTCTCCAAAGTGTCTCTCTTTATCTCTTTTGAAGAAATCCAGCACACCAATGTGCCAATCTTATAGATAGTAGCTCTAATGTCTTCAGTGAGGCAATCTTTTATTGCTATGGGTAGCACAAATTGTAGAAACTTGTGCCAATCATGACTCTTGAGGCCACTAAGATCATCATCCTTTGTAAATGCACTTTTCAAGCAATGCATACAACCTGTAGGAGTCCGAAACTCTGAAATTGTCCTCTTGACTTGTTGTTCCTCTATCTTACTAAAAACCCATGGGGCTCTTGGAAGTAGCACCTTTCCATTGGGTCTAGTGCGAGCCCACAACTCTTGCATGCAACCAATCTCTTCCAAGTCGTCCCTTTGGCCTTTAGTCTCCTTTTTTCCTGTCATGGTCTTCCACAGAATGTCAGCTACATTCTTGAAAATATGCATCGAGTCAAGCAAATGGTTTATAAGGAGATCACCCCAATAGGGGAGTTGGTGAAAGATAGAGAGCCTCTTCATCCCAGGACATGCCAAGTTGCCACATTCCTCCCATTTGATCTTCTAATCGCTTGCCTTCTCAGTGCACTTGGAGGAGGTCTTCCTAGATTACCATCCCGCAATTCATGATTTTCTGGAAGATACCTAACATGTCCTTGGTAGACATTCTTTCGTAATGCTTTTGAGTATCTTGAATCAAGTCGAGGACCACATATACAGGACATGCATTGTAACCCGATATAGACAAACCTGAGCATTCTCCATAGCCAGGCCAATCATGCATTATCCACATGAGAATACCTTGCACAGTTGCAAGTCTTTGGCCACTCTGCTACTTTGACATGTCCTTCACTTCAATTCCGTTCCACAAGGTGCGTAACTCATCAATAAGTGGTGCCAAATATACATCCATGTTCTTCACCTTGTACTTTCCTGGAACTATTAATGAGAGCAACAAATGACCTTTCTTTATTGCTAACCATGGTGGAAGATTATAATTCACAAGGCAAACAGGCCATGTGCTCCATGAAGAGCTCCTTAAACCAAAAGGGTTTACACCATCCATTGCTAGGCCAAGACGGAGGTTACGCGGATCTTCCCTAAAAGCTGGCCATTTCTCTTCAATGTATCTCCATGCGGGTGAATCAGCAGGCACACGCATCACTTCATCTGTGGATCGAGTTGTGGCATGCCATGTCTCAAGCTTGCTATAGATTTGCACCTGAACATGCTTTTTATTCTTGGGATGATTGGAAAGTGCCTAAGAACCTTTACCAGGACAGCTTCCCCCTGAACATCTTCTCTATATCTGTTAGAGCCACAATGGGGACATTCTTGCAAATGCTCATATTCATGGCGGAAGAGGCAACGATCATTGCGACAAGCATGAATATTATTGTAATCCATGCCTATGGATTTCAATAACTTCTTGGCATCTGCACGAGATGGAGGCATCTCGTTGCCGGGGGGCAATATCTGGTCTTTCAAAAGCCTGCAAGTATGGCAATATCTGATCGTTACTATTAAGATTTAGTCAAATACAAGTTGAAAATTTATCATTTCAACATTAGGTGTAATCTCCAAAAAAATCCTTACTTGAAGAGTTCAGTGACACTTGTATTAGACCATCCAAAAATTGACTGCAAATTTAGCATCGTAAGAGATGCACGCAATACAGATATGTTGGCACCATTGTATAATGGAAGGCGTGCAAGTTTACGCATGGCCTCTTCCTCTGGTTCATAATTTGACCGTTGAGAATGTCGTGGTTGATGATCTTCATGTTCATGCTCCTCGAAGAGAGCTTCTTGTTGCTCGATGAAGGCATCCAACATTTCCTCCATTGGACCTTCTTCCATTTCCTGACCTTCTTCCATTCCCTCGGGTGCTGTTAATTGAGCTCCATCTGTCACTCCCTCCTTCGATATCCTCATCCTTTGTTGGGGACGAGAATTCATAGGCGCAATGTTATCAAGATGTGGCTGCACACTTGCTCTGTTGTACGATTGAAACCGTAAATTTTGCAAGCGCTCCATTGGAAATATGCCAGCGTCATGAACATGCTGGTTGCAAATCCTTCGTTTTCGAAAGATTTGGTACTTACATCGCCGCATGCATGGACACGCTATTCTCTCTTCAAGATTGAGAGGCTCCATCTAGCACGATAACATGTATATGTAGCTCATTAAATACAAATCATTATGCATTACACAAAGCATTATGTAAACCATAAAACAGGGCTTCTTTTTCCCAACACCGTGAGGGAGATTTTAAAAATAACATTTAAAGCATCAAACGGGCTTCTTTTTCCCAGCCGTTGAGGGAGACTTTAAAAATATTAAAAAAAGCGTCAAACGGGCTTCTTTTCCCCAGCCGTTGAGGGAGATATTTAAAAATAACTTATACATTAGCTTATCTTCTCTCCATACAAAATTAAGAAGGTAATTAGAACAAGGATGGAGAGAGAGGATATCTCTATTCATAAATAGCTATTTATAAAGGCCTTATGTAAAAATCTATATGCATAGCTTCTGCAAATAGAGCCTACACATTGAGCTCTATGCATAAAAGCCTACACCTAAAGCTGAACGCATAGAGCCTTATGCATAAAGCCTATGCATAATGATATATACATAAGCTTATGTGTAATGCATAAAGCCTATGCATAATGATCTATACATAAGCTTATGTGTAATGCTCTATACGTAAGTCTTATGCAAGCTTTATGAATAAGGTTTATGCAATCGTATGCATAGTAAGGCTTGCAAGCCTTAAGTATAAGCTTGCATAATAAGGCTGCAAGACTTATGCATAAGCTCTATGCTATAAGCCATATGCATAAGTCTTATGCATAAGCTCTATGCTATAAGCCTTATGCATTATGCTAACCCTTAATCCCATCACCCAATGGTGTAATAAACATGATCTTATCTTACATGGATAAGAGATCTTACCTTGATAACATATATAAACTCTATGAATAAAGAGAATACCTTATGCATAGAAAAACAGAGCATAAGAAATATATGTTATATGTATAAGAGAGTATAAACATTCAAAAAGCTTATGCTCTCCATCCATGCAAGGCACTCTACATCAAAAAAAGCTTTATGCATAAAAACATAACGCATGTGAAGCCTTATGCATAAAGCTCATCCATAAGATTTATACATAAAACATTATGTATTAAGCTTTATGCATAGATTTTAATTCATGCATTCAGCTAGATTCATATAGCTCTATGCATAAACTCTATGTATAGATCTTGCATAAGCTTACAAGCCCTATGTATAGAGCTTTCAATATCTTACAACCTCTATGTATAAAGCCTATACATAGAGCTTATGCATTAAGCTTACAAGAAGGCTATGCATAGAGCTTTCAACAAGAAGGCTATGCAAGCTCTATGTACAATGTCCATGCAAGCTTTCAAGAAACCTATGCATAGAGATTTTATAAGCTTGCAAACTCTATGCATAAAGCCTATGCATAGAGCTTATGCATAGAGATTTTACAAGCTCGCAAGCTCTATGAATAGAGCTTATGCATAAAGCTTGCAAGAAGGCTATGCATAGAGATTGCAAGCTTATGATAGGTTTTATGCATAGATCTTGGAATAATCCTATGTATAAGCTTGCAAGAACCCTAAACTAACCCTAAACCATAAAACAGGGGTGCAATAATACGTAGAAAAAAGCATAAACAAGGAAAATCGAAAGAGGGTCTACCTCTTTTTTGCGAAGCTGAAGGAGAGGATTGGTGAAAGATTGGTGAAAGAGCTGCAAAACAAAATTTAAACAAAGTAATTAGTAAATTAAACATAAGAATAAGAACTAATACAAAGTAATACAAAACCCTAAAATCTCTATGCATGCATTAGGAGATCTATGCATACATAGAGAGCTCTCAACATGCATAGAGAGCCAAAAAAACACAAAACCCTAAACGTCCTATATCCTAAATTAAAAAGCAAAAGCAAGAGCATATTAGTAAAAGCAAGAGCATATAAGTTAAAGTGGAGAAGGAGAAGAGGAGAAAAGAGGAAAGAAGGAAGGAGATGCTGAAACACATACCTTCTCTAGAATGCCAGGGAAAACAGAGAACAATAAGCTCTCGACTGTAAAAAACTTACGAGCATCGGTATGTGCATCGGTAAAAGCACCGGTATATACCTCGGTATATGCGTCGGTATAAGCAACGGTAATAGCGTCGGTATACCCGTCGGTATACGCGTCGGTATACAAAATTTTGAAATTAGCCCGCCCGACTTGTCTCCTCCAAGATTACGACGGGCATACCGACGTTCGACATTTGCGTCGGTATTTTAACGTCGGTATGCCCTAAAGCTCTAGTAGTGAGATAATCCTATCATTTTGGAAAAAGAGGAATAATAGAAATAGCTTAATCTAGTAGATTAATCATAATTAAGTTTATGATTATGGTTAAATTTATGATTTAATTTCATAATTTAGATTTAAATTTAACAATAGATCTTCTATCATAATTGTATTGCAATGAATTGAAAATTATCAGTAATAGCAAAACGAAGCTATGGCAAAATTTTTAGAAAATAATACATATCTTATTTTTATGCATAATGCTAAAAGAGGACTTCCTACCATATTCTAGGATTGGACATCCTATGCTAAAAGAATGATTTTCATCATATTCATGGGAAACAAAATTTTAGTGTTTATGCATAAATAATTTAATTAAAGAAAAAATAAATTTTTTGTAATTTTATTTTTTATCAGTTTGGCTCCCTTTTTGATCCAGTTTGCACTAAGAGAGAGGAGAGATGAAATATCTGAATTAAAAATTTCAAGAAATGATGATAAAAAAGGTTCCTAATTGATGGGACTCTCTCTCCTTATTATTACTGAGGTGTCAAAAATTCATCATTTTACTTAAAATATCCTAATTTTTAACTAATAAACCTAGTCCTTGGTCCACTCCTCATCTTATGTGAGTATTTACTCATTTTTGGGGGATTTTCTTTTATTCTTTGCATTTTTCTCATCCCAACACTTGGATTAATCCTTTTGGACCTTTGGAACCTTATTTGGACCTTAATCAAAAAAATTTGAAAATTTGGACCCTTAGGCTAAGGTGTGTAATACATATATTCAATTAATTCCTAATGCACATTGGAAAATTCATTTTGAACTTCTGTTTCAGGAAAATTCTTCTTAGATATTAGGGGAATTTTTGTATCTAAAGATATCTCAATTTTGAATTATCTCTCTCTAGAGATTTTCTCTCTCAAGGCTAAAACAGGGTAAAACAAGATCTTTTTCCATTTCTGAGGGGGGGATGATTACAAGAGACTGAAGGGAGAGTTCTTACACCTGTACATCTCAAAAGATAGGGGGGATGATTACAAGAGACTGAAGGGACAGTTCTTACACCTATACATCTCAAAAGATAGGGGGGAGGAATCTTACATCCTACCCCATTTAAAAAACGCGAGATGTCCTCATCTAATCTCTTAGTTCTCTTTCTTCTTCTTTACTTCCAGCGTTACTGCCCTGGAAGTAGATGGCCGAATTGGGAATATCTCTCTTTGACTTCCCCTATTCTGAGGCAGAGGGCTTGCATTACTTTGCATTGAAGCTAAGGGTTGGTTAGGGGGTCTACCTCTGGGGCTTCCTTGATTTTGTCGAGAAGGACCTTGATTACTCTGGAAGGAACGAGCTGGCATCTAGAATCTTGGTCCTTGACTTCCTTGTCCTAAAAACCTTGATCCAAAAGGAGTTGGGCAATCCATACTACGATGACCGTATCCTTGGCAGTTAAAGCATCTAACTTCTTTGTTCAAGGGGGTGGAACTTTTGAAGTTGAATTCCAGGGGATTGTTCCAGAAAAAAGACCTTTCTTCCATTCTGGAATTTCTCGTATCATCCTGAGTTTGACCTTGTTGTCTTTTAGGAGGCGGAAAGTTAGAATCACCTTCCAGAGCTAGGAATCTTTTGAAAAGATGATGGTGCTGGCTTCGGTGGGACCTTGACAACAAAGGCCTTGGCAAAATCCTTCGCCATCTGTACGACTTCAACCATAGAAACTGGCTTGGGATTCTTTACCAGGGTATTCAAAGGTTTGTTCATTCCCCGAATGAACCTAGCCACCATCAGCTGTTCTTCATCCAGCAGTGGTGGCGAGTATTGAGGAGGAGAGCGAACGCCTGGTGGTATTCCTCCATGGTTCGGCTTCCCTGGGTTAGCTCCAAGAATTCATTTATCTTAGTTTCCATGAAGCCGAGAGGACAGAATCTCTTCCTTAGGTAAGCTTTGAGATCATTCCATGTTTGGGTGTTTTGATCCAAGTGGTTTGTCTCACAGTGGTTCCTCCACTCTACCCTGGCTGTTTCTACGATTTTCAGCCGAGCAAGAGCCACCTTACTTTTATCATTGTATCCAGTGACATCAAAGTATTCTTCCATGGCTTCGATCCACTTCTCTACTATTTCTCCCAAGTGTTCCCCTTCACCTTTCAAAGGTTAACTTAAAGGTCAAGACTGAGATCTATGAAGAGCTTTGCAAATAATTCTGGGGTTTGGTCAACCCTCATAGAATCCTGGGATAAAGATCCCTTCTATAAGAAGAACATACAGAACTTAATATCAGAAAATAGTTCATTCATATCCTTAACACAATAATGGTCCATCAAACCAATAATTTCATCTGAACACTTCCCACGGAAATTTTAGTTATTTAGGTTCTCAATTTGTCATTCTTCATGCTGAAAGCCATAATCGTCCTCCAAGTTACTAACATCATCACTGGGATTCTCTCCATTCATCCTCATTGTGGCTTTATTCAACTTATCTTCTTTCAACCAGAATTCAAAAATCATCATCTTTCAATCAGAATCCAAATAAATTAATTAATTCTCAACCAGAATTCTAAAATCATATCAACTAGCATTTGAATTCATCATCTGGGATAGAATTTTTTGCTTATAACTTCAAGGTCTTAGATTAACTCATATATATTGTCAGTAAAGAGCTACAGTTATACCCACGGTATATACGGGTAGTCACAGTCCTTGGAGTTATAAGGTAAATAGCATCATATCTAGGCCTTAAGCAGATTAGAAATTCCATACAATTGCGGTACTTCTATCTAAAAACCCAATTCCCAATTTATGAATCTTCATTCTGAATATCAATTTGTATGAATTTCATCACACAATTACAATCTTTTACTAGTAACTCATAAATTTTTGAAATTTCTTGTTTCTTGGTTGATCGATTTCAACCAATTTGCTCTGATACCAGCTAAAATATCCTTGCCCCCTTTGCGCATCAAATTCTAGGGTGCTAACAATAGAAGTAACAACTTCTTGCGCAGGAGGGCAGAGCCTCCCATCGGGACCTCGCCCACCACAAATGTCCGGACAAGAGACTAATCCCTCAGTTCTTCAAAAAACCGAACCCAGAAAAAACTTCCCTCGCCCAGAAAGCATAGGCGATTCCTCTAGGACAATTATTCTAATGTAGTCAAAGGCCTTAACTTTCCTTTTTCATTCCAACCAAACCCGCGGATCACATGGCTGGATCAAGGGAGGAACTTGCACTTGGATTATAGAGACCGACGCTTTTTTCCTCATCAAAAAAGAGGCACAGCCATTGATTCTTTTCCATAGAACAAGGATTATCCGTGATTTACTTTAACTATCAAAACTTGAACAAAATTGAATTTTAATTATAGGGATCCATTAGTCGAACCTAACCCCATGCAGTCCCATGGGTTAGCCAACCACCCTACCACTATATATTGATAGGATCCATTATGAAAATTTGGTTATGTTTTTTCCCAGGTACTAGGGAAAAGAGTTCCCAAGCCCCCTAGCCAAAACTCATGCAAAATACAATTTAGACACACCACTTATGCACCCAATGTGAAATTGCCTTTTATTTACAAATTCAGCTATCTTTAAAGTAGACTTGAAATGAAACCATAGTATTTCGAATCATAATCCTCTAAAATATCCAGATCCAATTTCTAACTTTTCACTTTCCAACCATAAAATCCAATTTCAGTCATTCCTTCCTCCAGCGAACCTATGGCATCATCGACAACCAGAGCACTCACCACCTGCTCACTCAGGGGCCTTTAGTCCCTGGGGGATAGCACCTAGGAATATAATCGCATAAAAACCATATGGACTCTCAGTCAGAGATCAGCAAGATCCACCAGAAATATCCATGTAAAAGAGCTATGAGCTCATTTGTTGAAGACCAGCACGGCCAATCAACCAGATCCATGCCCGTGTTCAGAAAACAACTCCAACTCATTTTCTTCCTAGATGCGTGCATGGGTATCCTAGGCAGCTGTAAGATTCCTTCCTCCATCTTTTGAGGTGTAAAGGTGTAAGAACCTCCCCTTTTGTTCTTGTAATTATTCCCTTCTCTGAAATAAAAGAAAGATCTTGTTTTACCCTATTTTGGCTTAGGAAGAGAAAATGTCTAGAGAGAGGTAATCCAAAATTGAGATATTTTGGATATAAAAATCCTCCTAGTGTCTAAAATGATTTCCCCTGAAATAGAAGTTCAAAAAGAACTTTCCAATGTGCATTTGGAATTAATTGAAAATGTGTATAAAGGACCTTAGCCTAAGGGTCAAGATTTTCTAAAAATTTTGGATTATGGTCTAATTAAGGTTCCTATGAGCCAATAAGATTAATCCAAGTCTTTGTATGAGATAAATCCAAAGAATAAAAGAAAATACCCAAAAATGAGTAAATGCTCACATAAGATGAAGATTTGACTGAGTACAAGATTTATTAGTTAAAAACTATGAGATATTACTAAAAAAATGAGATATTTTGGAGGAATGATGAATTTTTGACGCCTTGGTAAGGAAGGGGAGACCTTTAAGGTAGGTGCGTATTTCACACATGAGGATGAGTTATTAATTCAAAACAATTGTGATATTTTTATCTCTCCTCCCTCTTGGATCAAACCAAATAAAAAAGGGAGCTAAACTGGTCCAAATCTTGTCCAAATTTAGCCAAACTGAAGCTGGAAAATTCTAGAACTTAGTTGGAAGATCCATGCCCGAGTTCAGAAAACAACTCTAATACCTTGTTCCATTTTTCTTCCCCGACGCATGCGTGGGTATCTTCGGTGACCCAAAGCGCGAGCACCGTATGGTCAGCACCCTCTAGGCTCCTTTGCAGGTCACCTAGCACTTCACTCATAGGCCGCTTCCTTGGTCCCTCATCCACCGTACTGGAAGCTCACCATTTAAATCGAACCGAGGCTGGTCAAGACCTCAGTGAACCTTGCTACACGAGACATCGTCCATTGACTCTCCGTCAGCTGTTGCAACTTTATCACTTAGGTCTCCATGACCTCATTCACAAGATGATCAAAGTGCTCCAGCATTCTTGACAAAAAATAGTCATTTAAAAATAGGTTTCATAAATACAGTTTCTAACAAACTCTCATCTTTCCACATTGTTCCAAGTCATTTCTTGTTATTCCACATTCTTCTACATCAATTCACATTGCTTATTCCACATCCAGTCATATGTATTCCCATTGTCCATCCATTCTCATCTAATCACATCATATTAGATCCACATCACATCACATCCATTCACATCTCATTACATCACATCCATTCACATCTCATTACATCACATTCACATCTCACCACATCTCACCTCATCCACTCACATCCATTCACATCCATCACACCCATTCACATCCCACATTCATTCACATGCATATCTATCACATCACATCTCTATCTCATCCATTTACATCACATCACATCCTTTCACATATCATCACATCTCATTCTCATCCATTTATATCACATCACATCCTTTCACATATCATCACATCTCATTCTCATCCATTTATATCACATCACATCCTTTCACATTATATCATTCACATCTCATCACATCCACATCAACATCAAAAACTCTTCCACACATGTGAAAGAGGCGCCTACCTCAAGAGTGCCCCTTTCCTTACACCAAGGTGTCAGAAATGCATCATTATTCCTAAAATATCTCATTTTTTTAGTAATATCTCATAATTTTTAACTAATACACCTTGTACTCAGTCAACTCTTCATCTTATGTGAGCATTTACTCATTTTTGGGTATTTTCTTTTATTCTCTAGATTTATCTCATCCCAACACTTGGTGGATAAATCCAATTGGCCGTTGGAACCTTAATTAGTCCATAATCCAAAAGGTCCCTTATACTATTTTTTGTTAATTCCTAATGCACATTAGAAAGTTCATTTTGAACTTCTGTTTTAGGGGGAATCATTTTAGACACTAGGAGGATTTTTATATCCAAAGATATCTCAATTTTGGATTATCTCTCTCTAGGCCTAAACAAGGTAAAACAAGATCTTTCTTTTATTTTAGATAGGGGAATAATTACAAGAAGAGAAGGGGAGGTACTTACACCTTTACATCTCAAATGTTGGAGGGAGGAATCTTACATTTTCAGTCTGATGTCCCTTCTCCAAATGACATGCTCGCTAGAGGTTCTCTATTAAGAGGGATTTTAATTTCTCAACGTAGGCTCAGGAGGAGAAAGGGCCAAGTGTTGACACAGAGATGCCGAAGAAGAAGAAGAAGAAGCAGTAGCAAGTTTTAGCACTGGCATGAAGGACAAGAAGGAGGAAATTGATGAGAGCAATGATCTTGCCTTAATTGATAATGAGAGACTTTTTGATTTTGTTTATAACGCTGGAGCTATTGATGAATTTCACATAATTGCTAAGATGTTTAACAAGCCTTTGTGAGTAGAGTCAATTTTGGCCCAGCATGCAAATTACCTATCAAAACAAAGGGACGGTTTCAAAAAAGCACTATCTAAAGAAAGGTTGCTGTGCTAAGGGATCAAGCTTATTTGCACTTGCTGGATTGTGCAATAAGCAAGAAAGAAAATAATTTTTTATACAAGAAGCACGAACAACTCCCATCTTCCTACAAGTCTACTTGGTGTACCACGTGTCAAAAATTCTGGACACGGAATCACCTGCCTCTATAGCTGTCCATCTAGTAGCCTTGGAAATACCACGAGCCTGGGGCACCACCAGCACACTGGCTGGAACACTTCTCACACAATTCACCACACCACCCACACCAAAAAAAAACAGCACAATGACCCTCTTCAAACCACAACAGTCTGATCATCACGAGAGAGAGAGAGAGAGAGAAAGTAGCGCCCCGCAAAACTTCACAGCTCTGCTCACTACTAGCAGCAGTAATACTAGCAAAAAAAACACTCTGAGAAAAGTCCACACAACTGCAGCAATCCTGTATTTACAATAGCCACGACCACCCTCTTGCAGAGCCGCTCATTTGGTCATGGCATAGAAAAAAGCTAAGAAAACACACCATCTTTCAGCTGGCAGCTTGACAAAGCTGTTAACACACCATTGCTGCGCTACTAGCAGTAACCTCAACCAGGTACACACCTCTCAAACTGTTGAGATTCAAGCTCGATGTCAGTGTGAGCTAGCTATTCTATGTGCTGGCAGATTAGGTAGGAACATGTGTGAGACATAAATGACCGCGTGTCCAGCTGGTCATAGTGTGTGGACATTAGCTAGGGTTAGTAGAGTGTGGACACAACTCATTGTGTGTTGTGTGGATTATGGATTAGTGCATTATGCTTTGTGTGAGAGTGGACATGGCTTCCCTCTATGGTTAGGGTTTGCAATATACATTAGGGTTTGCTCCTGTGTGTGTCTCTCCTCCCCCTCTACCGTTCTTTCAACATGGTATCAGAGCCTTGTGCTGTTTATTAGGGTTTATGAGTGAGTGAGTGAAGAGGGAGAAGAAGAAGCTGTGAAGAGAAGCTGTGAAGCTTGCCATTGGAGCTGTGAAGCTTGGAGCACACCAAATACTATCAGATCTGAAAGCTTGGCCTATCGGGTAAGGTCTTCTAAACATCCTTGAGCGGATTGCAGGTGAAACAGGCAAAAGCAAAGCAAAATAGAGCAAATCAAAGCAAAGCAAAATTTTGGTTTTTGAAGCTTTCCATTAAAGCTTGGGAATATTGATGTATGGTGGAAATACATGTAAATCTGGCAAAGCAAACATGTATCTGACAATGAGAGATGTAATGGCAACTCTTATGCAAGCCCTATTGTGATTTTGGAGCAATTTGAATGCATTTCAAAGTGTGAAAATCTTTGGTTTTTGAGCTCTCACAAAACAGAGAAAGAGGAGTCAAAAATTGAAGCATTTGGAACACATTTTTTGGTAAAAATCAAAGCATTGATGGGTCACACACATGCCTAGGTGTCTTGGGGACTTATAACCATCTTCAATTAGCATCACAACAACTCCCAAACCCCTCATTTGCAGGCGGCGTAGCTCAAACAGAGGAAACAGAGTAGTTTTCTGGTTTTTTGACTACGAGGAGATCGATTTCTCATTGGTTGCTTGATATCTTCCACAATTTCTTTAGCAATTGGATGCTTTACACTTTGGAGAAGAGGGCTATGTGATTTTTTTGGTCAATGATGCCTAATTGAGCTGGGAATGAGCTGATTAAAATAGGCTGTCCACTGGTTGCAGAGAAACAGAGCATTTTTAATTGAGCAATTAATCCTTGGTGTTTTACAATTGGACAAATTCCTCTTACATGGAGTTGATGGACACTAATGCTAAGCTAATGAATGCCTTGCCCAATTTGGACAAATATTGAAGGAATTAGAGCAAATTTTCTACTAGTTTTTCTGGTTTTTCCAAAAACAGAGAAAGGGGTTTTCAAAAATTGATATGTACACATGTCAGATGGTGTGGATACTCAACATTGAGGTTGATTAGGTGTCAATGCAAGTTGCCCATACTTGATTGCACCATTACATTGTGATTTGGAGCCTTGGAAGGCGTGTCAATTCAGGGTATCCCGGACTGCGTGAGACAGTTCATCTTGGATGATTACAAGTTGATTTTCTACATCAAATTTGGAGTTTGTTGGCTACCTTGGAGTATCTGGAACATTCATTGGAGTGTGGTTGAGCTGAGGAAGGCTCATTTACAGGTTTGAAGTGTGCGGAAGGTGTATGCATTGAGCAAACATGTCGGATAATCTAGTTCAGATTGTTGGCTGGATAGGAAGAACTTCCAGGCATGGAAGTACAGGATAAAGAGTTTCTTGAAAGGGAAAGGATTTTGGAATCTCATTACAGGTGCTGAGCCTGAGCCTGAGCTACCTCGACAACCTACACAGCAGCAGCTTATTGCTCATAAGCAATGGTCAGAGAGAGCATTCAAAGTACTACATTATCTGTCTATATGCATTTCTGATGCTATGCTCATACACATTCAGGATGCTGAGAATCCCAAAGATGCATGGGATACTTTGGTCAAGATGTTTGAAATACAGATACGAGTGCTCGCAAGTCTCAATTGCGACAGCAAATACACAATGTGAAAAGGAATAAAAGGAGCATACATGATTATGTGCAAGAAATCAAGAAGTTTGCAGATGCATTGGCCACAATAAATGCCCCCATGCCTGATGATGATTTGGTGGATATTACCTTGCGTGGTCTTGGCAAGGAATACAAATCCTTTGATACATCTATCTCAGTGAGGAGTACAGGTCTACCCGACTTCGATGAGTTGGTTTCACTCTTGTTGGTTGAGGAAATCAAGCTCAGTGATTCATTTTTGGATGCATCTACTAGCCATGATGATGGCAGAAATCAGGCTTTCTACTCGCAGAGAGGTTTTAGAGGCAGGGGGAGATTCGCATCACGTGGACGTGGTGGTAATGGTCGTGGATGGCAGGATAGGCCTCCACAACAGAATTTTCAGCCCACATATGGTGCTCGAGGTGGTCGTGGATATGCACCTCAGAGAGGCAGAGGTAACCCCCGTGGTCGAGGACGTTGGCAAGGCCAACAAAATTCAATGCAAGATGTGGAATGCCATTATTGTGGCAAATATGGTCATATGGCGAGAGATTGTTTCCGCAAACAGAATGATTTGAGAGGGGGAAGAGCACAACATGGTGGTCATTATGGTGGAAACTATGCACAACATGGTGGTAACTATGTATCAAGTAGCAATGATGGAATTGCAAATCATTTGTTTGCCATGAAGCATGTTGTGGGTTCTATGACAACAAATGCTAAGAATGATGATACATGGTATATGGACTCAGGAGCATCAAACCATATGACATGTCATGGTGAATGGTTTGAGCATATGAAGCCTATGGAAGTAAAAGGCTATGTGGAAACAGGTGATGATACCCAGCATGTCATTACACATGTTGGAAGTGTACCATTGGTCATGCACAATGGTCAGACAAAGTCTATGTCAGATGTGCTGTATGTGCCTTTGATCACTAAAAGCTTGGCCTCAGCAGTTGGTCAAATGGTGGAACAGGGATTACAGGTTCGTTTCAACGGGCATGGATGCTTCGTTGAAGATTTCAAACATGGATGTAGAGTGATTGCTAAAGGCAAGAAAGAAGGAAGATTGTTTAAGCTGGATGCTGGAATTCCTGAGCTAAAATCAGCCATGTTCTCAAAGAGCAGAAATGTGGTACAGGACATTGATATGTGGCACAAGAGGATTGGCCATGTCAATATACAGAGATTAAAGAACATGCAAACAAGAGGCATAGTCAATGGATTGCCTAGGTTCAAATATGATGGACATATGCATGTTTGTGAAGCCTGTCAGTTTGGGAAGCAGGCAAGGTTGAGGTTTCCTAGAGAAGGAAATATGAGTAACAAGCCACTTGAGATAGTACACAGTGATGTACGGGGTCCTGCACAAAACCCATCTATCAAAGGCAGTTTATACTATGTTACATTCATAGATGATTTTAGCAGGATGACATGGATATACTTTCTCAAAGAGAAGAGTGAAGTGTTGGAAAAGTTCATGGATTTCAAAGCTTTTGCAGAAAAGCAATATGGCTGTTGGATTAAATGTCTGAGGACAGATGGAGGTGGTGTACACCTCAAAAGCTTTTGAGCATTTCTTGAGGAAGCATGGAATAAGAAGACAATTGACTTGCAGGTATACACCTCAGTAGAATGGTGTGGCTGAGAGAAAGAATAGAGTCATATGTGAAGTGGCAAGGGCGATGCTCAATGAAAAGAGCATGCCAGATTACTATTGGGCAGAAGCATGTGCTACTGCAGTATACATATTGAACAAAACACCTACAGCAGTCATTCATGGAAGCACGCCAGAGATGCGGCTCACAGGTTACAGGCCAGACATTGGACATCTTAAAGTTTTTGGATGCATAGCTTATGTACATGTGCCTGATGAAAGAAGAAGGAAGTTGGATCCTAAAGCAGAGAAATGTGTATTTGTTGGATATGCACAGGATCGAAAGGCATACAAATGTTATGACCCTCAAACTAGACAAGTAGTCATCTCACGAGATGTGGTGTTTGATGAGCTCGCTAGTTGGTACAAAGCAAAAGATGAGGGAGTCATTGAGTCACTTGAGGCAGATGTGCCTGTGAACTTGCCATCACAAGCAAGTTCTAGTTCTACTTCTATGTCTGGGCCAGCAGAGCAGAAGCTGAGAGTAGCAGTGTACGTCCATGGTCAGGACATTTGAGGCATGAGAGTGTGAGCACTAGGAGTAGTGCTATGGATAAAGATAAAAAGAAAGTCGAAGGAATTGGAATCACAGGTTATGAGTCATCTAGTTCTGAGAGTTTGGATGAGGAGCTTGGCATACCTGTTTTACGCACACCTCTGGTGCTAGCCAGGACAGATATGTGCCACCACATGCTAGAGTTACATGTGTACAGAGTGACCCGCAGGCATTGCGGAGATCCCAGAGAGTCAGATATCATGTTGACAGATTGACATATAGAGATTTTGCTTTGCACTATGCATATATGACATCTATGGTGAAGCATGTGGAACCTACATGCTATGCAGAGGCTGTTGGAGAGCATGTATGGGAAAAAGCAATGGATGTTGAGATGGACGCATTGGTCCATAATGATACATGGGACTTGGTTGCACTACCAAAGGACAAGAATGTTATTGGATGTAAATGGGTTTACAAAGTGAAGTGCAAATCTGATGGTTCTATTGAAAGACATAAAGCAAGATTGGTAGCAAAGGGTTATGCACAGACCCAAGGATTGGATTATGATGAGACGTTTAGTCCAGTGGCTAAGATGGGCACAGTGAGAGCAGTCATTGCTATGGCTGCAACTAATGGCTGGGAAATGCATCCGATGGATGTCAAGAATGCATTTCTGAATGGAGATCTACAAGAGGAAGTATACATGGCACAGCCAGAAGGGTATGTACACCCTAGATATCCCACTCACGTATGCAGGTTGAAAAAGGCATTGTATGGTCTAAAGCAAGCACCTTGTGCTTGGAGTGATAAGATGAGCAGATATCTTATCTCACTTGGTTTTCAGATTTCTACAGCAGATTCTTCACTCTATGTGAAGAAGACACAGCATGGGATTGTTTTACTAGTCATCTATGTGGATGATTTGATTATCACAGGTGATCATGGTGCAGATGTGATGCATGTCAAGAAAGCTTTGAGTGGGAAATTTGACATGAAAGATCTTGGTGAGTTGAGATATTTCCTTGGCATTGAAGTGGTGAAAGATCATGCAGGTACTTGGTTAGTACAGCGCCAATATGCATTGGATATGTTGGCAAAGTATGGCATGACAGGGTGTAAGCCTATGAGTACACCATTGGAGCAAAATGTGAAGTTGCGGGCTGATTATAGCGAGGAATTGGATGATCCTTCTATGTACAGGAAGATGGTTGGTAGTCTCATATATATGACTATCACACGCCCGGATTTGAGTTATGCTGTGGGGCTAGTCAGCCAGTTTATGCAGAGCCCCAGGAAACCACATTTGGATGCAGTGAGACGCAACATGAGATATGTGAAGACCACATCACATTATGGTCTATTTTATGAGAGTGGTAAAAGCTTGGACATACATGGCTACACAGATGCTGATTGGGCAGGTAGCGCATATGACAGGAGGTCTACTAGTGGATATGCTTTTACACTTGGAAGTGCTGTGGTGAGTTGGAGTAGCAAAAAAGCAACCTACAGTTGCTTTATCCAGTACAGAGGCTGAGTACAGAGGTGCAGCCATTGCTACTTGTGAGGCTATATGGTTAAAGAGTCTCTTGACAGATTTATGTGAGCCTATTGATGGCAAAGTTGTCATTCATTGTGACAACATGAGCAGTATACAGTTGGCAAAGAATCCAGTGTTTCATGCGAGGACCAAACACATAGAGGTCCATTATCACTTTGTCATAGAAAAGGTGCTGGATGGTACAGTTGATCTTCACTATGTGAAGACTGATGACAGACATCTTTACGAAGCCACTTAGCAAGGAGAAGTTTGAGTACTTCTGGACTATGTTGGGAGTACATGGGATGAGCTTGAGGGGGAGTGTTGAGAGTCTTGATATCCCAAGCTCATCTACATCTTCATCGGCAGTACATCATGAGCTTGAGAGGGGCTGTTGAGATTCAAGCTCGATGTCAGTGTGAGCCAGCTATGCTATGTGCTGGCAGATTAGGTAGGAACATGTGTGAGACATAAATGACCGCGTGTCCAGCTGGTCATAGTGTGTGGACATTAACTAGGGTTAGTAGAGTGTGGACACAACTCATTGTGTGTTGTGTGGATTATGGATTAGTGCATTATGCTTTGTGTGAGAGTGGACATGGCTTCCCTCTATGGTTAGGGTTTGTAATATACATTAGGGTTTGCTCCTGTGTGTGTCTCTCCTCCCCCTCTACCGTTCTTTCAACACAAACTCCCTCTGGCGTCACTCCGTCAACCTTCAGCAGCTCCAGCGCAACAAGGCCCTTACAAGAAAACCTTGAAAACCCACGAACCAAACTGGATGAGGTCTCTGGTGCGCTATCAGCAACAGCACCAAACACACAAACCCTGGTTGCGGCAGCAATACTCTCTCTCACCTTCGCCACCAGCCGCGCCGCCCAGCGATAAAGCAAAACCAAGCAATACCTCTGAACTCCCCGTTAGCAGAAGCAGCAACCCCAACATGGTACACACACATAAAAGGCTCTGTCTATCATCGCCACTAGCTCTGCAGAAGAGCAGTCCACCAAAACCCAACCAGGATCACCCTGGCCCTCAACTACTGCAGCGATCATGTACATGAGCTACGCTATCACGTTCATCCTTTCTTGCAGAGCCGCCACAAGTACTCTTTTAGCTGCAGGTTCTCTGTCAGCTACACCATCAAAAAACCAGCATGGTCACTACTACAGGCGGTGGGATACCCTCACACTAAAGCACCTTCTCTCTGCGCTTCCACGTTCATCCTTTCAAGCCGCCATGAGGCATCCATTTCAACTGCTTGAGCTCCTGCCAAACGTCATTGGGATCTTCTCTTCTCTGAAACTTCTTTGAAAGGGCTTCTCTCAAGTTTTCCACCATCGTCATTCGAGATGGGCTACTAATCGCTTCTTTTGCTTCAAACCCTCGAAGCCATGTACCCGCTGTGCCCTTCAAAAAGATCTGGAAGAGCCTTAAAATTTGATCTGGATTATCCACATGGTTGGTAATACATGCCAACCCCATGTTTTCCAGGAAATCCTCTACATCCTCATTCTTATCATCGTGAAATTCGGCATAAGAAAACGCCATAACTGAAGGAACCTGAGGAAAGTCCTCAGTGGGGGCACCAAAAAGCTGTCGGAAATTCTGGACACGGAATCACCTGCCTCTATAGCTGTTCCATCCAACAGCCTTGGAAATACCATGAGCCTGGGGCACCACCAGCACACTGGCTGGAACACTTCTCACACAATTCACCACACCACCCACACCAGAAAAAATAGCACAATGACCCTCTTCAAAACCACAACAGTCTGATCATAAGAGAGAGAGAAAGCAGCGCCCTGCAAAACTTCACATCTTTGCTCGCCCGCTACCAGCAGAGCAGCAATACTAGCAAAAAAAACACTCTGAGAAAAGTCCACACAACTGTAGCAATCATGTATTTACAATAGCCACGACCACCCTCCTGTAGAGCCGCTCATTCGCTCATGGCATAGAAAAAAGCTAAGAAAACACACCATCTTTCAACTGGCGGCTTGACAAAGCAACACACCACTGCTGCGCTACTAGCAGCAACCTCAACCAGGTACACACCTCTCAAACTCCCTCTAGCGTCACTCCGTCAACCTTTAGCAGCTCCAGCGACAAGGCCCTTATAAGAAAACCTTGAAAACTCCCACGAGCCAAACCAGCTGAGGTCTCTGGGTGCGCTATCAGCAAACAGTACCAAACACACAAACCCTAGTTACGACGGCAATACTCTCTCTCACCTTTGCCACCAGCCCCGCCAGCGATAAAGCAAAACCAAGCAATACCTCTGAACTCCCCGTTAGCAAAAGCAGCAACCCCAACACGGTACACACACGTAAAAGGCTCTGTCTGTCGCGTCGCCAGCCACCAGCTGCTGCTGCAGCAGTCCACCAAAACCCAACCAGGATCACCCTGGCCCTCAACTATTGCAGCGATCATGTACATGAGCTGTGCTATCACGTTCATCCTTTCCTGCAGAGCCGCCACAGGTACTCTTTTCGCTGCAGGTTCTCTATCAGCTACACCATCAAAAAAACCAGCATGGTCACTGCAGGTGGTGGGATACCCTCACACTAAATCTTCTCAAAACACCTTCTCTTTGCACTTCCACGTTCATCCTTTCCAGCCGCCATGAGGCATCCATGTGCTTTCTAATTTTAGCCCAAGAATCTTTTGCTATGACTTGCAACCATATTTATTACCTCACACTTGGTATACATGTCCACTAAGAGCACCGCATTCCGCGTACATGATCACTAGAGCATATGAGCACTTTCCAAGCATCCCCTTGGCACAATATCATTGCTAGTGCCTCTTGCAAGACCTTTGTTCCGGGTACAGACCACCATAAGTGAGGCCACAAAGGCATCTATTTGAGACTTTGATAAGGTAGCACCATGTTATGGGTCTCCTATAAATACTTGACTTCTGAGCTCTTCAATAACCCAAGATGGAGTATTCCTGCTATCCATCCACTTCAGGCCATCCTCCTCATTTTCCAAATGTCCTGCCAAGATTTCACTTATACCACATGCATCCCGGGAGAATCCAGACCATAAATAAGCCCTTGCCATACAGGAGGGCAATGTCCACAAATAGAGCCTCTGGGCATCCTTTCAAAGCAACCTTTGCCGGCTAAAAGGAACAGAGAAATCACCAACTATTTACACTGTACACGTCGGGGGGCTAAAAGCTCGCACTTCATGTGCCAAAGAATCTCCATCCATCCCATGCTAGGAGGGTTTCCTTTGGCAAAAAATGCCCAACACCATGCACATGAGTTGCTGCAGGTTGCTATGAGCCATTGGGATTCCTCTGCTACTTGCACTGCCTCTATAAAGAGAATCCTGAAAGGGGTGAAGAATTGCTCTATGAAGGTACTATTGAAGATGAGATCCCCCAAGAAGATGAGTTACCTTCTCAAGAGGCAAAAGTCGAGGGGGAGATACAATTAGTACAAGAGGAAGAGGAGGCCAAGTCTATGGATATTGTTGCTCTTAAGACGTGTACAATACAGAGACCTTTGGATGTAGATCTCTAAAAAGTGGACTAATGTGGTCTAATATTGCCAATGTACTGCCAGAATTCATTGTGGATAACAAACGTTATGTACTCTTATGTGACATTCAAAATATTTTCAGTCTTAGGGAAGATTTTTCTCTATGTGCTATTGCCAAATTTCAGGAAGAGAGCAGTGGTTTTGTCTCAGAAGGATGACAGTAGTGATGACTTAGCGTTGGAGGAAAATTACAATAGTAAAGAGTGTCTCAGCATATGTTTGGGCAAAGCACAGAAGTTCAAAGATGATGGCTTTGTGCCAAATGATAGGACCTTGATGGAGCTTTAGGCCAAATATGGATATGATAGGTTGAATGACTCCACAAAGGAGTGGATGAACAGAGTAGTAGAAGATAGCAAAAGTTCTATTAACCTTTGGCAAGATCAATTGTTTGTGACAGATGAGACTGAGGTTCTCTCTCTCTCTCTCTCTCTCTCTCTCTCTCTCTCTCTCTCTCTCTCTCTCTCTCTCTCTCTCTCTCATGGGCCATTTCAACATTTAGGAGATGTTAATATATCTTTCTTCTTTTTTCCTATGTGTGTGTGTGTGTGTGTGTGTGTGTGTGAAGAAGTGATATGTAGATTTATGTTTCCTTTTTTATTTTCTTTTGCAAAGTACGTTTGAAGTCAATGATGAATTCTTGCAGTGGCATAAAAGGGAGTACTATGGCTGAGACGCAGCTCTCTCTCACTACCTACCCAAATTGTCTAAAGGCAAAGATGATAATCTACCACAATGCTATGAGCCAAGAAGGGAGAGTTACAAAATTTTTATTCAAGACTCGCAGCTAGAGGTCAAACTCTTTGCCTTAAGATCCCCAACTGATTCTAAGGTTCCATATAGTCTGGTCAACCCAACAGAATCCTGGGATAAGATCCCTTCATATAGAACTCATTATCAGATAAAAATTCATTCAAAACATATCATTCATATCCTTAACACATTAATGGTCTATTATACCAAAAATTCCATTTGAACGTTCCTCCATGAGAATTTCAGTTATGCAGGTTTTTAATTTGTCATCCCTTAACTTGATTCACTGGGTCAAGT
The DNA here is from genome assembly GCF_041138505.1 of Cibotium barometz. Taxonomy (NCBI): domain Eukaryota; kingdom Viridiplantae; phylum Streptophyta; class Polypodiopsida; order Cyatheales; family Cibotiaceae; genus Cibotium; species Cibotium barometz. The sequence continues at coordinate 25,868,141 of NC_141110.1, forward strand.
GTTAACAGCAGCAATCTATCAGCACAATCCACTAATCTCATAGTGATTTGTTGAAGTCCTTATCACCATTCTAGTTATTAACATCATTACTAGGATTTGTCCCATTCATCCTCATTGTGGTTTTGTTCAACTTATTTTCTTTCAACTAGAATTCAGGAATCATCATCTTTCAATCAGAATCGAAATCAACTCATCAATTCTCAACCAGAATTTTAAAATCATATCAACCAACATTCGAATTCATCATCTGGATAGCATTTTTGCTTATAATTTTAAGGTCTTAGATTTACTCATATATACTACCAATAAAGAGCTGCAGTTATACCCCTGGTATATATGTGTAGTCATGGTGGTCCTTGGAATTATAAGGTAAATACCATCATGTCTAGGTTTCAAGCACGTTAGAGATTCCATACAATTGCGGTACTTCCATCTGAAGACCCAATTACCAATTTATGAAATTCATTCTGAATATCAATTTGTATGAATTGCATCACACAATTACAACCTTTTACTACTACATAAATTTTTGACATTTTTGGCTTCTCGGTTGATCCACTTTAGCCAATTCACTTTGATACCAGCTGAAAGATCCTTGCCCCCTTGTGCAACAAATTCAGGGGTGCTAGCAGCGGAAGTAGCACTTCTTGCATGGGGCAAGGTTCCTCACTCGGGGCCTCGCTCCCCATGGATATCCGCACAAGAGACTAATCCCTCGGTTCTTCCAAAACCGACCTCGAAAAAACTTTCCCCGCTCGAAAAGTACGGGCGATCCCTTCAGGATATTTTTACTCTAACGTAGTCAATAGCCTTAACTAACTGAACTAATCTGACCGAACCCATAAGTCCCGAGGTCAGATCAAGGAGACCAATGCTTTTTTCCTCACTGAGAGGCACAACCGTTGATTCTTTTCCATAGAACAATTTCTATCCGGGATTTACTTCATCTATTGTACCATAACAGAATTGAGTCTCATTTTATGGATCCATCAGTCCAGCCAAACCCCATCCAATCCCATGGGTTAGCCAGCCGCCCAACCACTATAGTGATGGGATCCAATTAGGAATTTGGTTAGGTTTTGTCCCGGGTACGAGGGAAAAGAATTCCCAGGTCCCCTAGCCTACGCGTCATGCAAACTTCAAGATAGTCACACCACTTACACACCCAATATGCTTGTTTCACAGATTCAGCTTTTAAAACAATCTTTTATTGAAACCATAGTATCACTAATCATAATCCTCCAAAATATTCGGTTGATTTCTGATTTCCAATCATTCCTTCATCGGTGTACCTATGGCAACATTGGTAAACCAGAACGCTCACCACATGTCTACTCAAGGACCTTTTCGATAGTTCCTAGCTCATAGTACCGACAATATATTCACTTATAAAAATCCAGATGGAATCTTCATTTAAGATTAGCAAGATCAACCAACAGATCCATTTAAAAGAGTCATGGACTCATCCGTTGAGGACCAGCAAGGTCAATCAACCAGATCCATGCCCGAATTCTGAAAACAACTCTTACTCCTTGTTCCAATATCTTCCTCGATGCACATGTGGGTATCTTCGGCACAGAGAGCCCGAGCACCGTATGGTTAGCACCCTCTAGGATCCTTCGCAGGTCACCTAGCGCTTCTCTCATAGGCCACTTTCTTGGTCCCTCATCTACCGTACGGAAGCACCGTACGGAAGCTCACCATTTAAATCGAACCGAGGCTGGTCAAGACCTCGGCGGACCTTGCTACGCGAGACATCCTCCGTTGACTCTCTGTCAGCTGTTGTGCAACTTTATCAGTTAGGTCTCCACGACCTCATTCATAAGACAGTCAAAATGCTTCCCCACCATTATTGACATGAAACAGTCATTTAAAAACAGGTCATAAATACAATTTCTATAATGAAATCTCGTCTTTCCACATTGTTCCACATCAGTCCCCACATTATTTAATCCACGTCCAATTCATATGTATTCCCATTCTTATCCAATTACATCATTTTCCATCTCACATCATCACGTCTTTCCTCATTTATCCTCCTCACATCTCACCCATATCCACATCTCATCACATCACATTCATTCACATCTCATCCATTCATATCTACCCTCATCCACATCACATCACATCACATCTATTTCACATCACATCTAATCCATTCACATCAAATCTCATCCATTCACATCTATATGGATTCACATCACATCACATCACATCACATCACATCCATTCACATCACATCTCATCCATTCACATCTATCCTAATTTACATCATATCACATCACATCCATTTCACATCACATCTCATTCATTCACATCTATCCGATTGACATCACCGATTGACATCACATCCATTTCACATCACATCTATTTCACATCACATCTCATTCATTCACATCTCTCCGATTCACATCACATCACATCACATCCATTCACATCCATCTTATTCATTCGCATCACATCCATCACATCACATCCATCACATCACATCCATTCATTCACATCCATCACATTCATTTACATCACATCCATTTACATCCATCACATCACGTCCATTCATATCCATCACATTCATTCTCATCACCATCCCATCACATACATTCTATCCACGTTACATCACATCACATCACATCTATCCACATCATATCTCACTCATCCCATCCACATTACATCACATCCACATCATATCTCATTCATAAACATCTCATCTCATTCATCCACATCCATCTAATCATTCACATCACATCACATCACATCACATCACATCACATCTCATCCATTCACATCTATCCCAATTTACATCATATCACATCACATCCATTTCACATCACATCTCATTTATTCACATTTATCTGATTCACATCACATCCATTTCACATCACATCTATTTCACATCACGTCTCATTCATTCACATCTATCCGATTCACATCACATCACATCACATCCATTCACATATCTCATCCATTTACATCCATCTTATTCATTTGCATCACATCCATCACATCACATCCATCACATCCATCCATTCACATCCATCACATCACTTCACATCCATCACATTCATTTACATCACATCCATCACATCACGTCCATTCATATCCATCACATTCATTCTCATCACCATCCCATCACATACATTCTATCCACATTACTTCACATCACATCACATCTATCCACATCATATCTCACTCATCCTATCCACATCCACATCAGATCTCATTCATACACATCTCATCTCATTCATCCACATCCATCTAATCATTCACATGTACGACTATCCACATCTATCACTTCACATCCACATATATTCATGTCACATCTCATCCATATCCACATCTCTTTACATTACACCACATCTCATCCACATCTTGATCACATTCACATCCACATCCCTTTACATTATATCACATTCTTTCACACACACATCCACATTCATTCTCTCATATACACATCCAAATCCATTCTTTCACATACACATCCACATCCACATCCATTCTTTCACAAGTGAAGAACATTTAGAAGATTTAAAAAAATATATAAAGTCGCACTTTACCTCTTGTTTTTCTTGATTCTTTAGTCATTGGAGAGGCCCCCAACCAATCAATTGGTTAGTATGTTGAGGAATGCTCCAAAGAAGGTTGAAGAGAGAGAGAGAGAAGCTTCAATCTCTCCAAATTGTAGAGGATTTTTAGAAGATAATAGAAAATATCATTATTTTAGTATAATACTGGCATTGTATAGTTCACAGATTTTTTTACAAAAGACTAAGGATCTATTTATAGGTGAGGGAGGCCTCTAATCAAGTCCTCTAATATCATTATAGGTGAGGAGGCCTCTAATCAAGTCCTCTAATATCATTATTTTAGAATAATACTAGCATGGTATAGTTCACAGATTTTTTTACAAAAGACTAAGGATCTATTTATAGGTGAGGGAGGCCTCTAATCAAGTCCAACTAGGTTCTAGAATTTTCCAGGTTCACTGTGGCTGAATTTGGACAAGATGTGGACCTAGTTTGGCTCCCTTTTGATTTGGTTTGATCCAGGAGAGAGGAGAGATAAAAATATCACAATTTTTTTGAGTTAAGAACTCCACCACATGTGTGAAATAGGCGCCTCCTTGAAGTGCCCCCTTATGCTTACCAAGGTGTCAAAAATGTATCATTATACCCAAAATATCTCATTTTTTTAGTAATATCTCATAGTTTTTTTTACTAGAGTAAACCTTGTACTCAGTCAACTCTTCATCTTATGTGGGCATTTACTCGTTTTTGGGTATTTTTTCTTTATAAATTGGATTTATCTCCTCCCCACACTTGGATTGATCCTATTGGCCCATAGGAACCTTAATTGGACCATAATCTAAAAATTTCTGAAAACCTAGACCCTTAGGCTAAGGTCCTTTATACCTATTTTCAATTAATTCCAATTGCACAATGGAAAGTTCTTTTTGAATTTCTATTTAAGGGGAAACCAATTTAGACACTAGGAGGATTCTTATATCCAAAAATATCTCAATTTTGAATTACCTCCCTCTAGACATTTTCTCTCTCCATGACAAAACAGGGTAAAACACGATCTTTCTTTTATTTCAGAGAGGGGAATAATTATAAGATGAGAAGGGGAGGTTCTTACTCCTTTGCACCTCAAAAGCTGGAGGGAGGAATCTTACATAATACCCCACTTAAAAAACGCGAGATGTCCTCATCTCGCAGCTGGAGGTCAAACCCTTTGCCTTAAGATCCAACTGATTCTGGGGTTCCTTATAGTCTGGTCAACCCAACAGAATCCTGGGATAAGATCCCTTCATATAGAACTCATTATCAGATATAACAATTCATATAGAACTCAATATCATATAACAATTCATTCAGAACATATCATTCACATCCTTAACACATTAATGGTCCATTATACCAAAAATTCCATTTGATTATTCCTCCATGGGAGTTTCAATTATGCAGGTTTTTAATTTGCCATCCCTTAACTTCATCTGCTGGGTCAAGTGTTAACAGCAGCAATCTGTCAGCACAATCCACTAATCTCATAGTGATTTGCTGAAGTCCTTATCATTATTCCAATTATTGACATCATTACTAGGATTCGTCACATTCATCCTCATTGTGGTTTTGTTCAACTTATCTTCTTTCAACTAGAATTCAGGAATCACAACCAACATTTGAATTCATCATCAAGATAGCATTTTTGCTTATAATCTCAAGGTCTTAGATTTACTTGTATATACTACCAGTAAAGAGCTACAATTATACCCTCGGTCGGTATATATGGGTAGTCACAGTCCTTGGAATTATAAGGTAAATATCATCATGTCTAGGCCTCAAGCAAGTCAGGGATTCCATACAATTGTGGTACTTCCATCTGAAGACCCAATTACCAATTTAAGAATTTCATTTTGAATATTAATTTGTATGAATTTCATCACACAATTACAACCTTTTACTACTACTTCAAAAAATTTTAACATTTTTGGCTTCTCAATTGATCCACTTTAGCCAATTTGCTCTAATACCAGTTGCTGAAAGATCCCTGCCCCTCCATGCAACAAATTCGAGGGGTACTAGCATAGCGGAAGTAGCACTTCTTGTGCGGGGCAGGCCTAGATAAAGGTTCTTTTTCTCGATGACTATTTCCATATTCTTTGTCAATTCCTCAAATGAATTATATTCGATTTTCCTCTTTTGAATAAAAGAATTCATGGGATTCACAAAAATCAATTCCACCCATATTTTCACTTTTGATAAATAATCATAAATCGAATTATACTAAAAACTTCTCTTTTTCCCATTTAATTTCTTGGACTTCAATTATCATGGGAATTCCTCTTTTTGCATTTGATTATTTGTATTCCAATGTCATGGGAATTCGTCTTTTATCATCAAATATTTATCATAAAAAAATTCATCTAAATTAAAATATCCATTAATTCAATATGCTAGAAATTTCTCTTTTCCTATTTAAATGATTGAATTCCAAATGTCATAGGAATTCCTCTTTTATCATTTAAATATTTCTCATACATAAAATAAATTTATCTAAAATTCATCTTTGAATTTAAATAAAATATCCATTAATTCCAATATGCTAGAAATTTCTCTTTTCCTATTTAAATGATTGAATTCCAAATGTCATTGGAATTCCTCTTTTATCATTTAAATATTTCTCATACATAAAATAAATTTATCTAAAATTCATCTTTGAATTTAAATAAAATATCCATTAATTCCAATATGCTAGGAATTTCTCTTTTCCTATTTAAATGATTGAATTCCAAATGTCATAGGAATTCCTCTTTTATCATCTAAATATTTCTCATACATAAATCAAATTTATCTAAAATTTATCTTTGAATTTAAATAAAATATCCATTAATTCAAATATGATAGGAATTTCTCTTTTCCTTTTAAATGATTGAATTCCAAATGTCATAGGAATTCCTCTTTTATCATTGAAATATTTCTCATACATAAAATAAATTTATCTAAAATTCATCTTTGAATTGAAATAAAATATCAATTAATTTCAATATACTAGGAATTTCTCTTTTCCTATTTAAATGATTGAATTCCAAATGTCATAGGAATTCCTCTTTTATCATTTAAATATTTCTCATACATAAAATAAATTTATCTAAAATTTATCTTTGAATTTAAATAAAATATCCATTAATTCCAATATGCCAGGAATTTCTCTTTTCCTATTTAAATGATTGAATTCCAAATGTCATAGGAATTTCTCTTTAATCATTTAAATATTTCTCATACATAAAATAAATTTATCTAAAATTTATCTTTGAATTTAAATAAAATATCTATTAACTCCAATATGCTAGGAATTTCTCTTTTCCTATTTAAATGATTGAATTCCAAATGTCATAGGAATTCCTCTTTTATCATTTAAATATAATAACCATAATTTTCTCTTTTATTAATTATTTAATTACACATAAAATTAAAAATTTATTTTTCATTGAATGTGACAAAAACCATTCTTTTAGCCTAAGATATCCAATCCTAGAAATGGTAGGAAGTCCTCTTTTCATGTTATGCATAAGAATGAATTATGTATCAATTTCTTACAAATTTTACCATAGCTTCGCTGCTATTACTGGCAATTTTTAATTTTTATGAAAAGAATAAGACATAGTAATGTAATTATGATAGTATAACTATCTTTTACCCTTCAATCCAATTTATGGATTTATCTCATAATATTATCATATTTTACAAGCATAAAAGTATAAAAACCATTTTCTTAAACCTCCAGCTTCACAAGCCTAGAGTTTGATTTATGAATTGAGAATTTCTCCATGAGAAGCACTAATTGATTAGAGATTTGGTCATTGGAACGACCATTCTTTGGGGGAGAGAGAGATAAACATAAAAACATTCTAATTTAAGCATAAATGTAAACTTTATGTGATTAATCACTAAAATTCATTAGAGAGCTTCATTTGCATTAAAGAACCGTTCAATTGAATACTTCTCAAGCTTGAGAGGGGTTGAGAAGTGAAGAACATTTAGAAGATTAAGAAAAAGACCATGAAGTCACACTTTACCTCTTGTTTTGCTTGATTCTTTAGTCATTGGTTAGTATGTTGAGGAAGGCTTCAAAGAAGGTTGAAGAGAGAGAGAAGCTCTAGTCTCTCCAAATTGTAGAGGATTTTTAGAGGATAATAGAAAATATCATTATTTTAGTATAATACTAGCATGGTATAGTTCATAGATTTTTTTACAAAATACTAAGGATCTATTTATAGGTGAGGGAGACCTCTAATCAAGTCCAACTAGATTCTAGAATTTTCCAGGTTCAGTGTGGCTGAATTTGGACAAGATGTGGACCTAGTTTGGCTCCCTTTTGATTTGGTTTGATCCAGGAGAGAGGAGAGATAAAAATATCATAATTTTTTTGAGTTAAGAACTCCACCACATGTGTGAAATAGGCGCCTCCTTGAAGTGCCCCCTTATGCTTACCAAGGTGTCAAAAATGTATCATTATACACAAAATATCTCATTTTTTTAGTAATATCTCATAGTTTCTTTTACTAGAGTAAACCTTGTACTCAGTCAACTCTTCATCTTATATGGGCATTTACTCATTTTTGGGTATTTTTCTTTTATAAATTGGATTTATCTCCTCCCCACACTTGGATTGATCCTGTTGGTCCATAGGAACCTTAATTAGACCATAATCCAAAAATTTCTAAAAATCTAGACCCTTAGGCTAAGGTCCTTCATACCTATTTTTAATTAATTCCAATTGAACATTGGAAAGTTCTTTTTGAACTTTTGTTTAAGGGGAAACCTTTTTAGACACTAGGAGGATTTTTATATCCAAAATTATCTCAATTTTGGATTACCTCCCTCTCTCTCCAAGCTAAAACAAGGTAAAACATGATTTTTCTTTTATTTCAGAGAGGGGAATAATTATAAGGTGAGAAAGGGAGGTTCTTACTCCTTTACACCTCAAAATCTAGAGAGAGGAATCTTACATTCTACCCCACTTAAAAAACGCGAGATGTCTTGCAGCAGCTGGAGGTCAAACTCTTTGCCTTAAGATCAAACTGATTCTGGGGTTCCTTATAGTCTGGTCAACCCAACAGAATCTTGGGATAAGATCCCTTCATATAGAACTCATTATCAGATAACAATTCATTCAAAACATATCATTCATATCCTTAACACATTAATGGTCCATTATACCAAAAATTCCATTTGAACATTCTTTCATGGGAATTTCAGTTATGCAAGTTTTTAATTTGTCATCCCTTAGCTTGATTCACTGGGTCAAGTGTTAACAGCTGCAATCTGTCAGCACAATCCACTAATCTAGTGATTTTCTGAAGTCCTTATCATTATTCCAATTATTAACATCATTACTAGGATTCCTCCCATTCATCCTCATTGTGGTTTTGTTCAACTTATCTTCTTTCAACTAGAATTCAGGAATCATCATCCTTCGATTAGAATCGAAATCAACTCATCAATTCTCAACCAGAATTTTAAAATCATATCAACCAACATTCGAATTCATCATCAAGATAGCATTTTGGCTTATAATTTCAAGGTCTTAGATTTACTTGTATATACTACTAGTAAAGAGCTACAGTTATACCCTCGATATATACGGGTAGTCACGGTCCTTTGAATTATAAGGTAAATATCATCATGTCTAGGTCTCAAGCAAGTCAGGGATTCCATACAATTGCAGTACTTCCATATGAAGACCCAATTACCATTTTATGAATTTCATTCTGAATATCAATTTGTATGAATTTCATCACAAAATTACAACCTTTTACTACTACTTCATAAGTTTTTGACATTTTTGGCTTCTTGATTGATCCACTTTAGCCAATTCGCTCTGATACCAGCTAAAAGATCCCTGCCCCCTTTGCGCAACGAATTCGGGGGGTTCTAGCACAACAGAAGTAGCACTTCTTGCACGGGGCAGCAGGCCTATATAAAGGTTCTTTTTCTCGATCACTATTTCCATATTCTTTATCATATCCTCAAATGAATTATATTCGATATTCCTATTTTGAATAAAAGAATTCATAGGATTTACAAAAATCAATTCTACCCATATTTTCACTTTTGATAAATAATCATAAATCGAATTATACTAAAAATTTTTGCATTTGATTATTTGTATTCCAATGTCATGGGAATTCCTCTTTTATTGTCAAATATTTCTCATAAAATAAATTCATCTAAATTAAAATATCCATTAAATCAATATGCTAGAAATTTCTCTTTTCCTATTTAAATGATTGAATTCCAAATGTCATAGGAATTCCTCTTTTATCATTTAAATATTTCTCATACATAAAATAAATTTATCTAAAATTTATCTTTGAATTTAAATAAAATATCCGGAATTTCTCTTTTCCTATTTAAATGATTGAATTCCAAATGTCATAGGACTTTCTCTTTTATCATTTAAATATTTCTCATACATAAAATAAATTTATCTTAAAAAAAATTTGAATTTAAATAAAATATCCATTAATTCCAATATGCTAGGAATTTCTCTTTTCCTATTTAAATGATTGAATTTCAAATGTCATGGGAATTCCTCTTTTATCATTTAAATATTTCTCATACATAAAAAAAATCTAAAATTTATCTTTGAATTTAAATAAAATATCCATTAATTCTAATATGCTAGGAATTTTATTTTTACTATTTAAATGATTGAATTCCAAATGTCATAGGAATTCCTCTTTTATTATTTAAATAATTCTCATACATAAAATAAATTTATCTAAAATTTATCTTAGAATTTAAATAAAATATCCATTATTTCCAAATATGCTAGGAATTTCTCTTTCCCTATTTAAATGATTGAATTTCAAATAACACAAAAATTTCTCTTTTATCATTTAAATATTTCTCATACATAAAATAAATTTATCTAAAATTCATCTTTGAATTGAAATAAAATATCCATTAATTTTAATATACTAGGAATTTCTTTTTTTCTATTTAAATGGAATTCCAAATGTCATAGGAATTCCTCTTTTATCATTTAAATATAATTATCATAATTTTCTCTTTCCTTAATTATTTAATTACACATAAAATTAAAAATTAATTTTCCATTCAATGTGACAAAAACCATTCTTTTAGCCTAGGATATCCAATCCTAGAATATGGTAGGAAGTCCTCTTTTCACGTTATGCATAAGAATGAATTATGTATCAATTTCTTAAAAATGTTGCCATAGCTCCGTTGCTATTATTGGCAATTTTTAATTTTTATGAAAAGAATAAGACATAGTAATGTAATTATGATAGTATAACTATCTTTTACCCTTAAATCCAATTTATGGATTTACCTCATAATAGTATCATATTTTACAAGCATATAAGTATAAAAACCATTTTCTTAAACCTCTAGCTTCATAAGCCTAGAGTTTGATTTATGAATTGAGAATTTCTCCATGAGAAGCACTAATTGAATAGAGAATTGGTCATAGGAATGACCATTCTTTGGGAGAGAGAGATAAACTTAAAAACATTCTAGCATAAATTTAAACTTTATGTGATTAATCACTAAAATTTATTAGAGAGCTACATTTGCATTGAAGAACCATTCAATTGAATACTTCTCAAGCTTGAGAGGGGTTGAGAAAAGAAAAACATTTAAAAGATTAGGAAAAAGACCATAAAGTCACACTGTACCTCTTGTTTTGCTTGATTCTTTAGTCATTGGAGAGTCCCCCAACCAATCAATTGGTTAGTATATTGAGGAAGGCTCCAAAGAAGGTTGAAGAGAGAGAGAAGCTCCAATCTCTCCAAATTGTAGAGCATTTTTAAAGAATAATAGAAAATATCATTATTTTAGTATAATGCTGGCATGGTATAGTTCACACATTTTTTTACAAAAGACTAAGGATCTATTTATAGGTGAGGGAGGCCTCTAACCAAGTCCAACTAGGTTCTAGAATAACAAGTTCAGTTTGGCTGAATTTGGACAAGATTTGGACCTAGTTTGGCTCCCTTTTGATTTGGTTTGATCCAAGAGAGAGGAGAGATAAAAATATCACAATTGTTTTTGAGTTAAGAACTCCACCACATGTGTGAAATAGGCGCCTCCTTGAAGTGCCCCCTTCTCCTTACCAAGGTGTCAAAAATGTATCATTATACCCAAAATATCTCATTTTTTTAATAATATCTTATAGTTTTTTACTAATAAACCTTGTACTCAGTCAACTCTTTATCTTATGTGGGCATTTACTCATTTTTGGGTATTTTTCTTTTATAAATTGGATTTATCTCCTCCCCTCCTTGGATTGATCCTATCGGCCCCATAGGAACCTTAATTGGACCAGAATCCAAAAATTTCTAAAAATCTAGACCCTTAGACTAAGGTCCTTTACACCTATTTTTAATTAATTCCAATTGCACATTGAAAAGTTCTTTTTGAATTTATGTTTAAGGGGAAACCATTTTAGACACTAGGAGGATTTTTATATCCAAAAATATCTCAATTTTGGATTACCCCCCTCTAGACATTTTCTCTCTCCATGCTAAAACAGGGTAAAACAAGATCTTTCTTTTATTTCAGAGAGGGGAATAATTATAAGATGAGAAGGGGAGGTTCTTTCTCCTTTACACCTCAAAAGCCAGAGGGAGGAATCTTACATCCTACCCCACTTAAAAAACACGAGATATCCTCATCTCGCAGCTGGAGGTCAAACTCTTTGCCATAAGATCCAACTGATTCTAGGGTTCCTTATAGTTTGGTCAACCCAACAGAATCCTTGGATAAGATCCCTTCATATAGAACTCATTATCAGATAACAATTCATTCAGAACATATCATTCATATCCTTAACACATTAATGGTCCATTATACCAAAAAGTCCATTTGAACATTCCTCCATGGGAATTTCAATTATGCAGGTTTTTAATTTGTCATCCCTTAACTTCATCCACTGGGTCAAGTGTTAACATTAGCAATCTGTCAGCACAATCCACTAATCTCATAGTGATTTGCTAAAGTCCTTATCATTATTCCAATTATTAACATCATTACTAGGATTCGTCCCATTCATCCTCATTGTGGTTTTGTTCAACTTATCTTCTTTCAACTAGAATTCAGGAATCATCATCGTTCTCGATTAGAATCAAAATCAACTCATCAATTCTCAACTAGAATTTTAAAATCATATCAACCAACATTCGAATTCATCATCTAGATAGCATTTTTGCTAATAATTTCAAGGTCTTAAATTTACTCGTATATACTGCCAGTAAAGAGCTGCAGTTATACCCTCGGTATATACGGGTAGTCACGGTCCTTGGAATTATAAGGTAAATACCATCATGTCTAGGTCTCAAGCAAGTCAGGGATTTCATACAATTGCGGTACTTCCATTTGAAGACCCAATTACCAATTTATGAATTTCATCCTAAATATCAATTTGTATGAATTTCATCACAATTACAATCTTTTACTACTACTTCATAAATTTTTGACATTTTTGGCTTCTCGTCGGTTGATCCACTTTAGCCAATTCGCTTTGATACCAGCTGAAAGATCCCTGCCCCCTCCGCGCAACGAGTTCGGGGGTGCTAGCACAGTTAAAGTAGCACTTCTTTTGCAGGGCAGGGTCCCTCACTTGGGGCCTCTCCCACGGATATCTGGACAAGAGACTAATCCCTCGGTTCTTCCAAAACCAAAGTTGGAAAAACTTCCCCTGCTCGGAAAGCACGGGCAATTCCTCCAGGATATTTTTACTCTATTGTAGTCAAGAGCCTAAAATAACTGAATGATCCGACCGAACCTGTAAGTCCCGAGGTTAGATCAAGGAAAAGACTTGCACTTGGATCATAGAGACCAACGCGTTTTTCTCACTGAGAGTCACAGCCATTGATTCTTTTCCATAGAACAATTTTTATCCGGGATTTACTTCATCTGTTGTACCATAACAGAATTGAGTCTCATTTTAGGGATCCATCAGTCTAGTATAACCCCATCCAGTCCCATGGGTTAGCCAGCCACCCAACCACTATAGTGATGGGACCCAATTAGGAATTTAGTTAGGTTTTGTCGCGGGTAGTACCAGGGAAAAGAGTTCCCAGGCCCCCTACCCGACGCTTCATGCAAACTTCAAGATCGTCACACCACTTACACACCCAATATGAAGTTGCTTGTTTCACAGATTCACCTGACTTACACACCCAATATGAAGTTGCTTGTTTCATAGATTCACCTGACTTTAAAACAATATTTTATTGAAACCATAGTATCACTGATCATAATCCTCCAAAATATCCTGTTGATTTCTAATTTCCAATCATTCCTTCATCGGTGTACCTATGGCATCATTGGTAAACAAGAACGCTCACCACCTATCCACTTAGGGGCCTTTTCGATAGTTCCTAGCTCATAGTACTGGCAATATATTCACTTATAAAAATCCAGATGGAATCTCCGTTGAAGATTAGCAAGATCAACCAACAGATCCATATAAAAGAGTCATGGACTCATCCGTTGAGAACCAGCAATGTCAATCAACCAGATCCATGCCCGAATTCAGAAAACAACTCTTACTCCTTGTTCCAATATCTTCCTCGACGCACGTGTGGGTATCTTCGGCAACCCAAAGCCACCTGAGGACCGTATGGTCATCACCCTCTAGGATCCTTCGCGCAGGTCACCTAGCGCTTCACTCATAGGTCGCTTCCTTGGTCCCTCATCCACCGTACCGGCGGAAGCTCACCATTTAAATCGAACCCAGGAGGCTGGGTCTTGACCTCGGCTGACCTTGCTACACGAGACATCCTCCGTTGGCTCTCAGTCAGCTGTTGTGACTTTATCAGTTAAGCTTATATTGGCTTTGATTTTTTTAAGGGGGGGCGATTTTTTGCCGGCTGGCTGCAGCACAGGCCCCCCATCTGCGCGCATGGAAAAAAAACTCCCTCCTCTCCTTCTTCTCCCCTCTTTCCTCTCCTTCTTCTCCTCACACGTGATGTATAGGTTTTCTACATAGTGAACCTCCCCAATCTCACTCCTACCCCCTTCATTAGAGGTGTCATGTTTTGTAATTCCTACTGTTGCATCCCAATCGCCATATCGACAATCCACGTGCAATTCATAAACACAAATAAAAAAATAACATTTTTATTAGTAAATATTAAAATTTACTTTTAAAAAATCAACAACAATTAAATAGAGATTGCTCTGATACCACTGTTAAAACCCTAAGATATCTCTAGATAATTGTTATGCATAAATCACGCATAAACTCAACCACCCAACCACCCTCGAGCCCAAGGGATGCACACATGAATAATAATGAAATACATCATACCTCTACCTTAATGTCCCATACCATCAAGAGTATACCATCAAGAGGTATAACTCCAATCCAATAGCATGTAGCTGTAGTGTGAAATGGTAGATGAGTAGATATGAACCTCTACACAAGAGAGCATAACGTAGCCTTGGCCTCATAAGCCCAAGCCTCCAAGCCTCCCCTGAGTATGCCCCATGCCCCTATTATATAAGAGGGCCCTCAAGTGACTCTTGACTCTCCATTTCCCATGTGTGACCCTTAGATGCCTGACCCTAACCTTAACCCTTAAGGTTAGTCCTAACCCATGCTCCACTAGAGCTTGTTCCCATGCTCCCATGCTCACAAGGCCTAGTACATGCACACATAACACTCGGGGCCTCGCCCAACGGATATCCAGACAAGAGACTAGCCCGACGGTTCCTCCGAAACCGAACTCGAAAAAACTTCCTTCGCGCGGAAGGCATGGGTGCTTCCACCAAGAAAACAATCTAACGAGAGAATTGATCTAACGAGTCAAAGTCTTCACTATCCAAACTGATCGGACCAAACCCGAAAGTCACATATGGTCAGATCAAAGAAGAGACTTGCACTTGGTCCATAGAATCACCGCTTTTTTCCTCCTTTAACGAGGCACAGCTATTGATTCCCTCCCATAGAACAAGGGTCTTCCTAGGACTTAATCTAACTAACGTAACTAATCGTAACTTATTTGTATCGCAGGAATCAACCGGCCAATGGGTTAGCCAACTGCCCCCAATCACTGTATTGGTGGGATTCCTTTATAAAAATTTTGGTTATGTTTTGCCCAGGTACCGAGGAAAAGAGCTCCTAAGCCCCTAGCCAGCGCTTCAAGCAAAATTTAAGGTAGGCATACCACGTACACACCCAATATGAAATCGCTATTATAACAAATTTGGCTGTCTTTAAAACAATCTTTCAATAAAAATCATAGTATTACTGATCATAATCCTCCAAAATATTGAGTCCGTTGTTTTACAAAATATATCATTCGGACTCTCCGTTGAAGACCAGCTGGTCAACCAATGAGATCCAATATCAAAATTCAGTTCACAAAAGTCATTCTTTTCAGTTTATCCGAATCTTCCTCGACATATGCATGGGTGTCCTACCAACTGTGAGCCCGTGTATCACCTGGTTAGAACCCTCTAGGATCCTACTTAGGTGTCCCAGCCCTTCACTCAGGAACCGCTTCATCGGTCCTCGCCCATCGTACCGGAAGCGCACCATTTTAACCATACCGAGGCTAGTCAAGACCTTGGTAGGCTTTACCGAGCGAGCGACATCCCTCGACTACTCCCTGCCAACTGTTGCAACGAGTCTCTCCTTAGTTAAACACATACCAAATGCTTCCTCCAGCATTCTGGTGTAAAATAGTCCTTTAAAAGAAAACAAAGGTTCTATGAAAGTAAAATTCTCGTTTCGAGATTGGTTCCACAAAACCCTTTTCCTTAATCCATATTTTCATAATGAGAATCATTGATCTCTCATCAGGGTAGTCTACCCATTATTTGACTGAATTTTCAACTAGATTCTTGGTGATTTTAGTCAAGGGAAAACTATGCTAATTCAACAGTAGTCTATTCTCTGTATTAAGAAGTGGAATTGGTCACGAGGTTTTTGCTTGATTCAAATCGAGAGATGGGCAAGTAGTTTACTAGCCGTCCCTCTCACAGTCGTGGTCTAACCAAAATTATTCGGTTTACTTCTAACTTTGATTATAAGGATTTTCTTCAGAGATAAACATCTGCTGAACTTCTAACCATAAGGAAAATTCCAACTTTATGAATTTCATTCCCTCCTAACCATAATAGATTAAGAAATGGTTTTATATGAGAATATCGGATTTTTATAAAAATACTCTTCTTCCATTTAATCTAATTTTGGGTAAATATCAATTTGGTGATTTATCCACATAAAATATCTAAAGATATTCTTTCTACCAATTTAATTTATTAACCCTAATTCTCTAGGTAGAATTATGGTGAAAATTCCTCTTTTGTCACCAAAATTTCATTCAAACCTTTCTCTACTTAAACACCATAAAAATTCTTCTTTTAATTAAATACAAATATCCATTTTTTTGAATATGCATAAAATAAATTTATCTAAAATTTTTCTTTAAATTAAATAAAAATATCCATTATTTTAATATACCAAAAAAATTCTTTTACCATTTAATTACATGGATCTCCATTATCATGGGAATTCCTCTTTTTGCATAAAAATAAAATTACCAAAAATTTCTCTTTTCTTTAATTAAATTATTTATGCATAAACACTAATATTTTGTTTCCCATGAATATGATGAAAATCATTCTTTTAGCATAGGATGTCTAATCCTAGAATATGGTAGGAAGTCCTCTTTTAGCATTATGCATAAAAATAAGATATGTATTATTTTCTAAAAAAATTTCCATAGCTTCGCTGCTATTACTGATAATTTTTAATTTTTCTAAAAAATAATAAGACATTGCAATACAATTATGATGGAAGATCTATTGTTAAACTTAAATCTAAATTATGAAATTAAATCATAAATTTAGCCATAATCATAAACTTAATTATGATTAATCTACTAGATTAAGCTATTTCTATTATTCCTCTTTTCCCAAACTCATAGGATTATCTCTTTCACATTTAGAATCAATTAAAGTAGTTTTTTTAAACTACTTATAATAATCTAAAGAATTTACCATTATTTTGTTATCATAAAAGCATAAAAATAATATTTTCTTATCCTCTAGCTTAACAAGCTAGAGTTTGGTTTAATTTCTTGGATCTCAAATACCATGGGAATTCCTCTTTTTGCATATAATTATTTGCATTCCAATGTCATAGGAATTCCTCTTTTATCATCAAATACTTCTCATAAAATAAATTCATCTAAAATAAAATACCCATTAATTCAATATGCTAGGAATTTCTCTTTTCCCATTTGAATGATTGAATTCCAAATGTCATAGGAATTCCTCTTTTATCATTTAAATATTTCTTATACATAAAATAAATTTATTTAAAATTCATCTTTGAATTTAAATAAAATATCCATTAATTCCAATATGCTAGGAGTTTTTCTTTTTCTATTTAAATAATTGAATTTCAAATGTCATAGGAATTCCTCTTTTATCATTTAAATGTTTCTCATAGATTAAAAAAATTATCTAAATTTTATCTTTGAATTTAAATAAAATATCCATTAATTCCAATATGCTAGGAATTTCTCTTTTCCCATTTAAATGATTGAATTCCAAATGTCATAGGAATTTCTCTTTTATCATTTAAATATTTCTCATAGAAAAAATAAATTTATCTAAAATTTATCTTTGAATTTAAATAAAATATCCATTAATTCCAATATGCTAGGAATTTTTGTTTTCCCATTTAAATGATTGAATTCCAAATGTCATAGGAATTCCTCTTTTATCATTTAACTATAATTACCATAATTTTCTCATTTCTTAATTATTTAATTACAAATAAACTTAAAAATTAGTTTTCCATGCCTAGGATATTCAATCCTAGAATATGGTAGGAAGTCCTCTTTTCATGTTATGCATAAAAATGAATTATGTATCAATTTTCTTAAAAAAAATTCCATAGCTCTGCTGATAGTATGAAAAGATTAAGACATAGTAAAGTAATTATGATAGTATAACTATCTTTTAGCCTTAAATCTAATTTATAGATTTATCTCATAAAATTACTATATTTTCAAGCATATAAGTATAAAAACCATTTTCTTAAACCTGTAGCTTCACAAGCCTAGAGTTTGATTAGTGAATTGAGAATTATCCATGAGAAGCACTAATTGAATAGAGAATTGGTCATAGGAATGACCATTCTTTGGGGGAGAGAGACATTTAGAAGATTAAGGAAAAGACCATAAAATCACACTTTACCTCTTGTTTTGCTTGATTCTTCATTGAAGAGGCCACCAACCAATCAATTGGTTAGTATGTTGAGGAAGGCTCCAAAGAAGATTGAAGAGAGAGAGAAGCTCCAGTCTCTCCAAATTGTAAAGGATTTTAGAGGATAATAGAAAATATCATTATTTTAGTATAATACTGGCATGGTATAGTTCATAGATTTTTTTACAAAGGACTAAGGATCTATTTATAGGTGAGGGAAACCAAGTCCAACTAGGTTCTAGAACTTTCCAAGTTCAGTTTGGCTAAATTTGGACAAGATTTGGTTTAATCCAGAAGAGAGGAGAGATAAAAATATCATAATTTTTTTGAGTTAAAAACCCACCACATGTGTGAAATAGGCGCCTCCTTGAAGTGCCCTCTTTTCCTTACCAAGGTGTCAAAAATGTATCATTATACCCTCATAGTTTTTTACTAATAAACCTTGTACTCAATCAACTCTTCATCTTATGTGGGCATTTACTCATTTTTGGGTATTTTTCTTTTATAAATTGGATTTATCTCCTCCCCACACTTGGATTGATCCTATTGGCCCATAGGAACCTTAATTGGACCATAATCCAAAAATTTTTGAAAATCTAGACCCTTAGGCGAAGGTTCTTTATGGTCCAATTAAGGTTCCTATTGGCCCATAGGAACCTTAATTGGACCATAATCCAAAAATTTCTAAAAATCTAGACCCTTAGGCCAAGGTTCTTTATACATATTCTCAATTAATTATAATTGCACATTGGAAAGTTCTTTTTGAATTTTTATTTCAGGGGAAACCACTTTAGACACTAGGAGGATTTTTATATCCAAAAATATCTCAATTCTGGACTACCTCCCTCTAGACATTTTCTCTCTCCATGCCAAAACGGGATAAAACACGATCTTTCTTTTATTTTAGAGAGGGGAATAATTATAAGATCAGAAGGAAAGGTTCTTACACCTGTACACCTCAAAAGCTAGAGGGAGGAAGCTTACAGAACCGACCTCATTCAAGGTGTCGTAAAAAGGTTTTTTTTTTTAATCTACCATTCTCAAGATCAGAAGGGGAGGTTCTTACACTTGTACACCTCAAAAGCTGGAGGGAGGAAGCTTACAGAACCGACCTCATTCAAGGTGTCATAAAAAGGTTTTTTTTTTAATCTACCATTCTCACACACCAAGCTCTCTAACTCTAGTGATTAGTGCCTTCATTAGCATAACCTTATTTTAGCCTTTTTTAGGATTCCTTAAGCCTAATTATCCTTTTGTCCTTTTCATACTTGCGCTTTCATACTTGGCCTTCTAGGTCTCTTGGTTAGCATGAGCCCGTGGTGATGAGCCATGTGACTCCATAGTAGACTTGATACTTCCATTGAGCGCGAGCTATCTGCTATTCATGCTACTGCCATAGATAGTCCATCTACACTACACATTGTGTCAGACTTAGAGGCCCTTCTTGTGTCGCTCCGCAGCCTTACTAGAATTTTATTTGCAGATATAGTGAGGTAGCGTGTATTTGGTGTGTCATGGGGCTTATCTTATTGCGAGGTAGATAGGCTACCTAGTGTTAGAGATAGAGTTTTAGACCTATTGTCAATAGGTAGGGAGTGCGACGTGGGGTGGGGAAGCCCCTTTCTATTTCTAGGTGCTCCCACCTTGTTATGGCAGCACATATCTATAGCTGATATGTTGCTGCCTATGGGAAGATGCCCAACATTGACATATCCCATTATACTTTGCGAAACAGTTATACTACATAGAGTTTGTTTTGGGATATCAGGTGAACTACATAAACCATCGGCATGGTGGTGATGTTGGTAGAGGGTGTATGTAGGACCACGATCCCAGGAGACCTCCACCAGCCCTTCTCATAGCTTAGGGGGATCCCTTTTTGTGCCCTTTATCTAGTGTTGAAGCACTAGGTTCATATGTTGATGTGGATGTGGGTTTAGCTCTACTACTACAAAGAGCATCCAACACGTGGTGCAACTTTTTTCACGATTAGGAGCCCACTTATTGAGGTAGTTCTCTATTTTATTTTATCAACAATTTATTCAAAATGTTCTTTGTGCATTTGGTAGATATCTCATTAAATGTTAACCTTTTGTCTAGGCAGCAACATTTAGGACCACCAATCCAATTGTATCTCATATGACTAAGAGTCTCACAGTTGAGCTCCAACAAGGAAGAGCAGATCTCCAGCAGGCGAGAGCAGAGTTGGACTAGTCTAGAGAGCACGTGAGAGTGCAGTTGAAGGATATGAGAGGGCATCTTTTTGATGAGATGACGAGGCACCAGATCGCAGAGCATCGTTCTGAGCACTATTTCCATTAGATGTGACTAGTAGTTCATGGTAAGGGAGTGCGGTCGACCCCCTATGTCACCATATATTCTTGTCCAGCCCCACTGACATCAAAGGTCCATGTCCTTTTGCATCCCATGCTCCAGAGTTTCTTCATGACCCACGTGCCTAGTTTGCATAGTTACCCTTGATGCCACCAGGTTCTATGGATTGGGATGCAGCCATTTATTTCACCTATCTTGCATTAGCCTCCAGTTGATGCAAGGAGCCAATTGTACCATTTTCAAATAAATAGTGGTTGTGGCAACATGCAGAGTTTTGGGTTTAGATGATGTCTACCCTCAGCACACGATAGATCAGTCTATGGGGCAGGCAAGCTGATCTCCCACACTGCACGCGCGAGGATCTGGATAGACTATAGCGCCATAGTTGGGCATTGGTGCTAACCAGATTCCTCCTAGATTTGAGGAGCCTACACATATGGAGTGGAGCAAGCATGATCTAGAGAGTATCCTTGAGGAGAGTAGGCAGACAACGTACGAATGAGTTGGCAGTGCGGGTCTTAGTGGTTCCTCAACTCCCCACTGAGCTATCATGATTGATAGTGTACTCAGCACCAAGGACTACACTTTATGATTACAACACTATGGATGACTACAGGGTCAGAGAGATGATGAACCATGCAGGCAGACATCATCCCACTTGACTAACCAAATGACCATTTATAGTGATGAAACTTTGTAGGCATGTGGAGCTAGGCCCATTCCACATGCCTACAAAGTTTCATCACCATCGAATGATATTTGGGTATGACATATGGTAGCACATCATAAAAAACCTGGAACTTAGCATGGTAGCAAGATAAACATGTGTCCCTTTACACTGCTCAAATTACCTTTGTCCAATTTTAAGGTTTGGAAATGATGCCACAAACTGGGAATACAACACAATTTGGGTCAACTCAAGAAAGCAAGCACCGTGCTCAATGAACACAATTTGGGTCATCTTAAGAAAGCAAGCAACATGCTCAATGAACACATCCATTACACGCAAATCTCTCTTGGAATTTGGTGAGGCATGGCAATTATCCTCTCAAAACCTTTCTATTATTGCTCTAGTGGCTTCGTCAACTAGGCGATCGTGCTTAGGTGCATGACCACTACTTGCCCACAATGCTCTAGCATCTTTGGCATCCAAACTTTGCCTTCTACTAGAGCCAACTCTAAGTGTGTGTGGTGATATGGAAAGGATGCGAGAGCTGGCACTCACCTTAGCCCCCATTTGGGAGCTACTTATAGCCACCCCACAATAGCCCTTCGAGCAGCCCAAGCATCTACACTATTCTTCTTCTTGATAACCACATAGGATTGATGCACACTTAAGCACTACCATGCCAACTCTTCTCTCTCTTTGACCTCCAATAGAAGATAGTGCCTTGCACTCCACCGTGTTGGGATACTCGATCATCAAAGCATCGAGCAGAGACAATCGTGATGAAGGTGTGAGGTCCTTAAAATAGGCCTCAAAGATTGCATTGGCAGGACGATGTACTTAGAACTTTGATAGGTCTTCCAAGATCGTATTGGCATGAAGATGTACGTAGGACTTTGATAGCTCTTTTCTATTCACACTTTGGACACTTTGTGGAGGGTGGGTTCTTGTGGAGGATAAGGGGGTGGTTCATGTGGAGGAGAAGGGCCATGCTCATATGGAAGAGGAAGGGGGGATTTATGTGGAGGGAAAGGGATGGGCACATTTGGAGCTGGAAGGGGGGTTCATGTGAACTATCTAAAATAGTGGAAGAGGAGAGGGAGGGTTGGGCTCGCTCTAGTAGCAGTTGTTGCATGTTAACGTGCTCTCCATTCCCTCTTTCGCTCACGAGTTATCCTTTTCCCCTCCTCCTCAAGAGTCTATTGGACGGAGGGAGTCTAGTCCCATTACAGTTTTGGCTCCTACGACTTTGAGAGCCCATTCTCAAGGAAGCTAATATAGAGAAATATATGAGGGCTCAAACTTAGTTGTGAATTGATGAGATGGTCCTACAGAGATGTGTAGTTATATAGGAAAAATAACTTATCCACTTAAGATTTTATTCAGGTGCAAGATTATATTTTATCTAAATAGGATTGCTTAAGATAAATAGATAAACATATGGATGTTATTACTTTAAAATTTAAATAGCATTGCTTAAGATAAATTGATAAACATATGCATTTTATCTAAATAGGATTGCTTAAGATAAATAGATAAATATATGTATATTATTAGTCTAATTTTAAAAAAAGTATATAATATATTTTAAAAAATAAGGTACATAAAGCTTCATATAAAATAGAATAATCTATTATTATATTGACCTATCAATTATTTGATTATTTAAAAACTTTATATTTATATTAAATAAATATTCTTTTATCTTACTCAATAATATATATATATATATATATATACCTCTCTAATGCAAATACATATTTGGAAGGTGATAAGAAATTTTTTAATTTAAAATTTAATAAAATAAAAGTATAATTATTCTTTATCAAAAGAAAAAATTTAAATTTTTTAAATCTTAAATTTTATATGAATTTTTAATTAAAATATATTTTTCTTTTAATTTTAAAATTTAAAATTTTATATTAATTTTTTCATGCATGAAATTAAATCAACCCCACTAGGTAGTTAGATTAATAAAATATCATTTTAATACTATATAAATATTTTAAAAACAAGGATGCATGCATGCATGGAGCTATGGGAAAGGAGGTGATGATGTGGCATCATGCATGGTGCATGGCAGCTCGAGTGTTGCCATGTGGTACCATGTGAGCTGACATGGCAATTCCACATGGGATGCATGGGTTGACATGTAGATGGATGATGTGGACATGTGTATGACATGGCCTTAGGTGATGTGGCATGCCATGTCAACACCTGTGAAGTTGCATGCAAAGGTGGCAATATGATGCGACATTGATGATGAGGTGGAAAGTCAACTAGAGGTTGACCAAGCTGATGTGGACGGTGGCAAGGTGAGTGCCTATGTGGACCCTATCTAAACTGATGTGCGGACACAAGTTGGCACCCCAAGGCTCGCACATGTCATCTCTACGCTTGGTAGATAACCAACCCTATATTTCCAAAGCTAACTAGACTTGGTTTTAGACTTAAAAGAGGAGAGTGGATACAAAATTGAGATTTTTACTTGTGATGATTGAAAATGGACGTTCCCTTACTCAAATTGACTCATTTTTTTTCATGGATTCATGGTAACATGTACCTCAATCCATATAGTTTTTATCTATAGGTAGTTGTTTAATTTTATTTTTTTATAATTAAATTACAAATGTGTTACAAGGCTTCTAACAATCAGAACAAATTTTACAAATGAGTTCTACAAAAATCCAACCCACTGTTGGATTTGTAATTTTACCTTAGAGCCATATTATATTAATCTTTCTCCATGCTTTGGTCACTAGATCCATACAAAATTAACCTTATAAGTGGTAGATATGGCAGGAGCATAAAATAGTGTTTTTTATTTTCTTTAGGCATTTAAAATTAAATAAAAATATAAAAACACCTGGGTAATTATTTGTAAGGCCTTGGTGGGGCATCTATTTAGCACATAAGTGGCACACATAACTGCCTCCAACCAAAAAACATGAGGCAAATCCTAGCCTTTTACTATATGCAACGTGCCATCTCATAGGGTGCTTAGCTAAGTGACTATTATGGCTCACCCTAACCCTCCTTGAAAAGAGATTACCTGGTGAACCGCAACTATCGTGAAAGGATCTTTCCAATGGCTGAGCTCGTAACCCTTGAGGTCTCCAAGCTCTACAACTCCTTGAGAAGCAATTCCACTGCATCTCCCATGAGCGTTGTCACACCGCTGCGTTGCACTATGGGTCCTCGTCCCTCCTCTCACCTCACTTCACTCACACACACTCACTACCATGCATTAGGGAGAGAGATTAGCAAACCTCAATTGCACAATGGGAGTCTCTTGTATTATGAGAGAAATTCACTTATATACATGGCCATAAGTGTTCACACTCACTTAAACTATGGTCGGCCGGGCACTTTAGGCTCACTTAAACTATGGCGGTCGGTCGGGCACTTTAGGCTCATAAGAGGCCTAATGCTATTACAATGACTACTCTCATAATATATCCATGAAGTACATCACTTAGGACTTCATCCTAACTTACTGCCACACGCTCTTGAAGTGGGAATCGCCATAAATACTCTATCACACCATTACGGGTGCCCGTCCAAGTTGTAGCTTTGGACACTATTGCTTTATATCTTGAATGTATGACCCTTTGGTGTATCTACCATGACTCCTTGATGTAAGATAATGGCGGTAGCTCTTGTTAATCCTAGAATTGGATTAACATTCCCCCCTTCCTGATGGCGATCGCATCCGCGTGATCGCGTTGAAGACCTTTGTGTGGGGAGAATGAATAAGCTTGTCGATGGCATTGATATTGAATGACGTTCAATGGTCTTTGTTCCTCCAGAGGAAATAAGAAAAGCTAGTTAATGAATGAAGAGGTTAGTTGTGTATTGGGAATTCCTAACGGGGTGGGGGGTTTTTGCGAATGATTGCATTTTTATATATGTGTGAGCCCTTTTTTGTTCTTTTATTTTTTGGCCCACTTTGTTTTTGGCAATCATCGGCAAAGTTACATGTGATTTTTGTTAGTGGGGACACTAAGAGATGTTAATAATGGGAGAGAATAGAGAGAAGGATCCGGAGGAACGTAGACTTAATCATCAGAACGAGATGGTGATTCTCAGTTCCTCATTTGATTCATTGAAGCGACATTCATCATTTGAAGTAATTGGCTTGTGATGATGTCCCTTTGTGTGGCAAGATTCTTGTTAAATGTTGTTGATTAGGACCTGATCCTGTCTTCTTCTACCCATGTGCTTTTTATGTTTTTATGCATAATTAAGTGCTCTTAGAAGCAGATTTTCATGAAGTACAAGAATTGAGCCATATAGACTCTTATTGAACTGCTATGTATTGAAGTAGTCACTTGTTGGTGAGGATTGAAAGAATTACGTCGACTTGCGAGGCTAATATAGAGATCTTCACTAGGGATTGAAAATCACTGAGTTGTGAAGATTGTGGCGTCGTTTGGAGAGGTTTGTAATTTGAAGGAAAATTCCAGGCGATGGGTTGTACCATTGACCAGGCTTTCGCCCACCATGGCCCCCCCATCCAGAGATGTACCTGGAAGTTGTCAATGGTGAGGCTTTGGTGCAAATGTTCTCCAGTGCATGAGTATGGATATGTACTCATGGAGTAGCTGCTACATTAATTTAGCCAAAAGAATAGTAAGAAATAAGCTTAACAACTATATAGTGGCTATTGTGTGATATGGCTTAATCCATGATGAGGCTTAAATGTGAAAGTGCAGGTTCTTAAGCTGTGAGATGGAACTTCGTGATAAGGAATTCTGTGAATTTGCAGGTTTGGACTTGGAGGTGTTTTTTTTTGTCTTCTAGGTCATGACATGCAAGCAACAGCTTCTTGTGCGTTCATTTCTCACTACCAAAGGGGTGACAAGGGCATTGTTATTTTGTTCTTAATGTGCTCCTAAAGTCTCCATATTTGATCTTGAATTTGTTGCTAAAATGATATCGAGGCAGTAGGGAAGACTACTGATTGTTTGCTTGAACAGACAAGCTCTGATGTTGGTGCTGAATGCACGAGAGTGGTGGAGGGATTTGATTGTTGTTGCTTGGGATTCATTCTTGTCAAACTATAGGTGAAGTTGTTGGGGTTGAAGTCGGTGGTGAGGTTTTCTTCACATTGTTCGATTTTGGCAACCATATAATGGAATTACCATCATAGTATCCTTGTTGTTGAAGTACATGAACAGGCACCCATCTTTGATGAACACTATAATTTGGTTGCCGATGTGCTTGGTGTTGAGGCTTTCTTCTTTGTGCAAGCTTAGGAGACTTTGTAATACACTTGGGGACCCAAGCTTTGGTATTTCTTTGGTAGTACCCTTGTGCTTTTGCAGCAATGTTTTTGGTACCCACACTTATTGCATTGGTGGAGTTCTTTGAGGAACTCGCATTGGCTCTTGTGGACGGTGTTGTGGAGTATTCTTCTTCCTGGGCTTTCGAGTGCTTTGTTGTTGAGGACAAGTTTTTGACTATCGAGGCACCCAAATTTGATTGGCACCTTCATAGTAGCCTTGAGCTACAATTAGCTGCTTCTCCACCCACATTTTGATATTATTAAGATATCTTGATTGTGGTTGCCATGGTGGAGTTTTCTTTTGGGGTGATGTGGAAGGTTTGGGACCCTCCTTGACTTTGGTGCACTAAGGCTGCAGGTTTGAGACTCATGGGCATTGTTGATGATGATGAGGTTAGAGTATCTTGTGGAGTGGTTGTCGATGAGACAAGGCCTTTGAGCATGTGGTTGTCTCCTTTGATGAGGTTTGTCGATGAAGATGCATAGGAGCCGGGACCCTTCCTTTGAGTTCCCTGTTCGAGTTAGATGGTTGGGCTCTGGAAATTTCTTCATGAATAGCTATTGATTGTGAGGTTTTGGCATCGAACTTCATAGGTGAGGATGGGTTTGAAGGAGTAGAGGCTTTGTTGGAGTTGGTTGTTCATGCAGATGGTAGGTCATTATGTAGAGGGGCTTTTGGAAGAGGCTTGTATCCTTCTACGTTCAGCATCATAGATATCCATTAAAGTTGGATCCTCTTCCTCGCAGTATGGTATTGTCAACTTCTTGTCATTGACCATCATGATGACTCTCGCTAGCAAAGCACAATGGTGCTTGGGCAGCAACAGTTCATTTATGGCCCAATATTAAATCTACTTCCAACACATACTCAACCACAAAAAACTTGCAAGTAAGGGGGTTAGTTTCAATATAAATTGTATGTTCAGAGTACCCCAAACATGGCATGTTCAAGTCTTGTGTAAAGTGTATTCTTTCAGAATGTGCCGTGAGTGTTGGTTGACCTAACAAACCCCATAGCTCAAGGATCATGAGATTGTGTTCTCGTGTTGGGTAAAGATGTGCTTGAGCTATGGTGATTTTACTCACAATTTCCAATCCAACCAGAATCCTAGGGATCTTTTCAATAAGATATGTTGGAAGTTCTAGCTCTTGCAAGGTTTCTTCCTCCCGTAATAGCAATTGTACATTACATGCAGGAGTGTTCAAGGTGGCTGTTTGCATGGATTCATCTAGTAAATACAACGATTCACTTATCTAAGGTCCACCAAAGACGACATCATACTCAAGGGAATCTAGGGTAACATGAAATGTAAATTCCATATCGCCATGGTTTGAGTAGTGTATCTAAAGTAACCTGGAACTTCAATGTTTTGTTCATTGGTTCCTTTTGCAAGACTATTGCTTGTCAGGGTGAGTTTAGGTTGTCCCAATGACACCCAAGTGTCTATTGTCATGATGTTATTACTTGCTCGAGGGCTAATCAATGCGCATTTGCACTGAACATCATTGCTTATTGGGAAATCCAACCATACCATGATAGAATCTTCCAAAGGAACCATGGGTGTTTTGGTTATTCTTTTAGCTTCAAGTCCTGTGTCTGTTTCATATTCCCTTTCACTTTCATCCTCTGTTTGGGTCTCAGCTTTTTCAAGAGTACCCACCAATGCGTACAATGGCACACTTGGCCCTCTGACAATTCTTAACGAGGGCTGTTTGGAAACTTGCGAATCCTCATAGTCCTGGTTTATGTAGTTCATTATGTCCTTGTATAACTCAGGTTGAGCCATTAAAGGTGCAAGTGTTGATGTGATGCTGGCTTTATTATCAGAGAAGAGCATTTCTCCGAATGAGGTTTTGAGACACTGTTTCAATCTTGTAAGGGAATTATCAAATTCCTTACGTGCTTTCTCAAGCCTATAATTCGTATAGTCTATTTCAAATGTCTCTTTTGTAGAGAGTATGTCTTCCTCTTGAAAGGGAAAGCGGTACTCCTCTTTGCTTTGTATCTTGGTTGCTCTTTTAGGATTGGCATTATGAGGCTCAATCACAACTGCTGACTCTATAAGACATTCAACCAAGCTAAGCATGCTCTCTTGAGCTTGCTTTTTGCATTCTACATATGTCTTGTGATCATTATTATCCATTTGGGGTGGTTGGGTGGGTTCTAGTTTCTTGATTGGTCTATGTGGTGCACTGAGCAAAGAGTAAGAACTTGTTTCCTCCTCACTTAGTGATATACTAGAACTTGTTTCATTCTCTGACTTTCTTTGGTTTGTCAGTTTTTCATTATGTTTACCCATGCGACGAGATTAAAATTTCTTTTGGGTTTTTGTATCCTGTGTCACACATATGGGTGTTATGGTTTGTGTTGTGGTCTTTGAGGTGGATGCTTCTGCATCATGTATAGCTTTTGGCTCTTTGGGGATTATGTCCTCTTTTGGGTTTATGTCCTCTACATACTCCTTCTCCCTATCTTTTAACTCGACCTTGGTTTTGATAATTTTTTGTCCCATGTTTTTCATGGGTTTAGAAGGTTTTGTTTTCTCTTTTGGGTTCTGTTTTAAAGCATGTTCTTTTGCCCATGTTGAGGTGTTGTCTTTTATATTCTTTTTGACTGTTTGTCGTGCCTTGGCTTGTAAACGTGTAAACACAACCAAAGGCATTGTGGCCAGTTGCCCATTTTGTACACTTAAGATGTTAAGAGTTATATTTTGTGAGACAAGTTGCATTGAAGTAACTCGTCTTGGGAAATCTTGGAACATGTGATCGATACCACATCGTTCACACATTGGTCACAGGTGTCAGTGACTATGGGCATGGAAGTATTCCAAACTATGCACTCTGCCACCTTGTGAGGTCCACGACAATAGAAACACTGAAGTGTTTGATTAACTGCTTCCTGATGAGCAATTTCTACCCTTTGGACTGTTTCTGTTTAGTGCACGGGAGATGGAGGTTTTAAGTCCATTGTGGATGAAGCGGGACACTTTTTAGTATCATGGTCAAAGGTTTTACAATATATGCAGTATAGAAGGACAGGTGCCTTGTATGCACAATGAGGATTGGGATGGTCGTAGTGATTGCATTCGACACAAGGCATTTCGCTCGTCATTATTAGAGGCATTAAGGATGTCTGGTTTTGAAGGTTTTCATCATGTCTTAAGGATGTTTGCTGTAAGGTTTTAAGCAAGTCTGCATAAAATTCTAGGAATGTCAATTCCGAGATCGATCTTTCTTTTGCCATTGCTTCACTTGGTTTAGATGAGGAACACCTTGTAGCATGATCGTCTCTCCTAGCATGTTGTCATCTAAACGTATTGCTTCTTTACAACATTGATTGAATGTTTTCAAATTGGTCATCTAAACGTATTGCTTCTTTACAACATTGATGTTTTCGGATTGGTTACAATGATCAAGTTGTGTAAGTTGTTATTCTTCAAGCCCATCATGAAACATCTCCTCAATTGAACATCATTTAATTTTTCCCATGACTCACAACGTGAGTCCAATAGTTTTATCCAAAGGATAAAATCTCTAATGGATTCATTGGGTTGACGCTCAATCGAATAGAGTTCTGTTACTGCACTCCATCAATCACGTTGTTTGGAAAAGCCATATACAAAGGCTGATTTCAAGGTTTTGAAGTTGGTCTTGATTGCCGGCATCAATGTGATGAACCATCGACTAGCTTTCTCTCTAAGCATAAGTTCAACGCATGTATCTTAGTAGGGCAGTTGAGATTTCCAAAGGCTTCACATCTCTATTCAAACATTTGAATGAATTGAACAAGATCTGTTGTTCCATCATATTTGCCCATAATTCTGGAAATTTGAACGGTCGTATTTTTGTCTGAATCATTGAGGCCGTATGTGAGTGCTCTTGTTGGAAGAGACTCAGTGAGTCCTTGGGCCACCCCCCTTCCTAGACTAGTCAGTATGTCCAAGGTGTGGGCATCCAGGGGTTGGTACTTATAGGATTTGCGAAAATGTTAGGCAAGGGGCCAAAGCCCGGTGGAATCGAAGTGATAGGGGGTGTAAAACCCGATGACACGCTTGTTATAGGCATGGCCAACGGCATTGGGAGGTGAATTTGCAGCATAGATCTCAATGGCTCAAAGATGTCAGCCATTGAGTTGAGTCGTTGTGTGATCCCTGGCAATCCCTCTATTGTGGCCATGTCAGAGTGCCTAAGTGCTCCTTAATGAGCAATCATGTTTTTTTTTTTGCTTTTTATACTTTCCCACAGCCCATTTATACAGCCTCAAGAGGCACTCTTTGTTGGATCAAACGGGTGTTCATTTGCCCTAATTAGCTTAGGTGCTATACGCACGTGACTTGATATTCTTGTGGAAAAAGCGTATGCTAGGAGCTTCCCAGATGGAAGAGGAGGTCCTAAAACCTATTTTCCATCACTGTCTCAAGACGAAAAAAAATTCGAGAATTTTTTTCCTGTTTCGCAGCACGTTTTTGAGGGTGTTCCAAAAGGAATTTTCAAAATTTTTGTATGAAGGAATTGTGGTATTTTTGGAGTACTACAACTTTGTTTCCCTGAGTCGTCCGTGATTTTGTCATCTATACCGTCAAAAAGTAGCCCGAATATGGCTCCTCGTCATTTTCGCACTGTTTTTTACGATTTTTTGTGGTTTTGGGCAGTTTTTTGCCTCGATTTTCGGGTCAAATTTTGAGGAGAGGCCAAAATGGTTGATTTTGACTTCGGACGACCGCATCCAAAGTCGAAGAACTCAATGTCACCTTTTCGATGAGCCCTAGAGCGCCTTCAGATGTACGCTTTAGGAGATACGGGCCTCTAAACAGGGGTGTTTTCCAGAGTCTCTTTTTTTTTGGCCACGTGAATGTGTTTGACGCCGTGAAAGAGTTTTCATGCCGTGAACCGGACTTCACATGGAAATTAAATTTCTTTTTTTTTTGCCACGTGTGAACTGGTGTTTCACGTCGTGAAAGGGTTTTCACGTTGAACCGGACTTCACATGGAAATTAAATTTTGATTTTTTTGCCACGTGAACTAGTGTTGTGAACTGGTGTTTCACGTCGGGGTTTTCACGCCATGAACCAGCCTTCACGTGGAAATTAAATTTTGATTTTTTTTGCCACGTGTGAACTGGTGTTTCACGGCGTGAACCAGACTTCACGTGGAAATTAAATTTCGATTTTTTTTGGGTGCTGTGTGAACTGGTGTTTCATGCCGTGAACTGGACTTCATGTGGAAATTAAATTTTAATTTTTTTAAAATTTTTTTGGCTATGTGAACTGGTGTTTCACGTCGTGAAACGGTTTTCACAGTAGATTTCACGTGGAAATTAAATTTTGATTGATTTATTTATTATTATTATATCATTAGATAGAGCAAGAAAAAACTAATCTGTGTGCATCAACAATTGTGTAAATTAATCTAAATTAGGGGATCAATTATACTCTTCATTATAGTCTCCTCTTTAAGGCAAAATTAAGCAAAGAAAGTCAAATTTCTCTAATTGATCAAAAAAGTGATGTGATTAGGTGTTTTGATGCATCTAGATGCTCTCAAAACACTCTAAAACCTTAATTTCAACTACTCATATGATCAATTTAGACCGCAATTAACACATTTTCTAAATTTTTGGCCTCTTGAATAAGATTAATCACCCTTAATGACAAAAACCAGTCCATTAAGAGAAATTAGTCAAATTCAATGGTTTTTTATGGTTTTAAGAATTTTTTTGAAAGATTAAGCTACTCCTAATACTTGCTAACACTCTAATCCAAACAATTGCAACAAAAAACACACAATTAAACTAGAATTAATGATCTTAGATCTATGTTTAAACTAAAGAGAGCTAACATTCACTAAAGAGAGCTAACATTCACTAAGAAATGCATTCTCTTGCATTTTTTGATGCATTCTCTTGCTTTGTTTGATGCAATGGATGCAAACTAAGCCTAATACAAACTATGTGCAAACCCTAAGAACATGAAAAACCACAAAAACAACAACAAAAAACAACAAATTAATCTAAAAATCAAGCAAAAAGCATTCTTTTCAAAAACAAAAAAGAGAGATATTCTACACAAAATCTCACACAAATCACCATCAAATCCACATCTTTTTCATGGGAAACCACTAATCAAAATAATGGACAATGGGTTATGCGTAGATTAGAGGCAAAACGATGGAAAAAGCCAAGGGATGGCTCCCCAATAGCGGTGCCAAAAATGTTATGGCTCACCCTAACCCTCCTTTGAAACACATCCAAAAAGAGCTTACCGATGAACCGCAACTATCGTGAGGATCTTTCCAATGGCCGAGCTTGTAACCCTTGAGGTTCCAAGCTCTACAACTCCTTGAGAAGCGATTCCACCACGTCTCCCATGAGCATTGGCACACCGCCGCATTGCACTACGGGTCCTCGTCCCTCCTCTCACCTCACTTCACTCACATACACTCACTAGCATGCATTACAGAGAGAGATTAGCAAGATGATTAGCAAGAGAAAGACTCAATTGCACAATGGGAGAGTCTCTTGTATTATGAGAGAAATTCACTTATATACATGGCTTAAGTGTTTACATTCACTTAAACTATGGCTGGTCGGGCACTTTAGGCTCATAAGAGGCCTAATGCTACTACAATGACTACTCTCATAATATATCCATGAAGTACATCACTTAGGACTTCATCCTAACTTGCTACCACGCGCTCTTGAACCAGGAATCGCCATAAATACTCGGTCACACCATTACGGGCGCCCATCCAAGCTGTAGCTTTGGACACTATTGCTTTATATCTTGAATGTATAACCCTTTGGTGTATCTACCATGACTCCTTGATGTATCTACCATGACTCCTTGATGTAAGATAATGGCGGTAGCTCTTGTTAATCCTGAAATTGGGATTAACACTTATTTCTCCACATTTTGTTCTAATAGATTGAAGCCAATTTTATTGCTTATAAAATTTATGACTTGATAATGAAAATGCAACTCTGATTGGAATTTAGAAGGGCGTGAGGTTCGTTAATAAGGGAAAAGGTGACAATGGCAAATGGTTTTTAAATTTTTGGATATATATAATTAGTTTTTCCATTTGTTACATCTATGGGACTGTAGATAGAAGTGTTTTTACGTTGTTATAATATTCGAGGTCCAAAACTGATAGCGGTAGCCTTCTTTGGAATTTTTCTAAATTAGTAGAGACATATTTGAAGAAGATCTCCACCTCTTTTTTTTGGGGACCAATGTATATATATATATATATATATATATATATATATATATATCAAAAAGCATTACATCCTTTCAGCCTTACAAC
The DNA here is from genome assembly GCF_041138505.1 of Cibotium barometz. Lineage (NCBI taxonomy): Eukaryota > Viridiplantae > Streptophyta > Polypodiopsida > Cyatheales > Cibotiaceae > Cibotium > Cibotium barometz. The sequence goes on from NC_141110.1 coordinate 25,902,489, forward strand.
AACAGGCTAGCAACAATAGCTAATTTATCCATCACCCTCTATTACGCAAGTTACAGATCAACTCCCATCTATCATCCTCAAACACAAAGGATGGTTTCTCCCAAGAAATCTAATAACCAAGCAAAATGCATGCTTCCACCATAGTTTCAAAGGTGCATCCCCTAGGAGCCCGTTTCTCCAACACATCACCCTTCTTAAACCAGATTTTGACTTTTGGTCTGGGTTCTCAATAAAGGCAACAAAAGTGTAACTTGTTTGCTTTACCTTCTTATATCATCTCTTAGTTGTTTTAGGTACACATTTGGCTGGTTCGGCTTCCAACTTCAGCTTTGTAAGGCCCTGAAAGCAAGTACACCACACAGTTAGGCAAAGCCCAGTATGACTACAGGTCGATTGAAAGGAAAGGGATCAAGTGATTAGCTGACTACAGAGCCTAAATAATCTGAACCAGCTCTACCCCATTCAACTTGTTAACCAAGCATATAGACCAACACATACATATACACTTATGCATCAACCCATTCACATCAATTCCTGTGTCACAAGCTTTCTAAAAAACAATACAATTTTTGGAATTCTAGATCTCCCACAAACAACAGACTCTGTCTATATTAAAAATCAAGTCAACATGTCCACCATTGGGTTGCCCATCTCCCTATTAACCAATCCCTCCATTGTCTTTGTACTCCTAAGTTACTATGGATCCATTTCCCAATCTTGGACCAGGCACCTCTAATGGCAGGGCAGTCCCAAAATGCATGCTTCCCATCTTCGAATGCAATCTTACATCTAAGGCAACATCCATTGGTAAAATTCCTCTGAACCAATTTAGAACCAATAGGCAAAGCTCCCATGCAAATTCTCCACAAAAGACTTGAGATTTAGTAGGCATTTCAATCTCCCAAATTGCCTTCCATTTTCTTCTCCAATAGCTAGAACTCCAGCTCACTCTCCAGGTTTTATTACAATAAATGACATTATCCTCACTCATTCTCCATGCATTGTACAGAACCTTGGTTGTACCTCTATCCAACTTGGATCCAGTAAACCACGACTAGTCCCTTACCTAGCAAGATTCATCCACTGATGTGGATGTTCAACCTTTCTGCACCTTATCCAACACATATCTAACAAGTTGCCCTTCCCTATGAGACAAAGCAAGTTCCATTTCCAAGTGCTCAAGCTCCTTCCACCCAACTAATGCCCCATCCAAACACTATGAAACTCTCCTCAGTTCTTTGTTGTTTAGGGTTTTGGCTATTCTAGGATATTTTAGAGCTAAGGGAGGATTAAACTTGTGAGTCCACCAAATCCCTAGACACAACAAAGAATTCCTTGAAGCCCTATCACATCCATCCCAAACCATTAATTCCAACACCTCTTTCCATTTGGTGCAAAGCATCTTGCAAAAGGGGGACCCTATGTTCTTGAGAAGGGCATGAGAAAACAGTTTGTCTTTCCAACCTAGACCTTGCCAGACTCCATCAAAATAGATAGTTGAGTAATCCACTAGTTCTTTTACCATCGTTTTCCAATTTTCCTTTTGCTATAGACACGTGGGTAGAAGCAAAGCCAACTTGGCAATTGCATGAGAAGGAAAACGAAGAATACCCAAACCTCCTTCACTTTTAGGCAGGCTAAGTCTGTACTAAGCAAACTAGGCCAATGCCTTTTTATTGGATCCAACATTCCTCCATACAAAGTCTCTCTTACAAGTTTAACAATCTTTTGCCAATGTCCTTTTCCAAAGTCTAACACTGGGCATAAGAACATTATATATGCATTCAATTAACTCTTTTTTGGTCGCCTCAATGCCAAAAGGAACCCTTAAGTATCTAACAATTTGTCCCATCTTCACAACCTCACATCCCCATATTTCTAAGTCAAAGTCATTGTCCTCAGAGAGGCTGATTAGCTTGGACTTGTGAATATTACATTTGGAGCTAGAGGCATCAGCAAAATCTTGTATAATGCTTAAGACCAATTTGACATTGTCATTATTAGCCCCCAGAAAGAGTAAAGAGTCATCTGCAAAACATTAAATGACCAATTGTTCTCCATTGCTCAACTTTAGCCCAATTACCCTCCCCTCAACAAAGGCATGTTCGAAAGCCACAATCAAGGGGTGAGAGGCAATAACAAACAATAAAGAAGCAAGAGGACAGCCATGTCTAACTTACATGTTCACCTTAAAACCCCCAACCACCCTCCCATTCAATAATAATTTTGAGTTTCCTCCCAAGGTAAGGGTGTATATACAAGAGGCCATTTTGAATCCAAACCCCATTTTTTCCATCACTCTAGCCACAATGACCAATGAACCCTATCATAGGCCTTCTCCAAGTCAAGCTACAAGAGGATGCATTTTTGCTTAGTCCTCAGGGCCACATCTCTCCCCAACATAGCAACATAAATATTGTCATATATAGACCTTCCTTTTATAAAACCATGTTGTTTCTCAGATATGATCTCTTGAAGGGAACATGCAATTCTAATGGCAATGATTTTAGCCAAGATTTTGTATGTAACAGTCAACAATGTAATAGGCCTCCATTGGTTAAATCTGTCACATGCATTCTATTTAGGAATAAACTTCACCAACCCTTCTTTTAAGTCCTTATCCAGATTACCTGTCTTAAAGGCATTTCTGCACATTCTCCATACAAAATCCTTTAATGAGGGCTAGAATGAAAAGATGCAGGGGAGATGAGAGCTTGAGCTCTTGCAAGCACACACACACTCACAAAACCCTAAAAGAGAACACACAAGGTGAGAGGCTGAAAATCTTCTTCTTCTTCACACAACACTCAACACACCATATACAAAGATAAGAGTACACACAATATGAAAAGGTACTCAACCAAATACATACTAGGGTTCTCTATAGTGTGAACCCAACTAAATGAGCTGGCACTATAACTATGCTAGTCTCTAGAATGGCTGTCACACAGCCTGTCATCCCACTGGCCACATATCACCCATGATCTCACCAACCATGCCAGTGGTGTAAGTGTGGGGCCTATCCCCCAAGCAAGTCATCAGTGTCCACCGCCTCACTAGATGAGCTCGATATCTCAACATAGAAAGTAATGAAGAACTCCACATACAGTCCATCCCATCTAGGTGATTTCTCTCTCCCCAACTTTAGAAGGGCATCCCATCATTCCTCTAGCTCAATATCTCTCTCCAGCCATTTGGCCCTGTCAGGGTCCCAATCTCCTATTAACTTGCTCTAGCAATTTGGTCTCAGCTTGGAGCCTTCTAGTTGAGTAGTCTTCCTTGACCGAGGGTTGACCCTAGAAACTCCAACCATTTTTTGGCTATTAAACTCATCCCTTTTATCTCCTGACCATTTTCATCCAAGACCCTACTTATCATCTCCTTACCCCTCAACCTCTCAATCAGCTGAAACAAATACCCATCTGGCTTCCTTTTGTTATTGAAAGTTTTCCATTTATATCTAATTTCCTCCCTCTTGGTGCATTTCTCATCTTCACTTTTCAACCCAGCTTGACACTTGAAGTACCAAGGTTTCTCTTCAACACTTAGTTTTCCAACCTACCTCTTTTTTTTGCAAAGATTCTACGAGATCACCCCATCTCTTTCTCTCATGTCTTCTTTCCTCAACTCTCAATTTCCTAACCCCCCATGATTATACCTTGGATTTCATTGGCAAAAGTCCTCTAGGATCCTTGGATGTTACCTCTCCTTTTAAGTCTCTCTATTGCCTCTTCTGTCTAACTGATAAATAGATCATCCTTCAGTAGCAAGTTGTTTACCCTTAGTTTTGTATAGTAGGAAACTTATTTAGCTCAGCTTCTTCCCAACCCATTATATGTCATCCCCATTTGAGGGGCATGTGATTAGACAATGCAGTACTGAATCCACATACATTCTTAGAGTATGAGGAACCCACACAGCTTGTTGGCTAAAGAAAACCCTATCTAATCTAGATGATGACCTAAAATACTTCAAGCTAAAATAAGTGTGCCTAGGATCTGAGCCCCAATCACCCATCTCCCATCCATCCCTTAGGCCTAATCTCCCTCTCATCCCTTCCCACTTCATCTTCTCGTGTCCATCAAAAGTGCTCCCCCCACACCTATCCCTCTATTTCTCAACCATATTGAAGTTCACAACCGAAATTATCCCATTAGGATGATTAGCTATGATGCTAGGATTTAACAATGGTCATGACTCCACTAAACCCTCCATTCACACCCCCATATATTACAACCCAATCCTTAAACCTATTCTTCCTCAAAATTTTAGGCTTACATAAATTATGTTCCTGAATAGCCAATATAGACAAACCCTGTTCCTTAACTAAACCCCAAAAAGCAACACTTTTCTTGTTATCCTTGATACCCTTAACATTCCACGTACATCCATTAAATTTGAATATCCTTGATACCCTTAACATTCCACGTACATCCATTAAATTTGAATATCGGGCTCATGATAATACAGTTTCAGGGACCATCTCTACCTCCTCCCCACTTCCCCCATGATCCCCTTCTTTCTATATTTCTTTCCAAGCTTCATCCACTTGCAGGTACAAGGCTTGTAGAGTACTAGATTGAATCTGGCCATACTGTGTTGGTTGGGGGTGTGTTTGCACATTTGTTTTAGTATGGTTTGACCTGGGTGACTCTATAGACCTTGTTGTTATTATATCAAGAAAGTTAGTAGAAAACAATAAATTACTCCCATTGACAGAGCCTTGGTCATGCTGGGTAGGATTGGCACATGGTAGCTTTTGTTATTGGCTCCGCTCAAAGGTTTCGACCTTAAATTATACTTCATATCATCAAGTTAAATGTATACAAATATAGATTTCTGAAGACACCAAGTCGATTGCAATACTTCCAAAAAATTCAAAGGTTTACAAAGTAAATAAACAATGAAGTGATAAAAAAAAACTTATCTATTTGACCTCTATCCTAAGCTATGACTCTCCATGAATTCTCTTCCACCACAACTACATGTCTTTATCTTTTATGGTTTATTTTATGGGCATGGATGGCACATAGGTTGGTATCTTTAAAAAGGTCAGTATAGCATCTGCTTTTTGCAGCTTCTTGAATAGCCTCTAGTGCGCCTAGGGTGCTCTCCAACATACCTGATGATAAATTTTCTACATTATTCTTATTTCCCCCTAAGTGCTTTGAAACCAAGCTTGGTCCTTTGCTTCTTCTTAAACATTCGAGGAACAGATTGCTTCACTGTAAGTGTAATCATTGGCTTGTTATTGAAGCTAGTGCTTCATTTTAAGTGTGATCATTGGCTTCTTATTGAATCTCTACTTTTCCCAAGGCATAGATGGCCTAGCTTCTTCTTCTTTTACTCTCTGCTATGTGGAGGTTTATAGGCTTATTTTGACCTTTTTGAGAGACTTTCTTAGGCAATAGTGGAGATGGTGGGGCTGCAAGAACTAGAGTGATCAAGAGCAAGCAAGGGTAAAACAATGAGTAATGAATGGAAGTGAAGGTAAAAAAGTCATTTTATGTAAATGTTTTCTACCAATATTTATTGCTTAGTTTACTTGTATTTGTCTAACTATCCATGCTACTTTATTATTACAAATTTCTGGTCACAGTTGTCAAAACAAAGAATGTAATGGCTTTCCTTGATAGAAACCAAATTGTTTTAAGAACCTATCTTATGCTACCCCATTCTCAATTGATCCTTTGGTCTCCAAGCTAAATACATGTGTTTCATTTGGCACTATGATATTTTCATGAAGAATTTTCCCATCCAATGATTTGGCTCTATTTAAAGGTACGATGAAAATTATACTTTTTGATAAATAAAAATACCCATGTATATACCATGAATATACCTATTTTGAAATATGATAAAAATTTCTCTTTTAATATTTAAAATGTTTGTTCATAGAATATCGTGAAAATTCCTCCTTTTGCATCTAGATTTTTATGCATGCACATATAAAAATAAATATAACAAAAATTCCTTTTTTCTCCATTTAAACATTTATGAATAAATACTATAGAAGTATTTTTAAAAAATGTAACAAAAATCCATCTTTTAGCATTAAAATGCTTATGCATAGAGTATGATGAGAATTTCTCTTTTTGCATTATCAATTTTATGCATAGAATTAAATTCATTTCTATACTCAAAAGTTCTACTTTTAATATATACTCCTAATTATCTAAAATATGGTGGGATTTCCTCTTTTAATCTAAAAATTTATTATGCATACCTAAGCATAATTACATTTAAACCTCTTGTTTATTTTTAAAAATATCCCATTATCATTCCCATATGAAAATAATTACAAAAATGTTAGCATAAACTCTCTTTCAACTTAAAATGAATAATTATGAATTTTTTAATCATAAAATACGCTTGAATGAATTAATCCACATTTGAATTAGAATAAAAATCATAAAAATGCTTAATCTCTATCTCTAGCTTGTTAAGCCTAGAATTTTGGTTAAGAAAATGAGATTAATACTAAGATCCATCCTTCCAAGAAGGATTAATCTATAAAGGTGAGCATTCTTACAAAAAGAGAGATTTACTAATAAAGCATAAAAAATTAGCATTAATCCATTTAAACAATATGAATCACTAAAAGCTTGGTTTTAAGAAAAAACCATTGGTTAAAATGCTTCCCAAGCATTAGAGAGGTTGGGAAGAAGATTACCATTCCAAAAAAGAGAAAAACACCATTGATTTAAGGCTTACTCTTGGTTTTTGGCTTGATTCTTTAAGAAGAAGTGAAGCTCCCAAGAGAAAGCTTGGCCACCAAGATGAAGAGGGTAATCTCCAAGAGAGGATGAAGATTAGTGAAGCTCCAAAGCTTCCCAAAGGAGAGGTGAATTAGAGGGATAATAAAATTACACTAAATTGAAGATTATACTGGCACAAAGATGAAAATACAAAGGAATGAGGGTGTAAGATCCCTGTTCCCACCGAGTAACAGATTCGGGATACTAGCAGCGGAAGTAGCACTTCTCGCGCGGGACAAGGGTCCCACATTCGGGGCCTCGCCCACGAATATCCGGATAAGAGACTAATCCGTCGGTTGTTCCAAAACCAAACCCAGAAAAACTTCCTTTACCGGAAAGCACGGGCGATTCCACCAGAATAACTTTTTACTCTAACGTAGTCAAGATCATTTCTGATCGAGCTGATCTAATTACATCTATAAGATACTTGGTCAAGTCAAGGAAGAAACTTGCACTTGGATCATTGGGATCAACGCTTTTTTCCCCATTCAAGAGGCACAGCCGTTGATTCCTATCCATAGAACAGTTACTGTCCGGGATTTATTTTATCTATCGTAAAAACAAAAGTTTGAGTCTCGATTTACAGATCCATCAGTCCAGCCTAACCCCATCCGATCCCATGGGTTAGCCAACCGCCCAACCACTGTAGTGATGGGATCCAATTAAAAATTTGGTTAGGTTTTGTCCCGGGTACCAAGGAAAAGAGTTCCAAGGCCCCCTAGCCGGATGTTCATGCAAAATAAAACTAGTCACACCACTCACACACCCAATATGAAATTGCCTTTTCACAGATTCAACCAGTTTAAAACAATCCTTTAATAAAACCATAGTATCACTGATCACCATCTTCCAATTTATCCAGTTGATTCTTAATTTTTCCATCATTCCTTCATCAGAGTATCTATGGCATCATTGGCAACTAGGACGCTCACCACCTATCCACTCAGGGGCCGTTTCTTAGTTCCTAGCCCTTAATACTCGGCAATATAATCACTTATCAAGATGGACTCTCGTTGAAGATCAGCAAGATCAACCAACGGATCCATATAAGGAGCCATGGACTCATCCATTGAAGACCAGCAAGGTCAATCAACCAGATCCATGCTCGATTTCAGAAAACAACTCCAACTCTGTTTCAATATCTTCCTCGACGCACGCGTGGGTATCCTAGGCGACCCAGAGCCCGAGCACCGTATGGTCAGCACCCTCTAGGATCCTTCGCAGGTGACCTAGCGCTTCACGCATAGGCCGCTTCCTTGGCCCCACCGGAAGCTCACCATTTTAATCGCACCGAGGCTGGTCAAGACCTCGGCCGACCTTGCTACGCGAGACGTCCTTCATTGACTCCCCGTCAGCAGTTGCAACTTTATCATCATCACGACTTTAATCACAAGACGGTCAAAATGCTCCCCCCAGCATTCTTGACATAAAACAATCATTTACAAACAGCATTTACAAACAGTTTACAATACAATTTCTATTTTAACTTTCATTTATCTACATTATCCCTCATCAATCTACATTACTTATTCCATATTCCATTTATATGTATACTCATCCCATCACATCATTTCCATCTCATCACTTCAGATTCCCTCACATCACAATCGTATAATCACATCCATACATCCACAACTATATGCGTACATTCATATCTACATGCATACATCTACATCCCTATGCATACATCCACATCCACATTCACATTCACCTCCATACATCTACATCTACATGCATACATCCACCTCCACATTCACATCCACATCTATAATCTACATCTACGTGCATACATCCACATCTCTATTCACATCTACATCTATACATCTACATCTACATATATACATCCACATCTCCATTCTCATCTACATCTATACATCTACATCTTCATGCATCCACCCACCTCCACATCCACATCTACATCTATACATCTACATCTACATGTATACATCCACATCTCTATTCACATCTACATCTATACATCTACATCTACATGTATACATCCACATCTCCATTCTCACCTACATCTATACATCTACATCTACATGCATCCACCCACCTTCACATCCACATCTACATCTATACATCTACATCTACATGCATACATCCACCTCCACATTCACACTCACATCCATACCTCTACATCTACATGTAAACATCCATATCTCCATGCATAATAATATTCTTTTAATTAATCTAGGATGATAGTTCCTAGAATATGGTAGGAATTCCTCTTTTTATACTTTGAATGAATTTATTTTATGCGTAATTTCTATAAAAATTTTACCATAGCTCCGCTACTATGACTGATAAATCTCAATTTTTTTCTAAGGGATAAAGCTCATTATTAAAGAAATAATTAGAATGGTCTCTAATTGGATCATCAATCCATAATGGTCTCTAATTGGATCATTAAGAAAACAATTAGAATGGTCTCTAATTGGGTCATCAATTAGAATGGTCATCAATTGGGTCATCAATCCATAATGGATTGAATCATCAATGTGCATAAACTAAAAGCATAGCAAAAAGCCATTAATTTGGCCTCAAGCATAGCTTAATCTTGGATTAAGGAAAGGCTTTATGAAAAGCTTCATTTGGATTGAGAATGGTTCATGAGTATGACCATTTCTTGAGTGAGAGAGAGAAATTACATAAAAACCATTAGAATTTAAACATAAATGGAAATTAACTTCTATAGCATTTATTAAATTATGTAACTCTTCACTACTATTCACCAATTAACTTCAATAGCATTTAAAAACCATACCAATTAAACTTCTCAAGCTTGAGAGGGGTTGAGAAGAGAGAATCATTGAGAAATTATAGAAAGATCAAAATTCAATATACTTACCTTATAATTTGCTTGATTCTTTATTCACGGTAGAGGCCCCCAACCAATCAATTGGTTTAGTATGTTGATGGAGCCACCAATGGGGATTGAAGAAAGAGAGAAGTGTCAAAAACTAGTGAATTATTAAAGAATTCACCGTTCTTGGCTTAGGTGGAGTAACAAAGCATAAGACACTATATATTTTGGCTAAGATGGAGTAGAGTAACAAAGCATAAGACACTATATATTTTGGCTAAGATGGAGTAGAGTAACAAAGCATAAGACACTATATATTTTAGCTTAGGTGGAGTAGAGTAACAAAGCATAAGACACTATATATTTTGGCTTAGGTGGAGTAGAGTGACAAGGCATAAGACACTATATATTTTGGCTTAGGTGGAGTAGAGTGACAAGGCATAAGACACTATATGTTTTGGCTTAGGTGGAGTAGAGTAACAAAGCATAAGACACTATATGTTTTGGCTTAGGTGGAGTAGAGTAACAAAGCATAAGACACTATATATTTTTCAACAAGGGGAGGCTTCTATTTATAGGAAAATTTGAGCTCCTAACCAAACAAACCGATTCTAGAATTTTCCAAGTCAGTTTGGCACTTTTTGACCATTTTTAGGTCAGTTAAGCTAACTTTTTGGAACTAGACTTGAATGAGGAGAAAGGAGAGATAAAATATCTCAATTTTTATGAGTTTAAAACTTATTCAAGCATGTGAAATATGCACCTCCTTTAAAGAACTCCCCTTCCTTACATATGTGTCATAATGGAATCATTTTAATATTGCTCATAGTTTTTTTATTAATAAACCTTGTACATTTTCAACTCTTCATCTTATGTGAGCATTTAAGGGACTCCTCTTCCTTACATATGTGTCATAATAAAATCATTATTCCCAAAATATCTCATATTTTTAATATTGCTCATAGTTTTTTACTAATAAACCTTGTACATTTTCAACTCTTCATCTTATGTGAGCATTTAAGGGACTCCCCTTCCTTACATATGTGTCATAATAAAATCATTATTCCTAAAATATCTCATATTTTTAATATTGCTCATAGTTTTTTACTAATAAACCTTGTACATTTTCAACTCTTCATCTTATGTGAGCATTTAAGGGACTCCCCTTCCTTACATATGTGTCATAATAAAATCATTATTCCCAAAATATCTCATATTTTTAATATTGCTCATAGTTTTTTACTAATAAACCTTGTACATTTTCAACTCTTCATCTTATGTGAGCATTTACTCATTTTTGGGTATCTTCTTTTTACAATTTGGATTTATCTCCTCCCTACACATGGATTGATGCTATTGGCCCATAGGAACCTTAATTGGACCATAATCCAAAGATTTATGAAAATCTAGACCCTTAGACTAAGGTTCTTTATACCTATTTCCAATTAATTCCAATTGCACATTGGAAAATTCTTTCTGAATTTCTGTTTTAGGGGGATTCATTTTAATAAGGTGAGATATTTTTCTATCCAAAAATATTCAAAATCTGAATATTCTCTCTCTAGAATATTTTCTCTCTCTAGGTTAAAACAGTTATAAACAAGGTCTTTATATTTCTGAAGAGGGATTGATTACAGGGGAAGATACTAGACATCAAAAAGGGGGTGGGGGAGGAATCTTACATTCTACCCCACTTAAAAAACGCGAGATGTCCTCATCTCGCAACTTGGGATAATTTCGCAAGATGCACGAATATGAGACTTAGAGAAAAATTTTCTTGGTGGTTAATCAAGATTAACCACCAAGAAAAGTCTTAAAGAGGGCAAGATAAGAACAAGATTTAAACTTTATTCATTCTCGGAACTTATACAGTAAAGATAGAAGAACTCTTTACACTTCCATAAGCCCGTCCATCATATGGTCACAAAAGCAGTCCTCATAGGCTGCACAAGTATAGGGTAACTCATCTATGGGAATGATTCTGCTGGTTATTGCCGCACCTATCTCAGTGGTATGAGGTGATCCAACAAAAGGACCTCTGAGAGGCAAGCCAAAAATGGGGTAAAGGCATATCTTCTCATGAGGAAGAAAACACGCCAGTAAGAAGACCCGCTCAGAAAACCCAAGATGCCTTGATCTCATGACGCAGTAGTATCGGGGACCCAAACCCAAGGCTTCGATAACCATGGCCAAGCGGACATTGTTACAAAGGTGCTGCTGACCCCAGGGTGTTACCCTAGTTATGTTTTGATAGGTCCGCCATTTGGTCTGCGCTACAGAAGTTCCTAGGTGAGGAAAAAGTGAGCGCTCATACTGTTCTATAAAGTCTTTCTTCACAGACTCTCTTGCGTCTTGAAGGTGAGAAATCATCATGGATAAAACTAGTTCTTGTTGCCAAGCCATGAAGGAGATTAAGAAGAAGGGAGATCGATGGAAGTAAGATTACTGTGAGCGACAGTTAAAGGTTACGACTTATATAAAGGAAGGAGCTAGCGTAACCTAGAAGCCAACGGTAACTTGCCACTGAAGTTTTACCGTCTTTCCAAGATTTGAGTTTGACACATTTTTCTATAGAAGGCATTAAGAATTTTGAGATGAGGAGATAAAAGAAACTTGTAGGCTAAGTCACCTACTTTCATTGAATTCAGATATAAGGATCACAATATCTGGGGGATAACTTCTTATACTCCCCAAGAGATAAAGAACTTCTTTTGGGCCGTACTCGAATGAAAACCAAAACCTTGGTATCCAAAACACTGATTCTCACTTCTAAACTCATTGTTCTAAATCCTTAAAACAGGTGGGACTCCTGAGAGTATTCTAGGGAAAGGGTCTTCCTTTTTTTAAACAGAAACTTTCTTTTATTTTAGAGAGGGAATAATTATAAGATCAGAAAGGGAGATTCTTACTCCTGTATACCTCGAAGGTTGGGGAGGAATCTTACATCCTACCCCACTTAAAAAGTGCGAGGTGTCCTCATCTTGCAAGGTAGAGGACAACTCTTTTTCTTAAGATCCAATTTTATTCTGGGGTTCCTTATATTCTGGTCAACCCAACAGAATACTGGGATAAATATCCCTTATATAAAACTCATAATTAAATAACAATTCATTCAGATCTTATCATTCATATCTTTAACATGATAATGGTCCATTAGACCGAAAAATTTCCTTTTGAACATTCCTTCATGAGAATTTCAGTTAAGCTAGTCCTCAATTTGACATCCCTTAACTTGATCTACCGATCAAGTATTAACAGTAGCAATCTGACAGTACAACCCACTAATCTCATAGTGATTTGCTGAATTCATTATCATCATTCTAGTTATGAATATCATCACAGGGACTCGTCCCATTCCCCCTCGTTGTGGTTTCATTATATTTCAACTAATTTTTAAAAATCATCATTTTTCAATTAGAATTTTCAATCAGAATTTTTCAATCAGAATCCAAATCAATTCATCCATTCTCAAACAGAATTAAAATCATATCAATCACATTCGAAATCATCATTTAGATAGCATTAACGCTTATAATTTCAAGTCTTAGATTTACTCGTATATACTGTCAGTAAAGAGCTGCAGTATACTCTCGGTATATACGGGTAGTCACGGCCCTTGGAATTATAAGGTAAATACAATCATGTCTAGGCCTCAAGCAAGTCAGGGATTTTATATAATTGCGGTACTTCCATTTGAAGACCCAATTACCAAATTACGAGTTTCAGTTTGAATATCAAATTGTATGAATTATATCACACAATTATAACCTTTTTGTGTTTCTTGATAAATTTTTGACATATTTGTCTTCTTAGTTGATCTTTATTAACCAAATGCTCTGATACCAACTGTAAGATCCCTGTTCCCACCGAGTAACAGATTCGGGATACTAGCAGCGGAAGTAGCACTTCTCGCGCGGGACAGGGGTCCCACATTCGGGGCCTCGCCCACGGATATCCGGATAAGAGACTAATCCGTCGGTTGTTCCAAAACCAAACCCAGAAAAACTTCCTTTACCGGAAAGCACGGGCGATTCCACCAGAATAACTTTTTACTCTAACGTAGTCAAGATCATTTCTGATCGAGCTGATCTAATTACATCTATAAGATACTTGGTCAAGTCAAGGAAGAAACTTGCACTAGGATCATTGGGATCAACGCTTTTTTCCCCATTCAAGAGGCACAGCCGTTGATTCCTATCCATACAACAGTTACTGTCCGGGATTTATTTTATCTATCGTAAAAACAAAAGTTTGAGTCTCGATTTACGGATCCATCAGTCCAGCCTAACCCCATCCGATCCCATGGGTTAGCCAACCGCCTAACCACTGTAGTGATGGGATCCAATTAAAAATTTGGTTAGATTTTGTCCCGGGTACCAAGGAAAAGAGTTCCATGGCCCCCTAGCCGGATGTTCATGCAAAATAAAACTAGTCACACCACTCACACACCCAATATGAAATTGCCTTTTCACAGATTCAACCAGTTTAAAACAATCCTTTAATAAAACCATAGTATCACTGATCACCATCTTCCAATTTATCCAGTTGATTCTTAATTTTTCCATCATTCCTTCATCAGAGTATCTATGGCATCATTGGCAACTAGGACGCTCACCACCTGTCCACTCAGGGGCCGTTTCTTAGTTCCTAGCCCTTAATACTCGGCAATATAATCACTTATCAAGATGGACTCTCGTTGAAGATCAGCAAGATCAACCAACGGATCCATATAAGGAGCCATGGACTCATCCATTGAAGACCAGCAAGGTCAATCAACCAGATCCATGCTCGATTTCAGAAAACAACTCCAACTCTGTTTCAATATCTTCCTCGACGCACGCGTGGGTATCCTAGGCGACCCAGAGCCCGAGCACCGTATGGTCAGCACCCTCTAGGATCCTTCGCAGGTGACCTAGCGCTTCACGCATAGGCCGCTTCCTTGGCCCCTCATCCACCGTACCGGAAGCTCACCATTTTAATCGCACCGAGGCTGGTCAAGACCTCGGCCGACCTTGCTATGCGAGACGTCCTTCATTGACTCCCCGTCAGCAGTTGCAACTTTATCATCATCACGACTTTAATCACAAGACGGTCAAAATGCTCCCCCCAGCATTCTTGACATAAAACAATCATTTACAAACAGCATTTACAAACAGTTTACAATACAATTTCTATTTTAACTTTCATTTATCTACATTATCCCTCATCAATCTACATTACTTATTCCATATTCCATTTATATGTATACTCATCCCATCACATCATTTCCATCTCATCACTTCAGATTCCCTCACATCACAATCGTATAATCACATCCATACATCCACAACTATATGCGTACATTCACATCTACATGCATACATCTACATCCCTATGCATACATCCACATCCACATTCACATTCACCTCCATACATCTACATCTACATGCATACATCCACCTCCACATTCACATCCACATCTATAATCTACATCTACGTGCATACATCCACATCTCTATTCACATCTACATCTATACATCTACATCTACATATATACATCCACATCTCCATTCTCATCTACATCTATACATCTACATCTTCATGCATCCACCCACCTCCACATCCACATCTACATCTATACATCTACATCTACATGTATACATCCACATCTCTATTCACATCTACATCTATACATCTACATCTACATGTATACATCCACATCTCCATTCTCACCTACATCTATACATCTACATCTACATGCATCCACCCACCTCCACATCCACATCTACATCTACATGCATACATCCACCTCCACATTCACACTCACATCCATACCTCTACATCTACATGTAAACATCCATATCTCCATGCATAATAATATTCTTTTAATTAATCTAGGATGATAGTTCCTAGAATATGGTAGGAATTCCTCTTTTTATACTTTGAATGAATTTATTTTATGCGTAATTTCTATAAAAATTTTGCCATAGCTCCGCTACTATGACTGATAAATCTCAATTTTTTTCTAAGGGATAAAGCTCATTATTAAAGAAATAATTAGAATGGTCTCTAATTGGATCATCAATCCATAATGGTCTCTAATTGGATCATTAAGAAAACAATTAGAATGGTCATCAATTGGGTCATCAATCCATAATGGATTGAATCATCAATGTGCATAAACTAAAAGCATAGCAAAAAGCCATTAATTTGGCCTCAAGCATAGCTTAATCTTGGATTAAGGAAAGGCTTTATGAAAAGCTTCATTTGGATTGAGAATGGTTCATGAGTATGACCATTTCTTGAGTGAGAGAGAGAAATTACATAAAAACCATTAGAATTTAAACATAAATGGAAATTAACTTCTATAGCATTTATTAAATTATGTAACTCTTCACTACTATTCACCAATTAACTTCAATAGCATTTAAAAACCATACCAATTAAACTTCTCAAGCTTGAGAGGGGTTGAGAAGAGAGAATCATTGAGAAATTATAGAAAGATCAAAATTCAATATACTTACCTTATAATTTGCTTGATTCTTTATTCACGGTAGAGGCCCCCAACCAATCAATTGGTTTAGTATGTTGATGGAGCCACCAATGGGGATTGAAGAAAGAGAGAAGTGTCAAAAACTAGTGAATTATTAAAGAATTCACCGTTCTTGGCTTAGGTGGAGTAACAAAGCATAAGACACTATATATTTTGGCTAAGATGGAGTAGAGTAACAAAGCATAAGACACTATATATTTTGGCTTAGGTGGAGTAGAGTGACAAAGCATAAGACACTATATATTTTGGCTTAGGTGGAGTAGAGTGACAAGGCATAAGACACTATATATTTTGGCTTAGGTGGAGTAGAGTGACAAGGCATAAGACACTATATGTTTTGGCTTAGGTGGAGTAGAGTAACAAAGCATAAGACACTATATGTTTTGGCTTAGGTGGAGTAGAGTAACAAAGCATAAGACACTATATATTTTTCAACAAGGGGAGGCTTCTATTTATAGGAAAATTTGAGCTCCTAACCAAACAAACCGATTCTAGAATTTTCCAAGTCAGTTTGGCACTTTTTGACCATTTTTAGGTCAGTTAAGCTAACTTTTTGGAACTAGACTTGAATGAGGAGAAAGGAGAGATAAAATATCTCAATTTTTATGAGTTTAAAACTTATTCAAGCATGTGAAATATGCACCTCCTTTAAAGAACTCCCCTTCCTTACATATGTGTCATAATGGAATCATTTTAATATTGCTCATAGTTTTTTTATTAATAAACCTTGTACATTTTCAACTCTTCATCTTATGTGAGCATTTAAGGGACTCCCCTTCCTTACATATGTGTCATAATAAAATCATTATTCCCAAAATATCTCATATTTTTAATATTGCTCATAGTTTTTTACTAATAAACCTTGTACATTTTCAACTCTTCATCTTATGTGAGCATTTAAGGGACTCCCCTTCCTTACATATGTGTCATAATAAAATCATTATTCCCAAAATATCTCATATTTTTAATATTGCTCATAGTTTTTTACTAATAAACCTTGTACATTTTCAACTCTTCATCTTATGTGAGCATTTAAGGGACTCCCCTTCCTTACATATGTGTCATAATAAAATCATTATTCCCAAAATATCTCATATTTTTAATATTGCTCATAGTTTTTTACTAATAAACCTTGTACATTTTCAACTCTTCATCTTATGTGAGCATTTACTCATTTTTGGGTATCTTCTTTTTACAATTTGGATTTATCTCCTCCCTACACATGGATTGATGCTATTGGCCCATGAGAACCTTAATTGGACCATAATCCAAAGATTTATGAAAATCTAGACTCTTAGACTAAGGTTCTTTATACCTATTTCCAATTAATTCCAATTGCACATTGAAAAATTCTTTCTGAATTTCTGTTTTAGGGGGATTCATTTTAATAAGGTGAGATATTTTTCTATCCAAAAATATTCAAAATCTGAATATTCTCTCTCTAGAATATTTTCTCTCTCTAGGTTAAAACAGTTATAAACAAGGTCTTTATATTTCTGAAGAGGGATTGATTACAGGGGAAGATACTAGACATCAAAAAGAGGGTGGGGGAGGAATCTTACAGAGGGTCTATTTATAGGTGAGGGAGGCCACCAACTTCAGTTTGATCCATTTTGGACAAGTTTTGGACCAATTTGGCTCACTTTTTGATCCAGTTTAAGTGTGCCTAGGATCTGAGCCCCAATCACCCATCTCCCATCCATCCCTTAGGCCTAATCTCCCTCTCAGCCCTTCCCACTTCATCTTCTCGTGTCCCATAAAAACACTGCTCCCCCCACACCTATCCCTCTATTTCTCAACCATATTGAAGTTCACAACCGAAATTATCCCATTAGGATGATTAGCTATGATGCTAGGATTTAAACAACCTTTAACAATGGTCATGACTCCACTAAACCCTCCATTCACACCCCCATATATTACAACCCAATCCTTAAACCTATTCTTCCTCAAAATTTTAGGCCTGCATAAATTATGTTCTTGAATAGCTAATATAGACAAACCCCATTCCTTGACTAAACCCCAAAAAGCAACACTTTTCTTTTTATCCTTGATACCCTTAACATTCCACGTACATCCATTAAATCTGAATATCGAGCTCATGATAATGCAGTTTCAGGCACCATCTTTACCTCCTCCCCACTTCCCCCATGATCCCCTTCTTTCTATATTTCTTTCCAAGCTTCATCCACTTGCCAGTTAAATTTTTGAACCGATGAGGTCCCACTATCCTCCTCCCCTAGTGGATTAAATGGGTTCGAATACTGTAATGGACTTAGACTATTAGAAGATCTACTACTCTGCTTAGCCCAAGCCCCATCTTTATTCACATTCTTTCTAGCTTCCTCCTTAGCTTGTCTTACACTCATTTTCTCTTTCACCTTTCTCCAACCTCCATCTCTTGCAGAATCCCCATCATTCCCCAGAATCCATTTTCCTTTATCCTCTTCCCCACTATCTCTACACACCTCCTTTTCAGTGGTCGTATTTTCTACCCCAGTCTCATGCTTATCCTTATTTTCACCCTCTGATTTAAACTGTACCCCCTTTACACAATTCCTAGCTATATGCCCAAACCCACCACATTTAAAGCATGCTCCAT
Organism: Cibotium barometz; assembly: GCF_041138505.1. Classification (NCBI taxonomy): domain Eukaryota; kingdom Viridiplantae; phylum Streptophyta; class Polypodiopsida; order Cyatheales; family Cibotiaceae; genus Cibotium; species Cibotium barometz. The sequence continues at coordinate 25,921,187 of NC_141110.1, forward strand.
GGAAAGGCCCGAACTTCAACACATCAGCTCTAGTTTACCTAGTTTGCCTAGATCCACTTCAACAGACTTGGGAGTCTCTATTGCTATGTTCCATGAAATACATACATTGTTAGCCTGTTGATTTTTCGCATCCTCTTTTGGTAGATATAAAATTGGGCCAATCGCACACACTAGCTATCTCACTCAGCGCTAGATGAAGCCAAGGAGGTAAACCTACCACCTCAACCCATACGGGATAGGCCTTAGAAAGACTTTTATTAACATCGAAGAAAGGATCAAAGGGGATAACATGCATCAACCAATGATCCATAAACAGAGGCGCTCTAGCAAATAACTCAGAAATAGCCCAAGCTTTTGTAAAGAGAATATTAAAGAAGTCTTCACCTAAATAGAAAACGTGAGAGACCACCCTACCATGAAATACATCATCCTACAACCATCTGGCGCCATCAACTTTGGACGGAGGTTTACAAGGACAAAACACAATTACACTACACAGAGAGAACAACCCGACTTGGCTCCTCACCAACTCAGGTGTGAGACCTACAGACATACCTTTCCACTTTTGGTTTGAGGCCTTTGAGCTTGGGCAATTATTCTATCTGCTACCCATTCGAACGAAGCCTTCTTTACGATCTCTTCCCTCGTCCTCTTTCTCTCGCGTTCTCTTCATCTCATTGGAACATTCGTTTCCCTAGTCCCCCCACCAACCCCCAACATCTTCCTTTGGACGTTGCATCCAGTCGCCCTCCATGCATGCAATCCGTCACCCCCACAAGGTACGGAGGCATGCACTCACACATGTGAGGCAAAGCCCCACAAGGCCACGATTGCCGCCGCACGCATCAGTCAACTTAACTCACTCTTAACTCCCCAATCTCTCTCTCTCCTCAACCTCCGCTTGATTTTTGACATGCAATTTTACCCCTTTTGCTAGAAGATCTCCACTTGTAAAAGCATTAGAAGAGTTTAGGATCGCGGACATGTGTGGAGCGGCTCTTAACCGGCTCCATTGCCCGCCCGAAATTTAAGAAGGCCGGGCCATGTGAAACCAGCCGGGCCAAAAGCAACCCTAAAAGGAACGGAAGCCCTAATAGAGGCAAGTGTTCTCTGAGTGAGAGTGAGCGGCGGCATCATCTTTCCTTGCAGGAAGGTTAGTATTTCTTGTGAATTAGGGTCACGTAATTAGGAGTTCTTTTGGGTAAATATTATGTGTAAGGTCTCTGTGCACTTGGAGTCCATGCTTCATGTGAAATGTGGTTTGCTGATTTTGCAAATTGGGCTCACCACTGTCAAGGGACTCCTGAGATTCAAGTCTTTGATGCCAATCACCTGGGCTTTTGATTATTAGAGCCACATGGTACACTTCATCAATACATCTTCCATGCTGTTGAACCCTTGCCCTCTTAACACGGCCTCATGGGGCAAATCTGGCTCGTGCCATTATGAGTATAAACTATCCATGTCCTCCCTCCCTCAGTGGGGGCTATGGCTGACAAACTCATAAACTGATAGTGATGTGATTATCAGCTCTACATCCTCTTCATGTGGTGCGAAGCCATAAACCATCACGATATGTACAGACTCATGTAGGGTGAAAAAAGGGCGTAGTGAGCAATATCTGCCTTCAATTACATCGTTTATGGAGTGCTATGGGGAGGCTTGTTTTTCCGGTCAAAGGCGGCCGGCTTGACCGGAAAGCAAGCCTCGCCATGGCCTTTCATGGCCAGGCTGGATTCTATCAGTGGAGATCAGTCTTGCACTCAGAGCTTCTGCAGGGTATACTCGTTTCATCCTTATCATTAAGCGGCATAGGGATCAAAACAGGGGATCAGAACAGTATCAAATGCACTGATTTTGCAGTTTGCTCATATTTTGCGAAAAGTAGTCTTGTATCATCCCATCGTCGCAAGGTATTGCTTGACTGTCGAAGAAATTAACATATGCTGTGTTTTGGTGAAGAGTTGTACATGTGTATGGTTCTTAGACAAGCATGTTTGTTGCATCGGGTTGACGTTTCTGGTGGTAACGTGTTTCACCTCAGATGTCTGCTTGACCCCAGTTCCGAAATTGCTTAGATTTTAGAAGTTGAATCTAAACGAGTCTTTGTATTTATATCTGGAACTGGAGTGGAAAAAGGGCGCTCTCTGGGCACGAGTGTTGAGGGTAAACCTTCCCTCAACTACAGATGTCGTTGATATTCTCACCTGTTTAATTCCCTTTTCTCCCTGTTTTGCGGATCGGACGCTTCAAAGGAAGAGTAGGGCCAGAAACTTCTCTATTTCATAGTCATCCATCCTTTTTTGACGAGTCTTAGGCGTGGGTCTGGATAGAGAGTAATCACCTTCCCCCTAAGGGCAAAACCTGGGCATGAATCTTACCCTCCATGTGAAGCCACTCTACTTTAGCCCTAGATTATACACTCTTGGCTCCATGTCACACAATGAAGAAGGTATCTATAAGGGGTTGGAGAGGTATTGCCATCAAAATGTGGAGAAATAGGAAGAGAAGAACCCCAACTCCTTTCTTGAGTCCTTGTGGCCGGAGCCACCCATTGATTAGAATGTTGCTACTTCCTCTCATGGTCAAGGGCGATCGACCAGTGTCGATGGATATGCCCTAGCAAGGCAGATGGGGGGGGGGAGAGAAGGATCCAATGAAGAACGAGGAGGGAGAGACACAAGAAGCCAAAGGGAGGGACGCCAGAGAAAAAATTGAGGGAGGCAAAGGAGGGGGGATGATAGTGGAGGGGGAATGAGGGTAGAAGGGGATTCACTTAGGGAGGGGGTGTATGGTTGCGAGGCCGGAATTGTCAGCCCAGGAACTTTAATGGGTATGAGGGGGACCTAGAAATTGAGAGGGGATCATAGTGAGGCAATGGTCTCTAGAATGGAGGGGTAGGTACCGAGTCCCCCAATGGGACAAGGGGGGAACCATCATCGTCAAGCGGTGCTATGATAAGTGCTCACAAAGTTCCTTGATGGGACAGGGGGCATTACCATTAGGGGGTGCTATGATAAGTGCTAATAACAATTCTCTAACAAAATCGTATCCTCCTAAGGTTTGCTAGACTCATGTGCCAGATAGCATCGTGACGCTTTGGAAGTCAGGATGGTGGCTCCACCTCGAACTATCTCAAACTGCCCCACCTACCACTACCCTCCAGTTAGACCTAGCCAATTAAATCCTTGAGTAGAGATCCTCCCTCTCCCTTTGAAGAGGTGTTGAGATGGGGTGGGAGGGACCTCTAGTGGCACTCTCATGGAGTAGACAAGCTGTAGCAAGGTGTCCCATTCGATTATAAACGAAGCATTGCCTTGGGAGGCTAGAGCATTCAACTCGTTGCAAAAAGAGAGTCCATGTAGGCACAAGTGATATGGCATGTGGAACTATCTCGAGAGAGTCCATATATCATTGCAAACAGAGGGAATCCCTATTGTTTGATTTGGAATTTGAGGTGGTGGTCGGGATATTCCATGACTCTCGTGTTGATAACACCACCTATCACAAGGAGTGGATGAAATTCCTTCTTGAGGCCAAGAAAGGAGATTATGAGGGGAAACCTTGAGACGTGAGTGGGGGGGTTGCATGGTAGGTCAAAGCCATATGTTGCCACCTTGTATAGAAGGCTTTAGACGCCAATCATGGGGGTGCATGCTTGGTCAAAACCATGTTGTCACCTCTTAAAGAACGCTTGGGCCATACGTAGTGCTAAGGGGCTATGTTGCATGACTCTATTTGATGATGCGAGTGAATTAATCTCAACATGGTCGTATCCATGTTCTAAAGGATTAATATTAGTGATCTTGTTAGGCTCGCAGATGAGGCTAGCCTGTAAAAGACCCTTGAGCTATTTGCACACCAATAGGGGTGGCTACCCACAATCTTTCAAACTAGGGTGGAGGCCTTTAGCAAGGAGGGTATTGTCAAAGTGACGCGATGGAGATTCGCTTTAGGAAAGGAAAGGCAAGGGTGGACGGCCTTGGTTAGGGATGACAGAGTAACTGCCATGGAGTCCTCATTCAGGTGAGAAAACTACAAGACGTCGGCACTTATTGAAGAAAAAATTCCTCCCATGAACTTTGTCTTTTGGAGACATGCTCGAAGCATATCCTGAGGAACTCAAATTCAAAGTTGTTTCCAGTAGGCTAGCAAATAACATTGTGGGGTCTAAATGCAAGGCCATTAGTAGGCAACTAAGGGGACAAAGTGAGGTAGAAGAGGCGAGGAGGAGGAAGCAGAGGCACCAAGGTGACATGAAGGAGGCCGGTAGATTGGAGGATGAAGGTCAAGGGAGGCAATGGGTGACGGCAAAGGGAGAAGGTTGTAGAGGGTTCACAAAGGAGAAGCTGGGCAAAAAGGAGGCAAGGGTTCACAAGAGGCAGAGGGGGGAAGATGGGCAGGAAGGACAAGGCAATGGGTGAAGGCAAAGGGAGGAGATTTTAGAGGGTTTGCAAGGGAGAAGCGGGGTAAAAAGGAGTCAAGGGTTCACAAGAGGCAGAAGATGGGCAGAAAGGACAAACAAGAGGGCGTGAGGTGGGGTGCAAAACAAGTAGAGGTAGATGATCAAGGGAAAAGGGAGAAAGATGGGCAAGAGGGTGGGAGGCGGGGTGCATAGCAAGCAAAGGTAGGTGACCAACGGCTTAGAGGGGTACAAGATTGGGGAGGGGAGGGGAGGAGAGGATGATGACTGGTGAAAACACACAAGGAGGAGGGAGGGAGGGCCTTGTAAAAGGAGGAAGGGGGGAAGATGCAGATGCGTAGATGGGATGGGGGAAAACTTCAGATTGCTATGCTCTGCACTCTACTGGCTTGATATTCGTTTATCTCTTGAGTTGTTTCTAAATGACACACTAGATTACTCTAAATTTAGACTCAATGGAAACGCCACGTTTGGTCATTGTTGTGATCCATGCCAAAATGACATCGAGTGCCATGTAAGAGCGTGTGAAGTGCAGGGCTTTGTCATGTGTCTTGACACAGAAACCTATAACAAAGAATGCAGATAATGTCATTCTATTATCTAAGGAGACTGCAATCTTTGTAGCTGGTGTCTCCCAAAATGTAGATGTTTTGGTTAAGAGATAGCTAAGAGACTAGCCCAAGTTTTAGCTTTGAAAAGGTCCTAGAAAACTTAGTCAAATCTAGTCTCTATCATGTGAAGATAAGATATCATCGAGTATTTCGATGTTAAAGACAAGAAGCCAATGTAATTATCTTGGATGTAATATCCTATACTTCATGTAACTCGATCAACATGTTAATAAATTTCTTTTTTGGCTTTGTGTAATTATTGTTCTTAAGGTACATACTGATATGACATTTTTGGCATTGAAAGTAGCTTAAATGTATTTCTTGAGAGGGTAAGCAATCAAAAATATTTTTTTAATCACAAATTATGTTATCAATTCGAGATCATTTCGTGAAAGAATACATAATTCAAAATTTCAAAAATTTTCTAGCTAAAAAAAAATCCAATGTTTTTGATACACTTGTTTGTTGAAATCATGAAGGCTTGATGCACGCTTTAAAGTACTTGTTATTTTTTGACATTTTTTTTCAATATGTTTGACCCAACACTTCATTACACATCAATATATTAACAACACATGCTCGTGTTGGTTGGAGGGGTGTTTAAACTTTTTTTTTTGACATGTGCTACTCCACACAAGAGGTATATATGCTTTATGTGTGTGTTCCAAGGCCACTCTTGGTGGAAGAGTTGGAAAAGTGGTACTCGGGGATTCTTCTCCTCTTCTCACTCCATTATATATCCTATGTGGAGTCCACATTTGCCTATGAAGAATAATGATGTGGTCAACATGGAGCAAACATGACCATTTTTGCCAATTGCTGGAATGGCCTAGGTTGCTCGTGTTAGGTGGAAAGGTGTTTAATTTTTTTTAAAAAAAATTGAAATGTGCTGCTCCATATGAGGTATATATGGCTTATGTTTATGTTCCACGACCACTCTTGAAAGAGTTGGAAAGGTATTGGGGGATTTTTCTACCTCCTCACTCCATTGCGTATCCTATGTGAAGTCCATCGTTTTTCATGAAGAATAATGATGAGGCTATTTGGTTTTAGTTAGAATGGCAACGCATAAGAAACTCCAACTACGAATGGGGATGATCTTTTCTCTATGCTTTCTACATGAGTCTCCTCAGTAAGCCTACATGTTTACATGCATCTCTCTCTCTCTCTCTCTCTCTCTCTCTCTCTCTCTCATATTATGTCTAACCAAGCGCTATATTACACATCACTATATTGCACACATAAGGTATATATACCTCTTATGGAGCAACACATGTCAAAAAATATTTAAAAACGACGTGGGAATGGCCTTGGTTTCTCCGTGTTGGTTGGTGCAGGGCTGTTTAATGTTTTTTAAAATTTTTTAAATTTTACATCCACAAGAGGTATATTGTCTTATGTGTGTGTTCTAGGGCCACACTTGGGAAAGAGGTATTGGAAGAGTTGGGAAAGAGGTATTAGGGGATTCTTCACTCCATTGTCTATCCTATGTGGAGTCAATGGTTTTGCCCATGAAGAATAATAATGATGTGGTTAGGTTTCAATTAGAAATGGTAACACATAAGAAAATACAACTAGGAATGGGAATGGTTTTCCTCTATGCTTTCTATGTGAGTCTCCCCATTGAGCCTACAAGTTTGCATGCATCCCTCTCTCTCTCTCTCTCTCTCTCTCTCTCTCTCTCCAAGCTTGCATGCATTTATAAATCTTTTTAATTGTTTAATGATTCTCATAAATGCATATTTCACACACACATAAGGTATATATAAGTCCTTTGGAGCACCATCGGTTAGACATAATAATGTCCCAACTAACATGGTGCAACCAGAGGCCATGCGATATCTCCTGGATGGCCAAGCCTTATGGGTTGGCTAGAGGTGTTTGACATTTTTTTAAATTTTTTTTTGACCTAGGGTGGAGGATAAATTGTAGGAACAAAAAAACAAAAATATTAATTAATAGTTTTTTACTCAACCAAAGCCAAAGCCTAGTTTGGGATGACTTTTTTAATTTTTAAAGGTAATTTTTATTATCCTCGAGGCAGGTACAAGGCTTGTAGAGTGCTAGATTGAATCTGGCCGCCATACTGTGTTGGCTGGGGGTGTGTTTGCACATTTGTTTTAGTATGGTTTGACCTGGGTGACTCTATAGACCTTGTTGTTGTTATTATATCAAGAAAGTTTGTAGAAAACACTAAATTACGCCCCACCCCATTGACACAGCCTTGGTCATGCTGGGTAGGATTGGCACATGGTAGCTTTAGTTATTGGCTCCCCTCAAAGGTTCCGACCTTAAATTATACTTCATATCAAGTTAAATGTATACAAATATAGATTTTTGAAGACACCAAGTCGATTGCAATACTTCCAATAAAATCAAAGGTTTACAAAGTAAATAAACAATGAAGTGATAAAAAAAACTTATCAATTTGACATCTATCATCCTAAGCTATGATTGTCCATGAATTCTCTTCCACCACAACTACATGTCTTTATCTTTTATGGTTATTTTATGGGCATGGATGGCACATAGGTTGGTATCTTTAAAAGGTCAGTATTGCATCTGCTTTGTAGCTTCTTGATAGCCTCTAGTGTGCCTAGGGTGCTCTCAAACATACCTAATGATAAATTTTCTACATTATTCTTATTTCCCCCCCTAAGTGCTCGATAGAAACCAAATTGTTTTAAGAACCTATCTTATGCTACCCCATTCTCAATTGATCCTTTGGTCTCCAAGCTAAAAACATGCGTTTCATTTGGCACTATGATATTTTCATGAAGAATTTTCCCATCCAATGATTTTTAAGTCAGGGCCAGTCCCCAACTGTTTTCCTTCCATGAAGGCTTTGTTAGTGAGAACTTTACAAAGTTGCCATGCTCACATCAGTTTCTGTTGCCTCACTAAGCGACATGTATTTTAACTATCCATGAATTGCTTGCATGCTTGAATGTTTACTTTTAGAAAGATTTATTGTGGGCACAACCCCAAATTAAATGTTGTTGTAGAAACTAGCCACCCTAATGGCTAACTTGAACATCCCAGCATGTAAGCCATAATTCCAAACTTTGCAACTTTCCATCAATGATATGCTCATTTGTCCAAAATTCTACTACATCATGCTTGCATTTTTCTTCATCACAATCACTGGTGTTACATTTTCCCATTTGTGGCATACTCATAATAGCTTGTGTTCTTCTTGGAAAGCACATTTTCTTGTATGCTCAACCATGTTCATCTCTCAATGAAAACCACAAGATATTTCTTTCCTTGGCATAATGTTCTTAGGACCTCTATTATAAACTATTCGCACTGCTATCCAATTTTCTTGGGCTTCATCATGCATAAACTCCTAAAATTGGGCAAGAAAAAACCATGTTTCAACATGTGTTCATTCAACATCTCCCAAAATCTCACGTGAGCATGTTGATCCTGTACTTTAAATTCACATGTAGCAATAGTAAGAAGCTCTCTTATGAATGGGTCATACACATGAGACCCCATATTACACCAACCCTTTACTCTATGGACATCAAACACTATCCAATTTTTCTCCAAGAGATTCCCCTTGCCTCATCCTTTTCACCAAATCAATCCCTCTGCAGGTCTAATAGTGGACATCTTGAAAATATGGGGTTGGCTTCCTTGGGCTAGTTGATCAGGAAATAATACACTATGGATAAATGAATATCTTAACCTCCTCTTCAACCCTAAAACAGAGTCTAGTTCGTCATCTCCTATCAATGTATCTTTCCTAGTAAATTATATTGATATTTGCATTTATCTCCTTTGAGAGAGGGGTGTAATGTTCTTTAGCATCTCATGAAGATTTTTGTCATTGAATTCTTGCATCGGCTCTCCCTCTGGAATGAGGAAAATGTCCACTAGAATATATGAAGAGGTTACAATATGCAAGGTTACATGGCTAGGCAAGTCTTCCATGTATGTTTCTTAAGATATTGTTGATTGTTGACTATACTCTATAGGTTGAGTCCTTAATGAGCTAAAGCTAGCAATAAATAGCATTGACAAAAGTCTACCAGCAGCAGCAGACCAAATGGAAGAAGTGGAGAGAAAAGAGCAAGCCAAATACAAAAAAGGATCTCTGATCATATGGGAAAGGTATGTCTAGTTATTGAAAGAAAGATGTGTTGCTAAAATGTTTTAGTTAAGACCTAGCTAATGTCTAGTTAAATCCTAGCTTGCCTGATTTTTTGATCATGTGTTTTTAGGTTTTGAATTGCCTTAATACAATATTTTGGGATTATGTTGTTCTCCTGGTGGATTGGTTCTAGAGATGGGGTGTGGCTTAGCACCCATAATGAAAGCATGCATAGTTTTAAGGAATGCATGCTACTCATTTGATAATGATTCTACTAGTGTGATTTGATGATGTGGTGAAGTATCTTATCACCACTCATAGCATGAAGATGGTAGTGAGCAAAACATTTGAAGATGAGAGCAATTTACAAGAGTTCTCGATGGAGCCTATAGGAAAACCCTTATAATACATAGTGAGTTACTTTATTTTGGTGACATTGAACACAATTACTTTTACACATGCTAGTATATTTTGGTTTTGAAATTAACGATATTGTATGGTTGTAAGTTTTTTTGTTGTAACATGTTTGCACAAACTACTTTGATATTCTAGAATGAAGGTTTATGATTGTTGCATATGCTAATAATACATGTTGATCAATCCAAGGTTATAACTTCACTAGGTGCATTGGTCCTATTTGTAGCATTCTACTTTGCTATGCTGAAGCTGAGGCAAAAGCTATGGAAGAAAATGAGATGTATGACAATATGATAAGGGATAAAAAGTCTCCTAAGAACCTCTTTGTTGATGAGTGCATAGAGGAATGACCGTAGACTCTATAATTGTAGGGTATCTTTGAAGATGTGTTTTAATCCCCTAGTTTAGATTCACTAGTTTGGATTCAAAGAAGATGCTATGCTATAAAAGAAGACCTTGCTTTATGAATTATGTGTATCTTGTTTTTATCTTCTATGTTCTATATTTTTAAGGGTATGAGAAAGAGATTTGAACTATGCTATAATTTCTATGTTGGTTACACGGATTACTTGGATGTGGGTTTGAATGTGTTGAATGTAATATGATTGGTTACTACACGGATTACTTGGACACGGATTTTAATGTGTTGAATGTAATATAATTGGTTACTACATTACCAAATTGATTTCCTTGACCTTCAATCCATCAACAAAGTTTTTATAAGACCGTCAATCATTAACAATGTTTTTGTAAGGGCACCTTAGGATTTCAAGATCATGTGCTCTCTCTTGCTCATAAAACTGAGCTCGCTTGGGTTTTCTACTTGTTGAATTGCGACACTGCATCGAGGTGGTGGAGGCTTTTCTTAGTCTACTGGTCGTTTGTTTCTCCTACAGTGTAGACTTTCTACGATCCTTGAAAGGGACTTCTTTCTCTCTCTATGGAGGTAGTTCTTCCCATTATGCTCTAGTTACCGGTTGTTCCTTTCTTGGGGAGCTTTTTATGGTCTCCTTGTGGAGGCTCTCGTACTCCTTGGCCTTGCACTGGTTGTTGTTGAGGAGTCTCTTTGTCCATAGAAGTAGTTTTTTTTCTTTATTTGGCTGATTTGTAGTTGCTCTTGTGGGGGCTCTTATGGTTGCTTTGTCACTTAATCTATCTCTTGGACTTACCTTGGATTGGGGGCTGAAGGAATCCTCCTCCTGTTGTGGCTCTCCTTCTTTATTTTTAGATTGTAGGTCTATACGTATGGACCTTTGAAGTAGAAGGAAAAGGGTACTGCCATCTTTTGTTATCTTTTTTGCCATAAGCTTTTTTGGCGAAGTAGACTCAAAGTTTTGTTTGGTTGGAGCAAAGTTTTGTCTATCCTCCAACCCTTCAAACACATCACCTTGTGTTTCAAGATATGTTTCACCTTGGGAGCTTGCAGCTCTTGAACAGGCTCATTGAAGAGTCCTTAGTGGGGCTTGGTGGAAGGACTTCATGTCTTTCCTCCTCTTGTTACCGAGGAAGTGGTAGTAGATGAGTAGGTCTCTCTTCTTGTCCTTGCCTATGCTCCATTAGAAATACCTCTCTTTCTCTTTTCTTATGTAATGCCTTCTCTTTCTTCTTCTTCGTCTCGCTAGCTCTACAATCTTTCCTCTTTGTAGAGCCTCTATGTGTGCAATTTCACACCTCTAAGCTTAACTTTCCTTGCATTGTCCTTAGTTTTAGCCATATAAATCTTATAAAGTAAGGAGGAGAAACCTTTTTATAATAATAAAAATTAATGTTTAAAGATACTACCTAAAATAGTAGCTTTTAATACTAAACAAGGAAAGTATATTTAAAATTCAAAATTTGATCTTTTAATGTAAAACCACAAATTTTCTTCACCAGAATAGTACCTTTTAACTACAAATTAATAGCTTGTGCCTTAATCCTTTGGCCTACATGCCTATAGAACCAATTAAATAGCTCATGTAATGAGTTGCTTCTTGTTACTCCACCACCATCTCTCTTTTCCCTATTTTGTATTTGTTCTTTTGTTTCTATAGCCACCCTTGCTTGAGCTTCATGTTTTCTTGTGCCAGTGTGCCACAACTAGTTTTGTATTGATTCCTTTCCTCTATCAAGTTGCATATGGAGTCTTGCATTTCCTGTTGTTCTTTGAGTGATCTACCTTCCAACCCCTTATACTTTTCCTCTGGCTTTTGTAGTGATGTAATTTTAGTCTCTTCTGTCATCTTTTTGATTTCGGCTAAGTAGAGCTTCTCCTTGTCCTCTAGAATCTTTTGAGTCTTCACTAGTTCATCCCTCAGGTAGTTCCTTTCAATTCCCATGTGAGTGAGCGAACCCTCTTGACATATAAGCTACTTTTTAAGAGATTCCTCGTTTTGTTTATGATCCCATGTTATAGTATCCAGCTTTTGCTTGAGGTTGGTGGACACTCTTTCCATTTTAGTTGCTTTGTCAGCTTCTCGCTCTGTAGATTGGTTGCCTTGCTGTTGGCCTCATGGAGCTTCTACTTTAATCCCTCATTCTACCTTTGCAAATTTGACAAATTTCCCATGGATCCTCAAATGTGATTTTGAAGCACAGAGAGGTTGTACCCCATCAAGGCATATGACAATTCCACACACTCTCCTCCATAGGCACTAAATCATATGGTTCAAGAGTTGAAGTGGATTTGTCACTAAGAAGATTTTTTTACAGTTGGGAAAGAGAGACCTTATGAGGCATGGGATAATCTAGCTTATGGAACTTAAGGATTGGCATGTCTAGCTGAAGTTCTTATTTGGTAGAGCTAAATATGGGCCACCTTCTCTTTTAGATGTAGGATTCCGTGGTGGGATTCATGGTGAGAGAGGGATTGGCAGAAGAGGTGAGTTGTGTGAAATGAGTGGTAGGAGATGTGGGTAAGGGAGGGGATTTGGGTGATGAGGGTGGTGTGAGGTGGATAATAGGGGGTGGCAAGGCTACCAAGGACGGAGTCTCCAACACCAAGTCTGGATCCACATTCTATTGATGGGTTGCATCATAGATATAGATTGCTGTGATGATTAACAAGGTGTTCAGGATGTAGGGAGGATTGTGAATGACCTGCTTGTGGTTTTTGGTGTAAGATTCAATCTCCTTGCTAATGATATGTGACCAATAATCAAATTTGCCATTTAAAATGACCCAAAAAGAGCTTTTTAGGGATATTTTTTTTCCTTTCGAACCCTTGTACCTAGATGAGGAGGGAGATGGCTCTACAATAGCTCTGATGTAGAGTTTGTCATCATCAATAATGACATCACATAGTATTCCATTATTGTTGAGAGTGGCCACACCATCAACTGTGGGATGAAATATATTATTAAATCCATAAGCTTGAGGGTTGGGTAGTGGATCCACCATCGAGAGCTAAAATGTGTAAGAGATTAATGCTTTGGTGAAGCGGATGTGGTAAGTGTGATCTTGCCATAGAACCAAGAGACCCCAATGGACTAAGACACATGGTGAAGAAATTGTTCAATGAGCTCGCCACACCATCATGGAAGTCAGTTCGCAAAATATGTGCCATGTTCCATAGACCTAGCTCCTTCAATTTTTCTTGCACAAAAGGTTCTTTGAGCACCAAGAAGTACTTTGGAGAGCCATATTCTAAATTATACATAATGCTATCTTGTACTATTTTCTTAGAGAGAACCCCATAGTAGCCATCAGGTCCATCAGTCCATCACCAAGATGGTCTTCTTGTTGTGAAGATTCAAAGATTCTCCTTGGGGATTCCTCCCTCCTCGGGGGGGGGGGGGGGGCACGTGGAACTTGTAGCCATCTACAAAAGTTTAGCAATTCATGTGTGATTGGTTAAATGGAATTGAAAACATGTTTTTTATTTGAAGGATGTTGCAATGTGAGAATAATTTTAACAAGTTGTAATAATGAAATCCTTTCCAACAAGGGTCCTTTGATGTTTTTTTGTAGTTGTAGCTTGTAGGGATACCTTTGTCTGGATTTGGCGATACCTATCAATCTTGCTGATAGGTTGACTTTGTTGATACATGCAGATGGAGGTTGCGGCCAAATTTGTGCAAGATTGTTGTGGTGGATTTGATTTGGAGGTTGCGTCCAAATTTGTGCAAGGTTGTTGTGGTGGCTTGGATTTGGTTGTTAAAGGCCAAGACATTGGAATCTAGACAAGGTGATTTCCCTGGTAGTATCCTTGGGCTCTAAAGAGGCTCTTTGGGACCCAGATTTGTCGCAATGTCCTCTGTGCCTGGATTATACTTACAGATGATGTACGACTTTGTTGATGGTTATTATTGTGATGATCCGTGCATGGGTGTTTGTGTTATTTTATGAGTTGGTTGAGATTGTGGACAATGGTGGTTAGATATTGCACACTTGGTTACCCAGATGTTTATAGTCAGGGGAAATTTTTGGGCTTCCAAAAGCCATTTGGGTAGCCATCATTATTGATAGTCTTAGGCATGTGGTTGTTTGATTGGTTGTCTTCGTTTTGGTGGGTTAGGTTTTTGAATATTTGGGCGTTAATTAGAATTGAACTCTATGGTAAGAGGAACAAGTATAGGGGTTGACTTAGTTAGGATGTGTTTCCCCTTGTCGTGGGTTATAAGAGGTGTGAACCAAGGAAATGCAAGGAGGGAGTTTTCATTAAGCAAGTTTACTATTTCTTCCTCTGTAAATAGAAGGATGTGGATTTGCTGATGCCTCTGGTGCTGATAAGCACACTTTCTAAGCGGTTTTAGCAGTCCTTAAAGTTGCTGTCCTTGCATCCTAGTCGATGAGACATCAGTGATGTCCCATCCAATTTTTCCCTAACAGTAATTCCTCGGATAGTGCTGAAGGAGGTGTAATTTTTTTCCTTCAACAAGTATGCAGGCTATTGAAAATAAAGAGAATGTGGGGGAGAGGGAGAGCTTGAGTTCCTTGCAAAGCAAACACACACACACACACACACACACACACACAAGAGAGTGCAAGACATAAGAGAGAGATGGATGGCTAAATTTTCTTCTCTTCTCTACAACCATATAACTAAAAGATAAGAGTACATACATAAAGGGAAAGTACTCTCCTACAATAACATACAATGGTTGGTCCCTAGTGTGAATCCTACTATATGAGCTAGCGCTATAACTATGCCATAGCTCTAGTACTCCAAAGTTTCACACAACTTGCCATCCACTGGTGTCATATCAACCATAATATCACCAACTATGCCAGTGGCATAAGTGCGAAAGCTATCACCTAGGTGGGTCATGAATGTCTACCTTAGCACTATGAGCTCGATATCTCAACACTCCCTCTCAAGCTTAACTCCACACACTGCGCTCCAAGTAAGCTCCTAAACCTTTGGAGCTTCTCTGTTCCCCAATGCCTTTGTCAAGATGTTAACCACTTGAACCTCTATGTGCTGACATATACCATATCTACATCACCTTCTCCCTTATAAAGTGATAGTGCCCCTTAATGTGCTTTGTTCTAGCATAGTATAATGGGCCAACTGTATGCTACTCATGTTGTCGCAATAAATGAAAACTACCCTATAATGGGCTCACCCATATCTTCAAGTAGCTTTTAAAACCAAGCTACCTCACAAGCTGCCATAGCAACACCCCTGTACTCTACCTCTGTACTCGACAAGGCAACTATTGGTGGGTACTTCTTACTGCTCCAACTCATGTCAACACTCCTAAATAAAAACATAAAACCACTAGTAGATCTCTTGTCTGCAACACTATCAGCCCAATCAACATTTGTTTACGCACACACGTGCGTTGTGGAAGATATTGGAATAAGGAGTAAGAGTTGTTTTCTGAAACCGGGCCTGGATCTGGTTGATTGACCTTGCTGGTCCTCAACGGATGAGTCCATGGCTCTTTTATATGGATCTATTGGTTGATCTTGATGATCTTCAATGGAGATTCCATCTTGATTTTTATAAGTGAATATATTGCCGGTTACTATGAGCTAGAAACTATCGAAAAGGCCCCTGAGTGGACAGGTGGTGAGCGTTCTGGTTGCCAATGATGCCATAGATACACCGATGAAGGAATGATTGGAAATAAGGATTCAATCGGAGATTTTGAGGATTATGATCAATGACACTATGGTTTCATTAAATGATTGTTTTAAAGATAGTTGAATCTGTGAAAAATGTAATTTCATATTGGGTGTGTAAGTGGTGTGTCTGGCATTAAATTTGCATGAATATCTGGCTAGGGAGCCTGGGAACTCTTTTCCCTAGTACCCGAGACAAAACCTAACCAAATTCCTAATTAGATCCCATCACTATATAGTGGTTGGGCGGTTGGCTAACCCAGGGACTGGATGGGGTTAGGCTAGACTGATGGATCCGTAAAATGAGACTCAATTCTGTTATAGTATGATAGATAAAGTAAATCCCGGATAGTAATTGTTCTATGGAAAAAGAATCAACAGTTGTGCCTCTCGATGGGGAAAAAAGCGTTGGTTTCTATGATCCAAGTGCAAGTTTCTTCCTTGATCTGACCAAGTGACTCGCAAGTTTGGTCGGATCAATTTGGTCAATAATGACCTGACTACGTTAGAGTAGAAATATCCTGGAGGAATCACCCGTGCTTTCTGGTAGGGGGAAGTTTTTTCAAGTTCGGTTTTTAAAGAACCAAGGGATTAGTCTCTTGACCAGATATCCGTGGGGGCGAGGCCCCGAGTGAGGGATCCTGCCCCGCACAAGAAGTGCTACTTCCACTGCTAGCACCCCCGAATCCATTGCGCGGAGGGGGCATGGATCTTTCAGTCTTGATGCTATAACTCCAATTGAATTGCTAATCCCCACCTTGTGGGTGTAGTAAAAGAAAAATCTTGCGGGTCATGACCTTTCAAAACGATTGGTTGAATTGGAGAAGTTAGATGAAGCTTGAGTATATGCAATTATTGGAATGTGGATAGAGAAGTGTCGACAAAAATGTTGGTTTGATGCCAATATCAAAAGGCATGAGTTTCACGTGGGTGACCTAGTGTTGATGTATAACATCAAGAGGGGAAAGAAGCTTCAAGGCTTAGGACATTACAAAATTGTTGAATTATCCAAAAATGGTGCAGTTCTATTGGAAACATTAGATGGAATCCCTATGGAAACATTCATCAATGGTTTAAACTCCATCAATGTTTTGGTGTAGGAACAACTGAAAAGCATACATGCCACCTAAGTAAGACTAAAACTAAAAAAGGAAATGTAAAGAAAATATTTTAAAGAGACTCAAGGATGTGAGAAAAAAAACAAACGCAAATGCCAAGTGTTGCAAGTTAACATGGTATAAATCATGGGAATAGAAGATGAGGAAGATTGGGAAGTAAAGTCTACTAGGCTATGGTTACACATGACAATGAGCCACATAGCCCTCACAAAATTAGGATTACTAGATTGTGGTGCGAGTCATAATCTCATGGCAAACCCGAGCACCGTATGGTCTCAGCACCCTCTAGGATCCTTCTCAAGTGACCTAGCGCTTCACTCATAGGCCGCTTCCTTGGTCCCTCATCCACCGTACCGGAAGCTCACCATTTAAATCGAACCGAGTGGTCTCAAGACCTCGGCCAGTCTTGCTACTACACGAGACGTCCTCCAGGGCCGGTAATCATTACCATATGGTGCTAGATGGTGTTGAAACTTTGAAAGAAGGTCCATGAGGCTACTACCCTGACGCTTCCAACATTTTACCACCATCTAATGCCATATTGGCAGGACGGTGTGTTGCCATCCACTATTTTTTGCATAGTGCCCAAGGGGTCTCCTAAGTAAAAAAATAGCGGATTTGGGTGGGGAATCATTATTATACGGTGTCCAATGGTGGTGAAACTATGCGAGTGAGTCCATAGGAATTCTACCCTACCACTCAAAAAGTTTCACCACCATCGGACGCCGGATGGGAGGGACAATGTGTTGCCACCCGCCGTAATTTTTTCACATAGTGCCCAAAGGGTCCCCTATACAAAAAATAGTGGGTTTAGGTGGGGCATCATTATCATACGGTGTCCGCTGGTGGTGAAACTTTGGGCACTATACAAAAATAGTGGGTTTAGGTGGGGCATCATTATCATACGGTGTCCGCTGGGGGTGAAACTTTGCGAGAGGGTCCATGGGTCTGCTACCCTACCACTCCAAAATTTTAACCACCATTGGATGCTCGATTGGTGGGACGGTGTGTTGCCACCCACTATTTTTTGGCATAGTGCCCAAGGACTCACCTATGCAAAAAATAGCAGGTTTAGGTGGGGCATCATTAATCATACGGTGTCCGATGGTTGTGAAACTTTGCGCACAGGCCCACGGGGGCTACTACCCCACTTGTAGAGTTTCACCACCATCGGACACTGGATGGGCGGGACGGTGTGTTGCCACTCGCTATGTTTTGGCATAGAACCCACGGGCTCCCCTATGTAAAAAATAGTAGGTTTGGGTGAGGCATCATTATCATACAGTGTCCGATGGTGGTGAAACTTTACGAGCAGGTTGACAAGGCTGCTACCCCTTGACTCGCAAAGATTCACTACCATCGGGCACCGGATGGGCGAGACGGTGTGTTGCCACTCGACTATTTTTTGCATAGTGCCCAAGGGGTCCCCTATGCAAAGCATAGCAGGTTTGGGTGGGGAATCACTATCATACGCTGTTTAATGGTGATGAAACTTTTCCAATGGCTCCACGGGGCTGCTACCCCTCCACTTGCAAAGTTTCACCACCATCAAACACTGGATGGGTGAGACGGTGTGTTGGCACCCGCCGCCCTCTCTAGTGGGTTTGGGTGGGGCATCGCGGGTTTGGGTGGGGCATCATTATCATACGGTGTCCGATGGTGGTGAAACTTTATGAGCATGTCCGTGGGTCTACTATCACCACCACTTACAAAGTTTCACCACCATCGGACGTAGGATGGCGGACGTAGGATGGATGGGATGGTGTGTTGCCACTTGCTATTTTTTTACAAAGTGTCCAAAGGGTCCCCTATGCAAAAAATAGCAGGTTTGGACGGGGCATCATTATCATACAGGGTTTGATGGTGGTGAAACTTTGCAAGCAAGTCCATGGGGCTGCTACCCTACTACTTGCCAAGTTTCACCACGGTGTGTTGCCACCCACCTACTATTTTTTCACAGTGTCCAAAGGGTCCCCTATGCAAAAAATAGCGGGTTTGGGTAGGGCATCATTATCATATGGTGTCCAATGGTGGTTAAAGTTTGCGAGAGGGTCCATGGGGCTACTACCCTAACACTCCAAAAGTTTCACCATCGTACACTAGATGGGCGGGACAGTGTGTTGCCACCCGCACTATTTTTTGCAGTGCCCAAGGGGTCCCCTATGCTAAAAATAGCGGGTTTGGGTGGGGCATCATTATAATATGGTGATTGATGGTGGTGATTCTTTGCAAGAGGGTCCATGGGGCTTCTAGCCTGCCACTCGCAAAGTTTCACCACCATCGGATGCCGAATTGGCGGGACGGTGTGTTGCCACCCGCTTTTTTTTCAAATAGTGCCCAAAGGGCCCCCTATGCAAAAACATCAAGGGGGGTCACTCATAAATATGTAAGTGCAGCATGTGGGTTCAACAGACGGGATTTTAAATCCCTTTTTTACACATTTTTTACATACAAGAGGGTACCATTTAAAGGGGGCATTCATAGATTGAATAGAAAAAGGGTATGTTTTGAAAAATTCACAAATAAGGGATTTTTAAAATAGGCCTCGAACACACCTGATACAGAGGGTTTACTTATATAGTGAACCCCCCGAGGCAAAAAATTAGTGGTTCTGGGTGGGATATCATTAATCATACGGGGTCCGACGCTGATGAAACTTTGCAAGTGGGTCCATGGGGCTGCTACCCCACCACTCGCAAAGTTTTACCACCATCAGACACCGGATGGGTGGGATGGTGTATTGCCACTTGCTATTTTTTCACATAGTCCCCAAATGGGTCCCCTATGCAAAAAATAGCGAGTTTGGTGCTAAGAGATACAATCACGATGTTGTGTGTATGTGGGAAAACACCCTAGAGGTGGAAGATATTGTGGTAAGATAAGAATGCCACATGTAATATTGTATGGTGTGTGAGTGTTGACCAAAAGAGTGGAAAAGTGAGTGCCACACATGGATGATAATGTGTAAAGTGGGATAAGGCTAGAAGGCCTATATCATTGTATGGTTCATTGTGAATGCAATTGTTATGCTTGACCACACCTCCAAGAGGGAACTCTACACATTCACCTAATGGATGAGCAATGAAACACAACCGTTGTGAGGTTCTTACCAATGCTTCGAGCTCGTGTCTCGTGAAGCCTCCAAGCTCACACGTATGCTCCAAACTCCAAGCTCCACCTCCACACTATCACCGTGGAGTTGCTCACACCATCACATAGGCCAATCACACTCTCTCTCACTCTCTCATATATAAGCATAAACACACAAGCATGAAAGAGGCACAATGCTAGAATGCTCTCACTTCTCACTCTCTCACAAGTAAAGGAAGAGCTCGCAATAGCACAAAGGGGATTGTGTCCTTTCATTATGAGAAAATACCTTATATACAATTGGCCCTTATTCACACTTGGGCACCCAAAACTTACTAACTAGGCCTTGGGTGGCCAATGTCTCATAATGTACAACCTTTATAGTGCCTTTACATGACACTTAAATTAATGTCCTCAATTGAGGATCATGGTGTTAATCCAAATAGGATTAACATTCCCCCTTTTCTGAAGTAGGTTCTGTCCTCAGATTCTGTTACCGAGGTCTAAAGACCTGGTCACCGAATTCGTGGTGGGGCGATAGAAATCGCAGCGAGACTGAAGTTTTCTGAGTGTGCGTCGGAATGCCGAATGGGACTTCCAGAACCCGGTGTCAATCGAGTGGAGGAGGTTCTTTCATGCATGGATCTACAAAAAGGGAAAGTGAAAATCAAGAAAGATGAGAAGAGGTTAAGTGCAGGTGGAAATGTGTTGTGCAAACTAAGTGTTGGTGGGGCCAAGGCTAGAAATTTTTTGTCAACTAAAGAATCATGAAGGCGATTTATTAGTTCTTCAACCATGGAAGTATGAGGCATGGAGGAAGTTATACACGGTTGTCCCAGATCGTAGTAATAATGGTGAGACTAGAATTGCAAAGGCTAATGTATAGATTGCCTTTGAGATAAGGTTGCTACACTTCTATAGAAAATGACATTCAATGAAGAAGATTCCACTGATGTTAAACAAGCTATGACCACATTTTACAAGTACATGGTGGAAGCATGGACATCAAGCATCATAACACATTATATGGTAAGATCCCCATTTTGGTATGTTCCTATGTTGTTTATTGATTCTTATTAAAAATAACCAATGTGCATATGTTGTTGTCATTTTTATTCCAGCACATTTTGGAGGCTCATGGTCCCTACTTTGCAAATCAGGGGAGCTTAGCTATCTAGTCTACCCAAGGCATGGAGCACTCACATTGGCAAGCTTGTTGTGGGTTTCAGAAGGCCACCTTGCATGGCAGTGGGGGGAATCCATGAAGTTAGTGCATTGAGTCTATTACTCATATGGTCGTATAGGAGGATGGCAGTTAGGATAGAGGAGAAAGCAACTAAAGCTGATAGAATGCATTGAATTCATGGGGCTTATTGCTTTAGATATTGAAAATATGATTCTTCAATAAACTTCACAATTATAAATCAGTGACTTGAATAAAATTTTGATTCATTTCAATTTATGCTTCACTATATTCACCACCTCCCATGGATACTTTCAAACTTTTAGACATTAAAAACATGGATATAACAAATAGAGCCAAATCAAAAAGACCATGATCAACAATTTTACTTTATAAGTGTTATTGTATTACATTAAAAACCAATTTTTTACAAGGGATGGGAGTCTACTACTATTGTTGATCGTGCCGACTAGCATCCTTTGGTGTGTGAAGCTTTGCCCTCCTTAAAGATGGCTCAACATCATCTTGCAATTGTAAAATTGGATGAACTCTCGGTCTTCTGAATTTAAGAAACGCCCTTTTTCCATATTCACTTAGCATCTTGGGATCCCTAATCCCACATGTTAATCCATATGCAGTATAGGCTAAGTAATATTTTCTCCTTAGAGCATACACTCTGGGGCCTTGCTCAAAGATTTGCACCGTTAATTGCTTCTCCAAAAGCATGTATTTGTCTACATTGCACCTAACGAGGTATCCCCCAAGATATCTAGATAATATCTTGATTACAAACAATGAGAATTCAGCTTTATCCTTTGAAATGTTTTTGTGGAATATAATGAACTATGGAAATTTTAGCTGGTTAATGTACTCTCCCAGTGCTGAGTCCTTTTTGAGTCCTCCTACTGTGATCTTGATGCACCCACAAGAAAAGCATCCTCATACACCACCAGCTACAAAACAAAGTTGTGCCACAAGCCAACAAAACAAATGTAATATGAAGCTTCACCCACGATATTCAAAATTATTGTAATCAGAGATTCAAATTCTCGTCATTAATAAGAATCATTTTTCCATATGTTAATTGATGACTCACCATCCTTGACAGATAAAGACTCCTCTTCCCTTACCAATTGGCAAAACATTGAGTCTTTGCTAAATATCTTGAAATTACTCTTCAGTGTGGGAAGGTTGGCTTCATAGTGAAGAGCATCCTTGTACATCATTGATAATATCTGAGTAGGAGTAAGGAACTCACTGTCCTTGACATTTGAATCTAGTAGAAGATACTTATCCACACGTGGATTGACGAAATCATCATCCACCTGGGTCGACAAAATCTATTATGGCTCACCCCATGTTGAAACACATCCCCAACAAGGGATTACTTGATGAACCGCCACTATCGTGTGAGGATCTTTCTAGTGGCCAAGCTCGTAACCCTTGAGATCTCCAAGCTCTACAACTCCTTGGGAAGAAATTCCACTACGTCTCCCATGAGCATTGTCACACCACCGCATTGCAATGTGTACTTGTCCCTCCAATAACCTCACTTCACTCACACACTCACTAGCATGCATTAGAAAGAGAGATTAGAAAGTGGATTAGCAAGATCAAGACTCTATTACACAATGGGAGACTTTTTTGTATTATGAGAGATATTCACTTATATACACGTCCATAAGTGTTCACACTCACTTTTTTGTATTATGAGAGATATTCACTTATATACACGTCCATAAGTGTTCACACTCACTTAAATTATGGCCAGCCGGGCACTTTAGGCTCATAAGAGGCCTAATGCTATTACAATGACTCATCTCATAATATATCCATGAAGTACATCACTCGGTCGGGACTTCATCCTAACTTGCTACCACACGCACTTGAAGTGGAAATCACCATAAGTATTTCGTCTGACCCCATTATGAGCGCTCGTCCAAGTTGTAGATTTGGACACCATTGCTTTATATCTTGAATGTATGACTTTTTGGTGTATCAACCTTGACTCCTTGATGTAAGATAATGGTAGTATCTCTTGTTAACCCTAGAAATGGGTTAACATTCCCCCCTTTCTGGTGCCACGATCGTGTCCTCCTGATGCCACGTGGGGATAATTGACAAGGTTTGTTGATGGCTTTTGATGTTCAATGGTCCTTGCTGCTCAAGAAGGAATAAGAAAGGGTAGTTAGTAAATGAAAATTTTGTGGACGGGGTGGCAGTGATGATTACATTTATATATTTTTGTGAGCTAGTTTTTTTGGGATTTTTTTCTCACTTTATTTTTAGAAATCATAAGCAAGGTTACATGTGATTTGTGTTAGTGGGGAAGCTAAGAGATGTTAATGATGGGGGAGAAGAGAAGGAAGGATCTGAAGGAACATAGACATAATCATCAAATGAGATTGTGTTTCTCAATTCCCCATTTGATTCATTGAAGTGACATTTATCATTTGAAGAATTTAACTTTCGATGATGTCTCTTTTTGTGATAGGATTCTTGTCAAATGTTGTTGAGTAGGAAATGTTTTTGTATGCTTCTTCCCATGTTCTTTTTATGCTTTTATATTTATTTAAATGCTCTATGAAGTAGATAGACATGAAATACATTAAAGGAGTCAATTGGACTCTGATTAAGCTGCTGCTGCTTGTTGAAGTAGTCCCTTATTGGCAAGGCATTGAATAAGTACGTCAAATTGCAAGGCTAATTTAGATATTTTCACCAAGGATTAGATATCAATGTGTTGTGAAGTCTTGTGTTTGGAGAGGTTTGTAATTTGAAGGAAAGTTTTAGGTGTTGGGTTGTACCATTGACTAGGCTTTCACCCACCATGGGCCCCCCATCCAGAGATGTACCTGGGAGGTTGTTGATGATGAGGCTCTGGTGCATATGTCCTCCAGTGCATAAGTATGGATATGTACTCATGTAGCAATGCTACATTAACTTGGCCAAAAGAATAGTAAGCTATAAGCTTAACAAAAATGTATTGGCTAGTGAAGAGAGTTGCTTGTGATATTTTACCATTTTGAGGTAGGCAATACTGTGACTCCCCTTTTTTTTTGTTACCACCTTGGGAGCAACATGTTCTTATGTCTACTCTCCTTTTTGAGAGAATAGGTTCTTATGACTGTCACGTAGTTTTTCTCATCCAGAGGGGTGAAAAGAGAATTGTTAGTTTGTCCTTGATACACTCATAAGAAGATGTCCTTGATTAAGGCACCCAAATTAGATTCGTGCCTTCGTAGTAGCCTTGGGCTACAAGTAGCTGCTTCTCCACCCACATTTTGATACCATTAAGATACCTTGATTTTTTATTCATTGTGGATTTTTTTTTTTTGGGTTGCAGAGAGTGGAAGGTTTGAGGCCCTCCATCACATTGGTTGCAGCTGAGATTATGGGGTTAAGACTCATGGGGGTTGCTGTTTATGAGGCGAGGCTTGAGTCTCATGCGGAGTGGCTTTCAAAGATGAGGCTTTTGAGCATGCGGTCGTCTCCTCTAGTGAGGTTGGTCGATAAAGAGTTGTCAAGGTTGAGGATTATTAAGAGACTAAGGTTATGTAGAAGGGTGAGAGAAGGGTGTGAGTGTGAATGGACTTGAGGTCCACTTGTTCACCTATTTAAAGGTGAGGCCATGAGGCATTTTGTATGAGAGCAAGGCCTAGTTGTATGTATAAGCAACTTAATAAGCAAGATATAATTCTTGTATTTTGTGAGTCTCTCCTCTCCACACACTTGATCTAGCATGAGCACCACGTTTTCTCATCATGGTATCTAGAGCTTAGGTGATTTGAACCACTTGTGGTGTAGATTAGGTCAAAAATGTCCATTTTTTGCTCATCTTTCTTGTGTGGAGCTCAATCCCCAACCATTGGAGGCCTTCCACAAGCTTTTAGAGGGCATATCTCTCCACGAATTCTTCGTGAAAGTTGTAGAGGAGCTGCCGGTACATCTAATCATACTGCCAATTGGGTGATTAGTCCTGTATTCGACGCGGCATTGCTGTCTGAAGCCGTTGCCTACTGGCTGCGCTGGTCGTACAACCATTGCTTGACTGTAGACCACAATAAGGCAAGTATTCTTAGGGCTTTGGTAGCCCAATGTATGAAGACTCCACAGCTGCAATCTGAGCTCAAAACGACCACGAACGCGCCGGCAATCAGCAAAAGACCAGGCGGTGGTTCTTCCTTTCCCTCAAGCTCTCCATTAAAGCTTGCTTTTTTGGGTTTTTTTGCTCTAATCAACTACTCCCTTCCTCTAATCACTCAAGTGTGAGTGTGAATGAGTATTGCTGATCTGTATCTTGATTTTGAAGTGGCTCTCATCCACATGAGGTAGCCATAAGCCTCATGCCCATCAAGCTTCAACATCAACATCAATTTTTAAGCTTTCAAAGTGATTAAGTGTGCTTCTAAGCACTAATTGTGTTGTTTAACACTAATTACTCTATTAATCCAACAAAGGGAAAGTGTTCTTAAATACTAATAGTGTTATTAAATACTAATGGTGAGTTAATCACCAAAATAAGTGTCATTTGACACTAAAAATGTGCTTTTTAGCACTAATTGTGTTTTATACACACTAATGGTGATATTAATCATCAACCAAAGTGTTGCTTAACACTAAGGTGGTATTAACCATAAAAGGAGGAGGTCATTTACATTAAGGAGGCTCTTCTTCATCAACATGGAGGCCGGGCACACACCATAAGTGCCACATTCAAGTCTTCATCTCGCCAACCCGTTTCTTCCAAGGAGGAATGATGCAACCATGAACCAATTGTCTTCACCTCATGAGTCAAAGAGATTGAAGAATTCTGGTTTTTTCATCATCAAACTCAGATTTTTGAGTGGTTTTAAAGTTGAACACATGTACACTAAGTGTTCATCTTCAATCTTTATGTGTATTACCCTTGAGGCCCTTGTTTGTAAGAGGCATAGGCATGCCATAAGCCATATGTTCTCACTTTCCAAGCCCAAGGCATGTCATTCCGCTGCATATTCTGCATTTTCATCGTATAAGATGAGTTGTAAGGTTGAGCATAGAATCCCTAAATGCTCTACCTTGTTGGTTGTCATGATTTTAAGCATCTTTTGGCATTACTTTTGTAAGAGGCATTGGCAACATTATGAGCCATGTCCTCTCCTTCTTGAGCCAAAGATGATAAACCTTATTTGTTTGAGTATTTACCTCAATCAATTACTCATTAAGCTTGTAACTTCAAACCCTAAAGGGTATCATTTAACCAACATGCATAAAAGCTATTGTAATTGTGGAGTGGACACTGCCCTTGACCAATCCATAAGGCAAGTGGTAAGACCCTCCCTTTCTCTTCCCCATTTAAATCTACCTCATTACTCATGGAGGAGATATATTATTCAAGGAAGCATAAAGCATGTTGGAGGAACATCTAAAAGCAAACCACTTAAGCAAGGGTGGCAGCCTTGTCATGATCATTGTGTGAGAATGGTCAAGGTGGAAAGCATGTGGTGGAAGCAATGGCATGTATGTCTCAAGCATGTCATCTACAAGAAGTCAAGCAAATACAAAGAGTGGGGTGCACCATCATCGAGGTGTACATATTCATCGACAACAAATAAAGACTTAGATGGCATCAATGTAATAGCCTCTAAGGCTCTAGGAACACATTTGTAAACCCTAGATAACCACACCTATATTCCAAACCTTGTACGCCTAAATGTTATAAAGGCATCTTATGTCCAATACCACCTATTCCATTCTTTCATAGTTGGTATTGAAGGGGGGTATTAAGAGACTAAGGTTATGTAGAAGGGTGAGAGAAGGGTGTGAGTGTGAATGGACTTGAGGTCCACTTGTTCACCTATTTAAAGGTGAGGCCATGAGGCATTTTGTATGAGAGCAAGGCCTAGTTGTATGTATAAGCAAGATATTATTCTTGTATTTTGTGAGTCTCTCCTCTCCACACACTTGATCTAGCATGAGCACCACGTTTTCTCATCAAGGATTTTTCTTGGAGTCCCTTTTTAGAGATAACTGGTTGCGTTGGGGAGATGTTTTCAAGAATAGCTATTGATTGTGAGGTCTTGGCATTGAACTCCATTGGTGAGGATGGAGTGGAAGGGGTAGATGCTTTATCGGAGTCAGTCATTGATGCAGATGGTAGGTCATTATGTAGAGGGGCTTTTGTGGAAAAGGTTTGTAACTAATTGCGTAAAGCATCATAGAAATCCATTAGGGTTGGATCCTCTTTTAAGCAGTATGGTATTGTCAACTTTGTGTCATTGACCATCACGATGACCCTATCACTCTAGTAAAGCATAGTGGTGCTTGAGCAACAATAGTCAATTTATGCACCAAGATCAAATCTGCTTCCAACACATACTCAACCACAAAAAACTTGCAAGTAAGGGGATTAGTTTCAATATACATTGTATGTTCAAAGTACCCCACACATGGCATGTTCAAGTCTTGTGTGAATGGAATTCTATCAGGATTGAGTGTTGGTTGACCTAACAAATCCCATAACTCGAGGGTCATGAGATTGTGCTCTCGTTATGGATAAAGATGTGCTTGAATTGTGGTGAGTTTAGCGGAAAGTTCCAATCCAACCATAATTCTTGGAATATAATTTATGTTGGAAGTTCCAACTCCCCTAAGGTCTCTTCCTCTTCTTGTAATAGCAATTTCACAATTCTTGTAGGAGTGTTCAAGTTGGCTGTTGGCATGGATCCATCAATTGAATACAACAAGTCACGTATCCAAGTTCCACCAAGGACGACATCATACTCAAGGGGATCTGGGGTAGCATGGACGACATCATACTCAAGGGGATCTGGGGTAGCATGGAATCTAAATTCCACATTTCCACTGGGTGTTTGAGTAGCATAGCTAAAGTAATTGGAACTTCAATGTTTTGTCCATTGGCAACTCTTGCAACACCATTGTCTTTAGGGATGACTTTAAAATGTCCCAATGACACCCAAGTGTCTATTGTCATGATGTTACGAGACGAGTAGCTCGAGGGAGGGCTAATCAATGCATGTTTACACTTAAAATCATTGCCCATAGGGAAATCTAACCATATCATGATAGAATCTTCAAGAGGAACCATGGATGTTTCAGTTTTTATTTTAGCTTGAGATCCTATTTTGGTTTCATATTCTCATCATTCACTTTCATCCTCTTCTTGGCTTTCAACTTTTTCTAGAGTTCCCAATGTGTACAATAACACACTCAGTCCTTTAACAACTTTAAGTAAGGTCTATTTAAAAACTTACGAATCCTCATAGTCTTGTTTTGTTGCTCTTGATGTCGAGGCATAACTCATGTTTAGCCGTTAAAGGTACAAGTGCTTTAACGATGTGCTAGCTTCACCCCACCATGAGAGAAGAGCACTCCTCCAAATGAGGATTTGAGAGATTGCTTTAATTTTAAGGGATTCATCAAATTTCTCATTTTGGGTTTGACCCTGATATCGCTTAAGCAGAGGAAGGTTGGAATCACCTTTTGGGAATAAAGAACTTTTGAAAGGTGATGGTGCTGGCTTTGGCAAGACTTTGACATCAAAGGCTTTGGCGAAATCCTTTGCTATCCGAACTGCTTCGGCCATGGAAATAGGTTTGGCATTCTGGACTAAAGTATCTAATGGCTCGCTCATTCCCCGAATGAACCTTGGCATCAGCTGCTCTTCATCCAATTGAGGGGAATATTTAAGGAGAAGTGCAAAAGCCTGATGGTACTCTTCAATTTTTCGGGTTTCCTACTTTAGTTCCAAGAACTCATTCATCTTAGTTTCAAGAAAGCCTGGGGGACAAAACCTCTTTCTGAGGTAAGCCTTGAGATCGGTCTAGGTTTGGGTATTTTGGTCAAGACGATTTGTCTCGCAGTGGTTTCTCCATGCCACTCTAGCTGTCTCCACTATCTTCAGCCTTGCAAGAGCCATTTTGCTCTTCTCATTGTACCCGGTGACATCGAAGTATTCTTCCATTGATTCGATCCACTTCTCCACAGTCTCGCCCAAGTTTTCCCCTTCACCTTTGAAAGGTCCAGGCTGTGAACTATGAAGAGTTTTACGAACATCCAGGTCGAGCTCTTCTTCATCGAGTTGGGGGTTAACATTTCTACCATGACGACCTCGATCCATGTTCCTATCAATACGAAAATTCTTATTAAGTCTCTTTATTTATGATTTAATCCGAATTTTGATTCAACTGATTCCGGCGTTCTCTAAATAGGTCGGCTCCCCACAGAATCAAGGGATAAAGATACTCATATAGAACACGTTATCAGTTAATAATTCATTTAGAATATCTCATTCATATCTTTAACACAGTAATGGTCCATTAGACTAAATTTTTTCATCTGAGCAGTCCTCCATGGGGATTTCAATTTTTTAGATTTTTATCATCCCTTAACTTGATCCACTGATCAAAAGTTAACAGTAGTAATCTGGCAGCACAATCCACTAATCTGATAGTGATTGGCTGAAGTCATTAACTTCATTCTAGCTACGAACATTATCACAGGGACTCGTCCCATTCATCCTCATTGCGGTTTCGCTCAGCTTATTACATTTCCACCAATTTTTAGGGATCATCATTTTTCAATCAGAATCCAAATCAACTCATCAGTTTTCTCATCCAGAATTTAAAACTCATATCAACCACATTCGAATTCATCAACTGGATAGCATTAATGCTTATAATTTCAAGTCTTAGATTTACTCGTATATACAGCCAGTAAAGTGCTGCAGTTATACCCTCGGTATATACGGGTAGTCACGGTCCTTGTAATTATAAGGTAAATACTATCATGTCTAGGCCTCAAGCAAGTCAGGGACCATACAATTGCGGTACTTCCACCTGAAGACCGAATTACCAATTTATGAATTTCACTTTGAATATCAAATTGTATGAAATTTTTTATCACACAATTACAATCTTTTTGTGCTTCTTGATAAATTTTTGACATATTTGGCTTCTCGGTTGATCCTCATTAGCCAAATAGCTCTGATACCAACTATAAGATCCCTGTCCCCACCGCGCAACATATTCGGGGTGCTAGCAGCGGAAGTAGCACATCTTGCATCATGGGGTAGGGTCCCACACTCGGGGCCTCGCCCACCACGGATATCCGGACAGGTGACTAATTCATTGATTCTTCCAAACCGAACTTGGAAAAACTTCTCTTGCTCGGAAAGCACGTGCGATTCCACCAGGATAGCTTTTCCCTAACGTAGTCAAAAGCCTTACTTAACTGAACTGATCTGACCGAACTCGTAAGTTCTATAGTCAGATTCAAGGGACAGATTGCACTTGGATCATAGAGACCAACGCTTTTTTCCTTATTGAGAGGCACAGCCGTTGATCCTTTTTTCCTCATTGAGAGGCACAGCCGTTGATCCTTTTTCCATAGAACAATTTTTGTCCGGGATTTACTTCATCTATCGAATTAAACAGAAATTGAGTCTCGATTTACGGATCCATCAGTTCAGCCTAACCCCATCCAATCCCATGGGTTAGCCAACCGCCCAACCAATGTAGTGATGGGATCCAATTAAGAATTTGGTTAGGTTTTGTCCCGGGTACCAAGGAAAAGAGTTCCCAGGCCCCCTAGCCGAAGTTCATGCAAACATAAAACAAGTCACACCACTTATGCACCCAATATGAAATTGCCTTTTTCTCAGCATCAGCTAACTTTAAAACAATCCTTTAATGAAACCATTATGTCATTGATCACTATCCTCAAAATCTTTGGTTGAATCCATATTTCTAATCATTCATTCATCGGTGTACTTATGGCATCATTGGCAACCAGAACGCTCACCACCTGTTCACTTAGGGGCCTTTTCGATAGTTCCTAGCTCATAGTAACCGGCACTATATTCACATAACAAAATGGAATCTCCGTGGAAGATCAGCAAGATCAACCAACAAATCCATATAAAAGAGCCATGGACTTATCCGTTGAGGACCAGCAAGGTCAATCAACCAGATCCATGCCCGGTTTCAGAAAATAACTCTTACTCCTTATTCCAATATCTTCCACGACGCACGTGTGGGTATCTTCAGCGACCCAAAGCCCGAGCACCGTATGGTCAGCACCCTCTAGGATCCTTCGCAGGTCACCTAGCGCTTCACTCATAGGCCGCTTCCTTGGTCCCTCATCCACCGTACCGGAAGCTCACCATTTAAATCGAACAGAGGCTGGTCAAGACCTTGGCCGACCTTGCTACGCGAGATGTCCTCCATTGACTCTCCGTCAGCTGTTGCAACTTTATCAGGTAGGTCTCTACGACCACATACTCAAGACAGTCAAAATGCTTCCCCAGCATCTTTGACATAAAACAGTCATTTGTAAACAGTTTACAAATACAGTTTCTATATTGAATTCTCGTCATTCCACATTATTCCATTCTTGACCAGATACATCATTTTCCATTCCATCACATCGGATTCATTCACTTCACATAACATCCATTCCTGTCTTTCTTAATTTACATTATGTCACATCCATTTCTCATTATATCTCATTCGTTCAGATCTTATATTATTCATTCACATTCTGATGATTCACATGACATCTCATCTCATCCATTCGCTCATATCGACTTCATATCCATTCACATTCATATTTGCATTCATTATTCCACACACACATCCACATTCGTACATCCACATTCACATCTACATTTATACATCCATATCCCCATATTTGCATTCATTATTCCACACACACATCCACATTCACATCTACATTTATACATCCATATCCCCATTCACACATCCACATTCATATTCACATACATCCACATTCACATTCCATATCTACATCCATACATCCATATCCACATTCCACATCCTTATTCACATTTACATACATCCACATCCACATTCCATATCTACATCCATATCCCCATTCACACATCCACATCCACATTCACATACATCCACATTCACATTCACATTCACATCCAGACATCCATATCCACATTCCATATCTACATCCATATCCACATTCACATTCACATACATCCACATCCACATTCACATTCACATTCTCATCCATACATCCATATCCACATTCCACATCTACATCATTTCTTTCACATACATATAACTACATCTATTTCTCGTTCATTTTCATCTAATTGATTCGTTTCACATCCTCATATCTATTTATAGAATACAAGAGAATTCTTATTTTCGATATAAGATTTCTTTACGCATTTATTTATGCATAAATTCCATTTTAAGGAGACTAACACTTTCGAAATAAAAATCAATCTTTTATGCATCTTCCTATGCATAAATTCATTTTAAATGAGAATGACACTTTTGAATAGAAAATCAAATCTTTAATGCATCTTCTTATGCATAAAATCAAAATTGACGAAAATAACTCTTTTGAACTAAAAATAGATTTCTTTATGCATCTTTCCATGCATAAATCCAATTTAGTAGGAATTACACTTTTAGAATAAAAGAATTTTTCTTATGCATCCTATTTATGCATAAAATCATTTATGATGAAAATCACTCTTTTAATATAAAAAAATATCTTTTATGCATATGATTATGCATACAATCATTTATGATGAAAATCACTCTTTTAATATAAAAGAATTTCTTTTATGTATCTAATTTATGCATAAAATCATTTATGATGAAAGTAACACTTTTATAATAAAATAATAATCTTTTATGCATACCTCTATGCATGAAAATCAAATATAATAAAAGTAACACTTTTACAATAAAATAATAATCTTTTATGCATACCTCTATGCATGAAAATCAAATATAATAAAAGTAACACTTTTACAATAAAATATTAATATTTTATGCATACCTCTATGCATGAAAATCAATTATGATAAAAATAACACTTTTTTAATAATAATCTTTTATGCCTAAAAATTTATTTTGATAAAAGTAACGCTTTCATAATAAAAGAAAATTATTCCTTTATTCATAAAAATCTATTTTGATGAAAGTAACACTTTCATAAAAAAAACATTATTCCTTTATGCATAAAAATCTATTTTGATGAAAGTAACACTTTCATAATAAAAATAATTATTCCTTTATGCATAAGAATAATAATGATCAATATGCATCTTCTATGCATGAAAATGACACTTTTAGAGTATAGAATTGATAGGAATTACTCTTTTAGCATAATAAAATATAATTCTTATTTCCAAAAATTTTGCCATAACCTCCTTTGTATGGCTGACCATTTTTCAAAATTTTCTACTTAATTTTATCTTAAAAATCAACTCTAATTGATTTAAAGTAATCTATACTAATCAAAATTCACTTATAAAAGAGAAAACATTATAAAAAGTTTAATTCCAACAATTTTCACTTAACTAGGATAAAGAAGGGTTGATTCTAAGAAGAGAGAGGGGAAAAGTCTTTCGATCAAGGCATAACATCCATTTATCACTTCAAACAATCATAAATATTAGAAAAACATAAAATCAATAAAGAAAAATAAAAGAATCTCTACTTTCATAATTTCTTGGAGCTTTCCTTTGGCTTGATGGTTTGAGGGTTCAACTCTTGTTTGTAACAAGAGTGGCCACCAATCTTTGGAAGAGGGAAATGTCAAAAACTAGTGAATTATTAATAAATTCATAGTTCTTGGCTTGGGAGGAGCAGAGTAACAGTGCATAAAACACTATTTAGTTTCAACAAAGGGGAGGGCTTCTATTTATAGGAAAAAGTGAGCCTCTAACCGAGCCAACTGATTCTAGAATTTTCCAGATCAGTTTGGTCAATTTTGACCATTTTTGGGTCAGTTTTGGTTACTTTTTGGATCTAGTTGAAACAGGAGAGAGGAGAGATGAAAATATCTCATTATTTGGGAGTTTAAAACTCATTCAAGCATGTGAAAGAGGTGCCCTCTTCATGAGGGGAATTCCCCCATGCAGAGGTGTCAAAAATGCATCATTTCACCTAAATATCTCTCTTTTTGAACTATTAACCTTGTCCTTAGTCAACTCTTCATCTTATGTGAGTATTTACTCATTTTTGGGAGATTTTTCTTTTATTTCTTCATTTATCTCCTCCCTACATTTGGATGAATCTTGTTGGTCCATAGGAACCTTAATTTAAAATTTCGAAAAAATCTTCACTCCCAGGATAATGCCTCTTGAACAGATTATACTTAATTTCTAATGCAGCTTCTGAAAATCTTTTTGAACTTCTATTTCAGGGAAACTTATTTTAATAAGATGAGGTATTTTTCTATCAAAAAATAGTTAAAATCTGAATATTATCTCTCTTGAATATTTTCTCTCTCTAGGCCAGGTAGAAACAAGATCTTTTATATTTCTGAAGAGGGGAATGAATTACAGGGGAAGATACTGGACATCATGAGGGCTGGGGGGAGGAATCTTACAAATGAGCAAGCATAATTTTTTTGGCTTTTTAGATTTTTTTATAGTTTGTTACAGCCTCAGCAGGCTTGGTGTACCCTTCGTTGGGTGAAACGGGTGTCCATTCTAATTAGCTTAGACGCTACATGCATGTGAACCTCTTAGAGATATTTTTCCAAAAAAAGTGCATATGCCAATAGCATCCTAGATGAAAGAGGAGGTCTCAAAACCTATTTTCCATCACTTTCTCAAGATTTAAATTTTTTTTCTTGAAATCTTTTCCCTATTTCACAACCCATTTTTTAATGTATTCCAAAAGGAATTTGGAAAAACTATGTATGAGAGAGTTGTAGTATTTTTGCAATATTACAACTTTGTCTATCTGAGTTTTTCGTGATTTCATCATTTTAGACACTCAAAAAGTAGCTTGAATATGGTTCGCAATCGTTTTTAGTCTGTTTTGGGCAATTTTAGTGCTTCAAGGGCCATTTTTTGCCTTAATTTTTTGGTCGAATTTTGAGACTACTGGTCGGAAGCCAAAATGATGAAATTTTCCCTCGGACGCTTAAGACCAATTTTGAAGAGCTCGATGCCGGCTTTCCAATGAGCACTAGAATGTGTTTATCAGAGTCACCGTCTAGGAATGATGAGCCTCCAAATAGGCCTATTTTCCAAGCTCTTTATTTTAACTTTTTATTTATTTATTTTCACCGACGGACCCCTGTTCACATGGTGTTAACTAGCAGGGTGAAGTTCAAGACGTGAAGTGGACTTCACGGATTTTATAAAATTTGATTTTTTTGGTAAGGTGTGAACTGCTTAAGGTGTGAGACCTTAATGCGCAAAATGTCTGATTTTTTTTGGTAAGGTGTGAACTGCTTAAGGTGTGAGACCTTAATGCACGAAATGTCTGATTTTTTTTTGTTGGTCGTGAGACCTTAAGGCGTGAACTACTTAAGGCATGAATCGCTTAAGGCGTGAGACCGTAATGTGTGAAACATCGGATTTTTTATTTTGGTCGGGGGGCTGTTTCACGACGTGAAACAATAAGTACAATTCATGGCGTGCACTAGGTGGTTCACGGATTATTATTTTTGGGCATGAGACCTTAAGGCGTGAACCGCTAAGGTGTGAGACCTTAACGCGTGAAACGTTCGATTTTTTTTTCTCTTTTTTGAGTCTAGAGGGAAATTTGAATTTGTTTGTTTGGAGGGAATATTTTTTGAATTTTAAATTGGGGAGGTATGGGCATTTTTCTAAAAAGGCAAGTTATTAAAAAAGTCAACACTTTTATGACACCCCTTTACACCCTTCATAAATGACCTCCAAAAATGGACAATTTGACAACTCATTAGCATCATTTCATTCAATGCTCATTAGCCTTAATGAGTTATGTAAAAAAGTGCTTAGGAATTAATCCTTTCATTAATCTTCGTCCCTTTTAGACTAATCAAGGACTCTAATTAACCACTAATCACCACTAATTAATTCACACAATTGATCACATCATTGGATAGAGCATGAAATTGCTAAACTATTTGCATCAACTAATGTGTAAATTAATCTTTAATCAAAGATTAGTCTTTATTTTAATTATCTTCTCTTTATGCAAAATTAAGAAAAAGTGAGGGAAATTCATCTAATTGATGAAGAATTTGATATAATCAGGTGTTTTGATGCATCTAGATGCTCTCAAAACACTCAAAACACTAATTTTAACTTCTTACATAATCAATTTTGACCCAAAAAACATATTTTCTAATTGTTTTGCCTCTTGAACTGGATTAATCACCCCTTAATGATGATAAAAACCAATCAATTAAGAAAGATTAGTTGATTTCAAGGGTTTTTTTTTACGGTTTTTAAGAAATTTTTAAAGAATTAAGCTACTAATGTTGCTAGCACTCTTATGCATACAAATCAGACAAAAGACATACAAAGCAAGTAAAAATTAATGATTCTAGCTCTATGTTTAACTCTAAAGAAAGCTAAAAATCACTTAAAAAATGCATTCTATTACATTTTTTGATGCAATGAAAGCAAGCAAAGCCTAATACACTCTATGTGAAAGCCCTAGGAACATTAAAAACCACATTATAAATAACAAAAACAACAATTTAAGCTAAAAATTAAACAAAAAACATTCTTTACAAAACAAAAAAGAAAGCTGTTTCTCACAAAACCACACGCAAATCACCATCAAAACCACCTCTTTTTCATGGGAAACATTTAATCAATACAATGGGAAATGGATAATGCATAGATTAGAGGAAAATGATGGAAAAGCCAAGGGATGATTTCCTGGTAGGTGGTGCCAAAAATGTTATGGCTTACCCCAACCCCCCTTGAAACACATCCAACAAGGGATTACTTGATGAACCACAACTATCATGAGGATCTTTCTAATGGCCAATATTGCAACCCTTGACTTCTCCAAGCTCTAAAACTCCTTTTAAAAACAATTCCACCGCGTCTCCCGCTGTCGGGAGCGTTGTCACACCGCCGCATTACACTACGTGTACTCATCCCTCCTCTCACCTCACTTCACTTAAACACACTCACTAGCATGCATTAGAGAGATATTAGCAAGAGGATTAGCAAGAGCAAGACTCTATTGCACAATGGGAGAGTTTTTTGTATTATGAGAGATATTCACTTATATACATGGCCATAATTGTTCACACTCATTTAAACTGTGGCCGATCGGGCACTCTAGGCTCATAAGAGGCCTAATGCTATTACAATGACTAATTTCATAATATCCATGAAATACATCACTCAAGACTTCATCCTAACTTACTACCACATGCTCTTGAATCGAAAATCACCAGAAGTATTCCATAGGACCATTACGGGTGCCCGCTCAAGTTCTAGATTTGGACACCATTGCTTCATATCTTAAATGTATGACCTTTTGGTGTATCTACCTTGACTCCTTGATATAAGATAATCGTATTAGCTCTTGTTAACATTAGGAATGGGTTAACGAAATCATCATCTTCTTCAAGATTGCGTGCAATGATCGCAAGATAGTAGTTCTCTCTGATGTCAAAACAACACTTACACACGGCATACTGGTTGTCACCTATTGGATATGTGGGGAGAACTGAGGTTGAAATGTGCTATGTTTCCTCCTCATGCAAGGTCCTCGTCAGCTCTGCTACTATAACAACTTGAGTGTCTTCTCTTCTGAGGGCATCAATATCAAGCTACTCTCACTGAGGTCCCTCTCTGCAGCCAAGTTTATCTCCTCCGCAACCTTGTGAACCTCATCATCTTCTGCTCTTAAAGGTTCCTGTGACCTTTCCTTAACTCCTATTAAAACTTTCTCATCCTCAAGCAGAACATATGATGCAAATAGCAAATAAATGCGTAGCAGTAGTAACAAGATAAAATTTACACTTGTGTATTGGTGGAAAAAGATGTCAAAATGATTGCTAACTACACAGTAATGAAAGAATAATGGAGATTCTACAAAGCAAGCATCAGTACAACGCGATTTTTGGTGGATGTGGGTGAGTGAAGCTTGATATTACGTTCTGTTGAATCGAAGTATACACAATCTATGTTGCATAAATATGCATCAGAAGATAGGGGCACTATAACTTTTCATTACAACACAACTATGGGCCAGCTAGAGATCCCCCTTACGGTTCCATATTGAAGGTATATTGATTTGTTTTGTTAAAATTTAAGCAAACACGACTATAAGCCAACGATTAGGAATAGGAATCCATATTTGACCTAGAAAGACCTTGCATATTTTAAGTCAGTACAACGCGATTTAGGTTGAATGTTGGCGAGGGAATCCTTATATTGCGTTGTACTGACTTGCAATATACAAGGTCTATATTGCACTAATATGCAATAAACTAGCCTCTAAAGCTCACGATACTACAATTTTGCATTACCAAACGAAGGGTTCGACTGTATGGTTCCAAGTTGCACAAATATGAAATAAACGACATTTTCAATTATGGACTAGCAATCGGACATTGGGTTCTATATCCATGCTATTATATTGACCTTTTATATTGCAAGTCAACACAATGCGATATAATGTGGATGTTGGCGAGTGAAGCCTTACATCGTGTTGTATTGAATTACAATATACACGGTCTATTTTTTACAAATATGTAGAAAACACTAAAAAGTGGCTTTTAAAGCTCGTGAATCTACCCTATTTTCATTAAAAAAGCGAGTATGGGTGGCAATCACCCATAGGGTTCTGAATTCATGCTATACTAACCTTGTATAATGCAAGTCAATATAGTGCAATTGAGGGTGGACGTTCTCAAGTAAGGCCTTATGTCACATTGTACTGACGCTCACAATCTTTTTTCAATTATAAATTATTTGCATAGGTAAAGGAATGACGCTCGCAATCATTTTTCAATTATGAAAAAGAACATTCTAGGACCAATAAGACTTGAGAACTCACCTTAAAATTGGAAAAGGGTTGGATACTAACGGATCAATCTCAAGATGATTATCGCCTAGAAGAATTGCCAACAGCAGCAGTCATAGCATTGCAGAGGAGCAAACAAGAGTAAGAAAATAGTCGCATGGAAAAAAAGCCAAGAGTTTTTGAAAATCGTGCTATATGGAAGTGCATGCAGTATCCCGCAGTCTTTACACGTGGCAAGCATACATTGGCGATCACCCATGTTCTTTCACACGAGTGATAGACACGTGTCACTCATGCATTTGATCATCATCATTGCATTTGATCATCATCATCGCATTCCACATGTACCTAACACCATTACTTTTGACGTCATCATGTAGTGTCACACCTACTTAAGGTGAGACCTCTTCTATTAAACCCTTAATCATTAAATCAAGCAACGAAGTCAATATTAGGTAATTTAGAAAAAATCTCACATTTTGGGAATCAATTACTCCATATAGTTTTGGATATATCTTAAACATACTAACTCCAAATTTGTCGGAGATCATAGATTTAGATTCTACTCTTTAAGATCTTTCCGATGATATGTCACATGAGGGGGTTTTGACAAACTTTTGGATAAGTTCACCATGCTCCCATTTTTTAAATGGAAATGGGATTTTTCCCAAATTATCTAATATGGTGTTAACGAGCTTTTCTTAAACAGCAAGGCTTATTTTCATTTATCTTTATCGATGCAATCTGCTCTTTGTCATCTATTGCCATCTCATCTCTTCATGGACGACATTCTGTTGATGTGTAAGTTTTCATTTCTTAACCCAATATTTATTAACTTGCACCATGTCTTCTTCTTCCTTGGCATGTCTCTTCTACGTGGGCTCCAGAGACATTCCCAACAAAAAATGTAGCACTCCAATACCGCTCTTTAGTATGATCACTACAATGCGAGGACAATGATTTACGCTCTCTCTTTTCGCATTGTATTGATTGGTACACATATTTATAAAATAGGTGTTTAACATGTGTAGAGTTTTCTTCATGTGAATTTAGTACAACGCGATGTGGGGTTTTCAATGTGTTGGAAGTCTTTCACCGCATTGTAGTGAAATTAATTTATCCTTGTTGATTTGAGCAAGTTTTTCATGTTGTATTTTCCTTCATTGAATTAAATACAACGCAATATGGGGGATTCAATTTGTTGGATGTCTTCCTATCGCGTTGTAGTGAATTTTATCTAAAATGTTTTACTTTGTTTGTCATTTGAGCCTATTTTACGAGTTGGAGTTCCTTTGATTATGAATGCAATACAATGCGATGTATGGGTTTGAATAAGTTGGTTATTTTCATATTGTGTTGTAGTGATTTTTATTCAAAATTTATCCTTATTGGTCATTTGAGCCAATTTTGTGTGTTGGAGCTTCCTTCATTGTGTGAATTCAATACAACGTGATATGGAGGGTTCAATGTGTTGGAAGTCTTCCTATCGCGTTGTAGTGAATTTAATCCAAAATATTTTCCTTATTTACCGTTTAAGCCTATTTTGCATGCTGGAGTTTCTTTGATTGTAAATGTAGTACAATGCGATGTATAGGTTTGAATGTGTTGGATGTCTGTATATCGCGTTGTAGTAATTTTTATCCAAAATTTTTCTTGGTTAATTATTTAAGCCATTCGTTTGATTTTTTTTATAGATGTCACGAAAACAAAGCAGATTACATGGGCCTCATTGAAAGATCCTAAAATAGGCTAGAAAGCTGCATTGCAAAAGAATATATCCAACCTTCATTCAATTGAGAACTCGGAGGTACGAATAGCATAGGTTTGTTTTACGTGAACTGCAAAAGGTACAAAGGCACATGCAAAGCACAATTCCAAAGCTCCCATTCTAGCGCCTTATTAT
This sequence comes from Cibotium barometz, assembly GCF_041138505.1. Taxonomy (NCBI): domain Eukaryota; kingdom Viridiplantae; phylum Streptophyta; class Polypodiopsida; order Cyatheales; family Cibotiaceae; genus Cibotium; species Cibotium barometz. The sequence goes on from NC_141110.1 coordinate 25,961,850, forward strand.
ATCAATTTGCGAAAGGAACCACTATGGTATGTCTAGGGCTCGGCGCTGGGTTACTTGTAGGAGGCTGTCGAGGATTGGCTCCATTTCCAAGACAGCTACATCATCCTAGCTTCCCATGCACACAGAGTGATAGTGATGTCAAAGGACATGTACTCACTCTACGACTTCTTAGGTTCAAGTATACCAAGACTGTAGAGATAGTTAACCTCACTGACACAAAGATGAAAGTGTCTTGGAGATCCCTCCACTGTTGAGGGAAAGAGTTACTGTCACTAAAGAGACAAAGGTCAATCATTCGCATGACACACGGTTCAACGTACAAAAGAAAATTAATAAAGCCAAAAATAGGAGAGTATTGAAAGGGCGAGGAGAGAAGCTGTCTGTGTAGAATTGCATAATTCTAATGTTGAAGCTTTGAGGTATTTAGTCCCCTCTGTAAGATTCCTCCCTCCACCTTTTGAGAAGTAAAAGTATAAGAACCTCCCCTTCTATTCTTATAATTATTCCCCTCTCTGAAATAGAAGAAAGATCTTGTTTTACCCTATTTTAGCGTGGAGAGAAAAAATGTCTAGAGAGAGATAGTCCAAAATTAAGATATCTTTGGATATAAAAATCCTCCTAGTGTCTAAAATGGATTCCCCTGAAACAGAAGTTCAAAATGAACTTTCCAATGTGCATTAGGAATTAATTGAAAATGGTATAAGGGACCTTAGCTTAAGGGTCTACATTTTTTAGAAATTTTTGGATTATGGTCCAATTAAGGTTCCAATGGGCCAATCGGATTAATCCAAGTGTTGGGATGAGATAAATCCAAAAGAATAAAAGAAAATACCCAAAAATGAGTAGATGCTCACTATTCTTTATCCTAGATGAATGACTAATGAATAAAATCAAGTTTTTCATAATGTTTCTCTTAAATAAGTAGAAAAATGTTACTTTAGAATGATTTAAATACTCTTGGTGCATTTCTAATTAATTTTAGAGACTTAAAAATTGAAAAATGGTCAGCCATACAAAGGAGGTTGTGGCAAAAGTTTTCAAAAATTTGGAAATAAGTATTATCTTTCACTATTCTAAAAGAGTAATCCTTATGATTTCTATATTCTAAAGTGTTATTTTCATGCATAGAAGATGCATTTTGATTATTTGTATAAAAGAAATTTAGTTTTATTATAAAAGTATTACTTTCATTATTATTGATTTTTATGCATAAAAGTATGCATAAAAGAATATTATTTTTATTATAAAAGTGTTACTTTTATCATATTTGATTTTTATGCATAAAAGTATGCATAAAAGATTATTATTTTTATTATAAAAGTGTTACTTTTATCATATTTGATTTTTATGCATAAAAGTATTCATAAAAGATTATTTTTTTAGTATAAAAGTGTCACTTTTATCATAATTGATTTTATGCATACAATAATGCATAAAAGATTTTTTTTAATTTTAAAAGAGTTACTTCATCATATTTATTTTTATGCATAAAAGATTATTTTTTATTATAAAAGTGTTACTTTTATCATATTTGATTTTTATGCATAAAAGTATGCATAAAAGATTATTTTTTTAATTATAAAAGTGTTACTTTTATCATAATTGATTTTATGCATAAAATAATGCATAAAAGATTATTTTTTTATTTTAAAAGAGTTACTTCATCATATTGATTTTCATGCATAAAAGTATGCATAAAAGAATATATTTTTATTATAAAAGTGTTACTTTTATCATTATTAATTTTTATGCATAAACATATGCATAGAAGATATGTTTTTATATTAAAAGTGTGATTTTCATCATAAAAGATTTTTATGCATAAACATATGCATAGAAGATATTTGTTTTATATTAAAAGTGTGATTTTCATCATAAATGATTTTTATGCATAAACATATACGTAAAAGATATTTTTTTAATATTGAAAGTGTGATTTTCATCATAAAAGATTTTTATGCATAAACATATGCATAGAAGATATGTTTTTTAATACTGAAAGTGTGATTTTCATCATAAAAGATTTTTATGCATAAACATATGCATAGAAGATATTTTTTTATATTAAAAGTGAGATTTTCATCATAAATGATTTTTATGCATAAATGGGTGCATAAAAGATATTTTTTAATTAAAAGAGTGATTTTCATCATAAATGATTTTTATGCATAAAAGAATTTTTTTAATTAAAAGAGTGATTTTCATCATAAATGATTTTTATGCATAAAAGAATTTTTTTAATTAAAAGAGTGATTTTCATCATGAATGATTTGTATGCATAAAAGAAATTCTTTTATGTTGAAAGAGTGATTTTCATCATAAATGATTTTTATGATGAAAGAGTGATTTTCATCATAAATGATTTTTATGATGACAAAAGTGTGACTTTCAGAATTGGATTTCATGCATAATTAGATGCATATAGAATCTTTATAATTAAATAAGGGTTCTCCTTAATCCTTTGTTAATTTTTATAAAAATTGGAAAAATGAATAAGCAGATAATTTATGAGAGGAAATTCTACCGTTTCATATTCACTAAGATGGGAATGAGAAAATTCAATAAAACTATCGAAGTTGGAGATCGAGATAAATGATTATTTATTCCTCCTAAGAAATTTATGTTTTAGAAATCTGTAAATAAATATTCGTCGAACGAAATTTAGAAAAAGAGAAATTGAAATAGTATCTTTCGAGAAAGATAGTTTACGAAGAACCTTTCCAGACCCAAACTCAGATTCAGACTATTGACCAAGACCTAATTCCTTCGTCAATGACGATGTGCTCAGTTCAGGAAAAATGCACTCAAAACACGACTTTTGATTTTGATCCGAAGATCAAGCTACAAGAACTCGAGGAATTCTGTTTGGAATCCAGACCTGGATCTAGAAGTATTGAGATACAGATTTAAGATTATTCATGGTTTTCAAACAAAATCAAAACTGAAAACTTGCATAGAAACCCTGTTTTCTTAAAGGACTATCTTACGCCATAATGCTGGAGGGAGCATTTGGCATATATGTTTATCTAAGGGAAGTTCAGTTGCAAAACAGCTAGCGGGGAGTGTTCGAGGGACAGCTGACGCGGCAAAGTCTGCCGAGGTCTTGACCAGCCTGCCGATGGGCGAGGGCTGACAAAGCGGTCCCAGAGTGAAGTGCCACGACACCTAAGGAGGATCCTAGAGGGTTCTGACCAGGCAATGCACGGGCTCGGGGTGCCGAGGACACCCATGCGTATGTCGAGGAAGATATTGTATGACAGACCAATGTTATTGTAATCTCATTGTTGACTCGCTGGTCTCAACGGAGAGTCCCAAGTGATACTGTTTTGTGAGAAACAAAGACTCAATGGAAATTTTCAAGTATGACATGTGTAACCAGTAAATTGTTTGTCAATGGATTTTTTACATATATCAAAGTTTTAAAGAGGAGTGTGTGCGTATCTGTTTTCTAAAGGCGCGGAGGGGGCAGTGGGATCTCACAGTTGGTATCAGAGCGAAGTTGAAAGCTAATAAGAATAAACAAATTCTTATCAGAAATTGATAATAAAAACTCAGAAAAAGCATTAGACTAACCAAAGTTGCCCATCTGATCCCAGTAAAAGAAACCTACACTGCAGTGGATGTGGCCAGAGTGTTCCTCAAAGAAATCTTCAGATTGCATGGCCTACCCAGAAGAATAGTAAGTGATCGAGATCCCAAATTTACTTCAAGGTTCTGGACTGCATTTTTTAAAGCAGTAGGAACTTTCTTGGATCTCAGCACGGCTTATCACCCTGAGACCGATGGCCAAACTGAAAGGGTAAACCAAGTAATCGAAGATATACTTCGGTCATGCTGTGTGTGGCAGGGAACCCAAGAAGTGGCTACACCTAGTCGAGTTCGCCTACAATGCTTCTTATCACAGAAGTATTGGGATGAGCCCTTTCAAAGCCTTGTATGGACAAGATTGCTTAACTCCATTAACTTGGTCCGACCCATTGATTAGGGTCGAGATGTCCAGACAGATGCTTGACGACATGGAGCAGCAGATGCAGGCAATTCGTAAAGATATAAAACTGCCCAGAATAGACAGAAGCAATATGCAGATAAGAAGAAGACAGACAGAGAATTCAAAGAAGCAGATATGGTCTTCATTCGAGTACGGCCCAAAAGAAGTTCTTTATCTCTTGGGAAGTACAAGAAGTTATCCCCCAGATATTGTGGACCATATTTGATTACAAAGAAAGTCGGTGACTTAGCCTACGAGCTTCTTCTGCCTCCTCATCTCAAAGTTCATAATAATGTATTTCATGTAAGCCTTATAAAGAAATATGTGCCAAGCCCAAATCATGTACTTGATGATGAAATCCTAACCTCTTCAACCCAAGGGCAGATGGAACTCCAACCTGAAGAAATTCTTGATGTTCAAGAAAAGATTCTCAGGAACAGAATTCTTTAGAGCATTATTAGAAAAATGGAAGTTCTATCCTTTTGAAGATGCCACCTGGGAGAATAAAACCGATCTGTTGCGGGATTATCCCCAGTTTGTGAGATGAGGACATCTCACATTTTTCAAGTGGGAGAGAATGTAAGATTCCTCCCCAGCCTCTCAAGATGTCCAGCATCTTCCCCCTGTAATCAAATCCCTCTTCAGAAATATAAAAGATCTTGTTTCTACCAGTTTTGGCCTAGAGAGAGAATAATCAGATTTTAAATATTTTTGGATAAAAAATATCTCATCTTATTAAAATAAGTTCCCCTGAAACAGAAGTTCAAAAAGATTTTCAGAAGGTGCATTAGAAATTAAGTATAATTTGTTCAAGAGGCATTATCCTGGGGGTTGAAGATTTTTTCAAAATTTTAAATTAAGGTTCCTATGGACCAATAAGATTCATCCAAATGTAGGAAGGAGATAAATAGAGGAATACAAGGAAAATCCCCCAAAAATGAGTAAATACTCACATAAGAAGAGTTGACTAAGGACAAGGTTAATACCATCTACCTTTGTGATTTTTCCTCTCTTTGTCTGTTTGTCATATGTATGGAGGTATTCTGCGTAGAGGTTTGTGTTGATCCCTTGTTTACATACTTATATATAACATTCGTTTACAAATATTTACTTGGGCAACCATACGAGTATGTTTAAAACTATGCTCCCGCCACCCTCCTACATTGCCCGACCCGGAGCGGAGACAACTGACGAGCTCCATCTACCGCTTGATTCATCGATTCTCAGAGCCGGTTGAGATGACCAATGCCGCTTCCCCAGTGAGGACTCTCCCCCCCCCTCGCGGACCTTGGGACTGCCTGTGGATTACAGTTTCTTTCGATGCCTTCCGGTGGAAGGAATTGCTATTTTTGAGGAGAAATTGGCTCCTATTCGGATCTGTGTGGTGTTTCATCATTCTAGAACTTCTATGCAAAAAAGTGGCACGATGATCTCCTCCTTCCCCTTGAGCACAGCCCTAGGGATGGAGTGGGATTCGAAGTCGGTGGCTACCGCCATCCAAGGGCAGGCAGTAGAACTTTCACACCATCTTCATGATCTTTACATCACCGACATTCTCACCCACCTTTGGCCCTTGGCTAGGATGGAGCTGGGAGGCTCAAGCCATAGAGATCAAGACAGGGAGGTGGTGTCCTCTAGCCTAGAGGTGCTGCGCTTTGTGTTCCTTTATATCTCAGCTGCAATACCCCTGCCCCCCACTCTTACAGATACCGACATTGTGGGTGGTGTTCTCTAGCCTAGAGGTGCTGCGCTTTGTGTTCCTTTATATCTCAGTTACAATAACCCTCCCCCCTCTTACAGATACCTACACTGTGATTAGTGGAGTTTTGAGTATGTCTACTCTCACGCTCGGATAGAGTGGTGACACATGGAGGACAGGATCCGCACCCACTTGGCGTGCCGTCATCCTAGGACTGATTGTGATTATTTCCCATTCAAACCATAGTCACCAGAAACAAGAAACGGAGAACGGAAACGTTCGAGGAATGAAAAATGAGTTTTTAGGAGTGGAAATGGCCGTTTCTTGTGACAATATCACTTGGGAAATGATAAACGACCATGGAAACGGATGGGGTCCTAAAGCATGTCAATTTGGAAAGCAAACAAAGCATGTATTTCCACATGATAGAAATGTGAGCAAGAATATACTAGATGTTGTGCATTCAAATGTATGGGGTCCTGCGAAAGACTATGTTTATGGGTGGCTGCACAGGTACTACGTAACATTCATTCATGACCACACGAGGGTAGTGTGGGTGTATTTCATAAGGAGAAGAGTGAAGTGCACTCTTTTTCATAATTTCAGAGTGATGGTGGCTGAAAAACAGATAGGAAAGCATGTGAAGTGCCTAAGGTCAGATGGAGGGGGAGAATACTTCTCCAATGAGTACTCTGAATTCTTGTAAAATAATGGCATTCAGAGACAATTTACATGTAGATATACTCCGTAGCAAAATGGAGTTGTTGAGAAGAAAAACAAGCACATTGCAAAGATAGCACGAGCATTGATGGTAGAGAAGAATATGCCGCATAGATATTGGGCTGAGACTGTGTCCACCCACAATAGTTTATATCATCAACATGACTCCTACTGCATCCATACATGATGCAACACTAGAGGAGAAGTTTACTGGCAAGAAACCTGATTCATCTCACTTGAAAGTTTTTGGATGTATTGCATATGTGCATGTGCTAGATGATTTGCGTACTAAGCTAGATCCAAAGGTAGAAAAATTTGTGTTTATTAGATATTCCCTTGAGCAAAAAGGATATAGATGCTATAATCTATCTATACGTGAATTAAGGGTAAGCAGGGATGTTGTATTTGATGAGATGAGTACCTGGTATGCTGCTAAAAAGATACTATTGGGGATGATGTAAGTGGAAATGTGGTTGCACAAATGCAAGTTATCAATCAGAGTCATTGAGTGGACTGGGAGAGTCCTCATTGAGTGGTTTTGTTGATAGACCATGGAGTGGCAGGCTGTGTTATAATACATGCGATGTACCAAATGTTGTTGGTGCATCGCATAAAGGCAAAGAGAAAGTAGTTGAGCCCCTTAGTATGCCTGATATTTCTGTAGGGTATTCTCTTGTGTTGATGGAGAGTCTAGTGGCTCGGAGATGAGCCTTGATGAGGAGCTTAGGATTCCAGCAACAATGAGGACACCTGGTGTGAAGAAGGCTATGGAAGCCATGAATGCAAAGTTACAAAGATCTAGAAGTTTGTTGGAGGATCCCACTATGTACAGGAAGATTGTGGGGATTTTGATCTATGTCACGATCAGTAGGCTAGATTTGAGTTACATTGCTGGCTTAGAGAGCCAATTTATGTAGGTTCCATGCAAACCACATCTTCACAGTGTGCGATGCACACTTTGGTATTTGAGGGCCATTATTGATTATGCATTGTTTTATGCAGTAGATATACCATTGGAGCTAAATGGGTACACAGACGCAGATTGGGCAGGTGTAGCATCTTAGATAGGAGATCTATCAATGGATTTATGTTTCATTGGGGAGTGCTGTTGTGACATGGAGTAGCAAAAAGCAACCCACATTTGCCTTATCGAGTACAGAGGAGCTGTAGTGGCAGCGTGTGAGGTAGCTTGGTTATGCGACCTACTTGTAAGTCAATATTAGGTAACTTGGAAAAAATCTCACATTTTGGGAATCAATTACTCCATATAGTTTTGGACATATCTTAAACATACTAACTCCAAATTTGTCAGAGATCATAGATTTAGATTCTACTCTTCAAGATCTTTCCGATGATATGTCACATGAGGGGGTTTTGACAAACTTTTGGACAAGTTCACCATGCTCCCATTTTTCAAATGGGAATGGGATTTTTCCCAAATTATCTAATATGGTGTTTTGTTGATTTGGGGTTGCATGTGGAGAGAAAGGTTATCATATATTGTGATAATATTAGCAGTATATAGTTGGCCAGGAACCCAGTTTTCCATGCGTGGACAAAACACATTGAGGTACATTACCACTTCATCAGGGAGAGTCTTGGAAGGCGACATCGACTTGGCCTACGTCAGCACACAAGATCAGGTTGCTGACATCTTCACGAAGGCCTTGGGAGCTGAGAAGCTCCGTAGATTTTGAGATATGCTTGGAGTTCATGAGCTAGAGTTGGGCTTGAGGGGGGGAGTGTTGAGATGTCAAGCTTAACATGAGCTAGCACTCATGAGGCACACCTACATATGACCGTTTGACATTTACATCACTAGGGGTTTGGTAGTCGGCACCGACATATCTTCATCAGAGATTCTATAGTTGGACTACACCAACTTTGTCACAAATACCTTGAGCTTCAGTTGCAGTAAATGATCTACAAACAAATGGATGCAGGTTTTTAATTCCGTGTTGCAAAACAAAAGGGTAACTCCGTGTTGATGTGCCCTTTTAGTGTCACGAGAAATCTAGGCAATAATTGAATAACAATTTCCTTGAACTCATTGGGGTAAGCCTAAACACATAGTTCACTCGTATGTATTTAAGAATTTTGCTAAAGAAATGACCTTCAATCTAAATCCAAACAACAATTATGTCTTGGATGTGTGCAAAGTGCAAGCTACAATGGTGAAGTTCTATGATATGTCTGTTAAAGAATGTATGTGGTGGCACACTAAAATTTGTACTAAAACTTGATGAGAGTGAATTCTCAGTACTTCAATGTTCAATTTGAAAACAAAATTTGGTGGCTCATAGCATTTGAGGTTCCAAAAGAGGATCATGAGATTCTAAAGATGTTTTTCAATCTAACAAAGATTCCTATTGTGGTTCAACATTAGGTGAAATTCTATATGTGGATGGTTTTGGAGAATACTCAATGGAATGACATCTTTCAGGTGATATGAAGACACTAAAGTGCATGTTTGGTGTCTCAAATGTTGCACATGCAGAGTTCACTTGTTTGTATTGTGTGCGTTCAAGGAAAAAGGGTAAGAATGGAAAAAGGCATGGAATATGCATATTGGGAAAGATGGTGCGACTGATTGATCAATTCATATGGGATGGCAAAACAATGGTTAGGGTGGATCCAAAGTGGGACCCTATATTTTACATTCCTTTAACACAAGTTCATTACATGTCATCTTTGTGGAATAATGGAAAGATTGGTTTATGAATATATATGTTTTGCATATAAGATGCAACCGAGACGTCAGAGGCCCAAGAAATGTGTAAGAGAGTGGAGGAGGTTCTTTCATGCATGGATCTACACAAAGGGAAAGTGAAAATCAAGAAAGATGAGAAGAGGTTAAGTGCAAGTGTGGAAATGTGCTGTGCAAACTAAGTGTTGGTGGGGCCAAGGCTAGAAATTTTTTGTCAACTAAAGAATATAATCAGGTGTTTTGATGCATCTAGATGCTCTCAAAACACTCAAAACACTAATTTTAACTTCTTACATAATCAATTTTGACCCAAAAAACACATTTTCTAATTGTTTTGCCTCTTGAACTGGATTAATCACCCCTTAATGATGATAAAAACCAATCAATTAAGAAAGATTAGTTGATTTCAAGGGTTTTTTTAAAGTTTTTAAGAATTTTTTAAAGAATTAAGCTACTCCTAATGTTGCTAGCACTCTAATGCATACAAATTAGACAAAAGACATACAAAGCAAGTAAAAATTAATGATTCTAGCTCTATGTTTAACTCTAAAGAAAGCTAAAAATCACTTAAAAATGCATTCTATTACATTTTTTGATGCAATGAAAGCAAGCAAAGCCTAATACACTCTATGTGAAAGCCCTAGGAACATTAAAAACCACATTATCAATAACAAAAACAACAATTTAAGCTAAAAATTAAACAAAAAGCATTCTTTACAAAACAAAAAAGAAAGCTGTTTCTCACAAAACCACACACAAATCACCATCAAAACCACCTCTTTTTCATGGGAAACCATTAATCAATACAATGGGAAATGGATAATGCATAGATTAGAGGAAAATGATGGAAAAGCCAAGGGATGATTTCCTGGCAGGTGGTGCCAAAAATGTTATGGCTTACCCCAACCCCCCCAACAAGGGATTACTTGATGAACCACAACTATCGTGAGGATCTTTATTATGGCCAATATTGCAACCCTTGACTTTTCCAAGCTCTAAAACTCCTTTTAGAAACAATTCCACCGCGTCTCCCGCTGTCGCGAGCGTTGTCACACCGCCGCATTACACTACGTGTACTTGTCCCTCCTCTCACCTCACTTCACTCAAACACACTCACTAGCATGCATTAGAGAGATATTAGCAAGAGGATTAGCAAGAGCAAGAATCTATTGCACAATGGGAGAGTTTTTTGTATTATGAGAGATATTCACTTATATACATGGCCATAATTGTTCACACTCATTTAAACTGTGGCCGATCGGGCACTTTAGGATCATAAGAGGCCTAATGCTATTACTATGACTAATTTCATAATATCCATGAAGTACATCACTCAAGACTTCATCCTAACTTACTACCACATGCTCTTGAAGCGAAAATCACCAGAAGTATTCCATAGGACCATTACGGGCGCCCGCTCAAGTTCTAGATTTGGACACCATTGCTTCATATCTTAAATGTATGACCTTTTGGTGTATTTACCTTGACTCCTTGATATAAGATAATGGTATTAGCTCTCGTTAACATTAGGAATGGGTTAACAAAATCATCATCTTCTTCAAGATTGTGTGCAATGATGGCAAGATAGTAGTTCTCCCTGATGTCAAAACAACACTTAAATATCTGTTAACACGGCATATTGGTTGTCACCTATTGGATATGTGGGGAGAAGTGAGGTTGAAATGTGCTATGTTTTCTCTCTCATGCAAGGTCCTCGTCAGCTCTGCTACTATAACAACTTGAGTGTCTTCTCTTCTGAGGGCATCAATATCAAGCTACTCTCAATATCAAGCTACTCTCACTGAGGTCCCTCTCTGTAGCCAAGTTTATCTCCTCCGCAACCTTGTGAACCTCATCATCTTCTGCTCTTAAAGGCTCCTCTGACCTTTCCTTAACTCCTATTAAAACTTTCTCATCCTCAAGCAGCACATATGATGCAAATAGCAAATAAATGCGTAGTAGTAGTCAACAAGATAAAATTTACACTTGTGTATTGGTGGGCACTTACTGTGTGTCTTCTTCTTATCCTCCGGAACCAATGAAATATCCATGATTACCTTATCCTTTGAGGATATGGAAGAATCAAGATCTTTCACATGCACGTAGTACTGAACATTGTCCAGGATGACTCCATCATTCATGAAGTTATCTCCTAGTATTGCTGCTCTTTCTCTTGGAGATACGAGCATCTAGACAAGATTATACCCTCAATGGAGACATTACAAGAAAACATTTGTGATATCTAAGGTTGGCAATGGTGCTGCTAACTTTGTGAAAAAATCAAACAATTTCTCCTTAGGAGTTTCTTCAAGCCCAGTATCGGGTTCGACCTTAATCTCAAAAGGATGCATCTATAAGCAAACAAAAAAGATGTCAAAATGATTTTTAACTACACAGTAATGAAAGAATAATGGAGATTCTACAATGCAAGCATCAGTACAACGCGATTTTTGGTGGATGTGGGTGAGTGAAGCTTGATATCACGTTCTGCTGAATCGAAATATACATAATCTTTGTTGCATAAATATGCATTAGAAGATAGGGGCACTATAACTTTTCATTACAACACAACTATGGGCCAGCTAGAGATCCCCCTTAAGGTTCCATATTGAAGGTATATTGATTTGTTTTGTTAAAATTTAAGCAAACACAACTATGAGCCAACGATTAGGAATAGGAATCCATATTCGAGCTAGAAAGACCTTGTATATTTTAAGTCAGTACAACGTGATTTAGGTTGAATGTTGGCGAGGGAATCCTTATATTGTGTTGTACTGACTTGCAATATACAAGGTCTATATTGCACTAATATGCAATAAACTAGCCTCTAAAGCTCACGATACTACAATTTTGCATTACCAAACGAAGGGTTCGACTGTATGGTTCCAAGTTGCACAAATATGCAATAAACGACGTTTTCAATTATGGACTAGCAATCGGACATTGGGTTCTATATCCATGCTATATTGACCTTCTATATTGCAAGTCAGCACAATGCGATATAACGTGGATGTTGGTGAGTGAAGCCTTATATCGTGTTGTACTGAATTACAATATACACGGTCTATATTTTTACAAATATGTAGAAAACACTAAAAAGTGGCTTTTAAAGCTCGTGAATCTACCCTATTTTCATTAAAAACACGAGTATGGGTGGCAATCACCCATAGGGTTTTGAATTCATGCTATACTAACCTTGTATAATGCAAGTCAATATAGTGCAATTTAGGGTGGACGTTCTCATATAGGGCCTTATGTCACATTGTACTGACGCTCACAATCTTTTTTCAATTATAAATTATTTGCATAGGTAAAGGAATGACGCTCGCAATCATTTTTCAATTATGAAAAAGAACATTCTAGGACCAATAAGACTTGAGAACTCACCTTAAAATTGGAAAAGGGTTGGATACTAACGGATCAATATCAAGATGATTATCGCCTAGAAGAATTGCCAATAGCAAACACAGCATTGCAGAGGAGCAAACAAGAGTAAGAAAATAGTCGCATGGAAAAAAAGCCAAGAGTTTTTGAAAATCGTGCTATATGGGAGTGCATGCAGTATCCCGCAGTCTTTACATGTGGTAGGCATACATTGGCGGTCACCCATGTTCTTTCACACGAGTGATAGACACGTGTCACTCATGCATTTGATCATCATCATTGCATTCCACATGTACCTAACACCATTACTTTTGACGTCATCATGTAGTATCACACCTACTTAAGGTGGGACCTCTTCTATTAAACCCTTAATCATTAAATCAAGCAACGAGCTTTTCTTAAATAGCAAGGCTTATTTTCATCTATCTTTATCGATGCAATCTGCTCTCTATCATCTATTGCCGTCTCATCTCTTCATGGATGAGTAAGTTTTCATTTCTCAACCCAATATTTATTAACTTGCACCATGTCTTCTTCTTCCTTGGCATGTCTCTTCTACGTGGGCTCCAGAGACATTCCCAACAAAAAACGTAGCACTCCAACACCGCTCTTTAGTATGATCACTACAATGCGAGGACAATGCATTTACGCTCTCTCTTTTCGCATTGTATTGATTGGTACACATATTTATAAAATAGGTGTTTAACATGTGTAGAGTTTCCTTCATTATGAATTTAGTACAACACGATATGGGGTTTTCAATGTGTTGGAAGTCTTTCACCGCATTGTAGTGAAATTAATTTAGAATATTTTCCTTGTTTATTGTTTGAGCCTATTTTGCAAGTTGGAGTTTCTTTGATTGTGAATACAGTACAATGTAATGTATGGGTTTGAATGTATTGTTTGTTTGAATATCACGTTATTGTGATTTTTGTCCAAAATTTATCCTTGTTGGTCATTTGAGCAAGTTTTTCATGTTGGATCTTCCTTCATTGAATTAAATACAATGCAATATGGGGGATTCAATTTGTTGGATGTCTTCCTATCGCGTTGTAGTGAATTTTATCTAAAATGTTTTACTTTGTTTGTCATTTGAGCCTATTTTACGAGTTGGAGTTCCTTTGATTATGAATGCAATACAATGCGATGTATGGGTTTGAATAAGTTGGTTATTTGCATATTGCGTTGTATTGTTTTTATTCAAAATTTATCCTTATTGGTCATTTGAGCCAATTTTGTGTGTTGGAGTTTCCTTCATTGTGTGAATTCAATACAACGTGATATGGAGGGTTCAATGTGTTGGAAGTCTTCCTATCGCGTTGTAGTGAATTTAATCCAAAATATTTTCCTTATTTGCCGTTTAAGCCTATTTTGCATGCTGGAGTTTCTTTGATTGTGAATGTAGTACAAAGCGATGTATGGGTTTGAATGTGTTGGTTGTCTGTTAGCCAAAATTTTTCTTGGTTAATTATTTGAGCCATTCGTTTGATTTTCTTTATAGATGTCACGAACAAAGTAGATTACATGGGCCTCATTGAAAGATCCTAAAATAGGCTAGAAAGCTGCATTGCAAAAGAATATATCCAACCTTCATTCAATTGAGAACTCGGAGGTACGAATAGCATAGGTTTGTTTTACATGAACTGCAAGGGTTGCTTGTAGGAGGCTGCCAAGGATTGGCTCATTGAACATTTCCAAGACAGCTACATCCTAGCTTCCCATGCACACAGAGTGATAGTGATGTCAAAGGACATGTACTCACTCTACGACTTCTTAGGTTCAAGTATACCAAGACTGTAGAGATAGTTAACCTCACTGACACAAAGATGAAAGTGTCTTGGAGATCCCTTCACTATTGAGGGAAAGAGTTACTGTCACTAAAGAGACAAAGGTCAATCATTCGCATGACACACGGTTCAACGTACAAAAGAAAATTAATAAAGCCAAAAATAGGAGAGTATTGAAAGGGAGAGGAGAGAAGCTGTCTGTGTAGAATTGCATAATTCTAATGTTGAAGCTTTGAGGTATTTAGCTCCCTCTGTAAGATTCCTCCCTCCACCTTTTTAGAAGTAAAAGTATAAGAACCTCCCCTTCTATTCTTATAATTATTCCCCTCTCTGAAATAGAAGAAAGATCTTGTTTTACCCTATTTTAGCGTGGAGAGAAAAAATGTCTAGAGAGAGATAATCCAAAATTAAGATATCTTTGGATATAAAAATCCTCCTAGTGTCTAAAATGGATTCCCTTAAAACAGAAGTTCAAAATGAACTTTTCAATGTGCATAAGGAATTAATTGAAAATGGTATAAGGGACCTTAGGGTCCAATTAAGGTTCCAATGGGCCATTAATCCAAGTGTTGGGAGGATGAGATAAATCCAAAAGAATAAAAGAAAATACCCAAAAATGAGCAGATGCTCACATAAGATGAAGAGTTTGTGAGATCCCAGTCTCCACCGCGCTACGGATTTGGGGTACTAGCAGCGGAAGTAGCACATCGTGCGCAGGGCAGGGGTCTCACACTCGGGGCCTCACCCTCGGATATCTGGACAAGAGACTAATCCGTCGGTTTATCCAAAACCGAAACCCGAAAAACTTCCTTTACCCAGAAAGCACGGGCGAATCCACCAGGATAACTCTTTACTCTAACGTAGTCAAGATCATTACTGACCAAACTGATCCGACTGCACCTATGCAAAACATAAAACTAGTCACACCACTTACACACCCAATATGAAATTACCTTTTTCTCAGCATCAACTAACTTTCAAACAATCCTTTAATGAAACCATTATGTCACTGATGACAATACTCAAAGTATTTGGTTGAATCCTTATTTCTCGTCATTCATTCATCGGCCTACTTATGGCATCATCGGCAACCAGAACACTCACCACCTGTTCACTCAGGGGCCTTTTCCATGGTTCCTAGCTCATAGTAATCGGCAATACATTCATATAACAGAATGGAATCTCCGTGAAAGATTCAGCAAGATCAACTCACAGATCCATATAAAAGAGCCATGGACGGACCAGCAAGGTCAATCAACCAGATCCATGCCCGGTTTCAGAAAACAACTCTTACTCCTTGTTCCAATATCTTCCACGATGCACGTGTGGGTATCTTCGGCAACCCAGAGCCCGAGCACCGTATGGTCAGCACCCTCTAGGATCCTTCGCAGGTGACCTAGCGCTTCACTCATAGGCCACTTCCTTGGTCCCTAATCCACCGTACCGGAAGCTCACCATTTAAATCGAACCGAGGCTGGTCAAGACCTCGGTCAACCTTGCTACGCGAGACGTCCTCCATTGACTCTCCGTCAGTAGTTGTAACTTTATCAGTAAGGTCTCCATGACCTTAAGTAATCCACAAGACGGTCAAAATGCTTCCCCAGCATTCTTGACATAAAACAGTTATTTACAAACAATCAAAAAAATACAGTTTCTATATCGAACTCTCGTCTTTCTACATTATCCCTCCACAAACCACTTTACTTAATCCACATTCCATTCAATGTGTATTCATTTTCATCCATTTACTCATATCGATGACACATTATTTTCAATACACATTCATGTTCATTATTCTATATACACATCCATGCATACATCCATTTTCACCTCCTCATTCATACATCCACATCCACATACATAACCATACATCCACATCTCCATGCATACATCCACATCCATAATCACATTCACATCCATACATCTACATCTACATGTATACATCCGTTTTTCACATTCTTACATCCACATATATTCATCCCTTTCCACATTTCCATTCATATAGCCTCATACGCCTTCACATCTATTCTTTTACATCACATCCATTCTCGCCCTATCACAACCCATATACATCTTATCTCATCTCATACACTTCTTATCTCATCCCATACACATCTTATCACATCTTAACTCATCTTATCACATCCTAACTCATCTCATATGCATCTTATCACATCTTATCACATCTCATACACCTCTTATCACATCTCATACACCTCTTATCACATCTTAACTCATCTTATCTAACCCTAACTCATCTCATATACATCTTATCTCATCACATATACTTCTTACCTCATCCCATACACATCTTATCACATCTTAACTCATCCTATCACATCCTAACTCATCCCATAGGTCTCTTATCACATCTAACTCATCTTATCACATCCTAACTCATCCCATAGGTCTCTTATCACATCTTAACTCATCTTATCACATCCTAACTCATCTCACACATCCTAACTCTTCTCATATACATCTTATCACATCTCATACATCTCTTATCACATCCTATCCCTTCCCATATCTATTTATAGAATACAAAGGAATTCTTATATTTGATATAAAATTTCTTTACGCATCTAATTATGCATAAATTCTGTTTAAGGAGACTAACACTTTCGAAATAAAAATCAATATTTTATGCATCTTCCTATGCATAAATTCATTTTAAATGAGAATGACACTTTGAATTAAAGTTCAATATTTTATGCATCTTCCTATGCATAAATTCATTTTAGATGAGAATGACACTTTTGAATTAAAATCAATCTTTTATGCATCTTCTTATGCATAAATTCATTTTAAATGAGAATGACACTTTGAATTAAAGTTCAATCTTTTATGCATCTTCCTATGCATAAATTCATTTTAGATGAGAATGACACTTTTGAATTAAAATCAATCTTTTATGCATCTTCTTATGCATAAATTCAATTTAGTAGGAATTACACTTTTAGAATAAAAGAATTTCTCTTATGCATCTAATTTATGCATAAAATCTATTTATGAGATGAAAATCACACTTTTAGTATAAAAATATCTTTTATGCATAACTCTATGCATGAAATCCAATTATGATAAAAGTAACATTTTTACAAACATCTTTTATGCATACCTCTATGCAAGAACTTCAAATGTGATAAAAGTAACACTTTTACAATAAAATAATCATTAAAATTTTTTTTATAATAAAATAATAATTTATTATTTTTTCATCTCTATGCACGAAATTCAATATGATAAAAATAACATTTTTATGATAAAATAATCATTTTTTTCTTTACAGTTTTACAATAAAATAATCAATTTTTTTTCATACCCCTATGCATGAAATTCAATATGCTAAAAGTAACACTTTTGATATAAAAATTTATTCATTATGCATACTTCTATCCATTATGCATACTTCTATGCATGAAAATAAAAATGATAAAAGTAACACTTTTGATATAAAAATTTATCCATTATGCATACTTCTATGCATGAAAATAAAAATGATAAAAGTAACACTTTTGATATAAAAATTTATCCATTATGCATACTTCTATGCATGAAAATAAAAATGATAAAAGTAACACTTTTGATATAAAAATTTATCCATTATGCATACTTCTATGCATGAAAATAAAAATGATAAAAGTAACACTTTTGCTATAAAAATTTATCCATTATGCATACTTCTATGCATGAAAAATTTATCCATTATGCATACTTCTATGCATGAAAATAAAAATGATAAAAGTAACACTTTTGATATAAAGATTTATCCATTATGCATACTCCTATGCATGAAAATAAAAATGATAAAAGTAACACTTTTAATATAAATATTTATCCTTTATGCATAATATAAAAATTCAATTTCTCCATGATTACAATGAAATTCTTCTAATTAATCTAGGATGTTAATTCCTAGAATATGGTAGGAAGTCCTCTTTTTATGCTTTGAATGAAATTATTTTATGCGTAATTTTTATAAAAATTTTGCCATAGACTGATAAATCTCAATTTTTCTAAGGGATAAAGCTTATCATTAATGAAATAATTAGAATGAACTCTAATTAGATCATTAATCCATAATGGATTGAATCATCAATATACATAAACTAAAAGCATAGAAAAAAGCCATTAATTTGGCCTCAAGCATAGCTTAATCTTGGATTAAGAAAAAGCTTTATAAAAAGCTTCATTTGGATTGAGAATGGGTCATGAGTATGACCATTTCTTGAGTGAGAGAGAGCATTTACATAAAAACCATTTGAATTAAGCATAAATAGAAATTTATATAATTTTAACTATCATTAATCAATTAACTTCAATAGAATTCATCAATTTTATGTAATTCCTAACTATCATTAATAAATTAACCTCAATAGCATTCAAAAACCATTCCAATTAAGCTTCTCAAGCTTGAGAGGGGTTGAGAAGAGAGAAGTATTGAGAAATTATAGAAAAGATCAAAATTCACCATTTACCTTACAATTTGCTTGATTCTTTGTTCACGGTAGAGGCCCCCAACCAATCAATTGGTTTAGTATGTTGATGGAGCCATCAATGGGGATTGAAGAAAGAGGGAAGTGCCAAAAACTAATGAATTATTAATGAATTCACAGTTCTTGGCTTAGGTGGAGTAGAGTAACAATGCATAAACACTATATTTTTTTTTAAACAAGGGGGAGGCTTCTATTTATAGGAAAAATTGAGCTCCTAACCAAACAAACTGATTCTAGAATTTTCCAAATCAGTTTGGTCAATTTTTGACCATTTTTAGGTCAGTTAAGCTAACTTTTTGGAACTAGACTTGAATGAGGAGAGAGGAGAGATGAATTATCTCAATTTTTATGAGTTTAAAACTCATTCAAGCATGTGAAATATGCACCTCCTTTAAATAACTCCCCTTCCTTACATATGTGTCAAAATGGAATCATTATACCCAAAATATCTCA
This sequence comes from Cibotium barometz, assembly GCF_041138505.1. Lineage (NCBI taxonomy): Eukaryota > Viridiplantae > Streptophyta > Polypodiopsida > Cyatheales > Cibotiaceae > Cibotium > Cibotium barometz. Next base: position 25,981,087 of record NC_141110.1, read on the forward strand.
TATTTTTAATATTGCTCATAGTTTTTTACTAATAAACCTTGTACATTTTCAACTCTTCATCTTCTATATTTTCAACTCTTCATCTTTTGTGAAATATGCACCTCCTTTAAAGAACTCCCCTTCCTTACATATGTGTCAAAATGGGATCATTATACCCAAAATATCTCATATTTTTAATATTGCTCATAGTTTCTTATTAATAAACCTTGTACATAGTCAACTCTTCATCTTATGTGAGCATTTACTCATTTTTGGGTATCTTCTTTTACAAAATTGGATTTATCTCCTCCCTACACATGGATTGATCCAATTGGCCCATAGGAACCTTAATTGGACCATAATCTAAATTTTTTGAAAATCTAGACCCTTAGGCTAAGGTCCTTTATACCCATTTCCAATTAATTCCAATTGCACATTGGAAAATTCTTTTTGAATTTCTGTTTCAGGGAAATTCATCTTAATTATATGAGATATTTTTCTATCCAGAAATATTCAAAATCTGAATATTCTCTTTCTAGAATATTTTCTCTCTCTATGCCAAAACAGTCAGAGACAAGATCTCTTATATTTCTGAAGAGGGAATTGATTACAGGGGAATATGCTGGACATTTTGAGAGGCTGGGGAGGAATCTTACATTCTCTCCCACTTGAAAAACGTGAGATGTCCTCATCTCGCAAACTTGGGATAATTTCGCAAAATGCACGAACATGAGACTTAGAGAAAAATTTAATTAAGATTAACCACTAATTAAAAAAGTCTCAAAGAGAGTAAGGGTCAAGACAAGAACAAGATTTAAACTTTATTCATTCTTGGAACATATACAGTAAAGATAGAAGAACTCTTTACACTTCCATAAGCCCGTCCATCATATGATCACAAAAGCAGCACTCACAAGCTGCGCACGTATAAGGTAACTCATCTATAGGAATAATTCTGTTGGTTATTGCCGCACCTATCTCAGTGGTATGAGGTGATCTAACAAAAAGACCTCTGAGAGGTAAGCCAAAAACGGGGTAAAGGCATATCTTCTGATGAGAAAGAAAACACGCCAGTAAGAAGACCCGCTCAGAAAACCCAAGATGTCTTGATCTCATGACGCAGTAGTATCGGGGACCCAAACCCAAGGCTTCAATAACCATGGCCAAGCGGACATTGTTACGAAAGTGCTGCTGACCCCAAGGTGTTACCCTAGTTATGTCTTGATAGGTCCGCCATTTGGTCTGAGCTACAGACGTTCCCAAGTGAGGAAAAAGTGAGCGCTCATACTGTTCTATAAAATCCTCCTTCACAGACTCGCTTGCGTCTTGAAGGTGAGAAATCATCATGGATAAAACTAATTCCTGTTGCCAAGCCATGAAGGAGATTAAGAAGAAGGGAGATCGATGGAAGTAAGATTACTGTGAGCGATAATAAAAGTTACGACTTATATAAAGGAAGGAGTTAGCGTAACCTAGAAGCCAATGGTATCTTGCCACTGAAGTTTTACCATCTTTCCATGATTTGGGTTTGGCACATATTTCTATAGAAGGCATTAAGAACTTTGAGATGAGGAGATAAAAGAAGTTCATAGGCTAAGTCACTTACTTTCTTTGGTTTGGATAACTACTTATACTCCCCTAGAGAATAAAGAAATTCTTTTGGTATGTATTCAATGAAGACTATAACTGCTTCTTTGAATTCTCTGACTGTCCTCTTCTTATCTGTATATTGTCTCTGTCGATCCTGGGCAGCATTTATATCTTTATGAATTGCCTGCATCTGTTGCTCTAAGTCGCCAAGCATTTGACTGGTCATCTCGACCCTAATCAATGGGTCGGACCTAGTTAATGGAGTTAAGCAATCTTGTCCGAGACTGACCCTGATTGGATTGGTATGAAGGAATTGGTCTCTGAATTTGGGTTCTAGACTTCCCTATGCCCTTTTCATGGTAGGAGTCGGGCAGTCTTTTAACTGATGGTCAAAACCTTGGCATCCAAAACACTGGTTCTCACTTCTGAACTCATCGTTCTGAATCTTTAAAACAGGTGGGCTCCTGAGAAGGTATTCTGGGTAAAGTGTCTTCCCTTTTTAAACAGAATCTTTCTTTTATTTAGAGAGAATAATTATAAGATCAGAAAAGGATATTCTTACTCCTGTATACCTCGAAGGTTGGGGGGGAGGAATCTTACAAACTTCTACCCCAGTTAAAAAGGTGCGAGATGTCCTCATCTCGCAAAGTAGAGGACAACTCTTTTTCTTAAGATCCAATTTATTCTGGGTTCCTTATATTCTGGTCAACCCAACAGAATATTGGGATAAATATTCCTTATATAGAACTCATCATTAAATAATAATTTATTTAGATCATATGATTCATACGATAATGGTCCATTAGACCAAAAAATTTCCTTCTGAACATTCCTCACGGGAATTTCAGTTAAGTAAGTTCTCAATTTATCATCTCTTAACTTGATCTACCGTGTCAAGTGTTAACAGTAGCAATTTGACAGCACAATCCACTAATCTCATAGTGATTTTCTGAATTCATTATCATCATTCTAGTTATGAATATCATCACAGGGACTCGTCCCAATCATCCACATTGTGGTTTCGCTCAATTTATTACATTTCAATCCATTTTCAGGGATCATCCTTTTTCAATCAGAATACAAATCAACTCATCAGTTCTCAAACAGAATTAAAAAATCATATCAACCACATTCAAAATCATCATCTGGATAGCATTAATGCTTATAGTTTCAAGTCTTGGATTTACTCGTATATACTGCCGGTAAAGAGCTGCAGTTATATCCTCGGTATATACGAATAGTCATGATACTCGAAACTATAAGGTAAATACCATCATATCTAGGCCTCAAGCAAGTCAGGGTTCCATACAATTGCGGTACTTCCAATTGAAGACCAATTACTAATTTATGAATTTCAATTTGAATTAACAATTTGTATGAATTATATCACACAATTACAACCTTTTTGTGCGTCTTGATAAACTTTTGACATAATTGGCTCCTTAGTTGATCTTATTGGAGATCTATGACATAAGTCTGATAAACAGATTTTTCTTTATCCGATCGTCCATAAACAATCACTTAAAAAAAACATTTGCAATAAGTACATAGAGTGGCTCGGCTCCAAATTTCAAAATCTCCTCGAGAGATGCATAAGACGACGGTACTGGGCCATAGTCATGCCCTGTTACATAATTTCTCTAATTGCGAAGGGAACTATTATTTTCTCCCTAGGGATAAATCGACTAAAGAGTCTATAAAATCGGCAAGCAAGTCTGAAATTTTGAGGTGTTGAATGATATAGAATGACACCACACGTCATTTTCAGCTTTATCAAAATCATGGCCAATGAGAGGTTCTGCCTCAGCATTGCATGCCGGTTGCAAGAGGCATGGATATATAGCCCTGCAAACCACTTATGCTGTTGTCTCTCCACTAGGTTAGGAAAATATAATTCCTCAAAATGGCGTGCGAGTCTTGTTCGGCTTGTTCGAGTTGAAGCGGAAGAGATGAGATGCTCGAAGGCAAATGTAATAATATCTTGAGACTGGGTGAGGTCGGGAATACCAGATAAATGGGAAACTTCCATCTATAAAAACAATTTCTTTGATTAAAATTTCTTCATTAAAGAAGCTTACGGAATGAAAATACATTATGAAAATGCTGTTTCTGAATTCTTATTACCAATTTTAGATAAGAATTTAATTATCTTTATTAGCTTTCAATTTCGCTCTGATACCAACTGTGAGATCCCAGTCTCTACCGCGCTACGGATTTGGGGTACTAGCAGCGCAGAAGTAGCACATCGTGCACGGGGCAGGGGTCTCACACTCGGGGCCTCGCCCTCGGATATCCGGACAAGAGACTAATCCGTCGGTTTATCCAAAACCGAAACCCGAAAAACTTCCTTTACCCGGAAAGCACGGGCAATCCACCAGGATAACTCTTTACTCTAACGTAGTCAAGATCATTACTGATCAAACTGATCCGACTGCACCTCTAACGGTACTTGGTCAGATCAAGGAAGAAACTTGCACTTGGATCATTGGGATCAACGCTTTTTTCCCCATCAAGAGGCACAGCCGTTGATTCCTATCCATAGAACAATTACTATCCGGGATTTACTTCATCTATCGTAATAATAGAAATTAAATCTCGATTTACGGATCCATCAGTCCAGCCTAACCCCATCCAGTCCCATGGGTTAGCCAACCGCCCAACCACTGTAGTGATGGGATCCAATTAAGAATTTGGTTAGGTTTTGTCCCGGGTACCAGGGAAAAGAGTTCCTAGTCCCCCTAGCCGAAAGTTCATGCAAAACATAAAACTAGTCACACCACTTACACACCCAATATGAAATTACCTTTTTCTCAGCATCAACTAACTTTCAAACAATCCTTTAATGAAACCATTATGTCACTGATGACAATCCTCAAAGTATCTGGTTGAATCCTTATTTCTCGTCATTCATTCATCGGTTTACTTATGGCATAATCGGCAACCAGAACACTCCCTGCCACCTGTTCACTCAGGGGCCTTTTCCATAGTTCCTAGCTCATAGTAACCAGCAATACATTCATATAACAGAATGGAATCTCCGTGGAAGATTTAGCAAGATCAACTCACAGATCCATATAAAAGAGCCATGGACTCATCCGTTGAGGACCAGCAAGGTCAATCAACCAGATCCATGCCCGGTTTCAGAAAACAACTCTTACTCCTTGTTCCAATATCTTCCACGATGCACGTGTGGGTATCTTCGGCGACCTAGAGCCCAAGCACCGTATGGTCAGCACCCTCTAGGATCCTTCGCAGGTGACCTAGCGCTTCACTCATAGGCCGCTTCCTTGGTCCCTAATCCACCGTACCGGAAGCTCACCATTTAAATCGAACCGAGGCTGGTCAAGACCTCGGTCGACCTTGCTACGCGAGACATCCTCCATTGAATCTCCACCGTCAGCAGGTTGCAACTTTATCAGTTAGGTCTCCATGACCTTAATCCACAAGACGGTCAAAATGCTTCCCCAGCATTCTTGACATAAAACAGTCATTTACAAACAGTCAAAAAAATACAGTTTCTATATCAAACTCTCGTCTTTCTACATTATCCCTCCACAAACCGCTTTACTTAATCCACATTCCATTCAATGTGTATTCATTTTCATCCATTTACTCATATCGACGACACATTATTTTCCATACACATTCATGTTCATTATTCTATATACACATCCATGCATACATCCATTTTCACCTCCTCATTCATACATCCACATCCACATACATAACCATACATCCACATCTCCATGCATACATCCACATCCATAATCACATTCACATCCATACATCTACATCTACATGTATACATCCGTTTTTCACATTCTTACATCCACATATATTCATCCCTTTCCACATTTCCATTCATATAGCCTCATACGCCTTCACATCTATTATTTTACATCACATCCATTCTCGCCCTATCACAACCCATATACATCTTATCTCATCTCATACACTTCTTATCTCATCCCATACACATCTTATCACATCTTAACTCATCTTATCACATCCTAACTCATCTCATATGCATCTTATCACATCTTATCACATCTCATACACCTCTTATCACATCTTAACTCATCTTATCTCATCCCATACACATCTTATCACATCTTAACTCTTATCACATCTTATCACATCTTATCACATCTTAACTCATCTTATCTAACCCTAACTCATCTCATATACATCCTATCTCATCACATACACTTCTTACCTCATCCCATACACATCTTATCACATCTTAACTCATCCTATCACATCCTAACTCATCCCATAGGTCTCTTATCACATCTAACTCATCTTATCACATCCTAACTCATCCCATAGGTCTCTTATCACATCTTAACTCATCTTATCACATCCTAACTCATCTTATCACATCCTAACTCTTCTCCTATACATCTTATCACATCTCATACATCTCTTATCACATCCTATCCCTTCCCATATCTATTTATAGAATACAAAGGAATTCTTATATTTGATATAAAATTTCTTTACGCATCTAATTATGCATAAATTCCGTTTAAGGAGACTAACACTTTCGAAATAAAAATCAATCTTTTATGCATCTTCCTATGCATAAATTCATTTTAAATGAGAATGACACTTTGAATTAAAGTTCAATCTTTTATGCATCTTCCTATGCATAAATTCATTTTAGATGAGAATGACACTTTTGAATTAAAATCAATCTTTTATGCATCTTCTTATGCATAAATTCATTTTAAATGAGAATGACACTTTTGAATTAAAGTTCAATCTTTTATGCATCTTCCTATGCATAAATTCATTTTAGATGAGAATGACACTTTTGAATTAAAATCAATCTTTTATGCATCTTCTTATGCATAAATTCAATTTAGTAGGAATTACACTTTTAGAATAAAAGAATTTCTCTCATGCATCTAATTTATGCATAAAATCTATTTATGATGAAAATCACACTTAACTATCATTAATAAATTAACCTCACTAGCATTCAAAAACCATTCCAATTAAGCTTCTCAAGCTTGAGAGGGGTTGAGAAGAGAGAGAAATTATAGAAAAGATCAAAATTCACCATTTACCTTACAATTTGCTTGATTCTTTGTTCACGGTAGAGGCCCCCAACCAATCAATTGGTTTAGTATGTTGATGGAGCCATCAATGGGGATTGAAGAAAGAGGAAAGTGCCAAAAACTAATGAATTATTAATGAATTCACAGTTCTTGGCTTAGGTGGAGTAGAGTAACAATGCATAAACACTATATTTTTTTTTAACAAGGGGGAGGCTTCTATTTATAGGAAAAATTGAGCTCCTAACCAAACAAACTGATTCTAGAATTTTTCAAATTAGTTTGGTCAATTTTTGACCATTTTTAGGTCAGTTAAGCTAACTTTTTGGAACTAGACTTGAATGAGGAGAGAGGAGAGATGAATTATCTCAATTTTTATGAGTTTAAAACTCATTCAAGCATGTGAAATATGCACCTCCTTTAAAGAACTCCCCTTCCTTACATATGTGTCAAAATGGAATCATTATACCCAAAATATCTCATATTTTTAATATTGCTCATAGTTTTTTACTAATAAACCTTGTACATTTTCAACTCTTCATCTTGTGTGAGCATTTACTCATTTTTGGATACCCAAAATATCTCATATTTTTAATATTGCTCATAGTTTTTTACTAATAAACCTTGTATATTTTCAACTCTTCATCTTATGTGAAATATGCACCTCCTTTAAAGAACTCCCCTTCCTTACATATGTGTCAAAATGGGATCATTATACCCAAAATATCTCATATTTTTAATATTGCTCATAGTTTCTTATTAATAAACCTTGTACATAGTTAACTCTTCATCTTATGTGAGCATTTACTCATTTTTGGGTATCTTCTTTTACAAAATTGGATTTATCTCCTCCCTACACATGGATTGATCCAATTGGCCCATAGGAACCTTAATTGGACCATAATCTAAAATTTTTGAAAATCTAGACCCTTAGGCTAAGGTCCTTTATACCCATTTCCAATTAATTTCAATTGCACATTGGAAAGTTCTTTTTGAATTTGTGTTTCAGGGAAATTCATCTTAATTATATGAGATATTTTTCTATCCAGAAATATTCAAAATCTGAATATTCTCTCTCTAGAATATTTTCTCTCTCTATGCCAAAACAGTCAGAGACAAGATCTCTTATATTTCTGAAGGGGGAATTGATTACAGGGGAATATGCTGGACATTTTGAGAGGCTGGGGAGGAATCTTACAGAGTTGACTGAGTACAAGGTTTATTAGTTAAAACTTATGAGATATTACTAAAAAAATGAGATATTTTTGAATAATGATACATTTTTGACACCTTGGTAAGGAGAGGGGGACTCTTGATGTAGGTGCCTTTTTCATGTGTGGAAGGGTTTTTAATTCAAAAAAATTGTGATATTTTTATCTCTCCTCTTTCCTGGATCAAACCAAATCAAAAAAGGGAGCCAAATTGGTCCAAATCTTGTCCAAATTGAGTTAAACTGAACTTGGAAAACTCTAGAACCTAGTTGGACTTGGTTAGTGTCCTCCCTCACCTATAAATAGACCCTCAATCATTTGTAAAAAAATATTAGAGCTATACTATGCTAGTATTATATTAAAATAATCATATTTTCTATTATCCCTTAACTTTTTCTCTCTCTTGGGAGCTTGGAGCTCTCTCTCTCTACAACTCTTGGAGTTGTTCTTCTCCTCTTGGTCAACCAATTGATTGGTCGGGGGCTTCACTGCAATTAGAGAATCAAGCCAAACTTGGAGGTAAAATCAACTTTTATGGTTTTTTCAATTTATCTCAATGACTTTCTTCTTCTCAACCCCTCTCAAGCTTGAGAAGCTTTCTAAATAATTGTTTTAATTCAAATCAAGCTTTTCCTTAAAGTCTTAATGATTAATTAAGAGAAAGTTAATCTTTATACTTATTTGTAATACTTTCTTTAAGTGAATCTGTCTCTATAAAAGAATAGCCATCTTTATGGCTAAATCCCTTGAAAAAGGATGCTTCTCAATGATAGTCTCTTAATTCAAAGCTAAACTCTAGGCTTGATAAGCTTGAGATTAAGAAAATGGTATTTTTAGAATTTTGTGTTAGCAAAATAATGGTTAATTCTTTTAGATTATTTATAAGTAATTAAAAACTACTTTGATTGATTCTAAATGAGAAATAGATTATCCTATCAATTTGAGAAAAGAGAAATAATGGAATGAGCTTAATCTAGTGAGATAATCATAATTAAGTTTGTGATTGTAAGATTCCTCCCCAGCCTCTCAAGATGTCCAGCATCTTCCCGTGTAATCAAATCATCCCTCTTCAGAAATATAAAAGATCTTGTTTCTACTAGTTTTGACCTAGAGAGAGAAAATATTCTAGAGAGAGAATACTCAGATTTTAAATATTTTTGGATCAAAAAATATCTCATCTTATTAAAATAAGTTCCCCTCAAACAGAAGTTCAAAAAGATTTTCAGAAGGTGCATTAGAAATTAAGTACAATTTGTTCAAGAGGCATTATCCTGGGGGGGTGAAGATTTTTTCGAAATTTTAAATTAAGGTTCCTATGGACCAATAAGATTCATCCAAATGTAGGAAGGAGATAAATAGAGGAATAAAAGAAAAATCCCCCAAAAATGAGTAAATACTCACATAAGATGAAGAGTTGACTAAGGACAAGGTTAATAGTTAAAAAAAAGAGACATTTAGAAGTAATGATGCATTTTTGACACCTCTGCATGGGGGAATTCCCCTCATGAAGGAGGCACCTATTTCACATGCTTGAATGAGTTTTAAACTCCCAAATAATGAGATATTTTTATCGCTCCTCTCTCCTGTTTCAACTAGATCCAAAAAGTGAGCAAAACTGACTAAAAATGGTCAAAAATTGACCAAACTGATCTGGAAATTTCTAGAATCAGTTGGCTTGGTTAGAAGCTCACTTTTTCTTATAAATAGAAGCCTTCCCCTTTGTTGAAACTCAATAGTGTTTTGCACTGTTACCCTGTCTCTCCCAAGTGCCCAAAACAGTGAATTTTACTCATAATTCATTAGTTTTTGACCTTCCCTCTTCCAAAAGATTGGTGGCCACTCTTGTCTCAAACAAGAATTGAACCCTCAAACCATCAAGCCAAAGGAAAGCTCTCAAATTATCTATGTAAGTTGGAGATTCTTCTCTTTTAAATTCATTTTATGGTTTTTTATGATTTTTGTCTTCTCTACATTGCAAATGATGTTATGCCTCATTGCAAAAGGCATTTCCCTCTCTTCTCTAGTAAATCCAACCATTCTTTATCCTAGATGAATGATTAATGAATAAAATCAAGTTTTTCATAATATTTCTCTTAAATAAGTAGAAAAATGTTACTTTACAATGATTTAAATACTCTTGGTGCATTTCTAGTTAATTTTAGAGACTTAAAAATTAAAAAATGGTCAGCCATACAAAGGAGGTTATGGCAAAATTTTTCAAAAATTTGGAAATAAGTATTATCTTTCATTATTCTAAAAGAGTAATCCTTATGATTTCTATATTCTAAAGTGTCATTTTCATGCATAGAAGATGCATCTTGATTATTTGTATAAAAGAAATTTAGTTTTATTATAAAAGTATTACTTTCATTATTATTAATTTTTATGCATAAAAGTATGCATAAAAGATTATTTTTTATTATAAAAGTGTTACTTTTATCATATTTGATTTTTATGCATAAAAGTATGCATAAAAAAATATTTTTTTATTATAAAAGTGTTACTTTTATCATAATTGATTTTATGCATAAAATAATGCATAAAAGATTATTATTTTTTATTTTAAAAGAGTTACTTCATCATATTGATTTTTATGCATAAAAGATTATTTTATTATTATAAAAGTGTTACTTTTATCATATTTGATTTTTATGCATAAAAGTATGCATAAAAGATTATTTTTTAATTATAAAAGTGTTACTTTTATCATAATTGATTTTATGCATAAAATAATGCATAAAAGAGGGTGGTTGCAAGATGAGGGTACTCACTTTCGTTCACTCTCTCCAAAATTGGGACATCCATCCATCTCGGGCGGAGTACCTCGATCGTGATAGTGCCGCGAATCAAAAGACGACATGTGCCTCCCGAGCCTAAATCGACATATCTCGATCGAGATGCCAACTAATGCCACGCTAGCAGGTCCGGCTTTCCAGGCGTCATCCATGTCACCAATACATGTCACCGCCACCACAATATCTCGATCGAGATATCTATGCCACTCGGATCCACATCAGGGCCACGCTGTATCCCCGTAGGCATATTTGACTAGCACATCTCCATCGTCCACGTATCTCGAACGAGAAATATACATCCAATCGCGACCATTCATTGTTCGAGGTAATCGGATACAATCTCCACCGTCCCCATATCTCGATCGAGATACTGAGCTCAAATCTCAGCCGTCCAAATATCTCGATCGTGATACAGAGATTCAATCTGCACCGTCCGAATATCTCGATCGAGATACGTAGATGCAATATCCACCGTCCAATTATCTCGATCGAGATATGCAAAAGCAATCTAAACCGTCCATTCACGTACGCTGGAAGATGCGATCTCGGCCGTTTAAATATCTCGATCGAGGTATATAATGAATCTTGACCGTCGAGATACCTTGTCGTGGTAATGCCTTTAAATCGTGGCCGTCCATTTACCTCGATCGAGATATTAATATCAAATCTCAGCCGTCGATCCTTCCCCAACCCTAGAATTAGGTGTGTATCTTGGCCGTATGTTGCACTAACCCTAATATCCAGAGCGTTAATCTCGCAAACCCTAAATTGCATGATGTTTCCGAACCTCGATCGAGGTTATAAAATCGGAAAACTTTTTTTTTTGCCTCATTTTCACAAGTCGTTTTCACTCCCTTGCTCTCTCTTGATTTGGATTAGTGTTAGTGAGCCCATTAGCTTTGTTTTTAGCTTCATTAGTGCTACTTAGCACTAAGCATTAGACCTTTCACATTAGACCTTTCACATTAGACCCTTCACATTGGACCCTTCACATTGGGCTTAGGTTTTAGCATGGAGGGCCACGAGGAGGGCCACGAGGAGGGCCGCTCATCTATTGCGGACCTCATCGCGGAGATAGACCGTGAGTTAGCGGCTATCCGTAGGAGTGCTAGAGACACTCCGTCTACATTACATATCGTGGCAGACTTGGAGGCGATGCTTGCGTCCCTTCGTAGCCTTCACGATATTGTTTATGTAGATGAGTGGATAGCCCACCATCGCGCTGCTCCGGTGTCACATGGCCTGACATATCGTCAGGTCTGTGATCTTGCTCCTATTAGGGATGGGGCTTTCCTAGATCTTTTCCTCGATAGTCGTGGGATGAGGCCCGGGGCGGGGAAGCCCCTCACTATTTCGCGGTGTTCGCATCCTCGTATGGCGGCACATATCTATAGTCGATATGTTGCCGCATATGGGAGGATGCCGAACAACCGCCAGATCCCCATATACTTCGCAAAGCAGTTATATGCGGAGTTTGTCTTAGGGGAGGAGGTCGATTACACCAGCCATCGTCCGGGTGGTGGTGCTGGCCGAGGCCATCTCCAGGACCAGGGTAGGCGGCCTCCACCAGCACTTCGTGTAGCACTTGCCACCACAGATCCTTCATTTGTGCCATTGTCGACAGTAGAGGCTCTTGGCACGTAGGTCGGCATTGACGTACGGAGTACCACGGAGAGCATCCAGCACGTGGTGCGCCTATTCTCACGAGCTATACCGACGACAGATGTGGAGGTATTTACATATATATTACGTCTTAAGTTTTTTTGGTCATTTATCTTCATGTTTATATGTACTTTTCTATATTTTTACATGAGCAGCATGGTTGATTGTGTCACGCAGGTTCCCACACCTGCCACTCAGAGGCTCACTCAGGAGTTGGTAGAGGCGAGAGCGGAGATAGACCGCCTCCGAGCTGCATTACAGATGGCAGAGGCAGCTACTGCAGAGGCACAGCATCTGAGAGAGTCCGACATCCAGCAGGTAGGTTTCTCTTGCACGTTTAAGTTACAAATTTCTTTAAGTAATACCTAATGAGAGACTAATCAAATATTTTAATGCTTTACTTTTTTGCGTAGGCTCGGACCGAGGTAGAGAGCTCCAGAGCTGAGGCACAGCATCATCAGATTATGGAGCAGATTGCCCAGCACAGGGCAGAGCAGCTGATGCTGCATGTTCGAGAGTATCGTAGATCATCGGACGTGACAGTGCCTTACCTACCGTTATATCCACGGCCTGTCACTCACAGAGGTTTTTCGACGACCTCTCCCTCAGGATGCACCTCCCTTCCTACGTGATGCGTGCTGCTGTTTATGTATCGAGGACATTGATAGTACAGGAGGATATGCCCTAGGATGTGGACATATTTTCCACTTGTCTTGCATCACCCAGGAGCTCGTTCGGTTCTCAGCATGCCCATCCTGCCATGCACGCGTCGACTTAGCGACGTACAGGGTATTGGGCATCGATGATCTTCACCCAGGCCTTGTACGAGTAGATGTCAGGACTGGGAGGCCTGTCGACTTTACATCAGCTATGGACTTGGGACTCGACGCCTTCGACGATAGAGCCCAGGAGCCTGAGGTGCCTCCTGAGATAGAGTGGAGCTCACATGAGTTCGACGCTTACCAGAGAGTCCTACATGAGAGCCAGGTGACAGCATTTGAGCGCGTGGGTGGTGCTGGCCCTAGTGGCACAGCGGGTGATGGTGCTAGCAGCAGTGCTGCTTCTCATGAGCAGCGTGTCCTTACAGCAGAGGAGCTTACACGAGCAGAGTGGCAGACACGCACCATTGCAGATTATAGATTTTGGGTTTACAGACAGAGGCGTCTTGCATTAGCACGACGTAGAGAGAGAGAGAGGGCCATAGCAGCTTTTGGGACTCGTGAGCTCCCGAGTATACCGGCACCAGCTCACGATCCTTCCTTTGAGGCAGACCTCCCCGCAGACATTCGACGACCCCCGCAGCCGGCACAGCCTCCTCGACGTGCACAGCAGCCTCGACGCGCACTTAGAGATGACGATTTTGATTGGGTTGCTGTTGATAGTGACTAAACTCAGACTAGCTGGGTTAGCTCACTTACATTGTACTTAGATTTTTGGGCAGTGACTAACCTCAGGCTAGCTGGGGTAGCTCATTTTCATTCTGATGTACTTATTTGATGTTTATATCATTATGAGTTTTCTCATTATTGAGTATCATTACATTTTAGTTGATGTTCTTGATTTTATTATATTTCTTAACACTTTGGCTATCATATTGTTTGTTGAAAATCTCCATGCCATCGTACCCAAACATGCTCCGATGGGGACCAAACTTTGCAAGCATGTGGGGGTGGGTCCCCCCCACATGCTTGCAAAGTTTGGTCACAATCAGAGCATGTTTGGATTGGCAATTGGCGCCCAGTGCGGGTTTTTCAAGTCTCTTGGTGCTTAAGAGGCCATGGAAAATCCGGGCCTTCCCCATACCATCGTACCCAAACATGCTCCGATGGGGACCAAACTTTGCAAGCATGTGGGGGTGGGTCCCCCCCACATGCTTGCAAAGTTTGGTCCCCATCGGAGCATGTTTGGATTGGCAATTGGCGCCCAGTGCGGGTTTTTCAAGTCTCTTGGTGCTTAAGAGGCCATGGAAAATCCGGGCCTTCCCTATACCATCGTACCCAAACATGCTCCGATGGGGACCAAACTTTGCAAGCATGTGGGGGTGGGTCCCCCCCACATGCTTGCATAGTTTGGTCCCCATCGGAGCATGTTTGGATTGGCAATTGGCGCCCAGTGCGGGTTTTTCAAGTCTCTTGGTGCTTAAGAGGCCATAGAAAATCCGGGCCTTCCCCATAAATCGTGGCCAAACATGCTCCGATGGGGACCAAACTTTGCAAGCATGTGGGGGTGGGTCCCCCCCACATGCTTGCATAGTTTGGTCTCCATCGGAGCATGTTTGGATTGGCAATCGGCGCCCAGTGCGGGTTTTTCAAGTCTCTTGGTGCTTAAGAGGCCATGGAAAATCCGGGCCTTCCCCATACCATCGTACCCAAACATGCTCCGATGGGGACCAAACTTTGCAAGCATGTGGGGGTGGGTCCCCCCCACATGCTTGCATAGTTTGGTCCCCATCGGAGCATGTTTGGATTGGCAATTGGCGCCCAGTGCGGGTTTTTCAAGTCTCTTGGTGCTTAAGAGGCCATGGAAAATCCGGGCCTTCCCCATACCATCGTACCCAAACATGCTCCGATGGGGACCAAACTTTGCAAGCATGTGGGGGTGGGTCCCCCCCACATGCTTGCATAGTTTGGTCTCCATCGGAGCATGTTTGGATTGGCAATCGGCGCCCAGTGCGGGTTTTTCAAGTCTCTTGGTGCTTAAGAGGCCATGGAAAATCCGGGCCTTCCCCATACCATCGTACCCAAACATGCTCCGATGGGGACCAAACTTTGCAAGCATGTGGAGGTGGGTCCCCCCCACATGCTTGCAAAGTTTGGTCCCCATCCGAGCATGTTTGGATTGGCAATCGGCGCCCAGTGCGGGTTTTTCAAGTCTCTTGGTGCTTAAGAGGCCATGGAAAATCCGGGCCTTCCCCATACCATCGTACCCAAACATGCTCCAATGGGGACCAAACTTTGCAAGCATGTGGGGGTGGGTCCCCCCCACATGCTTGCAAAGTTTGGTCCCCATCAGAGCATGTTTGGGTTGGCAATGGGCGCCCAGTGGGGGTTTTTCAAGTCTCTTGGTGCTTAAGAGGCCATGGAAAATCCGGGCCTTCCCCATACCATCGTACCCAAACATGCTCCGATGGGGACCCAACTTTGCAAGCATGTGGGGGTGGGTCCCCCCCACATGCTTGCAAAGTTTGGTCCCCATCAGAGCATGTTTGGATTGGCAATGGGTGCCCAGTGCGGGTTTTTCAAGTCTCTTGGTGCTTAAGAGGCCATGGAAAATCCGGGCCTTCCCCATACCATCGTACCCAAACATGCTCCGATGGGGACCAAACTTTGCAAGCATGTGGGGGTGGGTCCCTCCCACATGCTTGCAAAGTTTGGTCCCCATCAGAACATGTTTGGGTTGGCAATGGGCGCCCAGTGGGGGTTTTTCAAGTCTCTTGGTGCTTAAGAGGCCATGGAAAATCCGGGCCTTCCCCATACCATCGTACCCAAACATGCTCCGATGGGGACCAAACTTTGCAAGCATGTGGGGGTGGGTCCCCCCCACATGCTTGCAAAGTTTGGTCCCCATCAGAGCATGTTTGGATTGGCAATCGGCGCCCAGTGCGGTTTTTTCAAGTCTCTTGGTGCTTAAGAGGCCATGGAAAATCCGGGCCTTCCCCATACCATCGTACCCTAACATGCTCCGATGGGGACCAAACTTTGCAAGCATGTGGGGGTGGGTCCCCCCCACATGCTTGCAAAGTTTGGTCCCCATCGGAGCATGTTTGGGTACGATGGTATGGGGAAGGCCCGGATTTTCCATGGCCTCTTAAGCACCAAGAGTCTTGAAAAACCCGCACTGGGCGTCAATTGCCAATCCAAACATGCTCTGATGGGGACCAAACTTTGCAAGCATGTGGGGGGGACCCACCCCCACATGCTTGCAAAGTTTGGTCCCCATCGAAGCATGTTTGGGTACGATGGTATGGGGAAGGCCCAGATTTTCCATGGCCTCTTAAGCACCAAGAGACTTGAAAAACCCGCACTGGGCGCCCATTGCCAATCCAAACATGCTCTGATGGGGACCAAACTTTGCAAGCATGTGGGGGGGACCCACCCCCACATGCTTGCAAAGTTTGGTCCCCATCGGAGCATGTTAGGGTACGATGGCATGGAGATTTTCAACAAACAATATGATAGCCAAAGTGTTAAAAAATATAATAAAATCAAGAACATCAACTAAAATGTAATGATACTCAACAATGAGAAAACTCATAATGATATAAGCATCAAATAAGTACATCAGAATGAAAATGAGCTATCCCAGCTAGTCTGAGGTTAGTCACTGCCCAAAAATCTAAGTACAATGTAAGTGAGCTAACCCAGCTAGTCTGAGTTTAGTCACTATCAAGATAGAGATCTAGTCAGCAGCACCCTCTCTAGCTCTCAACTGCTCTAGAATGCTCTCATGGTCATCCACTCGAAGCCGAAAACGAGGGTGAGAACTGTGTTTTCGGCTCTGTACTCGAACAAGAGTGAGCCTGGTAGCGACCACTAGATGAGAGAACTGAAATGCCTCTAACTCCCACTTCCACTGCTGGAACTCAAGACTCCCCCGATGAAGTCGAATCTGCTGGTAGAACCGGCCTGCCACAATCATGCTATGGGCGTCATAAGAAAACCCATGATCATCCACTGTATCCTGGTCAAGCATGCACTTTGGCCTAGTGCAACTCATCAGATAGTAGTCTACTCCCTCGCTGTTTCCCTCACTGGCAATAACAGCAAATACATCACCCTCCTGTAGCAAATCTGTCAGGTCATCATAACTGACCATGAACGCAAGACCTGTGTGCTCATCAGACACCACTGGATGTGAAGGATGCTCGGGGGAGAGGAATGTCTGTATCCATGCATCTGCCCATCCTCTTGAGGCACAATGTGACCAATCGCCATCCATACATGCTCCACAGAAGCATGCAAACCGTCGTGTGTAAATCGTGGGGGCCGCCATGCACGTGCTCCTGATGGAATGTAAGCCCAAGGTGCCAGGTACTGTGTCACAATCATGGGAGGCTCTGCGGTCAATCGTGCCACCATCCACATGCCAAAAAAATCTCCTGACAATCCGAGCATCACGTCTGGGGTACGATGATGCTGCACTCCCACACAAATGTTGGGAGCACCACTCGACTACGTGGCCCGCATCTCTGAACCGCTGAGCATCCTGTCGCAGCTGATGACGCCTCAAGGCACGTTTCACACACGCGCCTGCACCATCATGCTCACCCTTCCCGTGACCAGTCTCAAAGAATGACCAAATCACTGGGATACTAGACTGCACATGCCACCTATAAATCCATAAAAGATAGTCTTAGTTATTGTTTTCTTTAAGATGTTCTAGTGAATTTAGTTTAATTGAAAATGTAAGAAAGCCATAAGTACAACCTGTAGAGCCAATAGAATTGACGTGATGACTTGAACTGTGCGCCACAACCATCCGACCAAACCCATCGCTGGACATGTCTGATCCCATAATCTCCTAAAAAATCGTCATGGAGACGAAAGCAGTGTTGCACAAAATGTGCATCATGTGAACGATCATCACTGATATAGAAATGATACTCTCGAATAATGACACGGGTCTCGGGGGTACTCGCTATCCCATCTACATGAGCCTCTGCATGTCGATAGCTAATGTGGACCAAAATAGCAACCTGGTGAGGGAAGCAATACATACGTTTAGGACACAAAAAATCAATTAAGTAATGAAGCTCAAACATAAAACAAATAGTACAAAATATAACCATTACCTGCTCTGAGAAGTAATACTCAGATTGTATCTCCTGAAAAGGTGTGAAAGTGTAGTTCTCTGCAAAATCAATCACAGAGACGACCACACCAATAGGAAACTCTGCTAGGCATGCTCGGAATTGACGATCCTGCCACTTGGCACAATGACTGTGCCGTATGTAGGGGTAGATCTGCTCCCTAAATGTGGCTGTGAAGTGACAACGTGGTGTATGTTTGTCCACGAGCTGCAACTTCCTGGACTATCCACCACTCTGGAGCTGGTGTGTCACATACTCATAACGTTGCCATGCCACTATCTCTTGGTCACTTGCATCAAGATCTACCATCTGTAGATGTGCAAGTGAACCACATGATGTGCAATTGCTCTCCACACAAGGCATCTTATGGAATTGGGCATCCTCCGTGCGTGCACACAAAAGAGAGTGGATGAAATCACGTGGACTACGAGGCAACTCTCTATGCCCACTAAGAGAACGGAACACATCATAAAAAAGATTGAACTCAACATGGTAGCGACAACAACATGTGTCACGCTGACGTGAGTACCTCACAAACCAAGGCTTACACCCCTCAAATGACCTTTGCCCAATTTTAAGCTCTGGATACGAAGCCACAAACTGAGAATACAACTCAGTTTGGGACATTTCAAGAAAGCAAGCACCGTGCTCAATGAACACTCCTCTTGTCACTCTCTTACGCAAAGCTTTCTTGAAAACTGGTGATGCACGACAATTCTCCTCCCAAAAACTTTCTATCAAGGTTCTAGTGGTTTCATCTAGTAGGCGATCATGCCTAGCTACACGACCACTACTCGCCCACATAGCACCAACCTCATTGGCATCTAAACTTTGTCGCCTAATAGACCCAACTCTAAGTGCGTGTGGTGCTATGGAAAGGATGCGAGATGTGGCACTAACCTTACCCTTCATTTGGGAGCTACTTATGGCTGCCACAATAGCCCGTCGAGCAGCCAAAGCGTCCGCAGAGTTCCTCTTCTTGTTAACTATATAGGAATGACGAACACTTTGTAGCACCGCCATGCCAGCTCTCCTCTCTCTTCGACCTCCAATGTCGGAAAGCGCCCTGCAGTTGGCCATGTTGGGCAGATCAATCAAAGCATCAAGCACACATGCCTGTGATGAAGACGTGAGGTCTTTGAAATAGGATTGGAAGATTGCATGGGCACGACGATGTGCCCCTGACTTTGATAGTTCTTTCCTATCCACACGAAGGGCGCCCAAAGGAGGGGGGGTGGGTTCTTGTAGAAGAGAGGACTCAAGAAGGGCGGGTTCATGTGGATTATCTAAACTAAGGGGTAGTGGGGGGGAAGAGGGCGAAGGGAGAGGAAGTGGAAGAGGAGGAGCAAGGCTTGGATCATCGCCAACGGAAGGTGTTGCTCGTTGACGTGCTCTCCACTCTCTCTTTCTCTCACGAGCTACCCTTCTCCTCTCCTCCTCTTGAACTTGGTGGATGGGGGGGGAGTCTAGTCCTATCACGTTTCCGACTCCTACGCCTTTGAGAACCCATTCTCAAGGAAGCTAAGAGAGAAAATATTATAAGGGCTCAATGATGGGATAGTACTACAGATAAGTGTGGGATAGTACTAGAGATGTGTGATTATATAGGAAAAATAGGTTATCCACTTCAAATCTCACTGGATTTCCTATCTAAGATTGATTGGATAACTAAGATAAACATAAAGATATTTAAAGATAAACTATTATCCACTTAAAAATTAATATTATTTATAATATTTATTAACAAGTCTAAATATTTATCATTACCAGATATATAAATATATCTTTAAAGAAATCTTTTATTTTATAATTATATAACTGCTTTTTTTAAATAAAGTATTTTTTTCATATTTTATTCAAAGGTTTATTCTACATAAAAAATTTTCAAGAAATATAAAAATAAAAAATTTATTTTTTTTAAAATTAATAATATGATCTTTAATAATATTTTTATTGATCTAATCCCAAAATATAATCCTTTTAAATTAGTGATTTTAAATTCTTTTATTTAATAAGTTACATATATTTTATTATTTAAATTTCTATATTCTATTTCTCTAAATTACTAAATTAACTTTTCCAAAAATATATTTTTGAAAAAAGAGGAGAGGTGGGAAGGAGATGCCACGTGTCACAAGCGTGCATGACACGTGGCATTCTCTTGACATGTGGCACTATTATGGTTGATGTGGCAATTCCATGATGTGGCATGCCATGTCACCATGTGCGAGGTGGCATGCAAAGGTGGCAAGATGATGTGGCATTAATGATGACTAGGATGATGAGGTGGGGAGTCAACTAGGTTGACCATGTTGACATGGAGGGTGGAGGTGGCAAGCTGAGGTGGCAAGCTGCTTATGTGGATCCTCTCGATGCTCACGTGGACATAAAGTGGCATGCATGTATAAGGTTTGGGCCTACCCAAGCCTCACACATGGAATGAAACCTAAGCTGTGAAGTTTACCAAGCCTAGATTTCCAAACCTAACTAGGATTGGTTTTAGACTTGAAAAGGGGAGAGTGGACACAATATGGGAATTTTCACTTGGGAGGATTGAAAATGGACCTTCCCATACTCAAATCAAGCCAAATTTTTTTTGATAAATTCATGGCAACAAGAGTATTGATCCCATGAGTTTTTAGATTGAAAGATTCAATATTTAATTTTCTAGAATTAAATTACTATTGATTTAATGGGCCTCTAACAGTCATAATAAATTTTCCAAAGTAAATCTACAAAAATCAAACCGTTAGATTTGTAATTTTATCTTATACCCACATTATACTAATCTTTCCCAATCTAATCATCACTAGATCCATACAATTTGAGCATTTTAAATGGTAGATGTGGTGGGAGGATAAAATAGTATGTTTTTTAACAATTCTAATATCTTTTAAATAATATAGAAAATAGTAGAACACATCAAAAATTACTTGATAAATCAAGTTAAGCTCTATGTTATTTGTATTTGTGATATGCAAAGTGGGAACATCGTATGAGTAATAATGTAAAAGTTATAGGCAATTTACTCACATTCACTATACCTGTCTAAACCTAGGACAGGGCCTGTATACAAACTTGGTTCCCAAAGAAAAGGGGATTTGCAATTATTGGATATTCGATCAGATTATAGTTTTAGGTGCCCAACTTTGCATATGATGTTTCATTAGAAGACCTTGAAGTGAAACTCCTTGGCTAACTATGAGAGATTGGCTATTCTTCTTGAAAAAATGCCTGTTTTTCAGCTAAAGCCAAGGGCGCCCACGACATGAAACTAGATAACCTCATCTTGCAACCACCCAAGAATATTTTTTTTATTTTAAAAGAGTTACTTCATCATATTGATTTTCATGCATAAAAGAATATATTTTTATTATAAAAGTGTTACTTTTATCATTATTGATTTTTATGCATAACCATGTGCATAGAAGATATTTTTTAATATTAAAAGTGTGATTTTCATCATAAAAGATTTTTATACATAAACATATACATAGAAGATATATTTTTTATATTAAAAGTAAGATTTTCATCATAAATGATTTTTATGCATAAACATATGCGTAAAAGATATTTTTTTAATATTGAAAGTGTGATTTTCATCATAAAAGATTTTTATGCATAAACATATGCATAGAAGATATTTTTTTGATATTGAAAGTGTGATTTTCATCATAAAAGATTTTTATGCATAAACATATGCATAGAAGATATTTTTATGTATTAAAAGTGAGATTTTCATCATAAATGATTTTTATGCATAAATGGGTGCATAATTTTTTTTAAAATTAAAAGAGTGATTAAATGATTTTTATGCATAAATGGGTGCATAAAAGAAATTTTTTATTAAAAGAGTGATTTTCATCATAAATGATTTGTAAGCATAAAAGAAATTCTTTTATGTTGAAAGAGTGATTTTCATCATAAATGATTTTTATGATGACAAAAGTGTGACTTTCATCAGAATTGGATTTCATGCATAATTAGATGCATATAGAATCTTTATAATTAAATAAGGGTTCTCCTTAATCCTCTGTTAATTTTCGTAAAAATTAGAAAAATGAATAAACAGATAATATGTGAGGAAATTCTACCGTTTCATATTCACTAAGATGGGAATGAGAAAATTCAATAAAACTATCAAAGTTGGAGATCGAGATAAATGATTATTTATTCCTCCTAAGAAATTTATGTTTTAGAAATCTGTAAATAAATATTCATCGAACGAAATTTAGAAAAAGAGAAATTGAAATAGTACCTTTCGAGAAAGATAGTTTACGAAGAACCTTTCCAGACCCAAACTCAGATTCAGACTATTGACCAAGACCTAATTCCTTCATCAATGAACGATGTGCTCAGTTCAGGAAAAATGCACTCAAAACACCCACCGAATCTGAAACTAAGTTAAGACTTTTGATTTTGATTTGAAGATCAAGTTAACAGAATTCGAGGAATTCTGTTTGGAATTCAGACCTGGATCTAGAAGTATTGAGATACGGATTTAAGATTATTCATGGTTTTCAAACAAAATCAAAACTGAAAACTTGCATAGAAACCTTGTTTTCTTAAAGGACTGTCTTACGACAGAATGCTGGAGGGAGCATTTGGCATATATGTTTATCTAAGGGAAGCTCGGTTGCAACAGTTGGCGGGGAGTGTTCGAGGGACAGCTCATGCGGCAAAGCCTGTGGAGGTCTTGACCAACCTCGGTATGGTTAAAATGGTGCGCTTCCGGTATGATGGACGAGGGCCGACGAAGCGGTCCCTGAGTGAAGTGCCAGGACACCTAAGGAGGATCCTGGAGGGTTCTGACCAAGTGATGCACGGGCTCGTGGTGCCGAGGACACCCATGCGTATGTCGAGGAAGATATTGTATGATAGACCAATGTTATTGTAATCTATCACTAGATCTCGTTGTTGACTCGCTGGTCTCAACGGAGAGTCCAGAGTGATACTGTTTTGTGAGAAACAAAGACTCAATGGAAATTTTGAAGTATGACATGTATAACTAGTAAATTGTTTGTCAATGGATTTTTTATATATATTAAAGTTTTAAAGAGGAGTGTGTGTGTATCTGTTTTCTAAAGCTAAATTTAAGAAAGGCATTTCAATTATGGGTGGGTGAGTACTTGTTTGGATCTACCGATTCCAGTGGTTGGCAGGGTGGTGGCTAACCCATGGGCCGGATGGGGTTAGGCTGGATCAAATTGAAAAATCTTACGATTACGCTAGGATTCGAGTAGATAGTTAATTCCCTGATAAATTTATCGATTAAGTGGATCAACGGCTATGCCTAATCTTGATTAGAAAAAAAGCGTTGAATTGCTTAGATGATCAAATTATATCAGTGATAGTTTCCTTCTATCTGGTTTATTCAGGTGGAGGATAGTTTAGATTTTTATCTCGTTAGAAAACTTGTTAAGAAAAATTCAAAAAGGTGGAATCGTCCCCGCTTTTCGGGCATGGGAAATTTTCTCGGTTTCGGTTTTCGAAGTGACCACCAGCCTAGTCTCGTTCCCGGACATTCGTGGGCGAGGCCCCGAGTGAGAAACCCTACCTCGCCGCGCATGAGGGGGCTGCTTCCGATGTCAACTATTAGGAGTCGGGTGTGCAGAGGGGGCAGTGGGATCTCACAGTGATTATGGTTAAAATTATGATTTAAATTCATAGTTTGATTTTAAGCATAAAAGAGAAACTACTATCATATTTTCATCACAAGCTTTTTGTTCCTCAGAAGAGAATTTATCAGTAATAGCAGCAAAGATATGGCAAAATTTTCAGAAAATAATACATATCTTATTTTTATGCATAATGCTAAAAGAGGACTTCCTACCGTATTCTAGGATTGGACATCCTATGCAAAAAGAATGATTTTCATCATATTCATGAGTTTTTTTGGTAATTATTCATAATTAATTGATTATGAGAAAAGAGTAAATTTTGGTAAATTTATTTTTATGCAAAAAGAGGAATTCCCATGATAATTGAGATCCAAGTAATTAAATGGTAAAAGAAGAATTTTTGGTATAATTCAAATTATGAGTATTTATCAAAAGTTAAATTTTGAGCATTAATAATTTTATTGGGAAATATGGGCAGAATTGATTTTTGTAAATCCCATGAATCTTTTACTAAAAAAGAAGAAGATTGAATATATTTGACTTGAGAAATTTGAGAAAGAATATGAAAATATCCATCAAGAAAAAGTACCTTTAACTAGGCCAAGCAATTGGCAGAAACTTAGAAAAGTCCCATCAATATCGAAAGTAGAAAACGGTGCTAAAATTGAATGCAATGTGATAAGATGTGAGTGGATGTGATGAGATGTGATGAGAAGATTGAATATATTTGACTTGAGAAATTTGAGAAAGAATATGAAAATATCCATCAAGAGAAAGTACCTTTAACTAGGCCAAGCAATTGGCAGAAACTTAGAAAAGTCCCATCAATATCGAAAGTAGAAAACGGTACTAAAATTAAATGCAATGTGATAAGATGTGAGTGGATGTGATGAGATGTGGATAAGATGTGATGTGATGTAAATGGATGTGGATGTGAATGTGATGTAAATGGATGTCCATGTGGATGTGGATGTGAATGTGATAAGATGTGTGTGATGCGATAAGATATGAATGTGATGTGAGTGAGTGGATGTGATGAGATGTGATGCGATGTAAATGGATGTGGATGTAAATGTGATGAGATGTGAATAAGATGTGATGATATGTGAAAGGATGTGATGTGATGTAAATAGATGAGAATGAGATGTGATGTGATGATGTAAATGGATGTGATGTGATATGATGTGATGTAAATGGATGAGAATGAGATGTGATGATATGTGAAAAGACGTGATGTGATGATATGTGAAAAGATGTGATGTGATGTAAATGGATGAGAATGAGATGTGATGTGATAGAGATGCATGTGAATGAATGGATGGATGTGGATAGATGTGAATGTGAATGTGAATGAATGGATGGATGTGGATAGATATGCATGTGAATGAATGTGATGGATGTGAAGTAATGTGGATGGAATGAATGAGATGTAATGTGGATAGATGTGGACATGATGCAATGTAGATGGAATGAATGTGATGATATATGGATGGAAGGAATGTGATGTGATAAGGATAGATGTGGATGGAATGTATGTGATGTGATGTGGATGCAATGAATGTGATGGATTTGAATGGGTGTGATGGATGTGAATGGGTGTGATGAGATGTGAATGGGTGTGATGAGATATGAATGGATGTGATGCGATGTGAGTGGATGTGATGGATGTGAATGGGTGTGATGGATGTGAATGGGTGTGATGAGATGTGAGTGGATGTGATGAGATGTGAGTGGATGTGATGAGATGTGAATGGATGCGATGAGATGTGAATGGATGTGAATGTGATGTGATGATATCTTAATGGATACGGTGAGATGTGAATGTGATGTGATGATATGTGAATGGATGTGAATGTGATGTGATGATATCTGAATGGATGTGATGAGATGTGAATGGATGTGACTACAATGAGATGTGAATGGATGTGAATGTGATGTGGTGATATGTGAATGGATCTGAATGTGATGTGATGATATCTGAATGGATGTGATGTGATGTGAATATAATATGATGAGATGTAAATGGATGTGAATATGATGTGATGAGACGTGAATGGATGAGATGTGATGTGAATGGATGTGATGAGATGTGATGTGCATCAGGGTAGATGTGAATGAATGTGATGTGATGTGATGTGGATATGGGTAGATGTGAATGGATGAGATGTGATAAGGATGGATGTGATGAGGATCTGAATTGATGTAATTGGATGTGATGAGATGTGATGTGGATGAATGTGATGTGATGTGGATAGATGTGATAAGATGTAATATGATATGATTGGATGAGAAAGGATGAAGGATGATGGGAATAGATATGACTGGATTTGGAATAAGCAAAGTGAATCAAGCCAAACTTGGAGGTAAAATCAAATTTTATGGTTTTTTGAATTTATCTCAATGACTTTCTTCTTCTCAACCCCTCTCAAGCTTGAGAAGCTTTCTAAATAATTATTTTAATTCAAATCAATCTTTCCCTTAAAGTCTTAGTGAGAAAGTTAATCTTTATGCTTATTTGTAATACTTTCTTTTGAGGAGTAAAGGTAAAAAAACCTCCCCTTCTATTCTTATAATTATTCCCCTCTCTGAAATAGAAGAAAGATCTTGTTTTACCCTATTTTAGCATGGAGAGAAAAAATGTCCAGAGAGAGATAATCCAAAATTAAGATATCTTTGGATATAAAAATCCTCCTAGTGTCTAAAATGGATATAAAAATCCTCCTAGTATCTTTGGATATAAAAATCCTCCTAGTGTCTAAAATGGATATAAAGATCCTCCTAGTATCTTTAGATATAAAAATTCTCCTAGTGTCTAAAATGGATTCCCCTGAAACAGAAGTGTAAAATGAACTTTCTAATGTGCATTAGGAATTAATTGAAAATGGTATAAGGGACCTTAGCCTAAGGGTCTACATTTTTCAGAAATTTTTAGATTATGGTCCAATTAAGGTTCCAATGGGCCGATTGGATTAATCCAAGTGTTGGGATAAGATAAGTCCAAAAGAATAAAAGAAAATGCCCAAAAATGAGTAAATGCTCACATAAGATGAACAGTTGACTAAGTACAAGGTTTATTAGTTAAAACTTATGAGATATTACTAGAAAAATGAGATATTTTGGAATAATGATGCATTTTTGACACCTTGGTAAGGAGAGGGAGACTCTTGAGGTAGGCGCCTTTTTCACATGTGTGGAAGGGTTTTTAATTCAAAAAAATTGTGATATTTTTATCTCTCCTCTTTCCTGGATCAAACCAAATCAAAAAGGGAGCCAAATAGGTCCAAATCTTGTCGTCCAAATTGAGTCAAACAACTGAACGTGGAAAATTCTAGAACCCAGTTGGACTTGGTTAGTGTCCTCCCTCACCTATAAATAGACCCTCAATCATTTGTAAAAAAATATTGGAGCTATACTATGCCAGTATTATATTGAAATAATCATATTTTCTATTATCCCTTAACTTTTTCTCTCTCTTGGAAGCTTGGAGCTCTCCCAACTCTTGGAGTTTCTCTTCTCCTCTTGGTCGACCAATTGATTGGTCGGGGGCTTCACTGCAATTAGAGAATCAAGCCAAACTTGGAGGTAAAATCAACTTTTATGGTTTTTCCAATTTATCTCAATGACTTTCTTCTTCTCAACCTCTCTCAAGCTTGAGAAGCTTTCTAAATAATTGTTTTAATTTAAATCAAGCTTTCCCTTAAAGTCTTAATGATTAATTAAGAGAAAGTTAATCTTTATGCTGATTTGTAATACTTTCTTTAAGTAAATCTGTCTCTCTAAAAGAATAGCCATCTTTATAGCTAAATCCCTTGAAAAAGGATGCTTCTCACAATGATAGTCTCTTAATTCAAAGCTAAACTCTAGGCTTGATAAGCTAGATATTAAGAAAATGGTATTTTTAGGATTTTGTGTTAGCAAAATAATGGTTAATTCTTTTAGATTATTAGCAAAATAATGGTTAATTCTTTTAGATTATTTATAAGTAGTTAAAAACTACTTTGATTGATTCTAAATGAGAAATAGAATATCCTATCAATTTGGGAAAAGAGAAATAATGGAATGAGCTTAATCTAGTGAGATAATCATAATTAAGTTTGTGATTATGGTTAAAATTACGATTTAAATTCATAGTTTGATTTTAAGCATAAAAGAGGAACTACTATCCTATTTTCATTACAAGCTTTTTGTTCTTCAAAAAAAAATTGAGAATTATTAGTAATAGCAGCAAAGCTATGGCAAAATTTTCAGAAAGTAATACATATCTTATTTTTATGAATAATGCTAAAAGAGGACTTCCTACCATATTCTAGGATTGGACATCCTATGCAAAAAGAATGATTTTCATTATATTCATGAGAAATATTTTTTTTAATAATTATGCATAATTAATTGATTATGAGAAAAGAGTAAATTTTGGTAAATTTATTTTTATGCAAAAAGAGGAATTCCCATGATAATCAAGATCCAAGTAATTAAATGGTAAAAGAGAAATTTTTGGTATAATTTAAATTATGAGTATTTATCAACAGTAAAATTTTGAGCATTAATAATTTTATTGGGAAATATGGGCAGAATTGATTTTTGTAAATCCCATGAATCTTTTACTCAAAAAGAAGAAGATTGAAAATATTTCACTTGAGAAATTTGAGAAAGAATATGAAAATATCCATCAAGAAAAAGTACCTTTAACTAGGCCAAGTAATTGGCGAAAAGTCCCATCAATATCGAATTTCAAAGTAGAAAATGGTATTGTAATGTGATAAGATGTGAGTGGATGTGATGAGATGTGATGTGATGTGATGAGATGTTGATGAGATGTGAGTGGATGAGATGTGATGTGATGTAAATGAATGTGGATGTGAATGTGGATGAGATGTGGATGAGATGTGATGTGATGTAAATGGATGTCGATGTGGATGTGGATGTGAATGTGATAAGATGTGTATGTGATGTGATAAGATATGAATGTGATGTGAGTGAGTGGATGTGATGAGATGTGATGCGATGTGATGCAATGTAAATGGATGTGGATGTGAATGTGATGAGATGTGAAAAGGATGTGATGTGATGTGATGTGATGTAAATGGATGAGAATGAGATGTGATGATATGTGAAAAGATGTGATGTGATGTAAATGGATGAGAATGAGATGTTATGTGATAGATATGCATGTGAATGAATGGATGGATGTGGATGGATGTGAATGTGAATGAATGGATGGATATGGATAGATGTGAATGTGAATGAATGGATGGATGTGGATAGATGTGCATGTGAATGAATGTGAATGAATGTGATGGATGTGAAGTATGTGATGAATGTGATGTGCATGTGAATGAATGTGAGTGCTAGGTGACCTGCGAAGAAGCCTAGAGGGTGCTGACCATATGGTGTTTGGGCTATCTGTCACCCGAAGATACCCACGCGTGCGTCAGGGAAGAGAACTGGAACAAGGAGTTAGAGTTGTTTTCTGAACTCGAGCATGGATCTGGTTGATTTAATCATGCAATTTCATATTGGGTGTGTAAGTGGTGTGACTATCTTGAAGTCTGCTTGAAGCACACCGGCTCGGGGGCATAGGAACTCTTTTCCCTGGTACCCGGGGCAAAACATAACCAAATTTTTAAATGGATCCTATCACTACAGTGGTTGGGGCAGTTGGCTAACCCATGGGATTGGATAGCGTTAGGCTAGACTAATGGATCCCTAAAATGAGACTCAATTCTGTTAAGTTACGATAGTTGAAGTAAATCCTGGATAACCCTTGTTCTATGGAAAGGAATCAACGGATGTGCCTCTTGATAAGGAAAAAAGTGTTGGACTCTATGATCCAAATGCAAGACTCTTCCTTGATCTGACCATGAGACTTATAGGTTCGGTCAGATTAGTTTGGTTAGTGATGACCTTGACTACATTAGAATAAAATATCCTGGAGGAATCGCCTATGTCTGCTGGGCGAGGGAATTTTTTCCAGGTTCGGTTTTGGAAGAACCGAGGGATTAGTCTCTTGTCCGGATATCCATGGGTGAGGCCTTGAGTGAGAGGTTCTGCCCTATGCAAGAAGTGCTACTTCCGTTGCTAGCACCCCAGAATTTGTTATGCGAAGGGGGCAGGGATCTTTCAATTATGATCAGTGATACTATGGTTTCATTAAAAGATTGTTTTAAAGACAGCTGAATCTGTGAAACAGGCAATTTCATATTGGGTGTGTAAGTGGTGTGACTATCTTGAAGTTTGCTTGAAGCGTCGGCTAGGGGGCCTCGGAACTCTTTTCCCTAGTACCCGAGACAAAACATAACCAAATTTCTAAATTGATCATATCACTACAGTGATTGGGGGCAGTTGGCTAACCCATGGGATTGGATGGGGTTAGGCTGGACTGATGGATCCCTAAAATGAGACTCAATTCTGTCATGTTATGATTGATAGATGAAGTAAATCCCGGATAGCCCTTGTTCTATGGAAAAGAATCAATGTTGTGCCTCTTGATGAGGAAAAAAGCGTTGGACTCTATGATCCAAGTGCAAGTCTCTTCCTTGATCTGACCATGAGACTTACGGGTTCGATCGGATCAGTTTGGTTAGTTAAGGCTCTTGAGACTACGTTAGAATAAACTTTCATGGAGGAATCGCTCGTGTTTTCTGGGCGAGGGATGTTTTTCTGAGTTCGGTTTTGGAAGAACCGAGGGATTAGTCTCTTGTCCGGATATTCATGGGTGAGACCCTGAGTGAGAGGTTCTGCCCTACGCAAGAAGTGCTACTTTCGTTGCTAGCACCCTGAAATTGGTTGCGTGAAGGGGGCAGGGATCTTTCACCCTGCTTTGTTGTGTGAGGTTTCTGTTTTGTGAAACACTCCTCAATACTTCCCTTTTGACATTGAGGACATTGATGTCTTATCCAAAATGCACAAGGAGGTCAAGGACAAAGTTATGCATGCTATTTTAAGGTTTGCTATGCCCATGCCCTAAACTTTAATTTAAAGTGTTATTCTTTCTCAAAGTAATACGATGTGAATTATCTATGGAGCCTGGTTTTATCAAATCTCCCATGGGAAGCTCAGTGCAGGAAATATATATTGGATTCTCTTATATCCTCGCTTCTAGTTTCAGAGGAGGTTTCTCTTATATCCTCGCTTCTAGTTTCAGAGGAGGTTTCCTACATGGATATATGTCCATGGTTTAGGCATGTATTTTTGGACCTAGCCCAGATCTTAGTAATGGCCTACCATGAAAAGTAAGTGTTATGTGACCTAAATTATACTTATGGTATTTTGACATAGATACTAGATTTAATGTCATACTCTTTATTAACTTTTGTAGTGCCCACTGGACTTTGATTGTATGGATACTGAGTTGAAGCGATGTTATCTTGCCAATTCAACTGCAAGATTTGCGATGTAAAAGAATAGATGTGAAGGAGTATGTGGACGTATGAAAGTGAATGTGGATGTGGATGTATGAATGTGAATGTGGATGTGTGGATGTGGAAATGGAAGTGTGGATGTATGAATGCGGATGTGGATGTATGCATGTAGATGTGGATGTATGGATGTGGATGTGGATGTATGGATGTGAATGTGGATGTGGATGTGGAAGTGGATGTATGAATGTGAATGTGGATGTGGAAATGGAAGTGTGGATGTATGAATGCGGATGTGGATGTATGCATGTAGATGTGGATGTATGAATGTGGATGTGGATGTATGGATGTGAATGTGGATGTGGATGTGGATGTGGATGTATGGATGTGAATGTGGATGTGTATGTATGGATGTATGCATGTAGATGTGGATGTATGAATGTGGATGTGTATGTATGGATGTATGTATGTGGATGTGGATGTATGAAGGAGGATGTAAAAATGGATGTATGCATGTAGATGTGGATGTATGGATGTAGATACGGATGTGGATGTGGATGTATGAATGAGGATGTGAAAATGGATGCGTATGTAGAATAATGAATGTGAATGTGTATGGGAAATAATGTGTCGTCGATATGAGTGAATGGATGAGAATGAGTACATATGAATGGAATGTGGAATAAGTAATGTGGATTGAGGAGGGATAATGTGGAAAGACGGGAGTTCGATATAGAAACTGTATTTTGTGTCCTGTTTGTAAATGACTGTTTTATGTCAAGAATGTTGGGGAACAAGGAGTAAGAGTTGTTTTCTGAAACCCGGCATGGATCTGGTTGACTGACCTTGCTGGTCCTCAACGGATGAGTCCATGGCTCTCTTATATGGATCTGTTGATTGATCTTGCTGATCTTCAACGAGGATTCCATCTTGATTTTTATATGTGAAAATATTGTCGGGTATTATGAGCTAGGAACTATTGAAAAGGCCCCTGGAGTGAACAGGTGGTGAGCATTCTGGTTGCCAATGATGCCATAAGTACACCGATGAATGAATGACTGGAAATATGGATTTAACCAGAGATTTTGAGGCTTGTCATCAGTAACATAATGGTTTCATTAAAGGATTGTTTTAAAGTTAGTTGATGCTGAGAAAAAGGCAATTTCATATTGGGTGTGTAAGTGGTGTGACTAGTTTTATGTTTGCATGAACTTCCGGCTAGGGGGCCTGGGAACTCTTTTCCCTGGTACCCGGGACAAAACCAAACCAAATTCCTAATTGGATCCCATCACTACAGTGGTTGGGCAGTTGGCTAACCCATGGGATCGGATGGGGTTAGGCTGGACTGATGGATCCGTGAATCGAGACTCAATTTCTGTTATTACGATAGATGAAGTAAATCCCGGATAGTAATTGTTCTATGGATAGGAATCAACGGCTGTGCCTCTTGATGGGGAAAAAAACGTTGATCCCAATGATCCAAGTGCAAGTTTCTTCCTTGATCTGACCGAGTATCTTTATAGGTACAGTCGGATCAGCTTGATCAGTAATAATGATCTTGACTACGTTAGAGTAAAAAGTTATCCTGGTGGAATCATCCGTGCTTTCCGGGTAAAGGAAGCTTTTTCGGGTTCGGTTTTGGAAAAACCGACGGATTAGTCTCTTGTCCGGATATCCGTGGACGAGGCCCCAAGTGTGGGATCCTGCCCCGTGCATGATGTGCTACTTCCGCTGCTAGCACCCTGAATCCGTTGCGCGGTGGGGACAGGGATCTCACAGCTTTCACTTAATCTGTTGGAAAGCTACCCGACTAATCGGATCCACCCGTCCGTAGGATGGTGCCATCGGGGCATTCCATCTTCCCACTTTCCACCCTACTCACGCGTGACATAAATAAACATGTTCCTTAATTAAGGCCCTTTTCACAAGGTTTGTTCAAGGTTTGTTAAAACAGCCTTTTTACACAATACAATCATGCCAAAGACAAGATATATATATATAAAGTTTATACATGAATCAATTTCATACAAGCCAAACCGGCTCTCTTATTCTTTTCGTTTATTCTGCCGATGATCTAGAATTCGGCCTTCCAGCCTCTACATGCTGGACAAAACCCTACGGGACCATACACCGAGGACTCAAGCCGGCCTGTCGCCCTTCAGGCTCCATCGCTCGATCCTCCCGTCCCTCAGAGGGATGTTTGCACACTAGGGTGGGCTTATTCACCGCACTAGCCTGGGCCCTCAGAACTAGGCGCAGCATCATAATCTCTGGTCTATTTATTGAATACATTAACACATAATTCGTAACTTCATACAATTTTGTCATTATTTTAAAAGGAAAAGATACACATTTATTTTAAAAGGAAAAGATACACATTTATTAGCACTAATATAAAAAAACTCTTCTTTAAAAGATAACCAAGCTAACCTGGCCACCATACCATTTCCTTGAGGAGCTTGTAAAGGGAGGGTTGGAGCTGCATCGGGAGCATCTTCCCTAATCTCGTTGTTGCGCACTCGTCTCGAGGCGATATTTTGACGTTTTCGGGAAGAGGCCATCTTGGACGTTGTCTTGTAGGGCTCACTATTGCGGTCAAAACGCTTCAGTCGGATCTCAATTCTGAGATCATTTTCTCACCGTATGAGCAAAAGACTATAGCGCACGAACCCTTTCTTAAGGCAAAAACCTCTTATTAAAGTCCACGACGCAAATGGGGGGGGGAGGGAATTGCGAGATATCCTTAAGACAAAAACGTTTTGCTAAAGGGGGAGAAGGGCTGAGGGCTACTGTAAGCCTCTTCACACGGGGGGAGGGGGGGAGAAGAGTTAAAAACATTGCCTCCTAGCAAGAGGGGGATGGAGGAAAATTGCCTTATCTGAAAAGAGACAAATGAGGGGGTGTGAGAGGGGTGACTGCAAGGCACTACAACAAGTACACTGCACAGGGACGAACGACGGTACAATAGGGCATAAGCTGCACAGAAATGCGTGTAGCCTGTGGAGCACCCCGTGGTTTATATAGCTGTGGAGTAGGGGTACGAGCGCTGTGCAGAGCAAGGACGAAAGGACGGTGTACCAACAAAGGCTATGGATCAGTGGCCTGCATGGGTCTAGGAGAAAGGTACGGTGTCGGTTATCAGGGAAGGGTACGGTGTCGGTTATCAGGGAAAGGAGTGGTACGCATGTACCTTATCTAGCATGGGGCAGCATGGGTGTCCACGTAGCGATACGTGTGGACCACACAGTGGGCGACTGTCCTTTGGTTCTTGTGCGGCCATCGTACAGACACCCTGGTAAGTGTGTACGGTCCAAATTTTGGGGCGGGGTCCCCAAATTTGGGGCGCCTGTCTCTCGATTTGCGTGCCAGACCGCCCCGGGAGGCGAATTTTTTTTTGTCTGGGAGGTTCTCATGGTCGTTGGGGTTCAGACCGTTCATCAATCGGACGCCCGGTCGTGCATTTATTAAGGTTTAAAGGTCGTCGCATTTTAACTAAAATGACTGAAATTTGTGTATAAGCTTGATCCGGTGTCCGTTTTGGATGCTGTAAAATCCTATATTAGGGTAAAATCGCACGCACATTCCAAATTTGGGCTCAAAATTTCAAGATTCTAAGTAGAAATAACTCAAATAATAAAATCATTGATTTTTATACCATAAAAACTCATAAATTTATCTATTACATGAACATTTCTTTATTAGTGAAGATGGGTATGTTACATCCTTCCCCCCTTAAAGAAATTGAGATGTCCTCATCTTGTCATGAATTGGGGATAATCCTTTAAGAGTGTAGCTTCATCTTCCCAAGTTGCATCCTCTTCAAGGTAATCTTTCCACTGTACTAGATGTTCTACAAGAGTTCTATTTCGGAGTTGCCTTTCCCTAGAATCTATGATGCTACTGGGCTGTAATTCAAGGACTCCTTGAGTAGGGATTACAACTTGTTCATCATCAAGAATATGATCGAGACTGGGTACATATGGTTTTAACAAACTTACATGAAATACATTGTGGACTTTGATATGGGCTAGGAGTTGGAGTTTATAGGCACTTTTACCTAGACACTTGATAACTGTATAGGGACCACAATACCTAGGGCTGAGTTTCTTATATTTCCCAAGTGATAGAGAACTTCGTTTGGGTCGCACTTGTAGAAGAACTCTGTCTCCTTCCTTGAAGATCCTTTCAGACCTCTTGGTGTCAGCATAATGCTTTTGTCGATCTTGGCAGCTTTAATATCCTTTTGGATTGCCTTGGTTTGTTCCTCCATCTCTTCGAGCATTTTCCTGGATGCCTCAACTCTTATGGTCAGATCAGAGAAATTTAGAGGAGACAAGCATTCTTGCCCATGCTTTGAATGGTGACATCGCTATGCTCTGATGATGCATTGTAGGCAAATTCTACCAGAGGAAGGTATTGAATCCACCTTCTTGGTTCCCATCCACAATATGCTGTGAGAATGTCTTTAATTACTTGATTGACTCTCTCAGTCTGGCCATCGGTCTCTGGATGATAAGCTGTGCTAAAGCAAAGTTGAGTTCCCAGTGCTTGAAATAAGGACTGCCAGAACTTTGAAGTGGTCAGAATCCCGATCACTTACTATCCTTTTTGGGAGACCATGAAGTTTGAGGACTTCCTTGATGAATATTCGAGCAACATCAAAAGCTTTGAAGGTCTTCTTTGCTAGTATGAGGTGAGCTATTGTGACACGAAGTTGGGGTTTTGACTTCGGTCACTTCTCAGAATCAAAACATACTTGTATGAAACCTCACAGCCTCCTCACCTCCCTTTCTCTCCCTAGGTTAAGATAAAGATATACACATTAAAGGTGAGATCATAATTCATGGAAGGAAAGATGAAAGGCTCAGGAGCAGCAAGAATTTCTACCAGTCTTGCACCTCCAAACAAGAGGGCAATTCTTTGTTGAAAGAAAATCTTCCGACTCAGGATTATGTGAACGGAAACATACGGGGAATGTTGGTAAGGTTCATCCATTCGAATTGGGCAATTTGGACAGAACATATAAAAGAAAAGAATATAGCAATCACTTACAAGAGGATAAGACACATGGTGTTTGCCTTTTGATAAGAGATTAGGAGGAATTGATTAAGAAGAAATAATGGCCAAAAGTCTATAAAAATAGAGATACACAGAGAATTGCAGTTTTAAATCCATATAGACTGTGCAAGAGAGGATTACATAGGTGCGTAGAGCTTGAAGAGAGCTTCGTGTCTATATAAAAACTTTCAAAAACGGACAACCGAGCGAAAAGTTATGAGCATTTTACTATACGAGACTATAAAACTACCAAAATTCGCCTAAAAATAGCAACTTTGGGAGAAATTCTGATCATCAATGATGACCTGGAAAGTTGTAGGCACAGAAATACCACATACATCCACTCCCAAATTCCTGACAATTCCTAAGGTTTTCACCCTAGTATTATCAGCAAGTTTGATGCGATAGGGAGAGTTGGTAGAAGACAACTTTAAATCAGCATCTTTCATTGTTTTTTCATTCATGACATTGATTGACGCACCTCCATCAATGTATGCATTAGAAATTGTTTACCCCTCAATGATGACATCAATCATAGGCACATCATCTCCTACATCAATATCCACCTTTTGAACCATAGGAGTCCCATTATCCCTCTTCTTCTTTTTCTTAGATTCCCTTGTGCTAGCCAGCTTACCCCATTCCTTTCTGAGCTTTGGAGAGAGTGCCAAAAGCTGCCCAAATATGATTTGTGCTGTTTTCTCCCTAAGATCTATTAAAAGGTCATAACTAAGAGATCCTTGTCCAAGAGGAAAGTCAGATTGTTCAATTTTTCTCCTAGATGACTTCTTCTTCTTCTTATTTTTCTCCTCTTCTTCAGATTTATCTTCTTGTTCTTCTTCTTCTTGGCTTCTAGTTTTATGACCCCCTTTTTGCCATTAATGGCATCAATGTTTCCTCTTCTTCTGAGCATATTTCCTCTAAAAGTGCTAAACTTTTATCCTCTCTTTTCCTCAATTTTGGACACTCAGTGCGATAGTGCCCCTTCTCTTGACATTCATAGAACGTGACACTACTTCTATCCCTAGGTTTATCCTCAACTCGTGGAACCCTACGTGGCCTTGCATTGACTAAGTGTAACTTCAAATCAACAAATTTTGCCATAAGTTGTGCAATGTTATGATCCAAGGATGGAGCTTGTACACCTGAGATGTTGAGGCTATCTCTACTCGTGGTGGGGTTGGCACACTCGGAGAAGATTGGAATGTGGACTCAATATGAAGAGTGGCCTCCTTCTTCAAAGCAATACGAAGAGCCTCTTTAAAATTAGTGGGATCTTTGCTAAGAACTTTTCCATGCAAGCGGGGATCTAAAGCCCTGATAAACTTGCTCATCTTAAGGTGCTCCATTGCTAAAGAACTCTTTGAATCTTCCATAGAAGGTGAAGAAGAAGAAGAAGCCCTGATAAACTTGCTCATCTTAAGGTGCTCCATTGCTAAAGAACTCTTTGAATCTTCCATAGAAGGTGAAGAAGAAGAAGCAACAACATGTAAAGCAGCTTGTTGATATTTGATGAATGAGGCTTCATACCTCACTGAAAAGGCAGAAACTGACTCTCCTTCCTTTTGGAAAATTTGATCTAATTGCAATAGTAAAGCATTTGGTGATTCCACTGTCCCAAATCTCTCCTTCATTGCTTTGGTCAACCTTTCCTAATCATTCTTGGACTCCTCTTGGCAAAGCCTCATGCCAAGTTAAGGCCACACCCTCCAAGAAATCTGGAAGTGTTTCTGCCCTCATAGACCAACCCGTCAAGCGGCATGCTCACTTAAACTCTCGGAGATAACTCCCTGGGTCTTCTTCTGATCCTTGGAACACCGGAATGTTGAACATCTTGCACCAAAAGATGAGTAGCAACAAGGAAAATTTTCTTATTTCAA
Source organism: Cibotium barometz (assembly GCF_041138505.1). Taxonomy (NCBI): domain Eukaryota; kingdom Viridiplantae; phylum Streptophyta; class Polypodiopsida; order Cyatheales; family Cibotiaceae; genus Cibotium; species Cibotium barometz. Next base: position 26,019,110 of record NC_141110.1, read on the forward strand.
AATAACTTTTCTTTAATCATGCGGGACCTTGAGGTTAAAATAGAATAATTCTAAGTTAAACCTGCCCGCCGTCTCCACCAAAAGATGTGACAGGAAGTTGGGATTTTGACTTCGGTCACTTCTCAGAATCAAAACACACTTGTATGAAACCTCACAGCCTCCTCACCTCCCTTTCTCTCCCTAGGTTAAGATAAAGATATACACATCAAAGGTGAGATCATAATTCATGGAAGGAAAGATGAAAGGCTCAGGAGCAGCAAGAATTTTTGCCAGTCTTGCAGCTCCAAACAAGAGGGCAACTCTTTGTTGGAAGAAAATCTTCCGACTCCTCAGGATTATGTGAACGGAAAAATACGGGGAATGTTGGTAAGGTTCATCCGTTCGAATTGGGCGATTTGGATGGAACATATTAAAGAAAAGAATATAGCAATCACTTACAAGAGGATAAGACACATGGGGTTTGCCTTTTGATAAGAGATTAGGAGAAATTAATCATGATTAAGAAGAAATAATGGCCAAAAGTCTATAAAAATAGAGATACATAGAGAATTGCAGTTTTAAATCCATATAGGCTGTGTAAGAGAGAATTACATAGGTGCATAGAGGTTGAAGAGAGCTTCGTACCTATATAAAAACTTTCAAAAACGGACAACCGAGCGAAAAGTTATGAGCATTTTACTACGAGACTATAAAACTGCCAAAATTCGCCTAAAAATAACAACTTTGGGAGAAATTCTGATCATCAATGAAGTAAGGGATTAAGAAATTAGTTACGTGAGTGGAAAGAGCATATAAAGAACTTCCTAGCCATGTGATCAATTTTAGAAAACAATACCCGAGTGATGAGTAATTACCGATTGAAATTTGGGTATTGGACCACAAAAACTGCACTTCCCTCTTTGCATGAAACCTCAATTTTCACATAGCCTCTTGCCTTTCATCTCCTTCATGATTCAAGCTAGAGGGTAAGGGTTAACATTGCTTAGCGGAAAATCGTAAAGATTTACCTATGGTCCCTTAACTCTTTCCACATGCTCATTACCGCTAAAACCATTGGTACCTCCAAAGGAGGGCGGCAATAAGGCAAGGGCTACCTTGAGAAGTCACAAGCCCGCCAAGATAATAACTCCTTATCCCACTTATCATGAATCATCAAAGAGGTCCAAAATTGGGTTAAGCATGAGGAGCTAATGCTAAATGAGATATTCACATGTAAAGAGAGTGTTTGAATAAGGGTTTGAAAGATAAGAGAGTGGCAATGACACAAAATGCTCAATTGAGGAGGCTTCATTCATTGATTTGAAAGGGAGAGGAGGGCTCCTTTTATAGGTGGAGAATCACCCTCTCTTCCATTGTTACAAATTACAACATAAAAATCTTCAACCCTTCAGTGACATAAGGGTAGATGTCACCATCAATTGTCCTCTTAGGCTAAGTGTTCTATTGATTAAATTGAAGACTTTTTGACTTTGAAAGTGTGATGAGATAATAGCCAAGTTTAAGTGGCATGTAGGTGGAGATCCCACTTACACATGGCGGAATTCTCCTCTTCCATGTAGGCATTCTAGAAGAATCTTCCCCAATTATGCACCTACACACACTCCTCCACATGCCTTCCACACTCCCCAACTTGTAGCCTTATGGTGAATACCATATTAATAATACAATAAAAATCCATGTGAGCATGAAGGCCCACTTTTATTTTCCACATCACTAGCCTATCTACCATACCAAAGTATTTATCAGCATACTTGTGGCATTTACAATGTGTGCACCCTAAATCAAGTAAAACCATTATATTTAAAGATAGAATGTTGTTATTAAGGTAGCCGCCAAGCCGCCGCATCACCACGCCGTTATTCCATTGTGGGCGCCGCAATCTTCTTTGGTAAGTAAGTCCACTACCACCAGAATGGAGTTATATCCTCCTTGAACAGTGGGGAGACTTGTGACAAAATCCATACTAATAAACTCCCACTTCATTTAGGGAATATCCAAGGGTTGAAGTTTTCCAGGCATCTTGACCCTTTCAGCTTTGATCCTTTGGCATGAGAGACATTACTTCAAGTACCGAAGGATATCATTTTTCAAGCCTGCCCAATTAAAGCTCCTTATGGCATTTAATGTTTTTGCATAGCGTGGGTGTCCTGCAGCAGGACTATCATGAGCTTCATGGAAGATTAGTATCTTTAAAGCAGGATCCTTAGGGATACATAGCCTGTGTGATTGAGGTAAAGGCTTCCTTCATGAGTGGAGTATCCCTTGATTAGATTCTTGTCTTTCTCTGATTTTCCCCCTTCTTCTACTAACTTCATCATCCTCTGATAATCTCGATCATGAGATGAGACTTCTTCCACCATGACTAGTATGGAATTATTTGGCATTGAAATTGCACTCAAGAAAGATTTGCGGCTAAGTGCATCTGCTACCACATTATCTTTCTTAGGGCAGAATTTGATGTCGAAGTCATATTCTTGTAGAATTTCAATCCATCTCCTTTGCCGCATGTTTAGGTTAGGTTGGGTGAAGATCCACTTTAGACTTTTGTGGTCAGTTACAAGCTGGAATTTACCCCCCAAGAGATAATGTCTCCATAATTTGAGGTAATGAACAACTGCTAAGAGCTCCAAATCATGGGTGGCATAATTTGCTTCATATTGCTTCAACTTGCGGGAAGTATAAGCGACTGGTCTTCCTTCTTGGTCTAAGATACCACCTAGTGCTAGACTACTAGCATCAGTAAACCACTTCAAAATCCTTGGTGAAATCAGGAAGTTTCAGGACTGGGGCAGAAGTAATAATGACCTTGAGCTGATCAAAACTATTTTGATGGATTGGCAGCCACACTATTTTGCAATCCTTCTTAAGAAGACCCGTCAAAGGTGCAGCTACCAAGGCATAATCTTTGATAAAAATCTTATACCATCCCGTGATTCCCAAAAACCCACAAACTTCATGAACTGATTTAGGGGGTGGCCACTCCAGAATATCCTTGACCTTGGCGGGGTCTATTGAAATGCCATCTTTGGAGACGATAAGATACTCAATTTGATGAGTAAAGAAGGTACATTTTCTCTTCTTGGCATAGAGTTTGTGTTTGTACAATAATTGCAGAACTCTACGCACATGCTCCTCATGCTCTTCCACCCCATTGATTTGGAGTAGATTAAGATGTCATCAAAGAAAAAAAGCACAAATTCATCCAAGGACGGAATATATCTTGCATTAGGCGGTTGAAGGTTGCAGGAGCATTGGCTAACCCGAATGACATTACAGTAAACTCATAGTGGCCATAATGGGTATTGAAGGCTGTCTTGGGTATATCTGCTTCCTTGACTTTGATCTGATAGTAACCAGACCTCAAATCTATTTTTGAGAAGACTTTGGCCCCATGAAGCCTGTCAAGAAGTTCGTCGATGCGAGGGATAGGATACTTATTCTTGACAGTGACTTGATTTAGCCCTCGATAATCTATGCAGAGGCGGAGAGTTCCGTCCTTTTTTTGGAAAAGAATAGGTGCCCCCCAAGGAGAGCTACTGGGGCGTACGAATCCTTGCTCAATGAGTTGGGAAAGTTGCTCTTTAAGTTCAATGGCTTCAGAAAGGGACATTTTATAGGGCGTTTTTGAGACGGGTTGAGCTCTAGGGATCACCTTGATTTCATGATCGACTTCTCGAGGAGGCGGTAGCCCTGTAAGCTCGTCATCAGGAAAGATGTCTGGAGCCAAGAGGGTTCTGTCTCCATACTAGGTTCAATGGCTTTGTTGAGCTTGACTAAGAAAACTTGCTGACCCTTACATGTTCCCTTGAGAAGATCTTTTGCCTTGACTACCCTAGATTTAGGTTTTCGTGTTATCCCCTGAACAGATATTACTTGGCCATGCTCATTTTCCAAAGTGATACTCCGTTGGTTACAATGAATGCTAGCTTTGTTTGCAATTAACCAATCCATCCCAAGGATTCCATCATAAATTCCTAATGGCAAGACTCTAAAGTGGCCATGAGTTCGCTCATTACCCAGCTCAAAATCAAGGTTTCCTATAGAGTGGCAAGATACTACTTCTTTCCCACTGGCTAACTCTACAGTCAATCTTCTAGCTGTTTTTTGACTCAAGTTTAATTTTTGCAAACACCTAGGAGAAAGAAATGAATGGGTACTTCCATAATCAATCAAAAGCTGAAATGGCTTACCATGATGGTGGCTGGGGTTTGGATTACACCAAATTGTTTATTCGGACCTCTTGGTGTTCTACTGTCACATGGATGGTGGTGCGCTCTTCTTCAGCCATTTCCAAGGTCGGTTCTTCACTTATAACACAGGCAGTCCTAGCAACTGCTCCTCTGCGGCCTCTGCCATGCCCATCACCTCTTGCACCTTGGTGGATAGGGGTTCCACGGCCTTGATTTCCTCTACTACCTTGGGGAAATGATGTTGCCATCTTGGGACAGTTGGCTCTAAAGTGTCCTGGCTCGTTGCACTCAAAACACAGAGGACCTTCTCTGGAAGAAGCAGCATACGAGCGGGGGACAAAAGAGTTGCCTTATCACCCTTTGTTGTAGTAGGGGAAATTCTGTTGGGGTTTCTTGTAGGGTTGATCTTTAGGATTTGCCTCAAGGTAAGATCTCTTTTGATGCTTAGGTTTGTCAGTCCTCATTTCTTTCACAAGGGGCTTTGCTCGTATGAGAGCATCTTGTAATGTGCTTGGCCTCATTGCTTCAAGGCGGGAGTCTAAGGGTTCATTTAACCCTTGGCAGAAACGAGCCACTTGCTGGGAAGTAATCATAGCTAGGGCATACTTCCGAAGAGTGATAAATTTGGAATAGTAGTCCTCAAGAGTTAAGCTACATTGCCTAAGACTAAAAAACTCATTCATCTTTATGGATTCATGAGATGGGGGAAGATATCTTTCCTTCACTACCTACTTGATGTCTTCCAACGTTTGAGAATGCTCGGTGACTTCCTTGTCATGGCACCACTGTTTCCACCAGAGTTTAGCATCTCCAATGAGACGAAACCGTGCAAGCATAGACTGATTTGCTACTCCAGTATCGGCGGCAGAGAAATAATCGTCCATCGCCTCAATCCAGACTTCAGCATCCTTCTCAACCTTTGAACCTTCTCCTTTAAAGGAGGGAGGTTGCATTTGCTTGAGCAGGAGCTTCTTCTCCTGGGTATCAGTGTAAAGCACATTGGGAAGTGGAGGGTGATCGTTCTGGCCATCATTGTAAAAACAATTTTAAGATTACAAGATTCATATTTGCACAACGCATATTTTTGGAGAGTAAAACATTGAAATCATTTTATTTCCAAATATTTACAAGGACGAGTTTTATTACAAAGATCTGAGACTAATATAATTAGTCTTATTTGCCATCAAGGGAAATTCCTAAGCTTGACTATGACATAAGGGTAGAGCGGTCCACATAGGTGAAATATGGGGGTTCCGCTGTAGTTTCTAAGACTCTACTGATGACGACGGTAAGGGTGGTAGACTCTGGATTGGGGTAGGTCCCAACACAACTACCCTATCAGCAGGTAAGATCTGCATTACTTGGTCATACACCTAGCGATCCTGAGGTATGCGAATCCCATCTATAGTCACAGAGGTCTCGGCTCTGGGGGTACCGACGAACCAAAATAAACGGATCATCTTCAGCTTTTCAATCCAACGAATCCCGGTGGTAAGGTTCCCAATTCGATCTGCTCGGATGAAGAAATATCTTAGCCCACGACTCCAGAAATCTCTACCCCATCCTCTTTCAATACGAGAGAAATGATGGAGGGACATCTTCTCTAGTATCTGCACCATGGTGTCACGGAACTCAAAATTTGAGGAGTGAGCAGTCTCGAAGATGCATTGGAAAACTAGAAACTTCGAGTAGGCATCTTTCTCTTCCTACAATTATTCAAACATCAATTCAAGTTGTTTGCTTTAGTAGGATGTTTTAATTAATTAGCATTATGTTAGGTAAAACATTCATTGTAAAACATTCCTAGGGGCTAAGATCGGCTCTGATACCAATTGTAAGGTTCCCCCCTTCTAAAATAGGAGAAACACTTAAGATAGTCCACTAAGTCTTAACTTGGAGAAAATTTCCTATTTATCGACACCTTGACCATGTAGAGATTCAAGGATACGATTCATAGGTAAGACCTAGTCCTATCCCGCAGGGGAAGTGTGATCTTCTAAAAGTCAAATCACCCATAGGGTAATTAAATTGGGCAACTACTAGACTTGATTTCTAGAGGCAACTTTTTTCCTCATCCATGCAAGGCACAGCCGCTGACCTAGTCTTCTAGAGTAGAGTTGCCCAAGAACCTAATTATCTAGCGTAGGGCTTTCACTTAATATGTTGGAAAGCTACCCGACTAATCGAGTCCACCTCCGTCCGTAGGATGGTGCCATCGGGGCATTCCATCCTCCCACTTTCCACCCTACTCACGCGTCAATTTGTTTTCTAATTAATGGGCCTACCACACTATTTGACATAAATAAACATGTTCCTTAATTAAGACCCTTTTCACAAGGTTTGTTAAAATAGCCTTTTTACACAATACAATCATGCCAAAGACAAGATATATATATATAAAGTTTATACATGAATCAATTTCATATGTCAAGCCAAACCGGCTCTCTTATTCTTTTCCCTACATGCTGGAAAAAACCCTACAGGACCATACACCTCATCGTCGGCCCGCTGGGGAGAGGACTCAAGCCGGCCTGTCGCCCTCTCAGGCTCCATCGCTCAATCCTCCCGCCCCTCCAGAGGGGTGTCTGCACACTAGGGTGGGCTTATTCACCGCACTAGCCTGGGCCCTCAGAACTAGGCAGCATCATAATCTCTCACCTCAATCGGTGAACCTTATTCTCCCAATGGTATGAGGGATACCTTGGGCCATTCTCGGGCTTTGTAACGACGTCGCTTGGCTACACAAGCACGGAATGGAGTTTTTCAATGCAATTTATTGAATACAGCATCACATAATTCGTAACTTCATATAATTTTATGTCATTATTTTAAAAGGAAAAGATACACATTTATTAGCACTAATATAAAAAAACTCTTCTTTAAAAGATAGCCAAGCTAACCCGGCCACCATTTCCTTGAAGAGCTTGTAAAGGGAGGGTTGGAGCCGCATCGGGAGCATCTTCCCTAATCTCGTTGTTGCGCGCTTCTCTCGACGAGCAATATTCTGACGTTTTTAGGAAGGGGCCATCTTGGACGTCGTCTTGTAGGGCTCGCTGTTGCGGTCGAAACGCTTCAGTCGGATCTCAATTCTGAGATCGTTTACTCACCGTATGAGCAAAAGACTATAGCGCACGAACCCTTTCTTAAGGCAAAAACCTCTTATTAAAGTCCACGCAAATGGGAGGGGGGGGGAATTGTGAGATGTCCTTAAGACAAAAACGTTTTGCTAAAGGGGGAGAAGGGCTAAGGGCTGCTATTAGTCTCTTCACACGCCAGGGGGGGGAGAGAAGAGTTAAGGACACTGCCTCCTAGCAAGAGGGGGATGGAGAAAAATTGCCTTATCTGAAAAGAGGCAAATGAGGGGGTGTGAGAGGGGTGGCTGCAAGGCACTATAGCAAGTACACTACACAAGGAGGATGGACGACGGTACAATAGGGCATACGTTGCACAGAAATGCGTGTAGCCTGTGGAGCACCCCATGGTTTATGTGGAGTAGGGGTATGGGCGCTGTGCAAAGCAAGGACGAAAGGATGGTGTACCAGCAAAGGCTATGAATCAGTGGCCTGCATGGGTCTAGGGGAAAGGTACGATGTCGGTTATCAGGGAAAGGAGTGGTACGCATGTACCTTATCTAGCCTGGGGTAGCATGGGTGTCCATGTAGCGGTACGTGTGACCACACAGTGGGCGGTCGTCCTTTGGTTCTTGTGCGGCCATCGTGCGGGCACCCTGGTAAAAGTGTGTACGGTCTAAATTTTGGGACGGGGTCCCCAAATTTGGGACGTCCGTCTCAATTTACGTGCCGGACCGCCCCGGGGGGCGATTTTTTTTTTGTCCGAGAGGTTCTCCTGGTCGTTGGGGTTCAGACCGTTCGTTAATCAGACGCCCGGTCGTGCATTTATTAAGGTTTAAAGGTCGTCGCTTTTTAACTAAAATGACTGAAATTTGCGTATAAGCTTGATCCGGTGTCCGTTTTGGATGCTGTAAAATTCTATATTAGGGTAAAATTGTGCACAGATTCTAAATTTGGGCTCAGAATTTCAAGATTCTAAGTAGAAATGACTCAAATAATAAAATCATTGCTTTTTATACCATAAAAACTCATAAATTTATCTATTACATGAACATTTCTTTATTAGTGAAGATGGGTATATTACATCTCCCCTCTCTTTTCTCTCTACCAAGTCCCTTTTGTATGCATGTGGCTTTCTCTACTTGAATAAAAGAATAAGATCAAGCAAAGGAAAGGGTATATTTACAATGAGGGTTCTTACTTTAACCAAGGAGGCTATAAGAAACATGGATCAAAGACATCTTGCAAAGGATCTTTTAAGAAAAAGAAGTTTTTTAAGAAGTCTTGTAACTTCTACAAGAAAGCTAGCCATGAAGAGAAGGATTATGAAATTAAGTAATCATAAGCTAAGATATGGTGCAAATCATCATGTGGATTAGCATGCAATCAAGAATCACACATAATGCCTAAGTGATTTAACCTTTCACCAAAGGATGGAAATAGCCTTCCATGACCCTCAAGTTTGGTAGCTCAAGGCTCCAAAGTATTGAAATTAAGTAACCATAAGCTAAGATTTAGGATGAATAATTATGTTGATTAACATGAAATTATCAAGAAATAAACTACAATGCCTAAGTGATTTAGTCTTTCACCAAAGGATGTAAATAGCCTTCCATAAGCCAAGGTATGGTAGCTCTAGACTCTAATGTACATTCCCAATTCATATGATCAAAAGATACAAATAAGGGTCCATGATCCCCTTTTATACTTAGCCCTATAACCATAAACCTAAGCTATATTACCATAAACCTAAGATAACTATTAAATTTTCTACTCCATTATAAACCATCCCTTCCATAAGCCAAGGTATGGTAGCTCTAGACTCCAATGTACATTCCAAATTCATATGATCAAAAGATACAAATAAGGTTCCATGATCCCCTTTTATACTTAGCCCTATAACCATAAACTTAAGCTATATTACCATAAACCTAAGATAACTATTAAATTTTCTACTCCATTATAAACCATCCCTTCCCAAAGATTTTATCCTCAAAATCTATCATGTGTACAATTTCCATATCTCCCATATATATCAATGAGAAGAGAAGGTTACATCATATGTACAAGACAATGGTAAGGTCTCCCAAAGTAGCCATTTCGAAGTAATATGAACCCTAGATAGATTCCATGAATCCATAGCATGGGCAATGTAGAACTAGACCTTTCAATCCTGAAAGAAGTACTCTTAAAGCATAGTGGATTGTTAAAACAACCCATGTTGATGTTGAAAACCACTTGCAAAACACCTCAAAATGAACCCCAAATGACATGTGCATGATGCCAAAGCATCTACATATCATAAACTACCATCATAGTAATCATTAGAGCTCATTGAGATCACCAAAAGACTCCAAAAAGTGCCTTTGCCAAATCTGTCTAGAAATGCACATCTTCCATTGTAGGAGTCATAAAAGCCCATATAGTGCATGCCAAATGGTTAAACCACATCCTCCCATAATATACCTTGTTGTTGCACATAAGAAAGTGGTTTCCATGCAGCCTCATCCATACATAAATCCACTAAAGCATGAACAACTCTCCCATAAAGATGAATCTCACCACCAAAGTCAAATGGAAATGTATCCTTTTGAAATTCTATGTCATCCACAATGTGTCCATTATTCCAACTACCAGGGTCAAATGTAAATGCATCACCCTCTTTTATGAAATAGTGATCCTCATGTGTTCCTTCATGGTAGTCCTTAAAAATCTTCAACTTAATAAGACTCCTTGGAATCCTCTCCTCCATCTCATGTGTTGCTTCATGGTAGTCCTTAAATATCTTCAACTTAATGAGACTCCTTGGAATCCTCTCCTCCATCTATGAGAATCATTGTGTCTACAACCTTCTTAGCTTTGCATATATGCCCGGGTGACCATGTCTCTTTTCACTTGAAGCATAAGCCTTTTCTTATTAACTCATCAATATTTGGTTCATACATCCTTTGAGTCTTGTTGGAAGGTTTGAGGAGACTTCTTTGTGGAAGTATTCCCTTTCTTTGCATCAAAACAAGCTTCACTCTCGGGCTATCTACCCCCATAAATGGTAGGAAATCTAGGAATGGAAGAGGGTGATATAGGAAGAGAGTTTGCACCCTTATTAGAAGAAAAAATGGGTGACTTAGATGAGTCATTCATGAGTAAAGTGGGCTGTGATTTTCTGTATTTGGGCTCATAAAGCTCTGCCAACATCATAGCGTCTTTAAGGGTAGGTGGTCTTTGAGCAACAGACACATCCGCCTTGATGGAAGAATCTAAACCATGTATAAACTTCTTTATCTTCATTTTCTCATTAAGACCTTCCACATACATGGATAAATTCATAAAGCTTTTTATGTACTCCCTTACTACCATGCCATTTTGAGAAAGCACATACTATTTCTCATGGTATCTATCATGCCGTTTTTTAACTAAAATGATTGAAATTTGCGTATAGGCTTGATCCGGTGTCCGTTTTGGATGCTGTAAAATCCTATATTAGGGTAAAATCACGCGCAGATTCCAAATTTGGGCTCAGAATTTGAAGATTCTAAGTAGAAATGACTCAAATAATAAAATCATTGATTTTTATACCATAAAAACTCATAATTACATGGACATTTCTTTATTAGTGTGAAGATGGGTATGTTACATCCTTCCCCCCTTAAAGAAATCGAGATGTCCTCATCTCGTCATGAATTGGGGATAATCCTTTAAGAGTGTAGCTTCATCTTCCCAAGTTGCATCCTCTTCAGGGTAATCTTTCCACTGTACTAGATGTTCTACAAGAGTTCTATTTCGGAGTTGCCTTTCCCTAGAATCTATGATGCTACTGGGCTGTAATTCAAGGACTCCTTGAGTAGGGATTACAACTTGTTCATCATCAAGAATATGATCGAGACTGGGGACATATGGTTTTAACAAACTTACATGAAATACATTATGGACTTTGATATGGGCTGGGAGTTGGAGTTTATAGGCACTTTTACCTAGACACTTGATAACTGTATAAGGACCACAATACCTAGGGCTGAGCTTCTTATATTTCCCAAGTGATAGAGAACTTCGTTTGGGTCGTACTCGTAGAAGAACTCTGTCTCCTTCCTTGAAGATCCTTTCAGACCTCTTGTTGTCAGCATAATGCTTTTGTTGATCTTGGGCAGCTTTAATATCCTTTTGGATTGCCTTGGTTTGTTCCTCCATTTCTTCGAGCATTTTCTTGGATGCCTCAACTCTTATGGTTGGATCAGAGAAATTTAGAGGAGACAGGCATTCTTGCCCATAGAGTGCCTTGAATGGTGACATTCCTATGCTTTGATGATAAGACGCATTGTAGGCAAATTCTACCAGAGGAAGGTATTGAATCCACCTTCTTGGTTCCCGTCCACAGTATGCTCTGAGAATGTCTTCAATTAGTTGATTGACTCTCTCAGTCTGGCCATCGGTCTCTGGATGATAAGCTGTGCTAAAGCAAAGTTGAGTTCCCACGGCTTGAAATAAGGACTGCCAGAATTTTGAAGTGAAGTCAGAATCTCGGTCACTTACTATCCTTTTTGGGAGACCATGAAGTTTGAGGACTTTGTTGATGAATACTCGAGCAACATCAGAAGCTTTGAAGGTCTTCTTCGCTAGTATAAGGTGAGCTACTTTGGTAAGTAAGTCCACTACTACCAGAATGGAGTCATATCCTCCTTGAACAGTGGGGAGGACTTGTGACAAAATCCATACTAATGCACTCCCACTTCATTTGGGGAATATCTGAGGGTTGAAGTTTTCCAGGCATCTTGACTCTTTCAGCTTTGATCCTTTGGCATGAGAGACATTGCTTCAAGTATCAAAGGACATCATTTTTCAAGCCTGCCCAATGAAAGCTCCTTCTTACGGCATTTATTATTTTTGCATAGCCTGGGTGTCCTGCACAGCAGGGCTATCATGAGCTTCATGGAGGATTAGTTTCTTTAAAGCAAGATCCTTAGGGATACATAGCCTGTGATTAAAGTAGAGGCTTCCTTCATGAGTGGAGTATCCCTTGATTAGATTCTTCTCTTTCTCTGAATTTCCCCCTTCTTCTACTAACTTCATCATTCTCTGATAATCTAGATCATGAGATGAGACTTCTTCCACCTTGACTAGAATGGGATTATTTGGCATTGAAATAGCACTCAAGAAAGATTTGCGGCTAAGTGCATCTGCTACCACATTATCTTTCCCAGGGCGGAATTTGATGTCGAAATCATATTCTTGTAGAATTTCAATCCATCTCCTTTGTCGCATGTTGAGGTTAGGCTGGGTGAAGATCCACTTTAGACTTTTGTGATCAGTTACAACTGGAATTTGCCTCCCAAGAGATAATGTCTCCATAATTTGAGGCAATGAACAACTGCCAAGAGCTCCAAATCATGGGTGGCATAATTTGCCTCATATTGCTTTAGCTTGCGAGAAGTATAAGCAACTGGTCTTGCTTCTTGGCCTAAGACACCACCAAGTGCTAGACTGCTAGCATCAGTAACTACTTCAAATTCCTTGGCAAAATCAGGAAGTTTCAGGACTGGGGCAGAAGTAATAATGACCTTGAACCTGAAAAGATGCAGGGGGGAAGAGAGCTTGAGCTCTTGCAAGCACACACACACACACTCACAAAACCCTAATAGAGAACACACAAGGTGAGAGGCTGAAAATCTTCTTCTTCTCTACTCAACACTCAACACTCCATATACAAGATAAGAGTACACACTATATGAAAGGTACTCAACCAAATACATACACGGGTTCTCAATAGTGTGAACCCGACTAAATGAGCTGGCGCTATAACTATGCCAGTCTCTAGAGTGGCTGTCACACAGCCTGTCATCCCACTGGCCGCATATCACCCAAGATCTCACCAACCATGCCAGTGGTGTAAGTGCGGGGCCTATCCCCCAGGCGGGTCATCAGTGTCCACCGCCTCACTAGAGCTCGATATCTCAACACTCCCCCTCGAGCTCAACTCCATCTCATGTACACCGAGCGAAGCCCTAAATCTGCGGAGCTTCTCTGTACCCAATGCTTTGGTGAAGATGTCAGCTACCTGATCCTCTGTGCTGACATAAACAAGGTCAAGGTCTCCTGCCAAGACCTTCTCTCTGACGAAGTGGTAGTGGACCTCTATGTGCTTCGTACGAGCATGAAAGACTGGGTTCCTGGCCAACTGTATACTGCTAATGTTGTCACAGAAAATGACAACTTGTCTATCCACCGATAGACCCAAATCTGCAAGTAGCTTCCTCAACCAAGCTACCTCACATGCTGCCATAGCAGCTCCTCTGTACTCGGCCTCTGTACTCGATAGAGCAACCGTAGGCTGCTTCTTGCTGCTCCAAGTCACAGCAGCACTCCCCAAAGAAAACATGAATCCACTAGTAGATCTTCTATCTGAGATACTACCAGCCCAATCAGCATCTGTGTACCCATGTACACATATCTCTGTCCCAGTCTCATAGAATAGTCCACAATGCAAAGTAGACCTCACATACCTCAGTATGCGTCTCACAGCATCCAAATGCGGTTTCCGTGGAACCTGCATAAACTGACTCACCAACCCAACAGCATAGCTCAAATCTGGTCTGGTGATCGTCATGTAGATCAAACTTCCTACTATGCTCCTGTACATAGTAGGATCCTCCAAGATCTCTCCTGAATCTGCACTCAACTTGCCATTCTAATCCAATGGCACAGAAATAGGCTTACAGCCTGTCATACCATACTTGGACAACATGTCCAAGCCATACTGTCTCTGCAGTAATCCAATACCATGTGGTGACCTAATCACCTCAATGCCCAAGAAATATTTGAGCTCCCCCAGATCCTTCATCTCGAACTTCTGTCTAAGCAAGATCTTTACATCAAAGATCCCTGCATCATGGTCCCCCGTAATGATCAAGTCATCTACATAGATGACAACAAGCACAACTCCTCTATCACCATGTCTCACATACAATGAGAAATCTGCATTGGCTACATGAAAGCCAATAGTGACAAGATATTCAGAGATCTTGTCAGACCATGCTCTTGGTGCTTGCTTTAAGCCATACAAGGCTTTCTTCAACCTGCAAACATGCTCAGGGTGACCCACATCCTCATAACCAGGTGGCTGCAACATATACACCTCTTCTTGCAAATCCCCATGCAAGAATGCATTCTTTACATCCATCTGATGTAAAGACCATTTCTTTGACGCAGCCACTGCTATCACAACTCTCACCGTTGCCATCTTGGCAACTGGGCTTAAAGTTTCCTCATAATCAATCCCATATGTCTGCGCATATCCTTTGGCTACCAATCTAGCCTTGTACCTGTTTATGCTTCCATCACTGTTATGTTTAACTTTGTACACCCACTTGCATCCAATGGCTTTCTTGCCTTCAGGCAATTGCACTAAGTCCCAAGTTTCATTTCCATATAGTGCATCCATCTCCTCATCCATAGCTTTCTCCCAACACACATTTCCAACAGCCTCATCAATGCATGTGGGCTCAACAACCTGCACAACCTTTGCCATATATGCATAGTGATGTGCCACATAACCATCATATGTAAATCTCTGCACAGGGTTCTTCACTCTCCCTGATCTTCGCAGCTTTTCATTCATGGCCTCCATAGCCTTCTTTACACCAGGTGTTCTCATAGCTGGGATCCCAAGCTCCTCATCAAGGCTCATATCTGAGCCACTAGACTCTCCATCAACATGAGAATGCCCTGCAGAAATGTCAGGCATACCAAGGGGCTCAACCACTTTCTCTTTTCCTTTACGTGATGTAGTAATCACATTTGCAGGGCTGGTATTATGACGCAGCCTGCCACTCCATGGTCTATCAACAGACCCACTAGATGAGGACTCTCCTGGTCCACTCAAAGACTGTGATTGCTGACCTGCATTCTGTGCAACCACACTTCCACTCACATCAGCCCCAATAGCTTCTTTTTCAGCAGCATACCAACTGCTCATCTCATCAAAGACAACATCCTTGCTTACCCTCAACTCACGTGTAGCAGGGTTATAACACCTGTATCCCTTTTGCTCAAGGGAATATCCAATAAACACACATTTTTCAGCTTTCGGATCCAGCTTAGTTCTCAGCTCATCTGGCACATGCACATATGCAATGCGTCCAAAAACTTTCAGATGAGACAAATCTGGTTTTCTGCCAGTAAACTTCTCCTCTGGAGTTACATCATGTATGGCTGCAGTTGGAGTCCTGTTCATGATGTATACTGCTGTAGAAACAGCCTCAGCCCAATAGCAATGCGGCATATTCTTCTCTTCCATCAATGCTCGCGCAATCTCAGCAATGTGCCTATTTTTCCGCTCAGCAACTCCATTTTGCTGCGGAGTGTATCTGCATGTGAACTGTCTCCGAATACCATTCTTCTTCAAAAATTCAGAGAACTCATTGGAGAAGTATTCTCCCCCTCCATCTGACCTTAGGCACTTGACATATTTTCCTGTTTGCTTTTCAACCAAAACTCTGAAATTCTGAAAGTGAGTGAACACCTCACTCTTCTCCTTCATGAAATATACCCACACTTTCCTTGTGTGGTCATCAATGAAAGTGACATAGTACCTGCAGCCTCCCATAGACACGGTCTTCGTAGGACCCCATACATCTGAATGCACAACATCTAGTGCATTTCTGCTCACATATCTGTTACGTGGAAACACATGCTTTGTTTGCTTCCCAAATTGGCATGCTTCACATATTTTCTGCATACCTTCCACTTTAAGTTTTGGCAGCCCTGTCACAATTCCTTTTGTCTGCATAGACTTCAATCTCTGCACATTTACATGTCCAATTCTTTTATGCCATATGTCTGTGTCTGCAACAACTCCTGAACCATTTGCAAACATCGCAGCACTCATTTCAGGCATGTCTACATCCAACGTAAACATTCTGCCCACTCTGTTGCCTTTTGCAACCAACCTGCACTTGTCTTTGAAATCTTCAACATAACACCCATCTGGGTTAAACCGAACCTGCAAACCCTGCTCAATCATCTGGCCAACTGAAACCAGATTCTTTGTTATGTTCGGTACATGAAGTACATCTGCAAGGTACTTCACTTTGCCATCCTGCATAGATAATGGCACATCTCCAATGTGGGCAATTGGATGAGCAGTGTCATCCCCTGTTTCCACAAAACCTGGTCTTTCCGGGTTCTTCATCTCCTTGAACCACTCCCCATGACTCGTCATGTGGTTCGAAGCGCCTGAATCCACATACCATACATTATCTTTTTGTGCTGCATCAACATTTTCAGACATGGCATTCACAACATGCTGCATAACAAACAACCTTTCATTGTCCTCATTATTTCTGCTTGAGGATGCATAGTTGTTTTGCTGCACTTTCCCATTTTGCATGTCAGCCTGCTTTTTATAACATTCTGCCTGCACATGTCCAGGCTTACCACAATAGTAGCATTCACGTGCATCATTATATTGCCTTTGCCAATTTCCACGGCCTCTTTGACTCCCCCTGCCTCTGAATTTGTCTCTTCCACCTGCGTGTTGTTGTTGTTGTTGATTCTGGGACTGTTGTTGTTGCTGCTGCTGCTGGCCATAATTCTGATTACCTGTTCGGCCACCTCCTTGACCGCGTCCACGGCCTCCTCTACCTCGTCCTCTTCCTGAACTCGTGTAGAAGGCCTGTTGCTCTGAACTGTTTTTGTTTTATGAAGACTGTTGGTCTTCACCCAAGCTCTTCTCTTCGATAATCAGCATAGACACCAAATCTGTAAAGTTGGGAATGTTTTCCCGAGTCTGAATAGACGTCTTGAATGCCTTGTATTGTGGCCCGAGACCACGTAGACAGACTTCCACCTTGTCATCATCATCTACTGATACACCAATAGATGCAAGGGATTCCACAATACCCTTTATCTTCAGCGCATAGTCATTCACAGACATGCTCTTTTTCTCCACAGTATGAAGTTCATTCTTCAACTGTATCTTGCGTGCCTTGGTATTTGTTTCATAAAGCTTTACCAAGGTGTCCCACGCCTCCTTGGGGGACTTGGCATCCTGAATGTGCCCAATCATGGTGTCCTGTATACTAATGGAAAGCCAATACATAACCTTCCTGGCTCCTTGGTTCCAGTCTTTAAACTCTTTCACATCTGCAGCAGTCGGATTTATATCCGGTATCTCCGGTGCCTCTTCATGCTCACCTTCTATGTAGTCCCAGTAGCCTTTCCCCATCAGAAAATTCGTCAACCTGAACCTCCAAGCATGGAAGTTATTCTTGTCAAGCTTCTCAGCCACAATCTGTGTTATGCCATCATTAGACATCTTGCCAAACACACAATTTTACCAGAAACTGCACTCTGGTTTTTCCTGCACAAACTGTATTTTCTGCACAGCGGTACTGCTATCCACTCAAATGTCACAACCAGTGACCTGAATGCACATACATACACCCAATGGCAACTGTAGACCTCCTTGCAGCACCCACAGTGTCTGCACAGTCAATCTGTCTTCCTGCAGTACTTGAAACAGAGTTCTGCAGAGAATCGATGACTTACCCGCAGTGCTCGAAATCGCCTGCTTTTTTGAAAAACGGAGGTCCAGACGCGCCCGAAACGCTTTTTCGGCCCGGAAATTATAGTCCGTAGGACTGTATAGTTGCCCTATAGCTTCACTCCCGCGAAGAAAGCTCCTCAATCGGAGATCGTTTGCCGGTGCCTCCCGTAGAGCTCCCGACAAGGGTGTAGTCACCAACACAATAGGGAAGAGTAGTTGCAGCTCTTACCCTCGTACCGCTTCCTGTGGTTCTCTTGCTTGCAGCTCAGCCCTTAGCACGAACCAGGCTCTGATACCATGAAAAGATGCAGGGGGGAAGAGAGCTTGAGCTCTTGCAAGCACACACACACACTCACAAAACCCTAATAGAGAACACACAAGGTGAGAGGCTAAAAATCTTCTTCTTCTCTACTCAACACTCAACACTCCATATACAAGATAAGAGTACACACTATATGAAAGGTACTCAACCAAATACATACACGGGTTCTCAATAGTGTGAACCCGACTAAATGAGCTGGCGCTATAACTATGCCAGTCTCTAGAGTGGCTGTCACACAGCCTGTCATCCCACTGGCCGCATATCACCCAAGATCTCACCAACCATGCCAGTGGTGTAAGTGCGGGGCCTATCCCCCAGGCGGGTCATCAGTGTCCACCGCCTCACTAGAGCTCGATATCTCAACAGAACCCATCAAAACTGTTTTGATGGGTTGGCAGCCACACTATTTTGCAATCCTTCTTAAGAAGATCCGTCAGAGGTGCAGCTACCAAGGCATAATCTTTGATAAAACTCCTATACCAACCTGTGATTCCCAAAAACCCACGAACTTCACGAAGTGATTTAGGGGTTGGCCATTCTAGAATATCCTTGACCTTGGCGGGGTCTACTGAGATGCCATCTTTGGAGACGATGAATCCAAGATACTCAATTTGATGAGTAAAGAAGGTACATTTGCTTTTCTTGGCATAGAGTTTGTGTCTGCATAGCAATTGCAGAACTCTACGCACATGCTCCTCATGCTCTTCCATTGATTTGGAGTAGATTAAGATGTCATCAAAGAAAACAAGCACAAATTCATCCAAGTAAGGATGGAATATATCTTGCATTAGGCGGTTGAAGGTTGCAGGAGCATTGGTTAACTCGAATGACATTACAGTAAACTCATAGTGGCCATAACGGATATTGAAGGCTGTTTTGGGTATATCTGCTTCCTTGACTTTGATCTGATAGTAACCAGACCTCAAATTTATTTTTGAGAAGACTTTGGCCCCATGAAGCCTGTCAAGAAGTTCGTCGATGCGAGAGATAGGATACTTATTCTTGACAATGACTTGATTTAGCCCTCGATAATCTATGCAGAGGCGGAGAGTTTCGTCCTTCTTTTTTTGGAAAAGAATAGGTGCTCCCCAAGGAGAGCTACTGGGGCGTATAAATCCTTGTTCAATGAGTTGGGAAAGTTGCTCCTTAAGTTCAATGGCTTCAGGAAGGGACATTTTATAGGGAGTTTTTGAGACGGGTTGAGCTCCAGGGATCACCTCAATTTCATGATCGACTTCTCGAGGAGGCGGTAACCCTGTAAGCTCGTCAGGGAAGATGTCAGAGAATTCTTGGAGCCAAGAGGGTTCTGTCTCCATACTAGGTTCAATGACTTTGTTGAGTTTGACTAAGAAAACTTGCTGACCCTTACGTGTTCCCTTGAGAAGATGTTTTGCCTACCCTAGATTTAGGTTTTCTTGTGATCCCCTGAACAGATATTACTTGGCCATGCTCATTTTCAAAAGTAATACTCCCCTGGTTACAATGAATGCTAGCTTTGTTTGCAATTAACCAATCCATCCCAAGGATTCCATCATAAATTCCTAATGGTGGCAAGACTCTAAAGTGACCATGAGTTTGCTCATTACCCAGCTCAAAATCAAGGTTTCCTATAGAGTGGCGAGATACTACTTCTTTTCCACTGGCTAACTCTACAATCATTCTTCTAGCTATTTTTTGACCCAAGTTTAATTTTTGCAAACATCTAGGAGAAAGGAATGAATGGGTTCTGCCACAATCAATCAAAAGCTGAAATGGCTTACCGTGATGAGTGGCGGGGGTTTATATTACACCAAATTGTTTATTCAGACCTTGGTGTTCTACTGCCGTATGGACGGTGGCGCGCTCTTCTTCAGCCGTTTCCAAGGTCGGTTCTTCACTTATAACACAGGTTGTCCTAGAAATTGCTCCTCCGCGGCCTCTGCCACCACGGCCACCACTGCCTCTTGCACCTTGGTGGATAGGGGTTCCACGGCCTTGATTTCCTTTGCTACCTTGGGGAAATGATGTTGCCATCTTGGGACAGTTGGCTCTAAAGTGTCCCGGCTCATTGCACTCAAAACACAGAGGGCCTTCTCTGGAAGAAGCAGCATACGAGCGGGGGACAAAAGAGTTGCCTTGTCGCCCTCTGTTGTAGTAGGAAAAATTCTGTTGGTGTTTCTTGTAGGGTTGATCTTTAAGATTTGCCTCAGGGTAAGATCTCTTTTGATTCTTCGGTTTGTTAGCCTTCATTTCTTTCACAAGGGGCTTTGCTCGTATGAGAGCATCCTGTAATGTGCTTGGCCTCATTGCTTCAAGGCGGGAATCTAAGGGTTCATTTAGCCCTTGGCAGAAACGAGCCACTTGCTGGGAAGTAGTCATAGCTGGGGCATACTTCTGAAGGGTGATAAATTTGGAATAGTAGTCCTCAAGAGTTAAGCTGCACTGCCTAAGACTAAAAAACTCATTCATCTTTATGGATTCATGGGATGGGGGAAGATATCTTTCCTTCACTGCCTGCTTGATGTCTTCCCACGTTTGAGAATGCTCGGTGACTTCCTTGTCACGGCACCACTGTTTCCACCAGAGTTTAGCATCTTTGATGAGGCGAAACCGTGCGAGCATAGACTAATTTGCTACTCCAATACCGGCAGCAGCAGAGAAATAATCATCCATTGCCTCAATCCAGACTTCAGCATCTCAACCTTTGAACCTTCTCCTTTAAAGGAGGGAGATTGCATTTGCTTGAGCAGGAGCTTCTTCTCCTGGGTATCGGTGTAAAGCGCATTGGGAAGTGGAGGGTGGTCATCCTGGCCATCATTGTAAAAACAATTTTAAGATTACAAGATTCATATTTGCACAACGCTTATTTTTGGAGAGTAAAACATTGAAATTATTTTATTTCCAAATATTTACAAGAACAAGTTTTATTACAAAGATCTGAGACTAATATAATTAGTCTTATTTGACATCAAGGGAAATTCCTAGGCTTGACTATGACATAAGGGTAGAGCGGTCCACATAGGTGAAATATGGGGGTTCCGCTGTAGTTTCTAAGACTTTAAAAACTGATGGTAAGGGTGGTAGACTCTGGATTGGGGTAGATCCCAACACAGCTACTCTATCAGCAGGGTAAGATCTGCATCACACCCAACGATCCTGAGGTATGCGAACCCCATCTATAGTCACCGAGGTGTCGGCCTTGAGGGTACCGACGAACCAAAATAAACGGACCATCTTCAACTTCTCAATCCAACGAATCCGCTTTAGGTCGGTGGTAAGGTTCCCAATTTGATCTGCTCGGATGAAGAAGTATCTCGGCCCACGACTCCAGAAATCTCTACCCCATCCTCTTTGAATACGAGAGAAATGAGGGAGGGACATCTTCTCTAGTATCTGCACCATGGTGTTGCGGAACTCGAAATTCGAGGAGTGACTAGCAGTCTCGAAGATGCATTGGAAAACTAGAAACTTGGAGTAGGCATCTTCCTCTTCCTACAATCATTCAAACATCAATTCAACTTATTTGTTTTAGTAGGATGTTTTTACTATCTAGCATTATGTTAGGTAAAACATTCATTGCAAAACAATCCTTAAATGATAATTCCTAGGAGCTAAGATCGGCTCTGATACCAATTGTAAGGTTCCTCCCTTCTAAAATGGGAGAAACACTTAAGATAGTCCACTAAGTCTTATCCTGGGAAAAATTTCCTATTCATCGACACCTTGACCCTGTAGAGATTCAAGGATACGATTCATAGGTATGACCTAGCTCTATCCCGCAGGGGGAGCATGATTTTCTAAACATCAAATCACCCATAGGGCAATTGATCATAATTTGGGCAACTACTAGACTTGATTTCTAGAGACAACGCTTTTTTCCTCATCTTATGCAAGGCACAGCCGCTGGCCTAGTCTTCTAGAATAGAGTTGTCCAAGAACCTAATTATCTAGCGTAGGGCTTTCACTTAATCTATTGGAAAGCTACCCGACTAATCGGGTCCACCCGTCCGTGGGGGATGGTGCCGTCGGGGCATTCCATCCTCCCACTTTCCACCCTACTCACGCATCAATTTGTTTTCTAATTAATCCTACCACACTGTTTGATATAAATAAACATATTCCTTAATTAAGGCCCTTTTTCACAAGGTTTGTTAAAACAGCCTTTTTACACAATACAATCATGCCAAAGACGATATATTTATATAAAAAGTTTATACATGAATCAATTCCATACAAGCCAAACCGGCTCTCTTATTCTTATACTGCCGATGATCTAGAATTCGGCCTTCCAGCCTCTACATGCTGGGAAAAACCCTACGGGACCATACACCTCATCGTCGGCCCGCTGGTGGCGAGGACTCAAGCCGGCCTGTCACCCTCTCAGGCTCCATCGCTTGATCCTCCCGCCCCTCAGAGGGATGTTTGCACACTAGGGTGGGCTTATTTACCGCACTAGCCTAGGCCCTCAGAACTAGGCAGCCTCATAATCTCTCGCCTCAATCGACGATCCTTATTCTCCCAATGGTATGAGGGATACCTTGGGCCATTCTCGGGCTTTGCTAACAACGCCGCTCGGCTACACAAGCACGGAACGGAGTTAGCGTTGAAGCCAAAAAAAACCTTGAATTCTAAAGATAACAACTTCAATGCAATTTATTAAATATAGCATTCACAATTCGTGAAGATAACAATTTCAGCGCAATTTATCGAATACAGCATCACGTAATTCGTAACTTCATACAATTTTTATGTCGTCATTTTAAAAGGAAAAGATACCATTCATTAACACTAATTTAAGGAAAATCTCTTCTTTTAAAAATTAACCAAGCTAACCTGGCCATCATTTCCTTGAGGAGCTTGAAAAGGGAGGGCTGGAGCATCTTCCCTAATCTCGTTATTGCGCGCTCCTCTTGAGGCAACATTTTGATGTCTCTGAGACGATGCCATCTTAGGCGTCTCCTTGTAGAGCTCGCTACTGCGATCAAAACGCTTCAGTCGGATCTGAATTTTGAGTTCCTTTGCTCACCGTATGAGCAAAAGAGTATGACGCACAAACCCTTTCTTAAGGCAAAAAACCCTTATTAAAGTCTACGCAAATGGGGGGGAAGGGGGGGGGAATTGTGAGATGTCCTTAAGGGCAAAAACGTGGAGGAGGGCTGAGAGGGCTGCTGTAAGTCTATTCACACGGGGGGGAGGGAGAAGAGTTAAGGACACTGCCTCCTAGCAAGAGGGGGATGGAGGAAAATTGGCTTATCTGAAAAGAGGCAAATGAGGGGGTGTGAGAGGGGGGCTGCAAGGGACGGCTGTACTACAGCAAGTACACTGCACAGGGACAGACGGCGGTACAACAGGACATACGCTGCACAGAAATGCGTGCTGCCTGGAGCACCCCGGGGGTTTATATAGCTGAGGGGTATGGGTACGGGCGCTGCACAAAGCAAGGACAAAAGGATGGTATACCTTCAAAGGCTATGGATCAGTGGCCTGCATGGGTCTAGGGGAAAGGTACGGTGTCGGTTTTCTCAGGGAAAAGAGTGGTACGCATGTACCTTATTTGGTCTGCGTAGTGGTACGTGTGGATCACACAGTGGATGGCCGTCCTTTGGTTCTTGGGCGGCCATTGTACGGGCACCCTAGTAAGTGTGTACGGCCCAAATTTTGGGACGGGGTACCCGAATTTGGGAAGCCCGCCTCGATTTGCATCCCGGACCGCCCCGGGGGCGATTTTTTTTTTTGTCTGGGAGGTTCTCCTGGTCATTGGGGTTCAGACCGTTCATCAATCGGACGCCAGGTCGTGCATTTATTAAGGTTTAAAGGTCGCTATTTTTTAACTAAAATGACTGAAATTTGCGTATAGGCTTGATCCGGTGTCCATTTTGGATGCTGTAAAATCCTATATTAGGGTAAAATCACTCGCAGATTCCAAATTTGGGCTCAAAATTTGAAGATTCTAAGTAGAAATGACTCAAATAATAAAATCATTGATTTTTATACCATAAAAACTCATAATTACATGGATATTTCTTTATTAGTGAAGATGGGTATGTTACAGTGTGGAATAATGAAGGAATAATGAATGCAAATATGAATGTGAATGGATATGAAGTCGATATGAGCGAATGGATGAGATGAGATGTCATGTGAATCATTAGAATGTGAATGAATAATATAAAATCTGAACGAATGAGATATAATGAGAAATGGATGTGATGAGACGTAATGTAAATTAAGAAAGATAAGAATGGATGTTATGTGAAGTGAATGAATCCGATGTGATGGGATGGAAAATGATGTATCTGGTCAAGAATGGATACACATATGAATTGGAATTAGATTAAGTAATATGGATTGATATGGAATAATGTGGAATGACGAGAGTTCAATATAGAAACTGTATTTGTAAACTATTTGGCAAATGAGTGTTTTATGTCAAAGATGTTGGGGAAGCATTTTGACTGTCTTGAGTATGTAGTCGTAGAGACCTGATAAAGTTGCAACAACTGACGGAGAGTCAATGGAGGACGTCTCGCGTAGCAAGGTCGGCCGAGGTCTTGACCAGCCTCGGTTCGATTTAAATGGTGAGCTTCCGGTACGGTGGATGAGGGACCAAGGAAGCGGCCTATGAGTGAAGCGCTAGGTGACCTGCGAAGGATCCTAGAGGGTGCTGACCATACGGTGCTCGGGCTCTGGGGGGTCGTGGAAGATACCCACGTGCGTCGTGGAAGATATTGGAATAAGGAGTAAGAGTTGTTTTCTGAAACCGGGCATGGATCTGGTTGATTGACCTTGCTCGTCCTCAACGGATGAGTCCATGGCTCTTTTATATGGATCTGTTGGTTGATCTTGCTGATCTTCCAAAGAGATTCCATTTTGTTATGTGAATATATTGCCGGTTACTATGAGCTAGGAACTATCGAAAAGGCCCCTAAGTGAACAGGTGGTGAGCGTTCTGGTTTGCCAATGATGCCATAAGTACACCGATGAATGAATGATTAGAAATATGGATTCAATTAGAGATTTTGAGGATAGTGATCAATGACATAATGGTTTCATTAAAGGATTGTTTTAAAGTTAGCTGATGTTGAGAAAAAGGCAATTTCATATTGGGTGCATAAGTGGTGTGACTAGTTTTATGTTTGCATGAACTTCCGTCTAGGGGGCCTGGGAACTCTTTTCCTTAGTACCCGGGATAAAACCTAACCAAATTCCTAATTGGATCCCATCACTACAGTGGTTGGGCGGTTGGCTAACCCATGGGACTGGATGGGTTTAGGCTGGACTAATGGATCCGTAAATCGAGACTCAATTTCTGTTTAGTTCGATAGATGAAGTAAATCCCGAACAAAAATTGTTCTATGGAAAAAGGATCAATGGCTGTGCCTCTCGGTGAGGAAAAAAGCATTGGTCTCTATGATCCAAGTGCAATCTGTCTCTTGAATCTAACTATGGAACTTACGAGTTTGGTCAGATCAGTTCAGTTAAATAAGGCTTTTGACTACGTTAGTAGGGAAAAGCTATCCTGGTGGAATCGCTCATGCTTTTCGGGCAAGAGAAGTTTTTCCAAGTTTGGTTTGGAAGAATCGAGGAATTAGTCACCTGTCCCCGGATATCCGTAGGCGAGGCCCCGAGTGTGGGACCTTGCCCCACGCAAGATGTGCTACTTCCGCTGCTAGCATCCCGAATCCGTTGCGCGGTGGGGACAGGGATCTTACAGTTGGTATCAGAGCCATTTGGCTAATGAGGATCAACCGAGAAGCCAAATATGTCAAAAATTTATCAAGAAGCACAAAAAGGTTATAATTGTGTGATAAAAAATTCATACAATTTGATATTCAAACTGAAATTTGTAATTTGGTAATTCGGTCTTCGTGGAAGTACCGCAATTGTATGGAATCCTTGACTTGCTTGAGGCCTAGACATGATAGTATTTACCTTATAATTCCAAGGACCATAACTACCCGTATATACCGAGGGTATAACTGCAGCTCTTTACTGGCTGTATATACGAGTAAATCTAAGACTTGAAATTATAAGCATTAATGCTATCCAGTTGATGAATTCGAATGTGGTTGATATGATTTTTAAATTTTGGTTGAGAACTGATGAGTTGATTTGGATTCTGATTGAAAAATGATGATCCCTGAAAATTGGTTGAAATGTAATAAGCTGAGCGAAACCGCAATGAGGATGAATGGGACAAGTCCCTGTGATAATGTTCGTAGCTACAATGAAGTTAATGACTTCAGCCAATCACTATCAGATTAGTGGATTGTGCTGCCAGATTACTACTATTAACTTTTGATCATCAGTGGATCAAGTTAAGGGATAATAAAAATCTGAAAAATTGAAATCCCCATGGAGGACTGTTCAGATGGAAAAATTTAGTCTAATGGACCATTACTGTGTTAAAGATATGAATGAGATATTCTGAATGAATTATTAATTGATAATGCGTTCTATATGAGTATCTTTATCCCTTGATTCTGTGGGGAGCCGACCTATTTAGAGAACCCCGGAATCAGTTGAATCAAAATTCGGATTGAATCATAAATAAAGAGACTTAACAAGAATTTTCGTATTGATAGGAACATGGATCGAGGTCGTTGTGGTAGAAATGTTTACCCCCAACTCGATGAAGAAGAGCTCGACCTAGATGTTCGTAAAACTCTTCATAGTTCATAGCCTGGACCTTTCAAAGGTGAAGGGGAAAACTTGGGCGAGACTGTGGAGAAGTGGATCGAATCAATGGAAGAATACTTCGATGTCACCGGGTACAATGAGAAGAACAAAATGGCTCTTGCAAGGCTGAAGATAGTGGAGACAACTAGAGTGGCATGGAGAAACCACTGTGAGACAAACCGTCTTGACCGAAATACCCAAACCTGGACCGATCTCAAGGCTTACCTCAGAAAGAGGTTTTGTCCCCCAGGCTTTCTTGAAACTAAGATGAATGAGTTCTTGAAACTAAAGCAGGAAATCTGAAAAATTGAAGAGTACCATCAGGCTTTTGCACTTCTCCTTAAATATTTCCCTCAATTGGATGAAGAGCAGCTAATGGCTAGGTTCATTCGGGGAATGAACGAGCCATTAGATACTTTAGTCAAGAATGCCAAACCTATTTCCATGGCCGAAGCAGTTCGGATGGCGAAGGAATTCGCGAAAGCCTTTGATGTCAAAGTCTCGCCAAAGCCAGCACCATCACCTTTCAAAAGGTTTTTATTCCCAGAAGGTGATTCCAACCTTCCTCCGCCTAAGAGATATCAGGGTCAAACCCAGGATATGGGAAGTTCCAGAATGGAAGAAATGTCCTTTTTTCAAAACTCAATTCCCTAGATTTCAACTTCAGAAGTTCCACCCTTGAACAAGAGAATGAAATGCTATAACTGTCAAGGATTTGGACATTGCAGTATGGATTGCCCAACTCCTTTTGGATCAAGGTTTTCAAGGCAGGGAAATCAGGGATCAAGATTCCAGACTCCAGCCCCTTCCGTCCTATGAGTAATCACGGTTCTATGCACCAAAATTAGGGAAGTCCCAGAGGTAGACCCTCTATCCAACCTGCAGTTTCAACCCAAAGTAATGCAAGACCTCCACCTCAAAATAGGGGAAGTCAAAGAGAGTTGTTCCCAAATCGGCTGTCCACTTCCTAAGGAGTAATGCTGGAAGTGATTGAAGAAGAAGAAGATGATGAAAAAGATCATACTTCACCTGCGAGATGAGGACATCTCGCGTTTTTTAAGTGGGGTAGAATGTAAGATTCCTCCCCCCAGTCCTCATGATGTCCAGTATCTTCCCCTGTAATTCATTCCCCTCTTCAGAAATATAAAAGATCTTGTTTCTACCTGTTTTGGCCTAGAGAGAGAAAATATTCTAGAGAGATAATATTCAGATTTTAAATATTTTTGGATAGAAAAATAACTCATCTTTTTAAAATAAGTTCCCCTGAAATAGAAGTTCAAAAAGATTTTCAGAAGGTGCATTAGAAATTAAGTATAATCTGTTCAAGAGGCATTATCCTGGGGGTGAAGATTTTTTCGAAATTTTAAATTAAGGTTCCTATGGACCAATAAGATTTATCCAAATGTAGGGAGGAGATAAATGAAGAAATAAAGGAAAATCTCCCAAAAATGAGTAAATACTCACATAAGATGAAGAGTTGACTAAGGACAAGGTTAATAGTTAAAAAAGAGAGATATTTAGGTGAAATGATGCATTTTTGATACCTCTGCATGGGGGAATTTCCCTCATGAAGAGGGCGCCTATTTCACATGCTTGAATGAGTTTTAAACTCCCAAATAATGAGATATTTTTATCTCTCCTCTCTCTTGTTTCAACTAGATCCAAAAAGTGACCAAAACTGACCCAAAAATGGTCAAAAATTGACCAAGCTGATCTGGAAAATTCTAGAATCAGTTGGCTTGGCTAGAGGCTCACTTTTTCCTATAAATAGAAGCCCTCCCCTTTGTTGAAACTTAATAGTGTTTTATGCACTGTTACTCTGCTCCTCCCAAGCCAAGAACTGTGAATTTATTAATAATTCACTAGTTTTTGACATTTTCCTCTTCCAAATATTGGTGGCCACTCTTGTTACAAACAAGAGTTGAACCCTCAAACCATCAAGCCAAAGGAAAGCTCCAAGAAATTATGTAAGTAGAGATTCTTGTATTTTTCTTTATTGATTTTATGTTTTTCTAATGTTCATGATTGTTTGAAGTGATAAATGGATGTTATTCCTTGATCGAAAGGCTTTAGTGAATTTTGATTAGTATAGATTACTTTAAATCAATTAGAGTTAATTTTTAAGATAAAATTAAGTAGAAAAAATTAAAAAATGGTCAACCATACAAAGGAGGTTATGGCGAAATTTTTGGAAATAAGAATATCTTTTATTATGCTAAAACAGTAATTCCTATCAATTCTATACTCTAAAAATATCATTTTCATGCATAGAAGATGCATATTGATTATTATTATTCTTATGCATAAAGGAATAATTTTCTTTTATTATGAAAGTGTTACTTTCATCAAAATGGATTTTTAGGCATAAAAGATTATGTTTTTATTGTAAAAGGGTTACTTTCATCATAATTGATTTTCATGCATAGAGGTATGCATAAAAGATTATTATTTTATTATAAAAGTGTTACTTTCATCATAATTGATTTTCATGCATAGGGGTATGCATAAAAGATTATTATTTTGTTATAAAAGTGTTACTTTTATCACATTTGATTTTCATGCATAAAGGTATGCATAAAAGATTATTATTTTATTGTAAAAGTGTTACTTCTGTCATAATTGATTTTCATGCATAGAGGTATGCATAAAATATTATTATTTTATTGTAAAAGTGTTACTTTTATCATATTTGATTTTCATGAATAGAGGTATGCATAAAAGATTATTATTTTAGTGTAAAAGTGTTACTTTTATCATATTTGATCTTCATGCATAAAGGTATGCATAAAAGATTATTATTTTATTATAAAAGTGTTACTTTTATCATATTTGATTTTCGTGCATAGAAGTATGCATAAAAGATTTTTTTTATAAAAGTGTTACTTTCATCATAAATGATTTTATGCATAAATTAGATGCATAAAAGAAATTCTTTTATATTAAAATAGTGATTTTCATCATAAATAATTTTATGCATACATTAGATGCATAAAAGATATTTTTTTATATTAAAAGAGTGATTTTCATCATAAATGATTTTATGCATAAATAGGATGCATAAGAAAAATTCTTTTATTCTAAAAGTGTAATTCCTACTAAATTGGATTTATGCATAGAAAGATGCATAAAGAAATCTATTTTTAGTTCAAAAGAGTTATTTTCATCAATTTTGATTTTATGCATAGGAAGATGCATTAAAGAATTAATTTTCTATTCAAAAGTGTCATTCTCATTTAAAATGAATTTATGCATAGGAAGATGCATAAAAGATTGATTTTTATTTCGAAAGTGTTAGTCTCCTTAAGATGGAATTTATGCATAAATAAATGTGTAAAGAAATCTTATATCGAAAATAAGAATTCTCTTGTATTCTATAAATAGATATGAGGATGTGAAACAAATCAATTAGATGAAAATGAACGAGGAATAGATGGAGATGTATGTATGTGAAAGAATAGATGTAGTTATATGTATGTGAAAGAAATGATGTAGATGTGGAATGTGGATATGGATGTATAAATGAGAATGTGAATGTGAATGTGGATGTATGTGAATGTGAATGTGGATGTGTGAATGTGGATATGGATGTAGATATGGAATGTGGATGTGGATGTATGTAAATGTGAATAAGGATGTGGAATGTGGATATGGATGTCTGGATGTGAATGTGAATGTGAATGTGGATGTATGTGAATGTGAATGTGGATGTGTGAATGTGGATATGGATGTAGATATGGAATGTGGATGTGGATGTATGTAAATATGAATAAGGATGTGGAATGTGGATATGGATATCTGGATGTGAATGTGAATGTGAATGTGGATGTATGTGAATGTGAATGTGAATGTGTGTGAATGTGAATGTGGATATATGTGAATGTGAATGTGGATGTGTGAATGGGGATATGGATGTAGATATGGAATGTGAATGTGGATGTATGTGAATATGAATGTGGATGTGTGAATGGGGATATGGATGTAGATATGGAATGTGGATGTGGATGTATGTGAATGTGAATGAGGATGTGGAATGTGGATATGGATGTGAATGTGAATGTGGATGTATGAATGTAGATGTGGATGTGGATGTATGAATGTGGATTTGGATTTGGATGTGGATGTAGGAACGTGGATGTGAAAATGGATGTATAAATGTAGATGTGAATGTGGATATACGAATGTGGATGTGTGTGTGGAATAATGAATGCAAATATGAATGTGAATGGATATGAAGTCGATATGAGCAAATGGATGAGATGAGATGTCATGTGAATCATCAGAATGTGAGCGAATAATATAAAATCTGAACGAATGAGATATAATGAGAAATGGATGTGATGAGACGTAATGTAAATTAAGAAAGATAGGAATGGATGTTATGTGAAGTGAATGAATCCGATGTGATGGGATGGAAAATGATGTATCTGGTCAAGAATGGATACACATATGAATTGGAATTGGATTAAGTAATATGGATTGATATGGAATAATGTGGAATGACGAGAGTTCAATATAGAAACTGTATTTGTAAACTATTTGGCAAATGGCTGTTTTATGTCAAAGATGTTGGGGAAGCATTTTGATTGTCTTGAGTATGTGGTCGTAGAGACCTACCTAATAAAGTTGCAACAGCTGACGGAGAGTCAATGGAGGACGTCTCGCGTAGCAAGGTCGGCCGAGGTCTTGACCAGCCTCGGTTCGATTTAAATGGTGAGCTTCCAGTACGGTGGATGAGGGACCAAGGAAGCGGCCTATGAGTGAAGCGCTAGGTGACCTGCGAAGGATTCTAGAGGGTGCTGACCATACGGTGCTCGGGCTCTGGGGGGGTCGTGGAAGATACCCACACGTGCGTCGTGGAAGATATTGGAATAAGGAGTAAGAGTTGTTTTCTGAAACCGGGCGTGGATCTGGTTGATTGACCTTGCTGGTCCTCAATGGATGAGTCCATGGCACTTTTATATGGATCTGTTGGTTGATCTTGCTGATCTTCCACGGAGATTCCATTTTGTTATGTGAATATATTGCCGATTACTATGAGCTAGGAACTATCAAAAAGGCCCCTGAGTGAACAGGTGGTGAGCGTTCTGGTTTTGCTAATGATGCCATAAGTACACCGATGAATGAATGATTAGAAATATGGATTCAACCAGAGATTTTGAGGATAGTGATCAATGACATAATGGTTTCATTAAAGGATTGTTTTAAAGTTAGCTGATGCTAAGAAAAAGGCAATTTCATATTGGGTGCGTAAGTGGTGTGACTAGTTTTATGTTTGCATGAACTTCCGGCTAGGGGCCCTGGGAACTCTTTTCCTTGGTACCCGGGACAAAACCTAACCAAATTCCTAATTGGATCCCATCACTACAGTGGTTGGGCAGTTGGCTAACCCATGGGACTGGATGGGGTTAGGCTGGACTAATGGATCCGTAAATCGAGACTCAGTTTTTGTTTAGTTCGATAGATGAAGTAAATCTCGGACAAAAATTGTTCTATGGAAAAAGGATCAACAACTGTGCCTCTTAGTGAGGAAAAAAGCATTGGTCTCTATGATGCAAGTGCAATCTGTCCCTTGAATCTGACTATGGAACCTACGAGTTCGGTCAGATCACTTCAGTTAAGTAAGGCTTTTGACTATGTTAGTAGGGAAAAACTATCCTGGTGGAATCGCCCATACTTTCCGGGCAAGAGAAGTTTTTCCAAGTTCGGTTTGGAAGAATCCAGGAATTAGTCACCTGACCGGATATCCGTGGGGCGAGGCCCCGAGTGTGGGACCCTACCCCACGCAAGATATGCTACTTCCGCTCTAGCACCCCGAATCCATTGCGTGGTGGGGACAGGGATCTTACAATAAACACCATATTCGAGAATTTGGGAATCTCCCAATAGTTTGGGAATTCCAAATCAAAATGAATCCCATGAATTTGGGAATTTCATTAATTTGGAACCTTGAATATTGGTGAAGTATATTTATTGTATATGTAGAAGATATTGATAAAATCTTAAATAGGTGGTGTTAATAAACACCTTATCTTTGGCACCCTCTCCAGCATGGAAGTCTTTAGCCCAATGATTCTTGTAGATTGGCTTTAGCCTTCAAGACAACCTTTGGAGGGATTTTATTTTTTTTGGGAACTTTGGTAGCTTTTGTTATCCAAGAGAAAACAATTGTATCCACTCTCTCCCAACGTTGAGGGTCTTTCTTGTTGCACATCCAGTATTTATCCCAGCAATTCTGATATACCTCTTCATCTGTAGCATTTTGTCGACCACAAACTGGTGCCCAATATTGTATACAGATCTTTTGATAGTTGCTTGATTATTTATTTGTATCAACCTCACTTTGTGCAACACCAAGCCATACTGGATATATTGGATGTGAAGGTCGAACAAGTACAAAGTCGTCTTTCTTGACATCTATCATTGGTTGAAATGCATCTTTTGGTCGCTTGCTAAGAGGACCACTGTAGTGGTCATTCAACTCCTCCAAGCCAAGAAAGTCATCCACATCATCTATGTCTTGAAATAATGTATCACCTTGTGTCCTTGGCCAAAAGTCCATGAATACTCTTGCTTCTTGGACATTTGGAGCTTGAAGTGCATCAAGCATGATTTTCCAATAATCAATCACTGGTGTTATGAACTTTGTGTACTCCGCTTCAGGACCTTGTACACTTGACCATCTTTCCCAATACTTGAGATAGTCTTTGATTCCACTTACCACCTCTTGATGATCTTTAATATACTCAGACATGGGTAGCAAGGTTGGAAGACCCTTTGGAAGGGTAGGCTTTCCTGTTGTTGAGTCTCTTTTCCATAGTTCAATACCGCCTTCTCTTGGCAACCATTCTACTGACTTAGGATGGATCTTGTATTGCATTAGAGGTGTATCCCCTTGCATGTAGAAACGAAAGTGAAGTGGTTTTGAGTGACCAACAAGTGCATCCTTGGAGTCACATAAGTATCCTTCAATGTAACTCTTGAAGTCTGGTACATGTGTCAACAAAAAAGGAGAAGGCCTTGTTGACTGGCACAATTGAAAATGCCGCATAAGGTGAGGAAAAGTGAATGTCATGCTTGTTCTAAGCTTCTCTGAGAACTTGCTGAACATTGCATCAATGTCTTCATGTGTGTGACCCACCATGAGAAACCCAACTTGGATCATCTTGAAGGTCCCTCGTGCCACAAGCAATGATAAATATGTAAAGAGATAACGGTTTTTGTTTTCTGATCCACAATTATCTAGCTGTAGCAACAAGTTCTCTGGTAGTCGTCTAAAACCTTGTTGTCCATCCTGTAGTATTATGTCCTCCATTTGTGTAGTAGTATGAGAACCTTGTTGCTGGTAGTCTAGTGCTTTCCTTGAGTTTAAAGCATTTAGCAACAAAGAGCTTGATCTTGGCATTCCATCTAGTTGTAGATCACCAGCTTCATGCCTGTCAAGTCGCTCCAAGTTCTTGAAACACAGAGACAATGAGGCAACTGTGAAGTTAGGATCATGGGGCCAAAGATCAATCGCAAAGTGCCCATATCTTCCTTCCCCATGCCCATGTGTGATCATGCCTGTCAAGGAAACTAGTAGTTGAGTGGATCTATCTGTCTCTTTTGATCGAACTCTCAACCTCGGGATAGCTGTCTTTTGTTGGTCCATCTTGTCATGTATGATGCACAAGTTCTTTTCAGGATTTAGCACTGATGCTAGATGCCATCCATAGTATATGTTTCGACAACTTTGTTGTTGCAGCATGTGACTTCGATGCTTCCTCAATAGTATGTTGCGTTCTTCAAGGCATTTGGTTGCTGCAAGTTGTTCTTTGATCTCTGAGCAGACACTACATTTGGAGAACTCGCTTGTCTTTGCTAAGGTGACATGCTTGAACTCTGTATTCCAAATTCGATTGAATGTGGACAAAGACATTTGCTTACATCCAATAGCATCTAATGTGGCATTCACTTCTCCCCATATATCTATTTGCTTATAAACATCTGGGATGACCAATTGTGTCTCTCTGGAACCATCCTGCATGGTTCTACTTTTATGTGGCATTTCCTCTGCATTCTTCTCAATAAAGTCTCTCAAGATTGCCCTGCCCATTTGTGTGTGATCCCAAGCTGCTCTAATTTCTCCTTTATTGCCATGCATTGCCCTCCTTACACCATTCTCAAAATGCAACCTATACCTATAGAAAGATGTTTTGGGGATGCCATGCATCCCATACCATGCCCTACCGCATACAACTTTCCCATTGAATATAAAACTGTATTTTCGTGTACCCATATTGTCAATGCGGCATGATGACTCCAAAATATCATAAACATAGTTGGTACGTTCTTCCAACGGTAACCCCCAGAAGTGCCTCCGCAATTGGTGTACTGCATCTCTATCAGCATATTGACAAAACTTTGCAGGACAACAATCAATTGTAGCAACAAGTAAAACTGATTCCATTGAGGTTCTCAAGTTCGAAGCTTTGAGAGCAAGAATTCTAGGCCTTCTATTGATCATACAATATGATCTCTTCTGTAACAAAATGGATTTTGAACCTGAAATAAAGTCCTCAATTTCCTCACACACATCTTTTATGCTCTCATTTGGAGATGTGAAAGCTTGTGTTTCCTGTTCATGTAGCAGTGGTGTACCATCATCAAAGGTGACCTGTTTGATAGGCCACCTAACTAAATTGACGCACTGAAGCATGTCACATGTGTCTGTCCCTGTAGTTGGATCAAGGATCTGATCTACCACCACACCCACATCTTCTTCTCCTAATAGATCAAAGTTAATCACATCATATGGAAATGTTAAGAGAATAATCCTTGTTCCAATGTACTTCTCATTGCCTTCTGTCCAGAGCATCACTTTACGCTCTTTCCAACTTTCACGGATACTTGGAGTGTCCTCATCTCCAACAGCATTAAAATCATTAGAAGGTGGCACTGCATGATCATCATTAACAATCATGACGGCACCTGTAACAACCACCACATCTTTCTTTTCCCACTTTACAAAACTACCCACTGCCTGAATGACCTTTGTTGCATTGTTGTTTGGAAATGGCAAGCAAGCTACATCATTTAGGCAGTTGTCGATAGAAACTGACAAAAATCCATCTCCAAGGACTTGCCCATGGCATGTGTCAGTTGGACGTTTTGCACATACTGTTCCAAGTGCAACAACATCTCGATCCATCATCAAATTGACACGATCCCCACAATGAAAGTCTTGGTCCATGTTGCCTGAGTAAGTGAAAAAATTTGAGATTTAATCATAAGCGATTGAGTGATCTTATATTCATCATAAGACATTTAATCATAAGAGATTGAGTGATCTTATATTCATCAAGTAATCACATAGCATTGATAATGAAAACATGCATTAATAGATGACAAGTTGAAGTATACATTGCAAAATTAGTGCAGTATTCCATTTTCCAACATCATAAGAGAGAGAATAAATTTGACCACATGGCCAAAACTTGTTTTCTCAATGAACATGGTAGTATATCCTTGATCTAGATTACTTGAGTTTCTAACTTAAACCCTTTCTATGATGATATTTGGACATACATTGGTCAAATCCTATGCATGCATATGGTAATCATAACACTATTGAGTAAAGCTTTGGCCATGTGGTCAAAACTTGAGATTTGTTTCTAATATATCTTATTTTTTGTACTTATGTAGGTTTATTCAATGCAATATCTTGCCATATGGTTAAATTCTAACTTAAACCCTTTCTATGATGATATTTGGACATACATTGGTCAAATCCTATGCATGCATATGGTAATCATAACACTATTTAGTAAAGCTTTGGCCATGTGGTCAAAACTTGAGATTTGTTTCTAATATATCTTATTTTTTGTACTTATGTAGGTTTATTCAATGGCAAAGAAATCTACTTCGGCAAGGAAGGAGAATCAAATCATTGATGGAGTTAGTGGGGATTTTGTGTGGCCTTGGTTTATGGATGTTTATGACAAAGAAGGAAAAAGGGCAAACAATGTCCTTTTATATGCTTCAAAGCTTGAGGATTCAACATATGATCAAGTTGGGATCATTGAGGGGTTGATGGATGGATGTGCTGGGAAGGAAGGGATCCCGTGTATTGTAGTAAAGATCAAGGGAAA
Source organism: Cibotium barometz (assembly GCF_041138505.1). Classification (NCBI taxonomy): domain Eukaryota; kingdom Viridiplantae; phylum Streptophyta; class Polypodiopsida; order Cyatheales; family Cibotiaceae; genus Cibotium; species Cibotium barometz. Next base: position 26,056,015 of record NC_141110.1, read on the forward strand.
GAACATTGAATACAACCTGGATCCCTTATCTTTTCAATCCACACATATAAAAGAGGATGAAGTATACTCTTTGAGAGCAATGGGTTGGAGCCTCCCAGAGGAGATATCAGGCACACAGGACATAATAGCTACATTTGAGTCTATCAAGCATAGTGAACTTCTTTCTCCTACAAAACATGGTGTTCGACCAAAGAAGAGGACAAAGATTCAAGATGCACAAGCACAATCAATAGCTTCAAACTCACAGGCTCTTGGTGTGAGTGTACCTCCTAACACTCCTCTAGACAACACAAACCAATCTTCAAAGGCACAAGTAATCCAAGCAACACCTTTGGTGTCACTTGAAGTCAAGGGTGTTGAAAGAACCTTTGACTTTCCAAACATGGTTAAGAAGAAGGGTAAAAAGGATGGTTCAGGATTTCACATGTTTGAAAAATACTTTCCATTTGGCTCAACCACACAGTTTCCTATTGATGTTGGTAGATGCTATGAGGCACCACCTTTATATGCCTATAGAACACTTTGTTGGGATTATGTGCAAAAGTTGACATCATCTTTTGTAAAGAATCCCATGAATCCAGCAACAGTAGCATACCTCATGCCCTTTTTGGAGGAGAGTGATGTGAAGCGACCCATGCATCGTGACGAGGTGGAAGTGGATAAGCTACATTCTTACTCCTATTGGATCATATCAGGTCTTCACTCAATCCATGCGGAAAAGATCTATATCCTAAGTAGCACTCATCGATGCCTAGCAACCAAACATCTATATGCCACAAGGAATGCAAGAATCTTGGTGGACTGTCCTGCTGAAATGTGCATTGAGCTTTCTAGGATGACAAATATGGAATCCCACAATGTTATGAAGAATGGTCCTTATCTTGAGCAACTTCAACAAGTAAGGGATCAATGGATAGCATTTGGGTCTCCACCAAAACCTCAACAAGGGCTTCCAAAGGGTAGTCCTCAAAGAGTACCATGGGAGGTAATGATGTACAACCTTAGCTTGTCTTATTCAAGATGCATTTGGTGTTTTCTTTCTCATTTCATATTTTTATTTTTGATAGAGATTTCTAGAATACATTGGAGAAAAGTGTGCATCACGTGATTGTCATATGATAGTGAGCACACAAGAGATATTTGATTGTTGGATTACCATCATGAAGAGATACTCAAAGGGGGAGCTTTCATCTCAAGAGGATACCACCACAAAGAAGGGAAGGCAGCCTTCTCTCGCAACTTTTCGTTGCCTTATGGGTCTAAAGGATGGGGACATCCTCACATTTTTACAAAAGGAAGTTAATGATGGACACATCGTCTTTCTTAGAAACAAATGGGACAAAGAGGATGTTGTTGACATGGAGACAAGGGCAAAGCAAATCAAGCAAGATAGGGTGCTCCATGAGGAGCTAGTTTCTCTCTTCAATGCCTCAACTCATGCTAGCAATAGTATGATGAAGAGTTGGGAAGATCTTGTTGCTGAATACGACATCACCAACGATGTATACACAAAGATTTTAGGTGTTTGCAGTGATTGGGTGTCAAAAAAGCTCACACGTGGGGCTGATGCAGGACCATTGCCAAATGGTGCAAAAGACATTGTGAACTTTATTATTGTGAAGAAGCAAGATCCTCTTCATTCTTCTACTACCTTACCTTGGCAAGTATATATTGTGGGGTGCAACCTTGAGGCATTCGATCTTATATACAATGTGAATAAAGATCCTATTACCATTGGTGTGGTTGTCCTAGAAGCGGCACATGGAGTTGGGGGCATGACATGGGATTCTATCATGTTTGGAAAGGTGGTCTTCACATTGTTAAAAATGACATGTGAGCCTAAACAATTCATTTTGTTGTCATTTCTCAACCGCAAACAAATGGTAGCTATGGAGGAGGCCCTTGAGAATCTTTCATGCAAGTACCATATGCAAGTTGGAAGTGTTGACTTCCTACCAATGGCCAAGAGTCTTGCTTTTGGGGCCATGGATTCATTTGTTGTGTTGACACTTGTGACCATGGAGAAAAGCTTCATCAATCTAGATCGATATGTTGGAAATTCCAACAAGCCATGCATTTTGGATAATGAATCCATTGAAGCCATTGACAAAGAAGGAAAGGATGGAGAGCTTGAAGAAGAACAAACTATTGCAAAGGCCATATTTAGAAAGAAAAAGAAGGTCATCAAGGCTACAATCAAGGCATTCAATGATGCACATGAGGTTGTATGTGATATATTCTCATGTGGTGTTGCATCAACGCTCGCATTGGAACATCACATGAAGACTATTGCAGTGGTGTGCAATAGTCAAGAGCAAAGAGAGATTGAAGCAGCATGTTGGAGAGCCCATGAGAGCGCCAACCCACCTACAAGTGCTCAAGAGGTTCCTCCCATTGGTGCTCTAGCTCTTGACCTACCGCCGGAGGGTGTGGATGAATCAAGCCAAGACATAGCAAATATTATTATGAAAGAGAGGTTGAAGGCTACTTCAAGTGTTTGAACCTCTCTATCTCTAACTTTTGTCAATGAGAACACTATGGTGTAAGGTTGAACTTGTGTTTTGGAGGATGATTTCATGACATAACATTTCCTACATATTTTCTCATTTTGTGGTGCTATCTAAAGCAAGCCTTACAAGCCTATTTCTCTCAGTTTTGTGTTTATTGTTTAAGAGTCCTTATTTCTAGAAATATTTTCATCATATTGTACCTAAAATTGGTTGCAAAAAGTTTGTGCTTCTGTATTAAAATACAAGTATGAAGTACATGATAATGTTGGAAGAAATATTTTCTTGTATGGTATAGCTAGAATGCTTCAATCAATTGCTATTACATTACTTTGATCCAAATGTTGGTATTGGTTTTCTCTAAAGTTTTGTGTCCTTCAATATTTTGCCATGTGGTCAAATATATTAGAAGAAAATGTTTTGTGTCATACAACTACATTGAGTTTTTCAATTTCAATTGCAGTGCTTTGATTGAAACATTGGTATGACTTGTATTATCAAAGGTGTCAATGTGGTGTCTATTGATATTAGGCCACATGATCTAATATTTTTTCTCTTGAAATATGTTTCTCTAAGTATGCTCAACATGCATGTCCTACATGCACATCAATGTGGAATATTGTAGCATGTGTGTATGGAAAAATATTGTAAAATGTTCATTGCAACTATATACATTGTTGTATCTTAATTCAATAGTCATATAATATTACTTTTTGAGATTTTTTTGCTGGATGGTCAAAAATATATTTTGATGAAATATCTACCATCCATGCATACTATTTGCATATTAAATTTAATGTCTTATACAATGTATATATGGAATAGTACAATAAACTTAGCCCTATTGAACTATATATAATGTTTTTATCTTAGCTTACTAGCTCTAAAATGAAAAAAAAAACTTGTAAGAGACTAGATGTCTATTTTGTTCTTAACCTTTGTGTTGTATGATAGAATGATTCAAATTTGACTAAGAATAGTCTATTTGCATATTTGGCAGATTTGAGCAGAGCAAACAAAGTAAGTGATGTGGCCTTGGCGAAAAGTGCTACCAAACTATGTGTGATACTTGATCTCAATGGTCTTCTTTTACAATGTTGTTTTTCCACATCAAAGAGGTTTCAAAGTTTTCGAGTGGGCAAGCAATGGGTTGTTCTTCGACCAGGATGCATTGAGTTTCTTGAAGCTACATTTGCAAGATTCCAAGTGGGAGTTTGGTCTACAGCTTCACACAAAAATGCCATCGCAATAATCAATTGCTTGGAGAGCTATGCAAAAAGGAGATATCCTTTTTTCATGATTTGGGGACAGGAGAAATGCCATACGCATCCACTCAAGATCATCTATCGGCCAGACAAGATGGGGGTGGAAGCAATGTTCAAGCCCCTTCAGTATGTGTGGAATGAATATGGCAATGTTTGTGAACATAGCAAGACTATTTTGATAGATGATAGTCCCTACAAGGGGTGTCCTAACCCTCTTGAGAACTGCATCTATCCACAGACATTTGATGTTAACCAAGGAGACTCAATCTTGATTGAGGAACTTCTACCCTACTTGACTCGCTTAAGTGGATCCCATGATGCACGTGAAGTCATAAAATTTGATCGATATGGACTTGAGCCAGTTCAATATGGACATGAGTTGTACACACAATTCAAGGTTGTGATTGACACATGGCTTAAAGGAGATGATAATGCTATGTCATCTTCATCATCAGTACAACCCAAGAACATCCATCGTGGAGATGGAATATATATGAAACAATCTTCAATCACTTCTTGCTTGAAGAGATCATCAATTGTACAAGGATCATCAACAAGAGTCTCAATTCATCCAACCCATCCATTGGGTGTCTCACAAGTATCGAGGTTAAAGCGGATTCCTTTGGTTTCTACTCTAAAGGATATGGAAGCAATGCAACTTGCTCATCAGCTAGGATATAAGGATGACTACATAAATGGTCGTGTAGCTAGACACTTCATAAAAAACCTTCAAAAATTGTACTTTCCACGAAAATGATGTGACACAAAAATAATACACTCTTTTCTACAACTTGTACCTTGGTGTTTATAAATGCGTTCAACATCAGAGAGACTAGCTCAAGATTTCTAGATTGTGATTTCATGGAAGAATTCATTGTATTATATACAAGCTCCTCAATGAAGAATGATATTCTAAATGTAATTTGATGGAGAAAATGTGTTTTTATGAAAAGGTATACTAATTGTGCTCTGATATTAAATGAATGCGTGCATGAATGCAAAATATACTAGAAAAGTTTAAATCTCAAATTAGTCTCGGTATTGTTGTTTTGAATTTTATTTTCAAGTATATTGTTGAAGTTATATTGGAAGAAGCAATTTCTTGTATGGTAGCTAGAATGCTTGAATCAATTCCAATTGCATTACTGTGATCCAAATATTTGTCTAAAGTGTTGGATCTTTTGATGTTTTACCACATGGTTAAATATATAGGAAGAATTTTTTTTGTATCATATAGCTACAATGCTTTTGCCAATTGCAATTGCACTGCTTTGATTGAAATATTGGTATGACTTATATTATCAAAGGTATCAAGTTGGTGTCTATTGATGTTTGGCCACATGGTCGAATATTTTTCCTCTTAAAATATGTTTTTCTAAGTATGATCTACACATATGTCTTGTATGCATATTAATGTGGGAAGTGTTGTAGCATGTGTGTATGGAAATATATTCTAAAATGTTCATTGCAACTATATGCATTGTTGCTTCTTAATTCAATAGTCCTATAATATTGTCTTTTGTAATCTTTGGCCACACGGTCAAAAATATACTTTTATGAAGTATCTTGTGGTCATGTAGCTAGACACTTCATTAAAAAACTTTAGAATTTTACCTTCCGCAAAAATGATGTGACAAGGCAACAATACATTCATGTCTCTAACTTATACCTTGGTGTTTATAATTGGAGACTAGCTCAAGGTTTTTGGGTTGTGATTTCATAGAAGACTTGATTGTTTTGTAAACAAGATCATCGTGGAAGAGTGATATTCTAACTATATTTTGATGGAGAGAACGGGCTTTGATGAAAAAATATACCAACTGTGCTTTGATATTCAATGACTGCAGTATGAATGCAAAGTATACTAGATATATTAAATCTCAAATTAGTCTCATTATTGTTGTTTTGATTTTTATTTTCAAGGGTAACATAGATATCCTTTTTTCAACTTAGAAACATTCAGCACAAATATAGACAAAAAGAATATAGTGTGCTTTGATCTCAAATAATTCTAAGTAATATTTTTTGGGATTGTCTTTTCGAGACTATTAACCACACATACATATTCTTTCCAACTTACGAGAAAGAGTTAACCAGAATTATAACCATACTATTATATTGTATGGCGACTATGCATATGTAGTCAAAGGTCAAGGGTTGGAGAGAGAGAGAGAGAGAGAGAGAGAGAGAGAGAGAGAGAATGCATTGATGTCCAAGCAATGTATTAATATAAAGTGAAGTAAAGAAGAAATTCCTTAGGAAAACACACATACTCTATAGTTTTCTAGTTATTTTTTCAACATTTAATTTGCTTTATTCTCATAGATAAGGTAAACTTTTAGGTTTGGCTATAAAAATACAAATATTTCTATACAAAATGCACAAAAAATAGGTCTATTTCTCAAAGTGGGACTTAGGAAATTCCCAAATTTCCCAATATGGTGTTAATAAAGGTAGAAGATGTTCCTCTTCTGACAAAGAGGTTGATGCATAGGTGGCTGTGCCATCTTCCAAACCACTTTTATTAAATACTTGGCTATCCCCCTTGCCAATTTTGTGGTTTTCTTTCTCAAGCGTCTAGTTGTGCGCACTTGTTTCTGAGAAATTCTTTGAAGATAAAACCTTTGCTTGGCCCTAGTTTTGCAAGTCAATGCACCATGAGTTATGGTGCTCTATTTGTTCTACAATCTGGTCACAGTATTGAGAGGGACCGTATGGATGAAGCCATCTCTTACACTCAACAAGTTAATGTTGGTGTTGGGATTAGCTTCACAAGCTTTTCCTTATGCCCCTGGTTTTAGTGGGTCTATCCCACTAAAACACACCCAATGCATAAACGGGTTAATGCGGAAGCGCCTACAGAGGTAATTGCCATCCCTTTTTTTATTGGATACTCAGCTACTCGGTGAGGTCCTACGCAATTGTAACATTTCATGGGTGGTTGTTTAGCCATAGTATTCATGTCCCAACCCCTTGGAATTGGGGTGGCTAAGTATATAGGGAACATTTAGTCGCCCTCCATCACATAGTGGCTTAAACTTTGGGAGGATAGACTGTTGGCTCCATAGGCTCGTAGGTGGGACCTTCAACAACTTCTCCCTCTTCCCCTTCTTTGAAAATTGAAAAGATGCAGAGGAGAAGAGAGCTTGAGCTCTTGCAAGCACACACACACACACAGAACCCTAAAAGAGAACACACAAGGTGAGAGGCTGAAAATCTTCTTCTTGTTCACACAACACTCAACACACTATATACAAAGATAAGAGTACACAGAGTATGAAAAGGTACTCAACCAACTACATACTAGGGTTCTCTATAGTGTGAACCCAACTAAATGAGCTGGCGCTATAACTATGCCAATCTCTAGAATGGCTGTCACATAGCCTGTCATCCCACTGGCCGCATATTACCCATGATCTCACCAACCATGCCAATGGTGTAAGTGTGGGGCCTATCCCCCAGGCGGGTCATCAGTGTTGTCCACCGCCTCACTAGTAGATGAGCTCGATATCTCAACACTCCCCCTCGAGCTCAACTCCATCTCATGTACACCAAGGGAAGCCCTGAATCTGCAGAGCTTCTCTGTACCCAATGCTTTGGTTAAGATGTCAGCGACCTGATCCTATGTGCTGACATAAACAAGGTACCTTCTCTCTGACAAAATGGTAGTGGACCTCTATATGCTTCGTGCAAGCATGAAAAACTAGGTTCCTGGCCAACTGTATACTGCTAATGTTGTCACAGAAAATGACAACTTGTCTATCCACTGATACACCCAAATCTGCAAGTAGCTTTCTCAACCAAGCAACTGCACATGCTGCCATAGCAGCACCTCTGTACTCGGCCTTGGTATTGGATAGAGCAACCATAGGCTGCTTCTTACTGCTCCAAGTCACAGCAGCACTCCCCAAAGAAAACATGAAGCCACTAGTAGATCTTCTATCTGAGATACTACCAACCCAATCAGCATTTATGTACCCATGTACACATATCTCTGTCCCAGTTTCATAAAATAGTCCACAATGCAAAGTAGATATTTTTATCTCTCCTCTCTCCTAGATCAAACCAAATCAAAAAGGGAGCCAAACTGATCCAAATTGACCCAAACTGAACCTAGAAAATTCTAGAACCCAGTTGGACTTGGTTAGTGGCATCCCTCACCTATAAATGTAAAAAAATCTGTGAACTATACCATGCCAGTATTCCATTAAAATAATGATATTTTCTAAAAATCCTCTACTTTTGGAGAGCTTGGAGTTTCTCTCTCTCTTCAACAGTCCTTGGAGCTTTCTTCTCAACATACTAAACCAATTGATTGGTTGGGGGATTCCTTCTAAGATAAAGAAGCAAGCCAAACTTGAGGGTAAGAAGAAATTCATGGTTTTTAATTATATTCTCAATGATTTCACTTCTCAACACCTCTCAAGCTTGAGAAGTTTCTATTTAGTTGTTTTTAATGCAAATCAAGCTTTCTCTAAGAGTTTTAATGATTAATCGTAAAAAAGTTAATCTTTATGCTTAATTAGAATGCTTTTTATGTATATCTCTCTCCCCCAAAAGAATAGTTCCTATGACTAATTCTTAAGCAAATGTATGCTTCTCATTGATAAATTCTTAATTCAAAATTAATCTCTAAGCTTGTTAAGCTAGAGGTTAAGAAAATGGCTTTTTATGCTAATAAAATTATGGTAAACTTATGATTTAATTCCATAAATTGGATTTAAGTCTAAGGATAGTTATTCAATCGTAATTGTATTACAAAGTATTATTCTTTCTAGAAATATTAAAAATTATCAGTAATAGCACAGCGAAGCTATGGCAAAATTTTTAGAAATTAATACATAACTCATTTTTATGCATAATGCTAAAAGAGGACTTCCTACCATATTCTAGGATTGGACATCCTATGCTAAAAGATTTATTTTCATCAAGTTCATGGGAAACTAATTTTTAGTGTTTATGCATAAATAATTAATTAAAGAAAAGGAATTTTTGGTAATTTTATTTTTATGCAAAAAGAGGAATTCCCATGATAATGGATATCCATGCAATCAAATGGAAAAAGAAAAATTTTGGTATATTAAAACAACAAATATTTTTATTTAAAGAGAAATTTTAAATAGATTTATTTTATGTATGAGAAAGTTTAAATGATAAAAGAGGAATTTCCATGAAATTTGGAATTCAATCATTTAAATGGTAAAAGTGGAATTCTTGACATATTTGAAATAATGGATATTTTTATTAAAGAAAAGAGGAATTTTAGATAAATTTATTGTATGATAAAAGAGGAATTTTAGATAAATTTATTGCATGATAAAAGAGGAATTCCCATGACATTTGGAATTCAATCATTTAAATGCAAAAAGGGGAATTCCCATGATATTTGAGATCCAAGAAATTAAATAAAAAAAGAGGATTTTTTAGCATAATTCAAATTATGAGTATTTATCAAAAGTGAAATTTTGAGCATTATTGGGAAATATGGGTAGAATTGATTTTTATACATCCCATGAATCTTTTACTCAAAAGAAGAGTATTGAATATATTTCGCTTGTTGTGAGTGGATGTGATAAGATGTGATGTAAGGTAAATGGACGTGATAAGATGTGGTGTGATGTAAATGAATATGGATGAGATGTGAGGTGATGTAAATGGATGTGGATGTGAATGAAGAGATGAGAATGAGATGTGAGGATATGTGAAAGGATGTGATGTGATGTAAATGGATGTGGATGTGATAAGATGTGATGTGATATAAATAGATGTGGATGTGGATGAGATGTGATGTGATGTAAAAGGGATGTGGATGTGAATGTAAAAGGGATGTGGATGTGAATGTGATGAGATGTGATGTGATGTGAATATATGTGGATGTGAATGTGAATAGATGTGAATGAGATGTGATGATATGTATGGGTGTGATGTGATGTAAATGGATGAGAATAAGATGTGAAGTGATATATGTGAATGTGAATGAATGGATGGATGTCGATACACGTGCATGTGAATGAGTGGATGGATGTGGATGAATGAGATGGGATGTGATGAGATGTGGATGTGATGTAATGTGGATGGAATGAATGAGATATGATGTGGATAGATATGGATGTGAGGTAATGTGGATGGAATGAATGAGATATGATGTGGATAGATGTGGACGTGATGTAATGTGGATGGAATGAATGAGATGTTATGTGGATAAATGTGGACGTGATGTAATGGGGATAGAATGTATGTGATGGGATGGGGATGCAATGAATGTGATACATGCGAATAGATGCAATGAGATGCGAATAGATGCGATGAGATGTGAATAGATGTGAATGTGACGTGATGCAAATAGATGTGAATGGATGAGAATGTGATGTGATGTAAATAGATATGAATGGATGAGATGTGATGAGAATGGATGTGATGTGATGTGATGTGGATCGGGGTAGATGTGAATGGATGAGATGTGGTGTGAATCGGGATAGATGTGAATGGATGAGATGTGATGTGAATGGATGTAATGTGAATCGGGATAGATGTGAATGGTTGAGATGTGATGTGAATGGATGTGATGTGAATCGGGATAGATGTGAATGGATGAGATATGATAAGAATGGATGTGATGTGGATCGGGATAGATGTGAATGGATGAGATGTGATGTGAATGGATGTAATGTGAATCGGGATAGATGTGAATGGTTGAGATGTGATGTGAATGGATGTGATGTGAATCGAGATAGATGTGAATGGATGAGATATGATAAGAATGGATGTGATGTGGATCTGGGTAGATGTGAACGGATGTGATGTGATGTGATGTGGATATGGGTGGATGAGATGTGACGAGGATAAATGTGGATAGATGTGATGAGATGTAATATGATGTGATTGGATGAGAATGGATGAAGGATGATGGGAATACATATGATTGGATGTGGATTAAACAATGTGAATTGATGTAGAAGAATGTGGAATAACGAGAAATGATGTGGAACAATGTGGAAAGATGAGAGTTCATTAGAAACTAGAATTATGACATGTTTTTAAATGATTGTTTTATGTCAAGAATACTGGGAAAGCATTTCGACCATCTTGTGAATGAGGTCGTGGGGAGACCAAATTGATAAAGTTGCAACAGCTGACGGAAAGGAGAGTCAACAGAGGACGTCTCGTGTAGGAAGGTCGGTTGAGGTCTTGACTAGCCTCGGTTTGATTTAAATGGTAAGCTTCTGGTATGGTGGATGAGGGACCAAGGAAGCGGCCTATGAGTGAAGCGCTAGGTGACCTGTGAAGGATCCTAGAGGGTGCTGAAAATGGAAGAAAATGGAACAAGGAGTTAGAGTTGTTTTTTGAACTCGGGCATAGATCTTGTTGATTGGCCTTAGCACCCCTGATTTCATTGCGCGGAGGGGGGGTAGGGATCTTTCATAACTACACATCCTAATCACATACTAATCTACTCTAATGACATTGCTAATCTAAGGTGGATAGAAATGAAGGAGACTCATTGTGTGAGTGTGTGTTACTTAAGATTAGGCTCAAGTTTAGTAGGTTACAAGATGGAAACTTGTACTCATAAAAAGACTTGAGATGTTGTACAAGTGATATGATTCATTGTTTGAAATGGTCCCCTTTTATTTGAGGAGGTACACTCTTGGGCTTGTACATTAATGTGGGATAAATCCCTTTGCTCATGTGGCTACATATTATGCTTTTGTAAGGTTCCCCCCTTCCAAAATAGGGGAAACACTTAAGATAGTCCACTAAGTCTTATCTTGGAGAAAATTTCCTACTCATCAATACCTTGATCATGTAGAGATTGAAGGATACGATTCATAAGCAAGACCTAGTTCTATCCCGCAGGGGGAGTGTGGTCTTCTAAAAATCAAATCACCCATAGGGTAATTGATCATAATTTGGACAACTACTAGTCTTGATTTCCTATAGAGACAACGCTTTTTTCCTCATCCATGCAAGGCACAGTCGCTAGCCTAGTCTTCTAGAATAGAATTGCCCGAGAACCTATTTATCTAGCGTAGGGCTTTCACTTAATATGTTGGAAAGCTACCCGACTAATCGGGTCTACTCGTCCATAGGATGGTGCCGTCGTGGCATTCCATCCTCCCACTTTCCACCCTACTCATGCATCAATTTATTTTCTAATTAATCCTACCACACTGTTTGACATAATAAACATGTTCTTTAATTAAGGCGCTTTTCAAGGTTTATTAAAACAACCTTTTTTCACAGTACAGTAATGCCAAAGACAAGATTTAAAAAAAAAGTTTATACATGAATCAATTCCATGCAAGCCAAACCGGCTCTCTTATTCGTTTCCTTTATACTTTCGATGATCTAGAATTCAGCCTTCCAGCCTCTACATGCTGGGCAAAACCCTACGGGACCATACACCTCATCGTCGATCGGTGGCAAGGACTCAAGCCAGCCGGTTGCCCTCTCAGGATATATCGCTCGATCCTCCCGCCTCTCAGAGGGATGTCTACGCACTAGGGTGGGCTAATTCACCGCACTAGCCAGGGCCCTCAGAACTAGGTAGCATCACAATCACTCACCTCAATCGGCGAACCTCATTCTCCCAATGGTATGAGGGATATCATGGGTCAACTTCGGGCCTTACTAACGTCTCCGCCGTCTGGCTATACAAGCACAAGAACAGGGCAGCGTCAAGGCAAGGAGAGCTGTACCTGTACCTTAATTTAACCAAGATAACAATCCATTTACTCAACTAAACCATAGGACTAGAATCCATGTTACCTTCTTAAGAAAACAATCCTTTTCACAAAGATTTTAGCATTTCAACTTAAGATTGTGATAAGACATTCTTTATTAAGGCATATGCTGTTGTTTAAAAGAATACAAACTTTAACTAGTAAATCAATCAAATAGATCACTATTAACAATTAATAGAGAAGCCGGGGCCATACCTCCCTAAGAATGATATATAATTGAAAAATAAAAAATATATATACCTTATAGAAATTTATCGTTTATCATTTTCTTTGCTCTTAATAAGAGTTTCAGAACTTGATATATGAGAATAGAGAGTCTTCTAATACCTTCTCTTACGAATTGAAATCATCCGATCATCCCCAAGATTTATCTCCTCTTACTCGTACTCTGACTTTTCTCTCTTTCGAAGATCTATGGCAAAATAGCCTTCTCTTGCAGGGCTATGGCATACTATTCTTTCTTTAAAAGAAAAGCTATGGAGTTTTTGGTCTCTTCCTCCAAAAGACCATAGCAATCTAACCTTCTCTTCTAAGAGATTAGATAAGAATGTAGGGATATATACATCTCAAGCTCTAGGATTACCTTGAGGCTACTTGCTGCCTTCTTACAGTTTTCCTTGTGTAGAAACCCTGACAGAATCAGCAAATTATTTCGGCTATAACTTTGATAAAAACTAAGAATATGGTCATATAACTAGTCAAAAGAACCGGAACATCCAGTCTACAAGACTACGTGGGTAGAATAGGCAAAAACGTCTGTATATAGCCACAAATGCACCATCATCAGAAATGTGTTGCTTTTCCACATTTTTAGTATGCATGGACTCTAAATATGTAAAAATACTCTAAATATGACCTCCTATCTAAATTCGAATTTCTTTTTTTGGAGATACTTATATCTTAATAGAACTATTATTATCTTCTTATTTCTTTTAGGATTTTTTGGAGCTAACATTTTTATTCTAACACTTTCCTAATGTTTCTAGCCTTATTGTCTCACTCTTCTCTAAGTGCACTCTCTTTCCTTCTTGAAATCTATATTAAAAGAGACACAAACATACATGGCTTGGGAGGGACCTTATAATCTCCCCCACTGCTGCAATTTCCCATTTTGCATGTCAGCCTTCTTCTTATAACAATTTGCCTGCACATGTTTAGGCTTACCGAAATAAAAGCATCCATGTGTATCATTATGCTGCCTTTGCCAATTTCCACGTCCTCTTTGACTCCCCCTACCTCTGAATTGGCCTCTTCCACTCGTGTGTTGTTATTGTTGTGAATCCTGGGACTGTTGTTGTTGCTGCTGCTACTGGCCATAATTCTAATTAGCTGTTCGGCCACCTCCTTGGCCGCGTCCAGGGCCTCCTCTACCTCGTCCTCTTCCTGAACTTGTGTAGAAGGCCTGTTGCTCTGAACTATTTTTGTTTTGTGAAGGCTGTTGGTCTTCACCCAAGCTCTTCTCTTCTCATAGACACCAAATCTGTGAAATTGGGAATGTTTTTTCGAGTCTGTAGATGTCTTGAATGCCTTGTATTGTGGCCTGAGACCACGTAGACAGACTTCCACCTTATCATCATCATCTACTGAAATGCCAATAGATGCAAGGGATTCCACAATACAGGCTTGATCTTCAATGCATAGTCATTCACAGACATACTCTTTTTCTCCACAGTATGAAGTTCATTCTTCAACTGTATTTTTCGTGCCAATAGATGCAAGGGATTCCACAATACAGGCTTGATCTTCAATGCATAGTCATTCACAGACATACTCTTTTTCTCCACAATATGAAGTTCATTCTTCAACTGTATTTTTCGTGCCTTGGTATTCGTTTCATCATAGAGTTTTACAAAGGTGTCCCACGCCTCCTTAGGGGACTTGGCATCCTGTATGTGCCCAATCATGGTGTCCTATATACTGATAGAGAGCCAATACATAACTTTTCTAGCTCCTTGGTTCCAATCCTTTGAACTCTTTCACATCTATAGCAGTCAGATTGATCTCTCTGGTATCTCCGCTGCCTCTTCATTCTCACCTTCTATGTAGTCCCAGTAACCCTTTCCCATCAAGAAATTTGTCAGCCTGAACCTCCAAGCATGGAAGTTGTTCTTATCAAGCTTCTTAGCAACAATCTGGTTTATGCCATCATTTGACATCTTGCCAAACACACAAATTTACCAGAAACAGCACTCTGGTTTGTCCTGCACAAACTGCTATATTTTCTGCCGTGATACTGTACTACACTCAAATGTCACAGCCAGTGACAATGTGCATACATACACCTAATGGTAACTGTTGACCTCCTTGCAGCACACACAATGTTGTCTGCACAACCAATACGTCTTCTTGCAGTTCTTAAACAGAGTTCTAGAGAGAATCGATGACTTAACCGCAGTGCTCAAAATCGCGTGCTTTCTGAAAAACGGAGGTCGTAAATGAGTCCAAAATGCATTTTCGGCCTGAAAAATAGGACAATATAGTTTCCCTATAGCTTTACTCCCGTGAAGAAAGCTCCTCAATCAAAGATCATTTGCCGGTGCCTCCCGTAGAGCTTCCGACACAAGGGTGTAGTCACCAACACAAGGGTGTAGTCACCAACACAAATAGGGAAGAGTAGATGAAGCGCTTACCCTTGTACCGCTTCCTATGCTTCTCTTGCTTGCAACTCAGCTCTTAGCATGAACCAAGCTCTGATACCATGAAAAGATGCAGGGGAGAAGAGAGCTTGATCTCTTGCAAGCACACACACACTCACAAAACCCTAAAAGAGAGCACACAAGGTGAGAGGTTGAAAATCTTCTTCTTCTTCACACAACACTCAACACACCATATACAAAGATAAGAGTACACACAATATGAAAGGTACTCAACCAAATACATACTAGAGTTCTCTATAGTGTGAACCCAACTAAAATGAGCTGGTGCTATAACTATGCCAGTCTCTAGAATGGCTCACACAGCCTATCATCCTAGTGGCCGCATATCACCCATGATCTCACCAACCATGCTAGTGGTGTAAGTGTGGGGCCTATCCCCTAAGCGGGTCATCAATGTTGTCCACCGCCTCACCTCACTAGATGAGCTTGACATCTCAACAGCTATCCCTATTTCTCGACCTACTTTTGCTCTAGCTCATGATTCCTTATAGCAGCCAAGGGTGGGCTTGACATTTCTCTTGAATTAGGGGACCTCTTCTTGATTAACACGGAAGGACTCATGTCCTTCTTGATTAACATCATGTCCTTCTCGACACTTTCTATATAAAAAAACTTTATCATAGTCTTTGGCTATAATTATGGCTTCTGAAATAGAGGATGGTTTTGCATTCTTGATGAGGTTATTCAGTGGTAGATTAAGCTTCCAAATGAATCAATGGAGAAGAGTTACCTCATCCATCTCTAGAGCAAATTGGAGAAGTTTAACAAAAGTTTGGTGGTATTCTTTTAGGGTCCTTTCCTAATGTTTATAGCCTTATTGTCTCACTCTTCTCTAAGTGCACTCTCTTTCCTTCTTGAAATCTATATTAAAAGAGACACAAACATACATGGCTTGGGAGGGACCTTACAGCTTTACACATTCTTGGCTGCTTAACTCACTCCCTACCTCTTCCTTGTGCTCTTTAGCACCACATTTCTCAACACCCCCCCATGATGCCAAATCTTTGGGCTACTCAAGGTGGTTGAATGTCGGTTACAAAATGTTATTTGACTTTTTTATTTTCTACATTCCCCTATGTGTTGTGAGCAATTTTGGCTCATGTTCTACTTTAGCACTTCCCTCCCTTGATGGTGGTGACTTGACCTATCTTTGAGGCCTAAAGTTCATCTCTAAGAGTGAGGTGCCCCCCCTCCCTTGATAGAGACTTGACCTATCTTTGAGGTCTAGAGGTCTCTTCTAAGAGTAGGGTTACAAATTTTGGCTATTTTTTCTACCTTGGCTACATCATTGGTACAAGAGGGTAGTTATAAGCACTTTTTGTAGGAAGTAAAATTTTTTCTTTACAACAAATTTTTGTTTAAGAATTGGGTAGTGATTGGTAGATTCTTTGTTGCTTTGTTAATGCTTGAAATGCACTCTTTCTTTGTTTATGCACACATATGCTCACATACTCATTTGGTTGCGGCATTTTTACAAGGAAATTTTTTTTCTCGTTCATGCAAACTAGCATGCTCATTTGGACGCTTTTGCTAACACTTTCAACTCATAGTTGGTTATAAAAGTTTTGGTAGAATTTGGTGAAGTTTTTGTTGATGATGCAAACATTGATTTTGATAAAGAACTTGTTGTAGAAATTTATCTTTTTGTTGCTCTTGTGGGAAGAGAAGCCACTGACAATTTTTACATAGCACTTGGATTTGCACTTGATAGTGCCCATGACATTGATAGTAAAAAAAACTCAATTGGAAATGTCCAAAATGAAATCCATAAGGGTTTGTGGGAACACTCTCTTATGGAAGGCTTTTTAACACCAAAACGAAAGGAGATCTCTTTAAAATTTTTTTTTAATAATTTTCTTAAAAAAAACCTTATCTTTGTTTTATTCGTGGTGCTACACTCTTTGGCTGTTGGGTCACGATCATTCTAGATTCTCTGTGGTCACAGCAGTCTCCTTTGCCATGCTTCTCCCCTGAGGCTTAAACTATTGCACTACTGCTCGTTGTTGGTGGTGGATGGAGTTCTCTCTCTGCTTGTTGATCTATGTGTGTGCTATGAATGATGTTGGTGAGGCCGCTTTCTTATCTCATCATCTTCGTGCTACTTCAGGGCGGTTGATGCTTCTGTGTGTAACTTTTGCTTTTAGAAATGATTTCCTTCTGTTTCATGTTGCACACATATGAGATGCTCTCTTTTTCTTCATTGGCTATTATACTCTCTGCTGTTGTGCTGCCTTTATGTGAAGGAGCACAAGCTTTCCATTAGGCTTTCTATTTAGAAGCTCAAGGGGTTCACCTAAAAATATATAAGTGTAGCACATGAGTTCATCAGGAGGGGTATATTAATTCAAAAAAGTTACATAATTACATTTATAGGAAGGATTTTTTAACCAATTTAAAAAAAATTGTAAGTTTATGAATAAAAAGGGATCATTTTATTCATAAAAGTATGTAAGTATAAGGATTTTTTTTAAATACCCCTTGAACACACGTGATACATCAAATTTCTTACAGGTGAACCCCCCAAGTTTAGAAGCAAGACTTAGGGTTTCATAAACCACAAACTTTTTATTAAGATTATATTGCTCAATCATAAGCTTAGGGTTAGGGTTAAAGAGATTCTAAGGGTTATGCATGCATATATTACACTTAGGGTTAAGGAGACACCTTGTTCTTCTCCTCTTTCACTTCTCCTCTTGCTTTCTCTTAAAATAAAATGTAGTATATTTTTTAACTTAACTTTTTGCATAGAGTACTAATTGATTTATTTTGTTAATATTTTGTAGGCTATTCTTTTAGGGTTTCAAATCAACACTTACAAGATTCTTGAGGTAAGATCTCACTCCTTTCTCTTATGCTTTTAAGTATACATATGATTTTTAGGGTTTTATGCTTTTAGGGTTTTGTATTTTTTTTTTGGGGATTTTATGCTTTTATGCTTAGCACACTCAATGCATGCATAGAGATCTTTATGCATGCATTGAGAGCATAAAAGATCTCTCAATCCATGCATAAAGTCTTAATGCATATATCTCTCTTTCTGCATGAAATCTCTATGCGTAAGCTTATGCATAAAGCTCTATGCATAGTTTTAGCATAGGCTATGCACATAAAGCCTATACATAGATTAATGCATAGAGGCTATATGCATAGAGCCTATGCATAAATATCTATGCATAAAGCTTAATGTGTAAAGCCTTTATACACAAAGGCTTTATGCATAAAGGATTTATGCCTAGAGCTCATGCATCAAAGCCTTTATGCATAGGGCTCTCTTTATGCATGCATAAAGTCTTAATGCAATAAATCTTTATACATAAGCTTGTGCATAAATCCTACTTCTTCTATTTATTTAGTAGTATTGAAAAATATAATTTCTTTAGCATAGAGCTCATGCATAAAAGCCTTTATGCATAGGGCTCTCTTTATGCGTGCATAAAGTCTTAATGCAATAAATCTTTGTACATAAGCTTGTGCATAAATCCTACTTCTTCTATTTATTTAGTAGTATTGAAAAATACAATTTCTTCAATGAGTCAACAATGAGAGCAACTTGTCATGTCAAAAGAAAATTGGGAATTTATGCAACCAAACAAGAGAAGGAGAGCAAGATCTAATAATGTGTTCTTAGCAGCATGGAAAGGCAAAGTGAAAGACTTCAGGTTTGTTGATGTGAAGAAAAATATTAATGAGATATTGATCCAGCATGTTTATATTTTATGGTCTATAGAACATCATAAACAATCCTAAGAAGAGATTTATACATGTGGACCTGGATGATGTGTATGCTCCTCTCTATAAGAGAATAGAGGCTTCTTAGGTTAACCCTTCTGTAATGCAACATGCCAGGGTATTTGGGAGAAAGCATGTTGATATATGGGTGGAAGAATCAATTTACCCACTTGATCCCTCAACCCAACAACCACCTAAATTTTCAAGCCTAACTCCTTTGATCAAATATGTTTGTGAGGGAAATGCTAGCTTGCTTGGTTGCACAACAGGGCTTGATAGTTATAAGATTCCTCCCCAGCCTCTCAAGGTGTCCAGTTTCTTCCCCTGTAATCAATCCCCTTTTCAGAATAATAAAAGATCTTGTTTCTACCTGTTTTGGCCTAGAGAGAGAAAATGTTCTAAAGAGAGGTGATTCAGTTTTTAGATATCTTTGGATGGAAAAATATCCTTTCTTGTTAAAATAGATTCCCCTGAAACAAAAGTTAAAAAAGAAATTCCTAAGGTGCATTAGAAATAAATTATAATCTGCTCAAAAGACCATAGCCTAAGGGTCCAGATTTTTTGAAAATTTTGGATTAAGGTTCTGAGGGATCAATAAGATTAATCCAAATGTAGGGAGGAGATAAATTTTGGATTAAGGTTCTAAGGGACCAATAAGATTAATCCAAAATGTAGGGAGGAGATAAATTGAAGAAATAAAGAAACCCCCCCCAAAAAAGAGAGTTAATGCTCACATAAGATGAAGAGTAGACTATGTGGACTAAGGACCAAAGGAAACATTAAAAAACTGAATTTTTGACACCTCAGAGTGGGGATTCCCCCTCATGAAGGAGGCACCTTTTTTCTCATCATTACTCCCCAATTTTAAATCAATTAAATGAGATATTTCATCTCTCCTCTCTCCTATTTCAAGTCTAGTTCTAAAAAGTAGGCTGAACTGACCCAAAAATGGTCAAAAATTTGACCAAACTGATCTGGAAAATTCTAGAATCAGCTTGCTTGGTTTAAGGGTCACTTTTCCCTATAAATAGAAGCCTCCCCCTTTGTAAAAGCTTAATAGTATTTATGCACTCTTACTCTACTCCCACCCAAAGCCACATTGAATTCTCTTGATAATTCAATTGTTTTTGGCTTAATCCTCTCCAAAGTAATTGTTGGCCACTCTTGCTTCAAACAAGAGTAGAACTCTCAATCCCTCAAGCCGAAGGAAAGCTTACAACTCCATGTAAACTAAAATTTCTTACTTTTTAATTTTAAATCTATGGTTTTCTTGATTTTCTTGTTTTATATGTTGATTGAAGTAAATTCTAATGCTATGACTTGATGAAAAGGCCACCCCCTTCTCTTCTTTACAATTCAGCCTTTCTTTATCCTAGAATGTTTAACAAAAAGATTAATTAAACTTTTCTTTTTATTTACTCTCTTGGAAATTAAAAATTGTGTAGATTAGAGTCCTTTACATCTATTTGGAGTTAATTTAAATTGAAAATAGAATGTTAAAAATGAGAAATGATCAGCCATACAAAGGAGGTTATGGCAAAATTTTCTAGAATTTTGTGGAAAAGAAAGTTTATTTTTATGTTATTCCAAAAGAGTAATTCCCACCGTTTGTGCATTTTAAAAGAAATATTCTAATTTACTTCATGTACATATTCACCTATGAATATGCATGGATATCACTGATATTAATTATTAAGATTTAATTTCTATGCATAGAAAAATGCAAAATGAAAATTTTTATTATAAAGGTGTTATTTTCATTGAATTTAATTTCTATGCATAGAAAGATGCATAATGGAATTTTTTTATTATAAAAGTGTTGTTTTCATCGAATTTATTTTCTATGCTTAGAAAGATGCATAATGGAAATTTTTTTATTATAAAAGTGTTATTTTCATTGAACTTAATTTCTATGCATGACGGAATTTTTTAATTATAAAAGTGTTATTTTCAATGAATTTAATTTCTATGCATAGAAAGATGCATAATAATTTTTTTTAATAATAAAAGTGTTATTTTCATTGAATTTAATTTCTATGCATAGAGAGATGTATAATGGAATTTTTTATTATGAAAGTGTTATTTTCATTGAATTTAAATTTTATGCATAGAAAGATATCTATCGAAGTCAAAATATTCAAAAAAATGATTAATTTATTCCTCATCAGAATTCGTAATTAATTTAGAAATCAGTTAAGTGAATATTCAATGAATGAAATTCAGTAAAATAGTAACTGAAATATCACCCCTTTTTTCGAGAAAGATAGTTCAAGAAAAATCTTATCAGACTCGAACCTTGAATTAGACTATGACCAAGACCAAACTCTTTCGTCAGTTTCAAGGAAAGAAGATATGACCAATTCAGAAAAATACTCTCAAATCTCCCGCCAAATCTGAAACCAAGTTTGAGACCCTTCGAATTGATATGTGGATCAAGGTTACAGAATTCGAGGAATTTTGTTATGGAATTCAGGATTATGATCAAGAAGTTTTGGGGATACTGTTTAAGATATACTCATTGTATTCAAAAGAAAATCAATCTGAAAACTTGCATAGAAATCCTATTTTCTTAAAAGACTCTCTTACACCAGAATGCTAGAGGCAGCATTTGGTATGTGTTTTTCTAAGGGAAGTTCGGTTGCAACAGCTGGCGGGGAGTGTTCAAAGGATAGCTCACGCGGCGGCAAAGCCTGCCCAGGTCTTGACCAGCCTCGTAGGGTTAAAATGGTGCGCTTACTGTACGATGGACGAGGGCCGATGAAGCGGCCCCTGAGTGAAGTGCCAGGACACCTAAGATCGTGGAGGGTTCTGACCAAGTGATGCACGGGCTCGCGATGCCTAGGATACCCATGCGTATGTCGTGCAAGATTGTATGATGGACAAATGATTATTGCAATTTCTTATTACTGGATCTCGTTGCTGACCAGCTGGTCTTAACGGAGAGTCCAAAGTGATACTATTTTTTTTTAGAAACAAGGGACAAGATGGAAATTTTGAGTTATGACATCTGTAACCAATAACTGTTTGTCAATGGATTGTTTAAGGTAAAGTTTTAAAGAGGAGTGTGTGTGTATGTATTCAAAAGCAAAAGTTAAGAAAGGCATTCAATTATGGGTGCGTGAGTAATTGTCTGGTTCTACCGATTCCAGTGGTTGGGTGGTGGCTAGGGCCAAATGGGCTGGAATCAGTGGAGTTTCAATAATGAAATTGAATAATAGGAATACGCTTAGAATTCGAGTAGTTAAATAATAACCTGAAGACTTTCTCAAATGAATAGATCAACGACTATGCCTGATTTCAGTTAGGAAAAAAGCCTTGATCTCTTCAAGTTAAGTCTTTAATATTTTTCCTTCTATCTGGTTTAGTCAAGTAAAGGATAGTTTAGTCTCCAACCCCGTTAGAAAATTCGTTAGGAAAATCAAAAAGTTAGAATCGTCCCCATTTTTCGGGCAAGGGACTTTTTCCCAGTTTCGGTTTTGGAATGACCACCAAATTAGTCTCGTGTCCAGACATTCGAGGGCGAGGCCCTAAGTGGGAAACCCTTCCCCATGCAAGAGGAAGCTACTTCCGCTCCTAGCAATTGGGAATCTGGTGCATGGAGGGGGCAGAGGGGTCTCACAGCTGTTATAAGAGCGCTGTTGTAAACTTATGAAACAGTAGTAGAAATTGCCTAAAATTTTAAAGTAAATGTGGGAAATAATGTTTTCACTTGCTAAGATTATGTTTGAAATGAATTCATATATTGAAAACTTATTAATTGATCTAGATTTTTACATGGATACTCCAAATCTATCTAGCATTCTTGGACTTTCCTAGAGTCAGGATATGATCGCCTTTGCCTTCGAAAATCTCATCAACTCTGCTACAACCCGAGAAAGCAGAGTGAGGCTCGCTCGTCACCTTGAGGATCTATACTTTCTTGATCTAGTAGAGTGACGTCAGCACATGTGGTTCTCTGGGAGGGCAATCTATTAACGTCAATGCCAATCAACATCAAAGACTCAGGCAGAATATCTCGCTAGCCATGATCTTGATAAGGCTAGGAGTTATTCATTATGTCCAACTCTATAATCATTCACCCTAAAATTTTAGAATTTCTTGCCAAATTTTTAGACTTCTCAGTCGCTTTATTCCTAGGAGCAAAATTATAGCACTTTTATCAGTGATTAATCGAGTATATCATAGCATGTCTCCATTGGTGTATCGCCTTTTTATGCGTATACGATTGAGGCAGTGACTTTTGGGGCCGAGACGCTCTATGTATATATCAAAAACTTTTGATAATAAATGATATTTTACAAAAGATTCCAAATTGTTTTCGTGGTTGTGAATATTGGTTAATAAAATTATCAGAGTGAATCTTGTTTTTAAGAATTATGATGGAATATTTATTTGTTTAAGAAATAAATCTCAAAAATTTAATAGTCATAAATTTGATGTCAAAGTTAGGTTGACAAAAATCTCGTTTTGTCAGAATCATGAGGCGCGTGGCCCGTGCAGTCGGATCCTCTTACCGATCATGAAGAGTTAGATTTGAACATTCGTAAGCCTTGCACCGATCCCAATCTAGTCCATTCAAGGGAGAAGGGGAACAGTTAGGAGAAACAGTGGAAAAATGGATCGAGGAAATGAAAGAGTACTTTGATGTAACCGATTATAATGAGAGGAGCAAGATGGCTCTCACTAGATTAAAAATTGTGGAAACGGCTAGGGTCACATGGAGGAACCATTGCGAGATAAACCATCTTGATCAAAATACCGAGACCTGGTCAAATCTTAAGGCTTACCTCAGGAAGAGGTTCTGTCCTCCAAGCTTTTTCTTGGAAACCAAAATGAATGAGTTCTTGGAATTGAAGCAAGATAGCCAGGCAATTGAAGGCAATTGAAGAATACCATCAGGCAATTTCCCTTCTCCTCAAATATTCTCCACTTTTGGATGAAGAGCAGCTGATGGCCAGATTCGTTTGAGGGATGAACGAGCCATTGGATACTTTAGTGAAAAATGCCAAACCAGTCTCAATGGCAGAAGCTATCAGAATGGGAAAGGACTTTGCTAAGGCATTTGTTGTTAAGGTCCCGCCAAAGCCTGCACCCTCAAACTTTAAAAGGTTCCAAACCCCGGGAAGTGCTTCAAACTTTCCTCCCCCAAAGAGGCAACAAGGAAGTGAAGGAAGACCCTTCCCTCAGAATACTTTCTCAGGAGCCCCACCTTTTTCAAGGACTCAGAGGGATGAACTTAGAAGTGAGAACATGTGTTTTGGATGTCAGGGTTTCCATCACCAGCTTAAAGATTGCCCAACTCCTGCCATGTCAAGAGGACAGGGAAGTCAAGGACCCAGAGTGCAGAGACCAGCCCCTTCGTATCAGTCAAATCAGGGTTCATCTCATCAAAATCATGGCAATCCCAGGAGGAATCCAGTTTATCCATCTGCCTGTGTTCAGAGTAACCTCAAAACTCCCTCCCAAAATTGGGGTAGCCAAAGAGATAGAGTTCCGCCCCAATCTACAGAAGCTAGAGTAGTTACGATAGCAAAAGTAGTGGAAGAGGAAAGAGGTCAGATTTATGCCGCAATTGGTAACCAAGGGCCAAATCGTCAATTCTCTGTCATCCATACTCCAGCTGAGTATAAGGGTAAGCCATTTACCCTTATACTCCAGCTGAGTATAAGGGTAAGCCATTTACCCTTATACTCCAGCTGAGTATAAGGGTAAGCCATTTAAAGCTTACCCTTATACTCCAGCTGAGTATAAGGGTAAGCCATTTAAAGCTTACCCTTATACTCAAGCTGAGTATAAGGGTAAGCCATTTAAAGCTTTTGATTGATTCAGGTAGCAATACTCATTCATTTATTTCCCCAGGATGCTTGCGTAAGCTAGTCTTAGAGCAAAAATCAGGGAAACCTATGCAAGTTGAATTGGCCAGTGGATTCTTTTCACTCACCACAATGAGACAGATCGTATTCAATTTAATCTAGATGGGAATGTAACTGGCTTGCCAGTTCAGAGTCTTACCTTTGGGAGTTTTCGACGGAATCCTTGGAATGGATTGGCTCCACAAAAATCAAGCTGACATTCACTATCACAATGGAACCATTTCCTTCCATGACCTTCATGGAAACAAAGTTCAAGGAACTGGAATTTTCAGATCCCGAGATCTGCAATTAGTAAAAGCTTCTAAGTTACTGAAAGGACTTAGAAAGATGGAACTCATTTATTTTGTCAAAATGAATCTAGTAGACACAAAGTTAAAGGCTAAAGAACCAACGCATGAGAGAAATTATGTTGTCCACGACTTGGAGCTACTTTCAGTAGTCTATGCCCTAAAGTTGTGGAGACATTACCTACTGGGTCAAAGATTCACTTTGATGACAGATCATTAGAGGCTAAAATGGATTTTCACTCAGAAGGATCTCAACATGCGCCAAAGAAGGTGGATGCAGACCCTGTAGGAATTTGATTTATTGCCCAGGCAAAGAAAATGTGGTAGCGGATGCCATCAGCAAAAAAGCCTCCTTGCTTGCAATTACAGTGGTATCAAATCCATTGATTAATGAAGCAAGAGAGAAGAGCATGCAGGATAGATTCTTTGGCCCTAGTGCTACCCTACTTATGTAGGAAAGCAAAACTCCTCAGGAGTTGAACCGAGTTCAAGGGTACAGTCTGGATGAAGGAATTATGTATTACAATAGCAGGCTATGCATTCCCAATGATGAGGGAACTAAGGGTCAAATTTTGAATGAAGACCATGATAGCCTTATAGCAGGACATCCAGGTTTCATCAAGACCTGCATGTCTGTAAAGAAAAGCTTCTTTTGGCCTCGACTAAAAAAGGATGTACTTAATCATATACGTCAATGCTTGATATGTCAGAAAGTCAAAGCCGAGAGAGTAAAAATGTCTTGGAAGTTATGTCCATTTAACATACCCTAGATGAAGTGGGAATGTATCGGTATGGATTTTATTACTGGACTACCTTCAGTGCAATCAGGTTACAACTCCATCTTTGTGGTAGTTGACAGACTAACCAAAGTTGCCCATCTGATTCCAGTAAAAGAAACCTACACTGTAGTGGATGTGGCCAGAGTGTTCCTCAAGGAAATCTTCAGATTGCATGGCCTACCCCAGGAGAATAGTAAGTGATCGAGATCCCAAATTCACATCAAGATTTTGGACTGCATTTTTCAAAGCAGTAGGAACTTTCTTGGATCTCAACATATCTTACCACCCCGAGACCGATGGTCAAACAGAAAGGGTGAACCAAGTAATCGAAGATATACTTCGGTCATGCTGTGGAAGGGAACCCAAGAAGTGGCTAAGCGATCTGCACCTAGTCGAGTTCGCCTACAATGCCTCTTATCACCGAAGTATCAGGATGAGCCCTTTCAAAGCTCTATATGGACAAGAATGTCTAACGCCATTAACTTGGTCCGACCCATTGATTAGCGTTGAGATGTCCAGACAGATGCTTGACGACATGGAGCAATAGATGCAGTCAATCCGCAAAGATATAAAAGCTGCCCAGGATAGACAGAAGCAGTATGCAGATAAGAAGAGGTCAGACAGAAAATTCGAAGAAGTAGATATGGTCTTCATTTGAGTACTCCCCAAAAGAAGTTCTCTATCTCTTGGGAAGTACAAGAAGTTATCCCCCAGATACTGTGGGCCATATCTAATTACAAAGAAAGTAGGTGACTTAGCCTATGAACTTCTTCTACCTCCGCATCTCAAAGTACATAATGTATTTCATGTCAGCCTACTTAAGAAGTATGTATCGAGCCCGAATCATGTGCTTAATGATGAATCTTAACTTCTTCAACCCAAGGGCAGATCGAACTCTAGCCTGAAGAAATCCTTGATATTCGAGAGAAGGTTCTCAGGAACAGAATTCTAAGAGAATTATTAAGTCAAATGGAAGTTCTATGCTTTAGAAGACGCTACTTGGGAGAAAGAAGCCGAACTGATGCAGGATTACCCCCAGTTTGCGAGATGAGGACATCTTGCATTTTTCAAGTGGGAGAGAATGTAAGATTCCTCCCATGCCCCTCAAGATGTCTAGTTTCTTCCCCTGTAATCAATCCCCTTTTGAGAATAATAAAAGATCTTGTTTCTACCTGTTTTGGCCTAGAGAGAAAAAATGTTCTAGAGAGAGGTAATTCAGTTTTTAGATATCTTTGGATGGAAAAATGTCCTTTCTTATTAAAATAAATTCCCTCGAAAAACAAAGGTTTAAAAAGAAATTCCTAAGGTGCATTAGAAATAAATTATAATCTGCTCAAAAGACCTTAGCCTAAGGGTCCAGATTTTCTAAAAATTTTGGATAAGGTTCTGAGGGACAAATAAGATTAATCCAAATGTAAGGAGGAGATAAATTGAAGAAATAAAGAAAAACCCCCCAAAAAATGAGTAAATGCTCACATAAGATGAAGAGTGGACTAAGGACCAAAGGAAACATTAAAAAACTGAATTTTTGACACCTTAGAGTGGGGATTCCCCCTCATGAAGGAGGCGCCTTTTTTCTCATCATTACTCCCCAATTTTAAATCAATTAAATGAGATATTTCATCTCTCCTCTCTCCTATTTCAAGTCTAGTTCTAAAAAGTAAGCTGAACTGACCCAAAAATGGTGAAAATTTGACCAAACTGATGTGGAAAATTCTAGAATCAGTATGCTTGGTTTGAGGGTCACTTTTTCCTATAAATAGAATCCTCCCCCTTTGTAAAAGCTTAATAGTGTTTATGCACTGTTACTCTACTCCTACCCAGAGCCATTTACATTAAATTCTCTTGATAATTCAATTGTTTTTGGCTTAATCCTCTCCAAAGTAAGTTCTACTCTTGCTTCAAACAAGAGTAGAACCCTCAATCCCTCAAGCCAAAGGAAAGCTTACAACTCCATGTAAGCTAAAATTTCTTACTTTTTAATATTAAATCTATGATTTTCTTGTTTTATATGTTGATTTAAGTAAATTCTAATGCTATGCCTTGATGAAAATGCCACCCCCTTCTCTTCTTTACAATTCAGCCTTTCTTTATTCTAGAATGTTTAACAAAAAGATTAATTAAACTTTTCTTATTGTTTACTCTCTTGGAAATTGAAAATTGTGTAGATTAGAGTCCTTTACATCTAATTGGAGTTAATTTAAATTAAAAATAGAATATAAAAAATGAGAAATGGTCAACCATACAAAGGAGGTTATGGCAAAATTTTCTAGAATTTTGTCGAAAAGAAAGTTTATTTTTATGTTATTCCAAAAGATTAATTCCCACCGTTTGTGCATTCTAAAAAAAATAATCAAATTTACTCCATGTACATATCCACCTATAAATATGCATGGATATCACTGATATTAATTATTAAGATTTAATTTCTAATTTCTATGCATAGAAAGATGCATAATGGAAATTTTTTTATTATAAAAGTGTTATTTTCATTGAATTTAATTTCTATGCATAGAAAGATGCATAATGGAATTTTTATTATAAAAGCGTTATTTTCATTGAATTTAAATTTTATGCATAAAGAAAATTTTATTATAAAAGCGTTATTCTTGTAAAAATTTGATTTTTTAAGCATAAATAGATGCATAAAGAAATTCTTTTTATTTTAAAAGTGTTATTCCTATTAAAATTGATTTTTTACATAAATAGATGCACAAAAGGATTTTCTTTTATATAAAAGTGTTATTCCCATTGACGTTGATTTTTATGCATAAATAGATGCATAAAAGAATTTTCTTTTATATAAAAGTGTTATTCCCATTGACATTGATTTTTATGCATAAATAGATGCATAAAGAATTTTTATATAAAAATTAGAATTCTCTTTAATTCTATGTTTAATTTCTATGAGTATTTGATAAATGAATAAGTAAATACTCTGAGAGAGAAATTTCTATCGTTTTATATTCACTCAGATTGTAAAAAGAAAATTTAGAAAATCTATCGAAGTCGAAATATTTAGATAAATGATTAATTTATTCCTCATCAAAATTCATAATTAATTTAGAAATCAGTTAAATGAATATTCAATGAATGAAATTCAGTAAAATAGTAACTGAAATATCACCCCTTTTCTACAAAGATAGTTCAGGAGAAATCTTATCAGACTCGAACCTTGAATCAGACTATGACCAAGACCAAACTCTTTCGTCTGTTTTGAGGAAAGAAGATGTGACCAGTTTAGGAAAATACTCTCAAATCTCCCGCCAAATCTGAAACTAAGTTTGAGACCCTTCGAATTGATTTGTGGATCAAGGTTACAAAATTCGTGGAATTTTGTTATGGAATTCAGGATTACGAATCAAGAAGTTTTGGGGATACTGTTTAAGATATACCCATTGTATTCAAAAGAAGTTTTGGGGATACTATTTAAGATATACCCATTGTATTCAAAAGAAAATCAAACTCAAAACTTTCATAGAAACCCTATTTTCTTAAAGGATCGTCTTATGCTAGAATGTTGGAAGGAGCATTTGGTATGTGTTTTTCTAAGGGAAGTTTGGTTGCAGAAGGGAAGTTTGGTTGCTGCAGACTGGCGATGAGTGTTCAAAGGACAGCTCACACAGCAAAGCCTGACCAGCCTCGGTACGGTTAAAATGGTGCGCTTCCGGTACGATGGATGAGGGCCGATGAAGCGATCCCTGAGTGAAGTGCCAGGACACCTAAGGAGGATCCTGGAGGGTTCTGACTAGGCGATGCACGGGCTCGCGGTGCCTAGGAAACCCATGCGTATGTTGTGGAAGATTGTATGATGGACAAATGATTATTGTAATTTCTTACTAGATCTCGTTGTTGCTGATTAGCTGGTCTCAAAGGAGAGTCTAGAGTGATACTGTTTTTTTTTCAGAAACAAGGGACTCGATGGAAATATTGAGTTATGACATCTGTAAACCAATAACTGTTTGTCAATGGATTGTTTTATAAGTTAAAGTTTTGTGTGTGTATCTGTATTCGAAAGCAAAAGTTAAGAAAGGCATTCAATTATGGGTGGGTGAGTAATTGTCTGGTTCTATCGATTCCAGTGGTTGGACCCATGGGCTGGATGGGGTTAGGCTGGAATCAGTGGAGTTTTAATAATGAAATTGAATAATAGGAATACGCGTAGAACTCGAGTAGTTAAATAATAACCTAAAAACTTTCTCAAATGAATAGATCAACGGCTGTGCCTGATTTCAGTTATTAAGAAAAAAGCGTTGATTTCTTCAAGTTAAGTCTATAATAGTTTTTCTTCTATCTGGTTTAGTTAGGTGAAGGATAGTTTAGTCTCTTGACCCCGTTAGAAAATTCGTTAAAAAAATCAAAAAGGTGGAATCGTCCCTATTTTTCGGGCAAGGGAATTTTTCCCGGTTTCGGTTTTGGAATGACCACCAGATTAGTCTCGTGTCCGGACATTCGAGGGCGAGGCCCCGAGTGGGAAACCCTGCCCCGCATAAGAGGAAGCTCCTTCGCTGTTGCTAGCAACTGGGAATCTGGTGCACGGAGGGGGAAGGCGGGTCTCACACTAGTCAGGTGCAAAGCCTTTAGATATCGTTAAAAAAGATGCCGATGATGAAGGAAGCTCAGGTCAAGGAGTTAAATGCTAGAATGTCTAAAAAGGAGAATGAATACAATGAGTTGGAAGAAGTTGTTCATGCTTAGCATTTGCAAAACTATGAATTGGAATAAAAAGAAAAGAATCTAGAGGCCAAGAACAAGGAATTAGAAGTGGTATGAGAGAAGACATTCAAACATGGGCCCACTTCTAATTTGGATGCACGTGAACAAGTAAGAGAACAAAGACCACTTGCTATATTGTTAAAAAACTATACATGTCGAGGACTGATAAGTTGAAGAACCTTAAACAAGACAATGGAGCACTTTCACAAGTCTTATTAAGATAGATGGTGACATCTACACTTTCTTATTCAAAGATTAGAACAATTAGTGTGATCTCGTGCATGCACGATTGCAAGATGTGAAGAATGCGTTTACTGCAAGTGAAGCTCAAGGTATTTGTAACAAAGTTGATTGAAGTAGAGAATCCTATGCAATGATCTACAAACAAATGGATGTAGGTTTTAAGCCTGTGTTGCAAAACAAAAGGGTAACTCCGTTGACATGCCCTTTTAGTGTCATAAAAGTAGGGCAACGATTGAATAACAATGTCCTTGAACTCATTGGTGAGCCTAAACACATATTTCACTCGCATCTATTTAAGAATTTTAAAGAAGTGACCTTCAATCTATCCAAACAATAATTATGTCTCGGATGTGTGCGAATTGCAAGCTGCAATGGTGAAGTTCTATGATATGTCTGTTAATGTGGTGGCACACTAAAATTTGTACTAAAACTTGATGAGACTCAAATTCTAAAGAATCAAAAGATAGAAAGAGTAAGTTTTACATTGATCAACAGGGCATTGGATCCTTCTATAAAGCTAGGTGATCTTGAGTACTTTAGTGTTTAATTTGAAAATGAAATTTGGTGGCTCACGACCCTCATTGCACTTCAATTTCTTGTGGATCAAAGTACTTCTCATGGATGAATTTAACAAAAAAATCTGGAGTGAATTTGAGTAAGAAAAGCCCATTTTCCAGCCATCTTAATCAAATTTTCACTATTTGTCTGTCTAAAGTGTTTCACCAAGCCTAGAGAGTATGCCATTTGTCAAGCAATTGAGTTATGGTAACATAGCCTTAGTCCTACATGTACATGGCACATCATATGGAGGAGGCTCCACATAAGCATTTTGCCATCTCATAACGCCTTGTCATCATGCCACCTCAACTTAGTCAACAAGGTTGACTCCCTAAAGCCTACATGGTATTTCACATCATAATCCCTTGTCATCATGCCACCTCAACTTAGTCAACAAGGTTGACTCCCTAAAGCCTACATGGCATACACGACTTTTCCACATAATCAAGAATGTCCATGTCATGTTGCCCCCTCACCACAGTCAACTTGGTTGACTTTCTGGCCTACATGGCATGACACATCATATACATGCATGGCATTGCCACCTCACACTTGAGCATGAAGAATGCCCATGTGGAGGTTCCATGTCAGTAGAATTTTGCCATGTGGCAAAATGCCTGCCACCTCACCATTATATTTCATGATTTTATTAATATAAAAAATAAAAAATTAGTTTTAAAATAATTTCTTTAATACAAAATTTGAAAATAAAATTATCTAATATAATTTTACGGCTCTATCCCAAAAAAAAGAATAAATATAAAATTTTAATTAAATATATATTATTTATTAAATTAAATATATTATTAAAAATTAAATATTTATTTTATTTTTCAAGTAAGTGAATATTATGATATAATTAATAAATTCTTACTATTTAAAATTTTTTATTTTTTAAAAAACTTTTTTAGAAAAAAACTTGAAATATTTTTAATATTATTAGTAATCAAATAAATTTTATTTATTAAATAAATAAAAAATAATATTCATTGCTTAAAATAATTAATTCATTCATCATTTCTAAAAATTATAATTATCTTTTAATATTTTCTCTCCAAGGGCTCCCCTATGCAAAAAATAATGGGTTTAGGTGGAGCATCATTATCAATACCGGTGTCCAATAGTGGTGAAACTTTGCAAGCAGGTACATGGGGCTAATACCCCACTACTCGCACAATCTTAGCACCATTGCACACCGAATGGGCCGAACGGTGTGTTGCCACCCGCTATTTTTTTGCATAGTGCCCAATGGCTCCCCTATGCAAAAAATAGCAGCATTGGGTGGGACATCAATATCATACCGTGTCTGATGGTGGTGAAACTTTACGAGCGGGTCCATGGGGTTGTTACCCCACTCACATAGTTTTACCACCATCAGATTCTGGGGCAAGACGGTGTATTGCCACTCGCTATTTTTTGGCATGGTGCCCAAGAGCTCCCTTATGCAAAAAATAGCAGGTTTGGATTGGGCATTATTATCATACGGTGTCTCATGCTACTGAAACTTTGCAAGTGGCTCTACGGGGCTAGTATCCCTCCACTCACAAAGTTTTACCACCATTGGATGCCGGATGGGCAGGACGGTGTGTTGCCACCTGACTAATGTTTACATACTGCCCAAGGAGTCCCCTATGCAAAATATAGTAGGTTTGGGTGGAGCATCATTATCATATGGTCCAAAGGGGCTACTACCCCTCCGCTCACAAAGTTTCACCACCATCGAACACCGGATGGGTGGGATGGTGTGTTGCCACCCGCTATTTCTTACATAGTGTCCAAGGGCGGGTTTGGGTGGAGCATCATTATCATACGATGTCCAATAGTGGTGAAACTTTGCAAGAAGCGGGTACATGGGGCTAATACCCCAATACTTGCATAGTCTTAGCACCATCGCACACCGAATAGGCCGGACGGTGTGTTGCCACCACTTTTTTTTGGCATAGTCCCCAAGGGCTCCCCTATGCAAAAAATAGCAGCTTTCGGTGGGAAATCAATATCATATGGTGTCTGATGGTGGTGAAACTTTGCAAGCAGGTCCACGGGGTTGCTACCCCACTCGCATAGTTTCACCACCATTGGATGCCAGATGGGCGAGACGGTGTATTGCCACTCGCTATTTTTTGGCATAGTACCCAAGAGCTCCCCTTTGCAAAAAATAGCAGGTTTGGGTTGGGCATCATTATCATACGGTGTCTAATGGTAGTGAAACTTTGCAAGTGGCTCCACGGGGCTGCTACCCCTCCACTCGCAAAGTTTCACCACCATCGGATGCCGGATGGGCGGGACGGTGTGTTGCCACTCGACTAATTTTTACATACTGCCCAAGGAGTCCCCTATGCAAAATATAGCGAGTTTGGGTGGATCATCATTATCATACGGTCCAAAGTGGCTACCCCTCCACTCACAAAGTTTCACCACCACATCGGGGACACCAGATGTTCAGGACGGTGTGTTGCCACCCTCTGCTATAGCGAGTTTGGGTGGGGCATCATTATAATAGGGTGTCTAATTTGCAACCCGCTTTTTTTTTACATAGTGCCCAAAGGCCCCCCTATGCAAAAAATAGGGGGTTTAGGTGGGGCATCATTATCATATGGTGTCCGATGGTGGTGAAACTTTGCGAGCAGGTCCATGGGACTGCTATCCCACCACTTGAAAAGTTTCACCACCATCAGACACTAGATGGGAAGGACGGTGTGTTGCCACCCGCTATTTTTTTACATAGTGCCCAAGGGGTCCCTTATGCACAAAATAGCGGGTTTGGGTGGGGCACGATTATCATACGGTGTAGCATGGTGGTGAAACTTTGCGAGAGGATCCATGGGGAAACTACCCCAAAACTCCTCCCAAATTTTCATGGACCATCAGACACCGGATGGACAGGAGAGTGTGTTGCCACCCGCTATTTTTTGACCAAGGGGTCCCCTATGCAAAAAGTTATGGGTTTGGGTGGGGCATGATTATCATACGGTGCCGCATGGTGGTGAAACTTTGCAAGCGGGTCCATGGGGACTCTACCCCGCCACTCGCAAAATTTCACCACCATTGAACACTGTATTAGTGGGATGGTGTATTGCCACTCGCTATTTTTTCACTAAGTGCCCAAAGGGTCCCCCATGCAAAAATAGCGGGCACACCACTCACATAGTTTATCCACCACCATCAGACGTTCGATGGGTGGGACGGTGTGTTGCCACCAACTATTTTTTGCATAGTTGCCCAAGGGGTCCCCTATGCATAAAAGCCATCATTATCATCTGGTGTCCGATGGTGGCAAAATCTTGAGAATGGGTCCACAAGGCTACTACCCCACCACTTGCAAAGCTTCACCACCATCAGACGCACCGGATGGGCAAGACGATGTGTTGCCACTCGCTATTTTTTGGCATAGTGCCCAAGGGGTCCCCAATGCAAAAAATAGCGGGTTTGGGTGGAGTATCATTATCATACAGCGTTTGATGGTGGTGAAACTTTTCAAGACAATCCACCGGGCTTCTACCCCTCCACTCACAAAGTTTCACCATCGGACATCGGATGGGCAGGACGGAGTGTTATCGTTATTTTTTGCATAGTGCCCAAGGCGTCTGCTATGCAAAAAATAACAGGTTTGGGTGGGGCATCATTATCATACAAGGTCCAATGGTGGTGACACTTTGCGAGCGAGCGAGTCCATGGGAGTCCTAAACCTCCACTCGCAAAGTCTCACCACCATTGGACACTAGATGGGAGGGACAGTGCATTGCCACCCGCTATTTTTTGCATAGTCCCCAGACTGCCCAAGGGCTCCCCTATGCAAAAAATAATGGGTTTGGGTGAATCATCATAATTATCATTAGGAATTTTTTGAGGTCATTTTTGGTCCTTGTTAGGAAGTTTGACCGGAATATTCCCTCCAAAAAGGGGCACCGGATAAATTTTTTGCAAACGAACTCCAAATTTGTCAGACCTCACATATTTAGATTCTACTCTTCAAAAGCTATCCATTGATATATAACACGATAGGGTTCGGAGAAGGGACAAGATAGATACCTAGAAGATTCCTTTTCTGACGGTGTCCGATGGTGATGAAACTTTGCGAACGAGTCCATGGGGCTATTACTCCACCACTCGCAAAGTTTGACCACCATCGAACGCCGAATGGGTGGGATAGTGTGTTGTGACCCGCTATTTTTTGCATAATACCCACGGGCTCCCTTATGCAAAAAATAGCAGGTTTGGGTGGGGCATCATTATCATACAATTTCCAATGGCAGTAAAACTTTGCAAGAGGGTCCACGGGGATTCCACCCTACTCACAAAGTTTCACCACCATCCGACGCTGGATGGGCAGAACGGTGTGTTGCCACTCGTCGCTATTTTTTGGTCCCCTATGCAAAAGATGGTTGTGAAACCTTGCAAGAGGGTTCATGGGGGGCTCCTAGCCCTCCACTCACAAAGTTTCACCACCATCGAATGCTGTATGGGAGGGACAGTGTGTTGCCACTCGCTATTTTTTGCATAGTCCCAAGGGGCCCCTTATGCAAAATACAGCGGGTTTGGGCGGGGAAGCATTATTATACGGTGTCTGATGGTGTTGAAACTTTGCGAATAGGACCACAAGGCATCTACCCATTCACTCGCAAAGTTTCACCACCATTCAACGCCGGATGAGCGGGAAGTTATGTTGCCACCCACCGCTATTTTTTGCATAGTGCCCAAGGGAGTCCCCTATGCAAAAAATATCGGGTTTGGGTAGGACACCATTATCATACAGTGTTCGATGATGGTGAACCTTTGCAAGTAGGTCCATGGCTTTGCTACCCCACCACTCGCAAAATTTCACCACCATTGGACATCAGATTGGCGGGACGATATGTTGCCATCTGCATTATCATACGGGGTCCGATGTTGGTGAGACTTTGTGAGCGGGTGCATGGCTCTGCTACTACCCACCATCACTCAAAAGTTTTCACCACCAATAAATGCCGGATGGGTGGTGGGACTGTCTATTGCCACCCGCTATGTAAGATCCCTGACCCTATTGCGCAACGAATTTTGAGGTGCTAGCAATGGAAGTAGCACTTCTTGCGTGGGGCAGGGTCCCACACTCGGGGCCTCGCCCACAGATATCCAGACAAGAGACTAATCCATCGGTTCTTCCAAAACCAAACTCGAAAAAACTTCCCTTGCCCGGAAAGCACGGGCGATTCCTCCAGGATAACTTTTCTCTATCAAAAGCCTCAACTAACTGAATTGATTTGACCGAACTCGTAAACCCCATAGTCAGATCAAGGGAAAGATTGCACTTGGATCATAGAGACCAACGCTTTTTTCCTCATTGAGAGGCACAGCCTTTGATTCTTTTCTATAGAACAATTTTTATCCGGGATTTATTTCATCTATCGTACCAATAGAAATTAGTCTATCGTACCAATAGAAATTAGTCTCATTTTAGGGATCCATCAGTCCAGCCAGTCCCATGGGTTAGCCAACCACCCAACCACTATAGTGATGGGATCCAATTAGGAATTTGGTTAGGTTTTGTCCCAGGTATACCAGCGAAAAGAGTTCCATGCCCCCTAGGTAGCCAGAAATTCATGCAAACTTAAAACTAGTCACACCACTTACACACCCAATATGAAATTGCCTTTTTCACAGAATCAGCATCTTCTAAAAACAATCTTTTAATGAAACCATTGTGTCACTGATCATAATCGTCAAAATCTCTGCTTGAATCCTTATTTCCAATCATTCCTTCATCGGTGTACCTATGGCATCACTGGCAACCAGAACGCTCACCACTTGTCACACAGGGGCCTTTTCAATAGTTTCTAGCTCATAGTAACCGGCAATATATTCACATAACAAAATGGAATCTCCATTGAAGATCAGCAAGATCAACCAACGGATCCATATAAAAGAGCCATGGACTCATCCGTTGAGGGACCAGCAAGGTCAATCAACCACAAATCCAAGCCGAAATTCAGAAAACAACTCTTACTCCTTGTTCCAATATCTTCCACGATGCACGTGTGGACCCTATCGTCGGTGACCCAGAACCCGAGCACTGTATGGTCAGCACCCTCTAGGATCCTTCGCACGTGACCTAGCACTTCACTCATAGGCCGCTTCCTTGGTCCCTCATCTACCGTACCAAGGCTGGTCAAGTCCTCGACCGCGACCTTGCTACACGAGACGTCCTCCGTTGACTCTCCGTCACAGCTGTTGCAACTTTATCAGCTAGGTCTCCACACGACCTCATTCACAAGACGGTCAAAATGCTTCCCCAACATTCTTGACATAAAACATTCATTTAAAAATAGGTCATAAATACAATTTCTATAACGAATCTCTCGTCTTTTCACATCAATCTACATTACTTAATCCACATTCATTTCATAAGCATTCCCATTCTCATCACATCATTTTCCATCTTAACACTTCTTTCCTCAAATAACCTCATCAGATCTCATCCACTCGCATTTACCCATACATCTAATCTCATTACATTCATAAACATCTATCCAGTTTACATTGCATCTTATCACATCCATTCACATCCCATTCCAATTCATTCTCATCCCAATTCACATACCATCACATTCATTCACATCCCTTATCAGTCATTCACATCCCGATTCACAGGTTATCACATTCATTCACATCTTAATTCACATGCTAACACATTCATTTACATCCCATATCATTCATTCACATCCTTTATCATTCATATCTATCCAATTTACATCACATCTCATCGCCTCTATTCTTGTTCATATCCATTACATTCACATCCACATATTCACATACATTCACATCCATACTTATCACATACACATCCACATCTATCCTTTCACATACATCCACATACATCCTTTCACATACATACATCCACATACATCCTTTCATATACATACATCCACATCCATTCTTTCACCTACATCCACTTCCATTCTTCACATACATCCACATCCATTCTTCACATACATCCACATTTATCCTTTCACATACATCCACATCCATCCCATATCATTCATTTACATCATCCTGATTCACATGGCATCTCATCACATCTATTCACATCACATCCATCCATCAATTCATTCACATTTATCTGATTCACAAACATCACATCTATCCATCCATTCATTCACATTTATCTTATTCACATCACACCTATCCATCCATTCATTCTTTTATAAAAATCAACTTCTCAGGGAATAACACTTTTATAAAAATCCTTTTATACATCTATTTATGCATAAATTCAATTTAAAGGAAAAAAACACTTTAGAAATAAAACTATGTATGCATAAAATCAAAATCAATGAGAATAACTCTTTTGAATTAAAAATAAATTCCTTTATTCATCTTTCTATGCATAAAATCAAAATCAATGAGAATAACTCTTTTGAAATAAAAATAAATTCCTTTATGCATCTTTCTATGCATAGAAATTAATTATAATGAAAATCACACTTTTATAATAAAAAATATCCAAT
Organism: Cibotium barometz; assembly: GCF_041138505.1. Classification (NCBI taxonomy): domain Eukaryota; kingdom Viridiplantae; phylum Streptophyta; class Polypodiopsida; order Cyatheales; family Cibotiaceae; genus Cibotium; species Cibotium barometz. Next base: position 26,094,854 of record NC_141110.1, read on the forward strand.
ATGCATCTTTCTATGCATAGAAATTAATTCTAATGAAAATAACGCTTTTACAATAAAAATATTTCCAATATACATCTTTCTATGCATAGAAGTTAATTCTAATGGAAATAACACTTTTATAATAAATATATTTATAATATGTATTTTTCTATGCCTAGAATGAAAATAACACTTTTAGAATACACAAACGGTGAGGATTACTCTTTTTGAATAATAAAAGATAAAACTTATTTCACAAAATTTAAGAAAATTTTGCCATAACCTCCTTTGTATGGCTGACCATTTTTTAATTTTTTTTCATTCTCAAGCTACTTAGAAATTATCCCAAATGGTTTAAAGCATTCTAAACTAATCAAATTCCACTTTTTAAAGAGAAACAATATGAAAAGCTTAATTCTAACAATTTGATTATATATCTAGGATAAAGAAAGGTTGAATTCAAGAATGCAGAGAGGGGGAAATCCTTTCCAACAAGGCGGCATAACATCATTTTTCATTTTAAAGAAAACAAAAATTAGAAAACCATTAAATGGAATAAAGAAAAAGTAGGATTTCTAGCCTACATGAATTTTTGTGAGCTTTCCTTTGGCTTGATGGTTTGAGGGATCTACTCTTGTTTGCAACAACAAGAGTGGCCACCAATTCTTTTGAAGAGGAAATGGTCAAAAACTAATGAATTATAAATAAATTCACTGTTTTTTGCTCTGGGAGGAGTAGAGTAACAGTGCATAAAACACTTAAGCTTTTACAAAGGGGGAGGCTTCTATTTATAGGAAAAAGTGAGCCTCTTACCAAGCAAACTGATTCTAGAATTTTCGAGATCAGTTTGGTCACTTTTTGTAGGTCAGTTTAGGTTACTTTTTGGTTCTAGTTGAAACACGAGAGAGGAGAGATGAAATATCTCATTATTTGAGAGTTTAAAACTCCATCACACATGTGAAATAGGCGCCTTCTTCATGAGGGGAATTCCCCCACATTGAGGTGTCAAAAATGCATCATTTCCTCTAAATATCTCTTCTTTTTTAACGAACAACCTTGTCCTTAGTCAACTCTTCATCTTATGTGAGTATTTACTCATTTTTGGGGGGATTTTCTTTATTTCTTCATTTTATCTCCTCCCTACATTTGGATTAATCTAATTAGTCCCTTAGAACCTTAATCTAAAATTTTCAGAAAATCTGGACCCTTAGGCTAAGGCCTTTTGAGCAGATTATAATTTATTTCTAATGCACCTTCTGAATTTCTTTTTGAACTTTCTGTTTCGAGGGAATTTATTTTAGTAAGAAGAGATATTTTTTCATCTAAAGATATCTAAAAATTGAATAACCTCTCTCTAGAATATTTTCTCTCTCTAAGCCAAAATAGGTAGAAACACGATCTATTAATATTCTTACAAGGGGAATGATTACAGGGGGAGAGATTGGACATCTTGAGGGGCTGAAGGAGGAATCTTACATCCTACCCCACTTAAAAAATGCGAGATGTCCTCATCTTGCAGGTGGAGTACGATTTCTTTCATCTTCTTCTTCTTCTTCAATCACTTCCAGCGTTACTACCTTGGAAGTGGATGGCCGATTTGGGAACAACTCTCTTTAACTTCCACTATTCTGAGGCAGAGGTCTTGCATTACTTTGGATTGAAATTGCAGGTTGGTTAGAGGGTCTACTTCTGGGATTTCCCTGAATGTGGCGGATAGAAACCTGATTACTCTAGAAGGAAAGAGCTGGAGTTTCGAATCTTGATCCCTGATTTCCTTGCCCCGAAAACCTTGATCCAAAAGGAGTTGGGCAATCCATACTGCGATGTCCAAATCCTGGACAGTTATAGCATTTCACTCCCTTGTTCAAGGGTGGAACTTCTGAAGTTAAATTCCAAGGGATTGAGTTTCGGGAGAAAAAGGACATTTCTTCCATTCTAGAACTTCCCCTATCCTTGGATTGACCCTGATATCTCTTAGGTGGTGGAAGGTTGGAATCACCTTCTGGAACTAATAATCTTTTGAAATGTGATGGTGCTGGCTTTGGTGGGACCTTGACATCAAAGGCCTTGGACAAATCCTTTGCCATCCGCAGCACTGCTTTGGCCATGGAAACTGGCTTGGCGTTCTTCACCAAAATATTCAAAGGTTCGTTCAGTCCCCGAATGAACTTGGCCATCAGCTGTTCTTCATTCAGCGGTGGCGAGTATTTGAGGAGAAAAGCGAATGCTTGGTGATATACTTCAATAGTTCTACTCCCCTCGGTTAGCTCTATGAATTCGTTCATCTTTGTTTCCAAAAAGCCGAGAGGACAGAACCTCATCCTTAGGTAAATTTTGAGATCATTCCATGTCTGGGTAATCTGATCCAGACGGTTTGTCTCGCAGTGGTTTCTTCATGCCACTTTGGCTGTTTCTACAATCTTCAGCCTTGCAAGAGCCATTTTGCTCTTCTCATTGTACCCGGTGACATTGAAGTATTCTTCCATTGCTTCGATCCACTTCTCCACAGCCTCTCCCAAGATTTCTTGTGAGATCCCTGTCCCCACCGCGCAACGGATTCGGGATACTAGCAGCGGAAGTAGTACTTCTTGCACGGGACAGATTCCCACCCTTAGGGCCTCGTCCACAGATATCCGGACAAGTGACTAATCCGTCGGTTTTTCCAAAACCGAACCCGGAAAAACTTCCTTTATCCGGAAAGCACGAGCGATTCCACCAGGATAACTTTTTACTCTAACATAGTCAAGACCATTACTGATCAAACTGATCCAACTGTACCTATAAAGGTACTCGGTCAGATCAAGGAAGAAACTTGCACTTGGATCATTGGGATCAATGGTTTTTTCCCCATCAAGAGGCATAGCCGTTGATTCCTATCCATAGAACAATTACTATCCGGGATTTACTTCATCTATCGTAATAACAGAAATTGAGTCTCGATTTACGGATCCATCAGTCCAGCCTAACCCCACCCAGTCCCATGGGTTAGCCAACCGCCCAACCACTGTAGTGATGCGATCCAACTAGGAATTTGGTTAGGTTTTGTCCCGGGTACCAAGGAAAAGAGTTCCAAGGCCCCCTAGCCGGAAGTTCATGCAAACATAAAGTTAGTCACACCACTTACACACCCAATATGAAATTGCCTTTTTCTCAGCATTAGCTAACTTTAAAACAATCCTTTAATGAAACCATTATGTCACTAAGATGACAATCCTCAAGGTCTCTGGTTGAATCCTTATTTCCAGTCATTCATTCATCGTCGGTATACTTATGGCATCATTGGCAACCAGAACGCTCACCACCTGTTCACTCAGGGGCCTTTTCCATAGTTCCTAGCTCATAGTAACCGGCAATATATTCATATAACAGAATGGAATCTCCATGGAAGATCAGCAAGATCAACACAGAGATCCATATAAAAGAGCCATGGACTCATCCGTTTTGAGGACCAGCAAGGTCAATCAACCAGATCCATGCCCGGTTTCAGAAAACAACTCTTATTCCTTGTTCCAATATCTTCCATGACGCACGTGTGGGTATCTTCAGCGACCCAGAGCCCGAGCACCGCGTATGGTCAGCACCCTCTAGGATCCTTCGCAGGTGACCTAGCGCTTCACTCATAGGCCGCTTCCTTGGTCCCTCATCCACCGTACCGGAAGCTCACCATCTAAATCGAACCGAGGCTGGTCAAGACCTCGGTCGACCTTGCTACGCGAGACGTCCTCCATTGACTCTCCGTCAGCAGTTGCAACTTTATCAGTTCGGTCTTCATGACCTTAATCCTCAACACGGTCAAAATGCTTCCCCAGCATTCTTGACATAAAACAGTCATTTACAAACAGTCACAAAATACAGTTTCTATATCGACTCTCGTCTTTCCACATTATCCTTCCTCAGTCCACATTACTTATTCTATTTTCCATTCATATGTGTACTCATTCTCATCCATTCACTCATATCGACAACACATTATTTCACAATACACATTCACATTTAGTATTCTACATACACCTCCTTGTTCGTACATCCACATCATACCTCCAATCCCACATCCACATACACACATCCACTTTTGCATTCACACATCTACATCTACATGCATACATCCACATCTCCATGTATACATCCACATCCCATTCACATTCACATCCACATCCACTTCTCATCCATACATTCACATCTCCATGCATACATCCACATCCACATTCACATTCACATCCATACATCTACATCTACATGCATACATCCACATCTCCATGTATACATCCACATCCACATTCTCATTCACATCCATACATCTACATCTACATGCATACATCCACATCTCCATGTATACATCCACATCCAGATTCACATTCACATCCATACATCTACATCTACATGCATATATCCACATCTCCATGTATACATCCACATCCACATTCTCATTCACATCCATACATCTACATCTACATGCATACATTCACATCTCCATGTATATATCCACATCCACATTCACATTCACATCCATACATCTACATCTACATGCATACATCCATATCTCCATGTATACATTCACATCCACATTCACATTCACATCCATACATCTATATCTACACCCACATTCACATTTATACATTCATTTGTACATTCCCATTCATATAATCACATATGCCTTCACATCTATTCTTTTACATCACATCCATTCTCGCCTTATGACAACCCATATATATCTTATCCCATCCCATACACTTCTTACCTCATCCCATACACATCTTATCATATCTTAACTCATCTTATCACATCCTAACTCATCTCATACACCTCTTATCACATCCTATCACATCTCATATGCATCTTATCACCTCTTATCACATCTCATACACCTCTTATCACATCCTATCACATCTCATACACATCTTATCACATCCTATCACATTTCATACACATCTTATCACATCCTACCACATCTCATATGCATCTTATGATATCCTATCATTTTCCATATCTATTTATAGAATACAAGAGAATTCTTATATTTGATATAAGATTTCTTTACGCATCTATTTATGCATAAATTTCATTTTAAAGAGAATAACACTTTCGAAATAAAAATCAATCTTTTATGCATCTTCCTATGCATAAATTCATTTTAAATGAGAATGACACTTTTGAATCAATCTTTTATGCATCTTCCTATGCATAAATTCAATTTAGTAGGAATTACACTTTAGAAATAAAGAATTTCTCTTATGCATCTAATATATGCATAAAATACATTTATGATGAAAATCACACTTTTAGTATAAAAATATCTTTTATGCATACCTCTATGCATGAAATCCAAATACGATAAAAGTAACATTTTTACAATATAATAATCATCTTTTATGCATACCTCTATGCATGAAATTCAAATGTGATAAAAGTAACACTTTTACAATAAAATAATCATTTTTTTCTGTAACATTTTTACAATAAAATAATAATATTTTTTCTTCAAACTTCTATGCATGAAATTCAATTTGATAAAAGTAACATTTTTACAGTAAAATAATCATTTTTTTAACAGTTTTTCAATAAAATAATCAATTTTTTTCATACCTCTATGCATGAAATTCAATATCATAAAAGTAACATTTTTGTAATAAAATATTCATCTTTTATGCATACCTCTATGCATGAAATTCAATTATGCTAAAAGTAACACTTTTATAATAAAATATTCATCTTTTATGCATACCTCTATGCATGAAATTCAATTATGCTAAAAGTAACACTTTTATAATAAAATATTCATCTTTTATGCATACCTCTATGCATGAAATTCAATTAAGCTAAAAGTAACACTTTTATAATAAAATATTCATCTTTCATGCATACCTCTATGCATGAAATTCAATTATGCAAAAGTAACACTTTTATAATAAAATATTCATCTTTTATGCATACCTCTATGCATGAAATTCACTTAAGCTAAAAGTAACACTTTTATAATAAAATATTCATCTTTTATGCATACCTCTATGCATGAAATTCAATTATGCTAAAAATAACACTTTTAGAATAAAATAATCATTATAAAAACTTGACATTAATTAATTAACCATTCACCTAGGATAGAGAATGGTAGGTTTTGCTAGAAGAGAGAGGGAATTACCTTTTTGTAATGAGGTATAACATTTTTAGAGAAGACATAAAGCATAAAAACCATTTAAAGCCATAAAAACCATAAAATAAGTGAAAAGAAGAATCACCACTTACTAGTAAGAAGACCCGCTCAGGAAACCCAACATGCCTTGATCTCATCACGCAATAGTATCGGGGACCCAAACCCAAAGCTTCAATAACCATAGCCAAGCGGACATTGTTATGAAAGTGCTGCTGACCCCACGGTGTTACCCTAGTTATGTCTTGATAGGTCTGCCATTTGGTGTGAGCTACAGAAGTTCCCAAGTGAGGAAAAAGTGAGCGCTCATACAGTTCTATAAAATCCTTCTTCACAGACTCGCTTGCGTCTTGAAGGTGAGAAATCATCATGGATAGAACCAAGTCTTGCTACCAAGCCATAAGAGAGATTAAGAAAGAAAGGAGATCGATGGAAGTAAGATTACTGCGAGCGACAAGTAAGAGTTACGACTTATATAAAAGAAGGAACAAGCGTAACCTAGAAGCCAACGGGGTATCTTGCCACTGAAGTTTTACTGTCTTTCCATGATTCGGGTTTGGTACATATTTCTATAGAAGGCATTAAGAACTTTGAGATGAGAAGATAAAAGAAGCTCGTAGGCTAAGTCACCTGCTTTCTTTGAATTCAGATATGGCCCACAATATCTGGGGAATAACTACTTATACTCCCCAAGAGATAAAGAACTTCTTTTGGGCCGTACTCGAATGAAGACCATATCTGCTTCTTTGAATTCTTTGACTGTCCTCTTCTTATATGTATATTGTTTCTGTCGATCCTGGGCAGCTTTTATATCTTTATGAATTGCCTGCATCTGTTTCTCCATGTCATCAAGCATTTGACTGGTCATCTCGACCCTAATCAATGGGTCGGACCTAGTTAATGGAGTTAAGCAATCTTGTCCGAGAGACGGACCTGATTAGATTGGTATGAAGGAATTGGTCTCTGAATTTGGGTTCTTGACTTCCCTGTGCCCTTGTCATGGCAGGAGTCGGGCAGTCTTTTAATTGATGACCAAAACCTTGGCACCCAAAACACCGGTTCTCACTTCTGAACTCATCGTTCTGAACCCTTAAACAGGCGGGGCTCCTGAGAAGTATTCTGGGGAAAGGGTCTTCCTTTTTAAACAAAATCTTTCTTTTATTTTAGAGAGGGAATAATTATAAGATCAGAAAGGAAGGTTCTTAATCCCCTGTATACCTCGAAGGCTGGGGGAGGAATCTCACATTCTACCCCACTTAAAAAAAAGTGCGAGATGTCCTCATCCCGCAAAGTAGAGAATAACTCTTTTTCTTAAGATCCAATTTATTCTAGGGTTCCTTATATTCTGGTCAACCCAACAGAATACGGGGATAAATATTTCTTATATAGAACTCATCATTAAATAACAATTCATTCAGATCATATCATTCATATCTTTAACACGATAATGGTCCATTAGACCAAAAATTTTCTTTCTGAACATTTTCCCATGGGAATTTTAGTCAAACAAGTTCTCAATTTGTCATTCCTTAACTTGATCTACCATGTCGAGTGTTAACAGTAGCAATTTGACAGCACAATCCACTAATCTCATAGTGATTTGCTGAAATCATTATCATCATTCTAGATATGAATATCATCACAGGGACTCGTCCCATTCATCCACATTGAGGTTTCGCTGAGCTTATTACATTTCAACCTATTTTTAGGAATCATCATTTTTCAATTCAGAATCCAAATCAACTCATCAGTTCTAAAATAGAATTAAAAATCATATCAACTACATTCGAATTCATCAACTGGATAGCATTAATGCTTATAATTTCAAGTCTTAGATTTACTCGTATATACTGCCGATAAAGAGCTGCAGTTATACCCTCGGTATATACGGGTAGTCATGATACTTGGAACTATAAGGTAAATACCATCATGTCTAGGTCTCAAGCAAGTCAGGGTTCTATACAATTGCGGTACTCCCATCCGAAGACCCAATTACTAATTTACGAATTATCAGTTTGAATATCAAATTGTATGAATTATATCACACAATTATAACCTTTTTGTGCTTCTTGATAAATTTTTGACATAATTGGCTTCTCAGTTGATCTTTATTAGCCAAATGCTCTGATACCAACTGTGAGATCCCTGTCTCCACCGCGCAACAGATTCGGGATACTAGCAGCAGAAGTAGTACTTCTTGCGCGGGGCATATTCCCACACTCGGGGCCTCGTCCAACGGATATCCGGACAAGTTACTAATCTGTCGGTTTTTCCAAAACCGAACCCGAAAAAACTTCCTTTATCCGGAAAGCACGGGCGATTCCACCAGGATAACTTTTTACTCTAACGTAGTCAAGACCATTACTGATCAAACTGATCCGACTGCACCTATAAAGGTACTCGATCAGATCAAGGAAGAAACTTGCACTTGGATCATTGGGATCAACGCTTTTTTTCCCATCAAGAGGCACAGCCGTTTTTTGATTCCTATCCATAGAACAATTACTATCCGAGATTTACTTCATCTATCGTAATAACAGAAATTGAGTCTCGATTTACGGATCCATCAGTCCAGCCTAACCCCATCCAGTCCCATGGGTTAGCCAACCGCCCAACCACTGTAGTGATGCGATCCAACTAGGAATTTGGTTAGGTTTTGTCCCGGGTACCAAGGAAAAGAGTTCCAAGGCCCCCTAGCCGGAAGTTCATGCAAACATAAAATTAGTCACACCACTTACACACCCAATATGAAATTGCCTTTTTCTCAGCATCAGCTAACTTTAAAACAATCCTTTAATGAAACCATTATGTCACTGAGATGACAATCCTCAAGGTCTCTGGTTGAATCCTTATTTCCAGTCATTCATTCATCGGTATACTTATGGCATCATTGGCAACCAGAACGCTCACCACCTGTTCAGTCAGGGGCCTTTTCCATAGTTCCTAGCTCATAGTAACCGGCAATATATTCATATAACAGAATGGAATCTCCATGGAAGATCAGCAAGATCAACCCACAGATCCATATAAAAGAGCCATGGACTCATCCATTGAGGACCAGCAAGGTCAATCAACCAGATCCATGCCCGGTTTCAGAAAACAACTCTTATTCCTTGTTCCAATATCTTCCACAACGCACGTGTGGGTATCTTCGGCGACCCAGAGCCCGAGCACCGTATGGTCAGCACCCTCTAGGATCCTTCGCAGGTGACCTAGCGCTTCACTCATAGACCGCTTCCTTGGTCCCTCATCCACCGTACCGGAAGCTCACCATCTAAATCGAACCGAGGCTGGTCAAGACCTCGGTCGACCTTGCTACGCGAGACGTCCTCCATTGACTCTCCGTCAGCAGTTGCAACTTTATCAGTTCGGTCTTCATGACCTTAATCCTCAACACGGTCAAAATGCTTCCCCAGCATTCTTGACATAAAACAGTCATTTACAAACAGTCACAAAATACAGTTTCTATATCGACTCTCGTCTTGCCACATTATCCTTCCTCAGTCCACATTACTTATTCTATTTTCCATTCATATGTGTACTCATTCTCATCCATTCACTCATATCGACAACACATTATTTCACAATACACATTCACATTTAGTATTCTACATACACCTCCTTGTTCGTACATCCACATCATACCTCCAATCCCACATCCACATACACACATCCACTTTTGCATTCACACATCTACATCTACATGCATACATCCACATCTCCATGTATACATCCACATCCCATTCACATTCACATCCGTACATTCACATCCACATCCACTTCTCATCCATACATTCACATCTCCATGCATACATCCACATTCACATTCACATCCATACATCTACATCTACATCCATACATCCACATCTCCATGGATACATCTACATCCATACATTCACATCTCCATGCATACATCCACATTCACATTCACATCCATACATCTACATCTACATGCATACATCCACATCTCCATGGATACATCTACATCCACATTCTCATTCACATCCATACATCTACATCTACATGCATACATCCACATCTCCATGTATACATCCACATCCACATTCACATTCACATCCATACATCTACATCTACATGCATACATCCACATCTCCATGTATACACCACATCCACATTCTCATTCACATCCATACATCTACATCTACATGCATACATCCACATCTCCATGTATACATCCACATCCACATTCTCATTCACATCCATACATCTACATCTACATGCATACATCCACATCCCCATGTATACATCCACATCCACATTCACATGCACATCCATACATCTACATCTACATGCATACATCCACATCTCCATGTATACATCCACATCCACATCCACATTCACATCCATACATCTACATCTACACCCACATTCACATTTATACATTCATTTCTACATTCCCATTCATATAATCACATACGCCTTCACATCTATTCTTTTACATCACATCCATTCTCGCCTTATCACAACCCATATATATCTTATCCCATCCCATACACTTCTTACCTCATCCCATACACATCTTATCATATCTTAACTCATCTTATCACATCCTAACTCATCTCATACACCTCTTATCACATCTCATACACATCTTATCACATTCTATCACATCTCATACACATCTTATCACATCCTACCACATCTCATATGCATCTTATGATATCCTATCATTTTCCATATCTATTTATAGAATACAAGAGAATTCTTATATTTGATATAAGATTTCTTTACACATCTATTTATATTTCATTTTAAAGAGAATAACACTTTCGAAATAAAAATCAATCTTTTATGCATCTTCCTATGCATAAATTCAATTTAGTAGGAATTACACTTCAGAAATAAATAATTTCTCTTATGCATCTAATATATGCATAAAATCCATTTATGATGAAAATCACACTTTTAGTATAAAAATATCTTTTATGCATACCTCTATGCATGAAATCCAAATATGATAAAAGTAACATTTTTACAATATAATAATCATCTTTTATGCATACCTCTATGCATGAAATTCAAATGTGATAAAAGTAACACTTTTACAATAAAATAATCATTTTTTTGTAACATTTTTATAATAAAATAATAATAGTTTTTTTCATACTTCTATGCATGAAATTCAATTTGATAAAAGTAACATTTTTACAATAAAATAATCATTTTTTAAAACAGTTTTTCAATAAAATAATCATTTTTTTCATACCTCTATGCATGAAATTCAATATGATAAAAGTAACATTTTTACAATAAAATATTCATCTTTTATGCATACCTCTATGCATGAAATTCAATTATGCTAAAAGTAACACTTTTATAATAAAATATTCATCTTTTATGCATACCTCTATGCATGAAATTCAATTATGCTAAAAGTAACACTTTTATAATAAAATATTCATCTTTTATGCATACCTCTATGCATGAATTTCAATTAAGCTAAAAGTAACACTTTTATAATAAAATATTCATCTTTTATGCATACCTCTATGCATGAAATTTAATTATGCTAAAAACAACACTTTTATAATAAAATATTCATCTTTTATGCATACCTCTACGCATGAAATTCACTTAAGCTAAAAGTAACACTTTTATAATAAAATATTCATCTTTTATGCATACCTCTATGCATGAAATTCAATTATGCTAAAAGTAACACTTTTAGAATAAAATAATCATTATAAAAACTTGACATTAATTAATTAACCATTCACCTAGGATAGAGAATGGTAGGTTTTGTTAGAAGAGAGAGGGAATTACCTTTTTGTAATGAGGTATAACATTTTTAGAGAAGACATAAAGCATAAAAACCATTTAAAGCCATAAAAACCATAAAATAAGTGAAAAGAAGAATCACCAACTTACTATTGACTTGAAAGCTTTCCTTTGGCTTGATGGTTTGAGGGTTCAACTCTTGTTTGAACAAGAGTGGCCAACCAATCTTTGGAAGAGGGAAATGTCAAAAAACTAATGAATTATTAATAAATTCATAGTTCTTGGCTTGGGTGAAATAGAGTAACAATGCATTAAACACTATATATTTTCAACAAGGGGGAGGCTTCTATTTATAGGAAAAATTGAGCTCCTAACCAAACAAACTGATTCTAGAATTTTCCAAGTCAGTTTGGTCAATTTTTGACCATTTTTAGGTCAGTTAAGCTAACTTTTTGGAACTAGACTTGAATGAGGAGAGAGGAGAGATGAAATATCTCAATTTTTATGAGTTTAAAACTCATTCAAGCATGTGAATTAGGCGCCTCATTGAAGGCCCTCCCCTTCCTTGCATATGTGTCAAAAATGGAATCGTTATACTCAAAATATCTCATATTTTTAATATTGCTCATAGTTTCTTACTAATAAACCTTGTACATATTCAACTCTTCATCTTATGTGAGAATTGAAGGGACTCCCCTTCCTTACATATGTGTCAAAATGGAATCATTATACCCAAAATATCTCATATTTTTAATATCACTCATAGTTTCTTACTAATAAACCTTGTACATATTCAACTCTTCATCTTATGTGAGCATTTACTCATTTTTGGGTATCTTCTTTTACAAAATTGGATTTATCTCCTCCCCACACATGGATTGATCTTATTGGCTCATAGGAACCTTAATTGGACCATAATCCAAAAATTTCTGAAAATCTAGACCCTTAGGCTAAGGTCCTTTATACCCATTTCCAATTAATTCCAATTGCACATTGGAAAGTTCTTTCTGAATTTCTGTTTCAGGGGAATTCATTTTAATAAGATGAGATATTTTTCAAAACAGGCAGAGACAAGATCTCTTATATTTCTGAAGAGGGAATTGATTACAGGGGAATATGCGGGACATTTTGAGAGGCTGGGGAGGAATCTTACATTCTCTCCCACTTGAAAAACGCGAGATGTCCTCATCTCGCAAACTTGGGATAATTTTGCAAGATGTACGAATATGAGACTGAGAGAAAATTTAATTAAGATTAACCACCAAGAAAAGTCTCAAAGAGAGCAAGACTCAAGACAAGAACAAAGATTTCAACTTTATTCACTCTTGGAACATATACAGTAAAGATAGAAGAACTTTTTACACTTCCATAAGCCCGTCCATCATATGGTCACAAAAGCAGCACTCACAAGCTGCACACGTATAAGGTACCTCGTCTATGGGAATAATTCGGCCGGTTATTGCAGCACCTATCTCATTGGTATGAGGTGACCTATTAAAAGGACCTCTCAGAGGCAAGCCAAAAACGGGATAAAGGCATATCTTCTGATGAGGAAGAAAACACGCTAGTAAGAAGACCCACTTAGGAAACCCAACATGCCTTGATCTCATCACGCAATAGTATCGGGGACCCAAACCCAAAGCTTCAATAACCATAGCCAAGCGGACATTGTTACGAAAGTGCTGCTGACCCCACGGTGTTACCCTAGTTATGTCTTGATAGGTCCGCCATTTGGTCTGAGCTACAGAAGTTCCCAAGTGAGGGAAAAGTGAGCGCTCATACAGTTCTATAAAATCCTTCTTCACAGACTCGCTTGCGTCTTAAAGGTGAGAAATCATCATGGATAGAACCAAGTCTTACTGCCAAGCCATAAGAGAAATTAAGAAAGAAAGGAGATCGATGGAAGTAAGATTACTACGAGCGACAAGTAAGAGTTATGACTTATATAAAAGAAGGAACAAACGTAACCTAGAAGCCAACGGGGTATCTTGCCACTGAAGTTTTACCGTCTTTTCATGATTCGGGTTTGGCACATATTTCTATAGAAGGCATTAAGAACTTTGGGATGAGGAGATAAAAGAAGCTCGTAGGCTAAGTCACCTGCTTTCTTTGAATTCAGATATGGCCCACAATATCTAGGGAATAACTACTTATACTCCCCAAGAGATAAAGAACTTCTTTTGGGCTGTACTCGAATGAAGACCATATCTGCTTCTTTGAATTCTCTGACTGTCCTCTTCTTATATGTATACTGTTTGTGTCGATCCTGGGTAGCTTTTATATCTTTATGAATTGCCTGCATCTATTTCTCCATGTCGTCAAGCACTTGACTGGTCATCTCGACCCTAATCAATGGGTCGGACCTAGTTAATGGAGTTAAGCAATCTTGTCCGAGACGGACCTGATTAGATTGGTATGAAGGAATTGGTCTCTGAATTTGGGTTCTTGACTTCCCTGTGCCCTTGTCATGGCAGGAGTCGGGCAGTCTTTTAATTGATGACCAAAACCTTGGCACCCAAAACACCGGTTCTCACTTCTGAACTCATCGTTCTGAATCCTTAAACAGGTGGGGCTCCTGAGAAGTATTCTGGGGAAAGGGTCTTCCTTTTTAAACAGAATCTTTCTTTTATTTTAGAGATGGAATAATTATAAGATCAGAAAGGGAGGTTCTTAATCCCCTGTATACCTCAAAGGCTGGGGGAGGAATCTTACATTCTATCCCATTTAAAAAAAAGTGCGAGATGTCCTCATCCCGCAAAGTAGAGAATAACTCTTTTTCTTAAGATCCAATTTATTCTGGGGTTCCTTATATTCTGGTCAACCCAACAGAATATGAGGATAAATATTCCTTATATAGAACTCATCATTAAATAACAATTCATTCAGATCATATCATTCATATCTTTAACACGATAATGGTCCATTAGACCAAAAATTTTCTTTCTGAACATTTTCCCATGGGAATTTCAGTCTAAAATTTGTCATTCCTTAACTTGATCTACCGTGTCGAGTGTTAACAGTAGCAATTTGACAGCACAATCCACTAATCTCATAGTGATTTGCTGAAATCATTATCATCATTCTAGATATGAATATCATCACAGGGACTCATCCCATTCATCCACATTGAGGTTTCGCTCTGCTTATTACATTTCAACCAATTTTCAGGAATCATCATTTTTCAATTCACAATCCAAATCAACTCATCAGTTCTAAAACAGAATTAAAAATCATATCAACCACATTCGAATTCATCAATTGGATAGCATTAATGCTTATAATTTCAAGTCTTAGATTTACTTGTATATACTGCCGGTAAAGAGCTCCAGTTATACCCTCGGTATATACGGGTAGTCATGATACTTGGAACTATAAGGAAAATACCATCATGTCTAGGTCTCAAGCAAGTCAAGGTTCTATACAATTGTGGTACTCCTATCCGAAGACCCAATTGCTAATTTACGAATTATCAGTTTGAATATCAAATTGTATGAATTATATCACACAATTACAACCTTTTTGTGCTTCTTGATAAATTTTTGACATAATTGGCTTCTCAGTTGATCTTTATTAGCCAAATGCTCTGATACCAACTGTGAGATCCCTATCCCCACCGCGCAACGGATTCGGGATACTAGCAGCAGAAGTAGTACTTCTTGCGCGGGGTAGATTCCCACACTCGGGGCCTCGTCCACGGATATCCGGACAAGTGACTAATCTGTCGGTTTTTCCAAAACCGAACCCGAAAAAACTTCCTTTATCCAAAAAGCACGGGCGATTCCACCAGGATAACTTTTTACTCTAACGTAGTCAAGACCATTACTGATCAAACTGATCCGACTGCACCTATAAAGGTACTCGATCAGATCAAGGAAGAAACTTGCACTTGGATCATTGGGATCAACGCTTTTTTCCCCATCAAGAGGCACAGCCATTGATTCCTATCCATAGAACATTTACTATCCGAGATTTACTTCATCTATCGTAATAACAGAAATTGAGTCTCCATTTATGGATCCATCAGTCCAGCCTAACCCCATCCAGTCCCATGGGTTAGCCAACCGCCCAACCACTGTAGTGATGCGATCCAACTAGGAATTTGGTTAGGTTTTCTCCCGGGTACCAAGGAAAAGAGTTCCAAGGCCCCCTAGCCGGAAGTTCATGCAAACATAAAATTAGTCACACCACTTACACACCCAATATGAAATTGCCTTTTTCTCAGCATCAGCTAACTTTAAAACAATCCTTTAATGAAACCATTATGTCACTGAGATGACAATCCTCAAGGTCTCTGGTTGAATCCTTATTTCCAATCATTCATTCATCGGTATACTTATGGCATCATTGGCAACCAGAACGCTCACCACCTGTTCACTCAGGGGCCTTTTCCATAGTTCCTAGCTCATAGTAACCGGCAATATATTCATATAACAGAATGGAATCTCCATGGAAGATCAGCAAGATCAACACAGAGATCCATATAAAAGAGCCATGGACTCATCCGTTTTGAGGACCAGCAAGGTCAATCAACCAGATCCATGCCCGGTTTCAGAAAACAACTCTTATTCCTTGTTCCAATATCTTCCACGACGCACGTGTGGGTATCTTCGGCGACCCAGAGCCCGAGCACCGTATGGTCAGCACCCTCTAGGATCCTTCGCAGGTGACCTAGCGCTTCACTCATAGGCCGCTTCCTTGGTCCCTCATCCACCGTATCGGAAGCTCACCATTTAAATCGAACCGAGGCTGGTCAAGACCTCGGTCGACCTTGCTACGCGAGACGTCCTCCATTGACTCTCCATTAGCAGTTGCAACTTTATCAGTTCGGTCTTCATGACCTTAATCCTCAAGACGGTCAAAATGCTTCCCCTGCATTCTTGACATAAAACAGTCATTTACAAACAGTCACAAAATACAGTTTCTATATCGACTCTCGTCTTTCCACATTATCCTTCCTCAGTCCACATTACTTATTCTATTTCCATTCATATGTGTACTCATTCTCATCCATTCACTCATATCGACAACACATTATTTCACAATACACATTCACATTTAGTATTCTACATACACCTCCTTGTTCGTACATCCACATCATACCTCCAATCCCACATCCACATACACACATCCACTTCCGCATTCACACATCTACATCTACATGCATACATCCACATCTCCATGTATACATCCACATCCCATTCACATTCACATCCGTACATTCACATCCACATCCACTTCTCATCCATATATTCACATCTCCATGCATACATCCACATCCACATTCACATTCACATTCTTCCATCTACATCTACATGCATACATCCACATCTCCATGTATACATCTACATCCACATTCTCATTCACATCCATACATCTACATCTACATGCATACATCCACATCTCCATGTATACATCCACATCCACATTCACATTCACATTCACATCCATACATCTACATCTACATGCATACATCCACATCTCATTCATAGTTCTTGGCTTGGGTGAAATAGAGTAATAATGCATTAAACACTATATATTTTCAACAAGGGGGAGGCTTCTATTTATAGGAAAAATTGAGCTCCTAACCAAACAAACTGATTCTAGAATTTTCCAAGTCAGTTTGGTCAATTTTTGACCATTTTTAGGTCAGTTAAGCTAACTTTTTTGGAACTAAACTTGAATGAGGAGAAAGGAGAGATGAAATATCTCAATTTTTATAAGTTTAAAACTCATTCAAGCATGTGAATTAGGCGCCTTTTTGAAGGCCCTCCCCTTCCTTACATATGTGTCAAAAATGGAATCATTATACTCAAAATATCTCATATTTTTAATATTGCTCATAGTTTCTTACTAATAAACCTTGTACACATATTCAACTCTTCATCTTATGTGAGAATGGAAGGGACTCACCTTCCTTACATATGTGTCAAAATGGAATCATTATACCCAAAATATCTCATATTTTTAATATCACTCATAGTTTCTTACTAATAAACCTTGTACATATTCAACTCTTCATCTTATGTGAGCATTTACTCATTTTTGGGTATCTTCTTTTACAAAATTGGATTTATCTCCTCCCCACACATGGATTGATCTTATTGGCTCATAGGAACCTTAATTGGACCATAATCCAAAAATTTCTGAAAATCTAGACCCTTAGGCTAAGGTCCTTTATACCCATTTCCAATTAATTCCAATTACACATTGGAAAGTTTTTTCTGAATTTCTGTTTCAGGGGAATTCATTTTAATAAGATGAGATATTTTTATATCCAAAAATATTCAAAATCTAAATATTCTCTCTCTAGAATATTTTCTCTCAGGCAGAGACAAGATCTCTTATATTTTTGAAGAGGGAATTGATTACAGGGGAATATGCTGGACATTTTGAGAGGCTGGGGAGGAATCTTACATTTCTCCTTCACCCTTGTAGAAAGGTCCAGGCTGCGAGCTATGAAGAGTTTTACGAACATCCAGGTCGAGCTCTTCCTCATCGAGTTGGGGGTTATCATTTCTACCACGACGACCTCGATCCATGTTCCTATCAATACGAAAAATCTTGTTAAGTTCCCTTTATTTATGATTCAAATCCGATTTTTGATTCATCTGATTCTGGGGGGTTCTTTAGATAGGTCGGCTTCCCACAGAATCGTGGGATAAAGATACTCGCATTATCAGATAACAATTCATTCAGAACATATCATTCATATCTTTAACACAATAATGGTCTATTAGACCAAAATTTCCATCTGAACAGTACTCCATGGGGGATTTCAATTTTATAGATTTTTAATTTGTCATCCCTTAACTTAATCCACTGGGTCAAGAGTTAACAATAGCAATCTGTTAGCACAATCCACTAATCTCATAGTGATTTGCTAAAGTCATTATCGTCATTCCAGCTACAAACATCAACACAGCGACTCGTCCCATTCATCCTCATTGTGGTTTTGCTCAGTTTATCGCTTCTCAACCAAAAATTCAAGAATCATCATTTTTCAATCAGAATCCAATTCAACTCACATCAGTTCTCAACCAGTATTTTAAAATCCTATCAACCACATTTGAATTCATCATCTAAGTCACGATCCAAAAATTTATCGCTTCTCAACCAAAAATTCAAGAATCATCATTTTTCAATCAGAATCCAATTCAACTCACATCAGTTCTCAACCAGTATTTTAAAATCATATCAACCACATTCGAATTCATCATCTAAGTCACGATCCTTGGAACTATAAGATCACACAATTCCAACCTTTTATTGACTCTTCATAAATTTATGACATTCTTGGCTTCTCGGTTGATCCACTTTAGCCAAATTGCTCTGATACTAGCTGTAAGATTTTTGACCCCACTACGCAACAAATTCGGGGCTGCTAGCAGCGGAAGTAGCACTTCTTGCATGGGGTAGGGTCCCACACTCGGGGCCTCACCCACCACAGATATCCAGACAAGAGACTAATCCATCGGTTCTTCTAAAACCAAACTTGGAAAAACTTCCCTTGCCCGGAAAGCACGGGTGATTCCTCGAGGATAACTTTTATCTAAGTAGTCAAAAGCCTTGATTGACTGAACTGATTTGACCAAACCCGTAAGTCCCATAGTTAGATCAAGGGAAAGATTGCACTTGGATCATAGAGACCAATGTTTTTTTCCTCATTCAGAGGCACAGCCGTTGATTCTTTTCCATAGAACAATTTTTATCCAGGATTTACTTCATCTATCGTACAAATAGAAATTAGTCTCATTTTAGGGATCCATAAGTCCAGCCTAATCCTATGGGTTAGCCAACCTCCCAACCACTGTAGTGATGGGATCCAATTAGGAATTTGGTTAGGTTTTGTCCTGGGTATACCAGGGAAAAGAGTTCCCAGGCCCCCTAGGTAGTCGAAAATTCATGCAAACTTAAAACTAGTCACACCACTTACACACCCAATATGAAATTGCCTTTTTCACAGAATCAGCATCTTCTAAAAACAATCTGTTAATGAAACCATTGTGTCATTGATCATAATCGTCAAAATCTCCGGTTGAATCCTTATTTCTAATCATTCCTTCGTCGGTGTACCTATGGCATCATTGGGCAACAACCAGAACGCTCACCACCTGTCCACACAGGGGCCTTTTCAATAGTTCCTAGCTCATAGTAACCGTCAATATATTCACATAACAAAATGGAATCTCCGTTGAAGATCAGTAAGATCAACCAACGGATCCATATAAAAGAGCCATGGACTCATCCGTTGAGGACCAGCAAGGTCAATCAACCCCACAGATCCATGCCCGAATTCAGAAAACAACTCTTACTCCTTGTTCCAATATCTTCCATGACGTACGTGTGGGTATCGTCGGGTGACCCAGAGCCCGAGCACCATATGGTTAGCACCCTCTAGGATCCTTTGCAGCAGCAGGTGACCTAGCGCTTCACTCATAGGCTGTTTCCTTGGTCCCTCATCCACCGTACCGGAAGCTCACCATTTAAATCGAACCGAGGCTGGTCAAGACCTCGGCCGACCTTGCTACGCGAGACGTCCTCCATTGACTCTCCAACCATCAGCTGTTGCAACTTTATTAGCTAGGTCTCCACGACCTCATTCAGAAGATGGTAAAAATGCTTCCCCAGCATTCTTGTCATAAAATAGTCATTTAAAAATAGGTCATAAATACAATTTCTATAACGAATCTCTCATCTTTCCACATCAATCTAAATTACTTAATCCACATTCATTTCATAATAAGCATTCCCATTCTCATCACATCATTTTCCATCTTAACACTTCTTTCCTCAATTCACCTCATCAGATCTCATCCACTTGCATTTACCCATACATCTCATCTCATCCACTCGCATTTACCCATACATCTCATCTCATCACATCTCATCTCATCTCATCTCATCACATTCATTAACATCTATCCAGTTTACATCATGTTCATTAACATCTATCCAGTTTACATCATAATCATTAACATCTATCTAGTTTACACTATACATCTCATCTCATCACATCTCATCTCATCTCATCTCATCACATTCATTAACATCTATCCAGTTTACATCATATTCATTAACATCTATCCAGTTTACATCATATTCATTAACATCTATCTAGTTTACATCGCATCTTATCACATCCATTCACATCCCATACCATTCATTCTCATCCCGATTCACATACCATCAGTCATTCACATCCCTTATCATTCATTCATATCCCTTATAGTTCATTTCACATCTCGATTCACAGGTTATCACATTCATTCACATCCCTTATCATTCATTAACATCCTGATTCACATGCTAACACATTCATTCACATCCCATATCATTCATTCACATCCTTTATCATTCATATCTTTCCAATTTACATCACATCTCATCGCATCTATTCTCGTTCATATCCATCACATTCACATCCACATATATTCTTCCACATACATCGACATCCATGCTTATCACATACACATCCACGTCTATCCTTTCACATACATTCACATCCATACTTATCACACACAAATCCACATCTATCCTTTCACATGCATCCACATCCATTCTTTCACATACATCCACATCCATCCTTTCACATACATGCATCCACATCCATTCTTTCACATACATCCACTTCCATTCTTCACATACATCCACATCTATCCTTTCACATACATCCACATCCATCCTTTCACATACATCCACGTCTATCCTTTCACACATACATCCACATCCATTCTTCACATACATCCACATCTATCCTTTCACATACATCCATATCCATTCTTTCACATACATCCATATCCATCCCATATCATTCATTTACATCCTGATTCACATGACATCTCATCACATCTATTCACATAATATCCATCCTGATTCACATAATATCCATCCATCCATTCATTCACATTTATCTGATTCACACCACATCTCATCTATTCACATCACATCTATCCATCCATTCATTCACATTTATCTGATTCACATCACACCTATCCATCCATTCATTCTTTTATAAAAATCAACTTCTCTGGGAATAACACTTTTATAAAAATCCTTTTATACATCTATTTATGCATAAATTCAATTTTAAGAAAAATAACACTTTTGAAATAAAATAAATTCCTTTATGCATCTTTCTATGTATAAAATCAAAATCAATTAGAATAACTCTTTTGAATTAAAAATAAATTCCTTTATGCATCTCTCTATGCATAAAATCAAAATCAATGAGAATAACTCTTTTGAAATAAAAAAAAATTCCTTTATGCATCTTTCTATGCATAAAATCAAAATCAATGAGAATAACTCTTTTGAATTAAAAAAAATTCCTTTATGCATCTTTCTATGCATAAAATCAAAATCAATGAGAATAACTCTTTTGAAATAAAAATAAATTCCTTTATGCATCTTTCTATGCATAAAATTAAAATCAATGAGAATAATCCTTTTGAAATAAAAATAAATTCCTTTATGCATCTTTCTATGCATAGAAACTAATTCTAATGAAAATCACAGTTTAATAATAAAAAAATATCCAATATGCATCTTTCTATGCATAGAAATTAATTCATAAAAATAACAATTTTATAATAAAAATATTTCCAATATGCATCTTTCTATGCATAGAAATTAATTCTAATGGAAATAACACTTTTATAATAAAAATATTTCTAATATGCATTTTTCTATGCCTAGAATGAAAGTGATTGAAGAAGAAGAAGAAGATGAAAGAGATCATACTCCACCTACGAGATGAGGACATCTCGTGTTTTTAAGTGGGGTAGGATGTAAGACTCCTCCCTCCAGCTTTTGAGGTATACAAGTGTAAGAACCTCTCTTTCTGTTCTTGTAATTATACCCCTCTTTGAAATAAAAGAAAGATTCTGTTTTACCCTGTTTTGACCTAGAGAGAGGTAATCCAAAATTGAGATATTTTTGGATATAAAAATTCTCCTAGTGTCTAAAATAGTTTCCCCTCAAACAGAAATTTAAAAAGAACTTTCCAATGTGCAATTGGAATTAATTGAAAATAGGTAAAAAGGACCTTAGCCTAAGGCTCCAGATTTTCAAAATTTTTTGAATTATGCTCCAATTAAGGTTCCTATGGGCCAATAGGATCAATCCAAGTGTGGGGAGGAGATAAATCCAATTTATAAAAGAAGAACCCCCAAAAATGAGTAAATACTCACATAAGATGAAGAGTTGACTAAGTACAAGGTTTATTAGTAAAAAAACTATGAGTATTACTAAAAAAAATGAGATATTTTGGGTGCAATGATTCAATTTTGACACCTTGGTAAGGAGAAGGGGGCTCTTCAAGGCGGCGCCTATTTCACATGTGATGTGGAGTTTTAAACTCAAAAATATTGTGATATTTTTATCTCTCCTCTAGATCAAACCAAATCAAAAGGGAGCCAAACTAGGTCCAAATCTTGTCCAAATTCAGTCAAACTAAACCAGAAAAATTCTAGAAACTAGTTGGACTTGGTTAGAGGCCTCCCTCACCTATAAATAGATCCTTAGTCCTTTGTAAAAAAATATGAGAACTATACCATGCCAGTATTATACTGAAATAATGATATTTTCTATTATTCTCTACAAATTGAAGAGATTGGAGCTTCTCTCTTTCTTCAATCTTCCTTGGAGGCTTCATCAACATACCAAACCAATTGATTGGTTGGGGGCCTCTACTTTGATCAAAGAATCAAGCAATCTAGGAGGTAAATTATAGTTTATGTTTTTTTTTTCTTTAATCTCCAAAGGTTTCTCTCTTCTCAACCCCTCACAAGCTTGAGAAGCATTCAATTGAATGGATTTTTAATACAATTGAAGTTTTTTAATGAATTGTGGTGATAAAACACATAAATTTTAATTTATGCTTGAATTAAATGTTTTTTTAAAGCATGTATCTCTCTCCCCCAAAGAATGGTCATTCCTATTACCTATTCTATATTCAAATAAAGCTTCTGATGAAGCAATTCTCTAATCTAAAAGTAATTTCTATGCTTGTCAAATTAGAGGCCAAATAATTGGCTTTTTAATGCTTTTATGCTATTTAATTTATGGAAAAATTAAGAATCAAGTCCATAATTGGATATTGATCCAATTAATGGTTATTCTAGCCATAGGGGCCTCCGACATTGGTGAAACTTTGCGAGTGGGTCCATGATAAAACTACCTCTCCACTCGCAAAGTTTTATGACCATCGGACACTAGATGTGTGGGAGGACAGTGTGTTGCCACTCGCTATTTTTCACATAGCACCCAAGGGGTCCCCTATGAAAAAAATTACAGGTTTGGGTGGGACATCACGCTCGTATGGCGTCCGATGTTGGTGAAACTTTGCAAGTGGGCCCATGGGGCTGATATTCCTCCACTCACAAGTTTCACTAACATTGGACGCTGGATTTGCAGGATAGTGTGTTGCCACCCACCACTTATTGCATAGTCCCCAAGGGGTCCCCTATGCAAAAAATAGCTAGTTTTTGTAGGACATCATGCTCGTATGGTGTCTGACATGGTTGAAACTTTGCAACTGGGTCCATGGGGTGGCTATCCCTCCACTCATAATGTTTCACCACCATCGACGGACATGGATGGGCAGGACAGTGTGTTGCCACCTACTATTTTTTGCATAGTGCCCAAGGGGTCCCCTATGCAAAACATATCAGGTTTGGGGGGTGGGACATCACACTCATATCAGGTCCCCTATGCCTCCGATGTAGGTGAAACTTTTTGAGTGGGTCCATGGGGTGGCTACCTCTCCACTCACACATTTTAAACACCATTGGACACCGTATGGGTGGGATGGTGTGTTCCCACCCGCTATTTTTTGCAATAGTGGCCAAGGGGTCCCCTATGCAAAAAATAGCAGGTTTTGTTGGGGCATCACTTTTGTATGGAATCCGATGCAAGTTGAACTTTGCAAGTTGGTCTATGGGGTTGCTAAACATCCACTCACAAAGTTTCAACCCTATCGGATGTTAGATGCATGGTATGCTATGTTGCCACCCGCTATTTTTTGCATAGTGCCCTATACAAAAACAATACAGGGTTTTGGTGGGACATCGTACTCGTATGGCATCCGATGTGGGTGAAACCTTGCCGATGGGTCCATGGGGCTGCTAGCCCTCCATTCACAAAGTTTTAGCCTCATCCAACGTTGGATGGGTGGTACGCTGTATTGCCACCTGTTATTTTTGGCATAGTTCCCAAGGGGTCCCTTGTGCAAAAAATACTGGGTTTTGTTAGGGCATCACGCTCGTATGGCGTTCGATGTGGGTGAAACCTTGTGAGTGGAACCATGGGGCTCCTACCCCTCTAGTTTCAAAGTTTCACAAAGTTTACCACCATCCGGGACGCTGGATGGTGGTACGGTATGTTGCCACTTCCTACTTTTTGCATAGTGCCCAAGGGCTCCCCTATGCAAAAAATAGCGGCGGGTTTGGGTAGGGCATCATGCTTGTATGGCATCCAATAAGAGTAAATATTTGTGAGTGGGTACATGGGGCTACTATCCCTCCACTCACAAAGTTTCACTATCATTGGATGCTAGATTGGCGAGACTGTGTTGCCACCCGCCATTTTTTACATAGTCCCCAAGGGGTCCCCAATGCAAAAAATAGCCAGTTTGGGTAGGACATCACACTCGTATAGTGTCCGATGTGGGTGAAACTGTGAGTGGGTCACTGGGGTGGCTACCTGTCCACTCACAATGTTTCGCCCCCACCATCGGACACCGGATGGATGGGACGGTTTGTTGCCACCCACTATTTTTTTCATAGTGCCCAAGAGGTCCCCTATGCAAAAAATAACGGGTTTAGGTGGGAAATCACACTCGTATGGACTCTGATGGACTCCGATGATGTGAGGGTGAAAGTCTACAAGTGGGTCCATGGGGCAACTACCTCTCCACTCACAATGTTTCACCACCATGGGACACCGAGGCGGATGGGTGGGACGGTGTGTTGCCACTCGCTATTTTTTTCATAGTGCCTAAGGGGTCCCCTATGCAAAAAATAGCAGGTTTGGGTGAGATGGTGTGTTGCAGCCTGCTATTTTCTACATAGCGCCCAAGGGATCCCCTATGAAAAAAATAATGGGTTTAGGTGGGACGTCACGCTCATATGGTGTGCAATGTAGGTTAAACTTTGCAAGTGGGTCTATGGAGCTGATACCCCTCCACTCACATAGTTTCACTAGCATTAGAGGTTGGATTTGTGGGATGGTGTGTGGCCATCCACCATTTATTGCATAGTCTCCAAGGGGTCCCCTATGCAAACAATAGCCAGTTTGGGTGGGATATCACACTCGTATGGTGTTTGATGTGGTTGAAACTTTGCAAGTGGGTCCATGGGGTGGCTACCTATCCACTCACAATGTTTTACCACCATCGAATACTGAATGGGTAGGATAGTGTGTTGCCACCGGCTATTTTTTGCATATTGCCCAAAGGGTCCCCTTTACAAAAAAATAGCGGGTTTGGGTTGGACATCACGCTCGTATGGCCTCCGATGTAGGTGAAACTTTTGCCAGTAGGTCCATGGGATGGTTACCTACCCACTCATATATTTTAAATATTATCTGACACTGGATGGGGGTGGGACAGTGTGTTCCCACCCGCTATTTTTTGCAATAGTGCCCAAGGAGTCTCCTATGCAAAAAATAGCGGGTTTGTTGGGGTATCACTCTCGTATGGCGTCCGATGCAGGTTGAACTTTGTGAGTTGGTCTACGAGGTTTCTAAATATCCACTCACAAAGTTTCAACTCCATCAAATGTCGAATGGGTGGTACGTTGTGTTGCCACCCGCTATTTTTTGCATAGTGTCCAATGCAAAAAATACCGGGTTTTGGAGGGACATCACACTCGTATGGCATCCAATGCAGGTGTAATAACCCAATTCTAGGTTTAACGAGATCTACCGCCATTATCTTACATCAAGGAGTCACACGATAGATACACCAAGGGGTCATACATTCAAGATATGAAGCAATGGTGCCCAAAGCTACAACTTGGACGGGCACCCGTAATGGTGTGATGGAGTATTTATGGCGATTTTCACTTCAGGAGCATGTGGTAGCAAGTTAAGATATAGCAAGTTAAGATGAAGTCCTAAGTGATGTACTTCATGGATATATTATGAGAGTAGTCATTGTAATACCATTAGGCCTCTTATGAGCTTGAAGTGCCCGGTCGGCCACAATTTAAGTGTGTGAACACTTATGCTGTCGTGTAAGATTCCTCCCTCCATCTTTTGAGATGTAAAGGTGTAAGAACCTCTCCTTCTGTTCTTGAAATTATTTCCCTCTCTGAAATGGAAGAAAGATCTTGTTTTACCCTGTTTTGGCCTAGAGAGAGATAATCCTAGATTAAGATATCTTTGGATATAAAAATCCTTCTAGTGTCTAAAATGGATTCCCCTGAAGAAATAAAAATTCAAAAAGAACTTTCCAATGTGCATTTGGAATTAATTGAAAATGTGTATAAAGGAACTTAGCCTAAGGGTCTACATTTTCACAAATATTTGGATTATGGTCCAATAATTAAGGATCCAATGAAGTTAATCTTTATGCTTAATTAGAATGCTTTTTATGTATATCTCTCTCTCCCAAAAGAATAGTCATTCCTATGACTAATTCTTTAGCAAATGACTGCTTCTCATTGATAAATTCTTAATTTAAAATCAATCTCTAAGATTGTTAAGCTAGAGGTTAAGAAAATGGCTTTTTATGCTTTTATGCTAATAAAATTATGGTAAACTTATGATTTAATTCCATAAATTGGATTTAAGTCTAAGGATAGTTATTTTATCATAATTGTATTACAAAGTCTTATTCTTTCTAGAAATATTGAAAATTATCAGTAATAGCAGCAAAAAGCTATGGCAAAAATTTTAGAAATTAATACATAACTCATTTTTATACATAGTGCTAAAAGAGGACTTCCTACCATATTCTAGGATTGGACATCCTATGCTAAAAGAATGATTTTCATCAAATTCATGGAAAACTAATTTTTAGTGTTTATTCATAAATAATTAATTAAAGAAAAGAGAAATTTTAGATAAATTTATTTTATGTATGAGAAAATTTAAAAGATAAAAAAGAAATTCCCATGACATTTGGAATTCAATCATTTAAATGGTAAAAGTGGAATTCTTGGCATATTTGAATTAATGGATATTTTTATTTGAATTTAAAGAGAAATTTTAGATAAATTTATTTTACGCAATAGAAAATTTAAATGATAAAAGAGAAATTTCCATGACATTTGGAATTCAATTATTTAAATGGTAAAAGTGGAATTCTTACCATATTTAAATTAATGGATATTTTTATTTGAATTTAAAGAGAAAATTTTTATAAATTTATTTTATGCATGAGAAATTTTTGTCCGGGATTTACTTCATCTATCGTACCATAACAGAATTGAGTCTCAATTTAGGGATCCATCAATCCAGCCTAGCCCCATCCAGTCCCATGGGTAAGCCAACCGCCCAGCCAACCGCCCAACCATCCAATTAAGAATTTGGTTAGGTTTTGTCCCGGGTACCAGGGAAAAGAGTTCCCAGGCCCCCTAGCCAGATATTCATGCAAATTTAAAACTAGTCACACCACTTACACACCCAATATGAAATTACCTTTTTCACAGAATCAGTTATCTTTAAAAAACAATCTATTAATGAAACCATTGTGTCATTGATCATAATCCTCAAAATCTCTGGTTGAATCCTTATTTCCAATCATTCCTTCATCGTCGGTGTACCTATGGCATCATTGGCAACAACCAGAACGCTCACCACCTATCCACTCAGGGGTCTTTTCAATAGTTCCTAGCTCATAGTAACCGACAATATATTCACATATCAAAAATGGAATCTCCATTGAAGATCAGCAAGATCAACCAACGGATCCATATAAAAGAGCCATGGACTCATCCGTTGAGGGGAGTAGCAAGGTCAATCAACCAGATCCATGTCCGAATTCATAAAACAACTCTTACTCCTTGTTCCAATATCTTCCACAACGCACGTGTGGGTATCGTCGGCGACCCAGAGCCCGAGCACCATATGGTCAACACCTTCTAGGATCCTTTGCAGGTGCCCTAGTGCTTCACTCATAGGCCACTTCCTTGGTCCCTCATTCACCATACCAGAGGCTTACCATTTTAATCAAACCAAGGCTGGTCAAGACCTCAGCCGAGACCTTGCTATGCAAGGCGTCCTCCAATGACTCTCCGTCAGCTGTTGCAACTTTATCAGATTAGGTCTTCATGACCTCATTCACAAGATGGTCAAAATGCTTCTCCAGCATTCTCTAGCATTCTTGACATAAAATAGTCATTTAAAAACAGTTCAAAAATACAATTTCTATAACAAACTCTCGTCTTTCCATATTGCTCCACATCAAACCACATTAATTAATTCCACATTGCTCCACATCAAACCACATTAATTAATTCCACAACCATTTCATAAGTATTCCTATCCTCATCCAATCACATCATTTTCATCTCATCACATCTTTCCTCAATTTATCCTCATCAGATCTATAAGATCCATGTCCCCACCGTGCAATGATTTCAGGGGTGCTATCAGTGGAACTAGCACTTCTTACGCGGGGTAGGGTCCCACACTCGGGGCCTCGCCCACGGATATCTGGACAAGAGACTAATCCATCGATTCTTCCAAAACTAAACCCAGAAAAACTTCCCTTGCCTGGAAAGCACGGGCGATTCCTCTAGGATAAATCTTTCTCTAACATAGTCAAAAGTCTTAACTAACTGAACTAATCTGACCAAACCTGTAGTATCAAAGTCAGATCAAGGAAAAGATTGCACTTGGATCATAGAGACCAACGCTTTTTTCATCATTGAGAGGCACAGCCGTTGATTCTTTTCCATAGAACAATTTTTATCCGGGATTTACTTCATCTATCGTACCATAATAGAATTGAGTCTCATTTTAGGGATCCATCAGTCGAGCCTAACCCCATCCATTCTCGCGGGTTAGCCAACCGCCCAACCACTGTAGTGATGGGATCCAATTAAGAATTTGGTTAGGTTTTGTCCCACGTACCAGGGAAAAGAGTTCCCAGGCCCCCTAGCCGGATATTCATGCAAACTTAAAACTAGTCACACCACTTATACACCCACCAATATGAAATTGCCTTTTTCACAGAATCAGCATCTTCTAAAAATAATCTTTATGAAACCATTGTGTCACTGATCATAATCCTCAAAATCTCTGGTTGAATCCTTATTTCTAATCATTCCTTCATCGGTGCACCTATGGCATCATTGGCAACTAGAACGCTCACCACCTGTCCACTCAGGGGTCTTTTGGATAGGTCCTAGCTCATAGTAACCGGCAATATATTCACATATCAAAAATGGAATCTTTGTTGAAGATCAGCAAGATCAACCAACGCATCCATATAAAAGAGCCATGGACTCATCCATTGAGGACCAGCAAGGTCAATCAACCAAATCCATGCCCGAATTCAGAAAACAACTCTTACTCCTTGTTCTAATATCTTCCACGACGTACGTGTGGGTATCTTCGCCGACCTAGAGCCCGAGCACCGTATGGTCAGCACCCTCTAGGATCCTTCAGAGGTCACCTAGCGCTTCACTCATAGGCCGCTTCCTTGGTCCCTCATCCACTATACCAGAAGCTCACCATTTAAATCAAACCGAGGCTGGTCAAGACCGACCTTGCTATGCGAGACGTCCTCCGTTGACTCTCCGTCAGCAATTGCAACTTTAACAGATAGGTCTCCATGACCTCATTCACAAGACGGTCAAAATGCTTCCCCAGCATTCTTGACATAAAACAGTCATTTAAAAATAGATTTCACATACAAATACAATTCCAACATTATTTTCATTTTTTCTCATCACTCCACATCCTTTCACATTAGTCCCCATCTTTTCTCATCTTCTCACATTTTTTTCATCCATCCCTATCACATCACATCATTCCCACATTAAATCACATCCAATCGCATTATCCACACATCAATCCACATCATCCATACATCCATCCACATCATCCACACCAATCCACATCATCCATACATCCATCCACATCAATCCACATTATCCACACATCCATCCACATCTTCCATACATCCATCCACATCAATCCACATGTCAATCCACATTATCCATACATCCATCCACATTATCCACACATCAATCCACATCATCTATACATCTATTCACGTCAATCCACATTACTCACACATCAATCCATATCATCCATACATCCATCCACATCATTCTCATCAATCCACATTATCCACTCATTCATCCACATCAATCCTTACGTCAATCCACATCATCCATACATTCATCCTCCACATCAATCCACATTACCCACACATCAATCCACATTCATTTCATAAGTATTCCCATTCTCATCTAATCACATCTTTTTCTATCTCATCACTTATTTTCTCATTTATCCACATCAGATCACATCTACTTGTATCTACCCATACATCTCATCACTTCACATACATTAACATCTATCCAGTTTACATTGCATCTTACGCATCCATTTCACATCACATCTCATTCATTCAGTGCATAAAACATTATTAACCATTTACAAAGGGGGAGGCTTCATTTATAGGAAAAAGTGAGCCTCTAACCAAGCAAACTGATTCTAGAAATTTTCAGATCAGTTTGGTCAATTTTTGACCATTTTTAGGTCAGTTTAGCTTACTTTTTGGATCTAGTTAAAGCACAAGAGAGGAGAGATGAAAATATCTCATTATTTGTGAGTTTAAAACTCAACCACACATGTAAAATAGGTGCCTCCTTCATGAGGGGAATTCCCCCACACTGAGGTGTCAAAAATGCATCATTTCTTCTAAATATCTCTTTTTTTTAAAACTTAAACCTTGTCCTTAGTCAACTCTTCATCTTATGTGAGTATTTAATCATTTTTGGGGAGATTTTCTTTTATTCTTCAATTTATCTCCTCCCCTACAATTGGATTAATCTAATTGGTCCATAGGAACCTTAATTCAAAAATTTTAGAAAATCTGGACCCTTAGGCTAAGGTCCTTTTTACCTGATTTCAGTTTATTCCAATTGCACATTGGAAATTTCTTTTTGAATATCTGTTTTAGGGGAAACCATTTTAGACACTAGGAGGATTTTTATATCCAAAAATATCTCAATTTTGAATTACCTCCCTCTAGACATTTTCTCTCTCTAGGCCAAAATAGGGGAAAACAAGATCTTTCTTTAATTTCAGAGAGGGGAATAATTATAAGATCAGAAGGGGAGGTTTTTTACACCTGCACACCTCAAAAGCCGGAGGGAGGAATCTTACAAGACCTCATCCGCTCGTATCTACCCATATCCACATCTCATCACATCACATTTATTCACATCTCATCCATTTAGACCACATCACATTCACTCACATCTCATCCATTTAGACCACATCACATTCACTCACATCACATCTCATTCATTTTACCTCACATCTCATTCATTCACATCTATCTCGATTCACATCATATTCATTCATATCCATCACATTCACTTTCATTCATATCCATCACATTCATTCATATCCATCATATCATTCATATCCATCATATTCATTCATATCCATCACATTCACTTTCATTCATATCCATCACATCATTCATATCCATCATATTCATTCATATCCATCACATTCATTTTCATTCATATCCATCACATCACTTTCATTCATTCACATCTATCCCGATTCACATCCCATCACATCACATTCATTCATATCCATCACATTCACTTTCATTCATATCCCCATCACATCACTTTCATTCATATCCATCACATTCACTTTCATTCATATCCATCACATTCATTCTCATCACCATTATATCACCTAACTTCTATCCACATTGATCATATCTCATTTATACACATCTCATCTTATTCATCCACATCCATCCAATCGTTCACATGTACGACTACTCGCATCTATCCATACATTCATATCTATCACTTCACATCCACATATATTCATGTCACATCTCATCTCTTTACATCACACATCACATTCTTTCACATACACATCTATATCCATTCTTTCACATACATCCACATCCATTCTTTCACATACTCATTTACATCCATTCTTCTCATACACATTCACATCCATTCTTCACATACACATCCTTATCCATTGTTTCACATACTCATTCACATCCATTCTTCACATACACATTCACATCCATCCAATCATCTATCTGATTCACATCTTATCTCATCACATCTATTCGCCTCATATTCTTATCACCTCTATTCATAGAATTTAAACATAGAATTTAAGAGGATTCTAATTTTTGCTATAAAGATTCTTTACGCATCTATGTATGCATAATTCAATTTTAAGGAAAATAACACTTTTGAAATAAAATTAAATCCTTTATGCATCTTTCTATGCATAAATTCAAATTTAATGAGAATAACTCTTTTGAAATAAAAATAACTCTTTCATGCATCTTTCTATGCATAAATTCAATTTTAATGAGAATGACACTTTTGAAATAAAAATAAATCTTTTATGCATCTTTCTATGCATAAATTCAATTTTAATGAGAATGACACTTTTGAAATAAAAATAATCTTTTATGCATCTTCCTATGCATAAATTTAATTTTAATGAGAATAGAACTTTTGATATAAAAATAATTCTTTTAGAATATACAAACGGAGGGAATTACTCTTTTAGAATACTTTTAGAATAACCTAATGATAAACTTTAGTTCCATAAAATTTAAATTTTTTTTACCATAACCTCCTTTGTATGGCTGACCATTTCTCAATTTTATCATTCAGTTTATGACTTGAATTAATCCAATTTGAATTTTAATATCTCTAATCTACTCCATTTTCCAAAAATCAAGAGAGTAAACAATGAAAAGAGTTTAATCAATCTTTTAATTAAACTTTCTAGGATTGAGAAGGGTTGAATTGTAAAGAAGAGAAGGGGGTGGCCTTTCCATCAAGGCATAGCATCAGATTTTAATTCAACATTTACAAAGCATAAAATTTGAGAAAACCTTAGATTTAAAATTTCACAATAAGTAAGAATTAAGCTTACATAGAGCTTGTAAGCTTTCCTTTGGCTTGAGGGATTGAGGGTTCTACTCTTGTTTTTGCAGCAAGAGTGGCCACAAAATTCACTTGGAGAGGATTAGGCCAAAAAACAATTGAATTATCAAGAAATTCAATGTTAAATGGCTCACGACAGAAGCAGAGTAACAATGCATAAACACAATTAAGCTTTTACAAAGGGGGAGGCTTCTATTTATAGGAAAAGGTGCACCTCTAACCAAGCAAACTGATTATAGAATTTTCTAGATCAGTTTTTGGTCACTTTTTGACCATTTTTAGGTTAGTTTAGCTTACTTTTTGGATCTAGTTGAAATAGGAGAGAGGAGAGATGAAAATATCTCATTATTTGTGAGTTTAAAACTCATCCACACATGTGAAATAGGCACCTCCTTCTCATGAGGAGAATTCCCCACATTGAGGTGTCAAAAATGCATCATTTCCTCTAAATATCTCTTCTTTTTTAACTAATAAACTTTGTCCTTAGTCAACTCTTCATCTTATGTGAGTATTTACTCATTTTTGGGGGATTTTCTTTTATTCTTCAATTTATCTCCTCCCTACATTTGGATTAATATTATTGGTCCTTAGGAACCTTAATCCAAATTTTTTTTAGAAAATCTGGACCCTCAGGATAAGGTCCTTTTTACCTATTTTCAATTAATTCCAATTGCACATTGGAAAGTTCTTTTTGAATTTCTGTTTGAAGGGAAATCATTTTAAACACTAGGAGGATTTCTATATCCAAAAATATCTCAATTTTGAATTACCTCTCTCTAGACATTTTCTCTCTCTAGGATAAAACATGGTAAAATAGGATCTTTCTTTTATTTCAAAGAGGGGAATAATTATAAGATCAAAAGGGGAGGTTCTTACACCTGTACACCTCAAAAGCTGGAGGGAGGAATCTTACATCCTACCCCACTTAAAAAACACGAGATGTCATCTTACAAAATTAGAGGATAACTCTTTTTCTTAAGATCCAACTGATTCTGGGGTTCCTTATAGTCTAGTGAACCCAACAGAATCTTGGGATAAAGATCCCTTATATAGAACTCATCATTAGATAACAATTCACTCAGATTATAACATTCAAATCCTTATCACAATAATGGTCCATTAGACCAAACTTTCTATCTGAACAGTCCTCCATGGGAATTTTCAATTATAGAGATTTTTAATTTGACATTCCTTACCTTGACTACTGGGTCAAGTGCTAATAGGCAGCAATCTGTTAGCACAATCCACTAATCTTATAGTGATTTGCTAAAGTCATTAACATCATTCCAGTTATTATGAACATTATCACAAGGACTCGTCCCATTCATCCTCATTATGGTTTTGCTCAGCTTATTACATTTCAATCAAAATTCAGGAATCATTATTTTTCAATCAGAATCCAAATCAACTCATCAGTTCTAAATCAAAATTTAAAAATCATATCAACCACATTCGAATCTATCATCTGGATAGCATTTATGCTTATAATTTCAAGTCTTAGATTTACTCGTATATACTGCCAGTAAAGAGCTGCAGTTATACCCTCGATATATACAGGTAATCACATGATCCTTGGAATTATAAGGTAAATACCATCATGTCTAAGCCTCAAGAAAGTTAGGGATTCCATGCAATTGTGGTACTTCCATTTGAAGACCCAATTCCTAATTTCTGAATTTCAGTCTCTGAATAACAATTTGTATGAATTTTATCATGCAATTACAATCTTTTATTGCTTCTTCATAAATTTTTGACATTTTTGGCTTCTCGATTGATCCTCATTAGCCAATTTGCTCTGATACCAGCTATAAGATCCCTGTCCCCACCACGCAACGAATTCAGGGGTGCTAGCAGCAGAAGTAGCACTTCTTGCATGGGGCAGGGTCCAACACTCGGGGACTCGCCCACCCACGAATATCCGGACAAGAGACTAATTTATTGGTTCTTCCAAAACCAAACCCGGAAAAACTTCCCATCTCAATTTAGGGATCCATCCAGTCCACCCTAACCCCATCTAGTCCCGTAGGTTAGCCAACCGCCCACCACTGTAGTGATGGGATCCAATTAAGAATTTGGTTAGGTTTTGTCCCAGGTACCAGGGAAAATAGTTCCCAGGCTCCCTAGCCGGATATTCATGCAAATTTAAAACTAGTTACACCACTTACACACCCAATATGAAATTGCCTTTTTCACAGAATCAGCTATCTTTAATGAAACCATTGTGTCACTGATCATAATCCTCAAAATCTCTTGTTGAATCCTTATTTCCAATCATTCCTTCATCGGTGTACCTATGGCATCATTGGCAACAACCAAAACGCTCACCACCTATCCACTCAGGGGTCTTTTCGATAGATCCTAGCTCATAGTAACCTTTGCATGGTTAGCAAGCTGAATCCTAAACCCTGAACTTGACAATATATTCACATATCAAAAATGGAATCTCCATTGAAGATCATTAAGATCAACCAGCAGATCCATATAAAAGAGCCATGGACTCATCCATTGAGGACCAGCAAGATCAATCAACCAGATTCATGCCCGAATTCAGAAAATAACTCTTACTCCTTGTTCCAATATCTTCCACGATACACGTGTGGGTATTGTCTCGATGACCTAGAGCCCACGCACTGTATGGTCAGCACCCTCTAGGATCCTTTGCAGGTTACCTAGCGCTGCACTCATAGGCCGCTTCCTTGGTTCCTCATCCACCGTACCGGCAGTTTACCATTTTAATCGAACCGAGGCTGGTCAAGACCTCAACTGACCTTGCTACGCGAGACGTCCTCCAATGACTCTCCGTCAGTTATTACAACTTTATCAGATTAGGTATCCAGACCTCATTCACAAGATGGTTAAAATGCTTCTCCAACATTCTTGACATAAAATAGTCATTTAAAAACAGTTTAAAAATATAGTTTCTATAACGAACTCTCGTCTTTCCACATTGCTCCACATCAAACCACATTAATTAATTCCACAACCATTTCATAAGTATTACTATTCTCATCCAATCACATCATTTCATCTCATCACATCTTTCCTTAATTTATCCTCATCAGATCTCATCCACTCGTATCTACCCATATCCACATCACATTCATTCACATCTCATCCATTTAGACCACATCACATTCTGACTCACATCTCATCCATTCAGACCACATCACACTCACTCACATCTCATTCATTTTACCTCACATCTCATTTATTCACATCTATCCCGATTCACATCCCACTCACTCACATCACATCTCATTCATTTTACCTCACATCTCATTTATTCACATCTATCCTGATTCACATCCCATCACATCACATTCATTCATATCCATCACATTCACTTTCATTCATATCCATCACATTCATTCTCATCACCATTATATCGCATCACTTCTATCCACATCATATCTCATTTATACACGTCTCATCTCATTCATCCAAATAAAAATAAATCTTTTATGCATCTTCCTATGCATAAATTTAATTTTAATGAGAATATAACTTTTGATATAAAAGTAATTCTTTTAGAATGCACAAACTGAGGAAATTACTTTTTTAGAATAACCTAATGAGATAAACTTTAGTTCCACAAAATTTAAGAAAATTTTGCCATAACCTCCTTTGTATGGCTGACCATTTCTCAATTTTATCATTCAATTTATGACGAATTAATCCAATTTGAATTCTAATATCTCTAATCTACTCCATTTTCCAAAAATCAAGAGAGTAAACAATGAAAAGAGTTTAATCAATCTTTTAATTTAACTTTCTAGGATTGAGAAGGGCTGAATTGTAAAGAAGAGAAGGGGATGGCCTTTCCATCAAGGCATAGCATCAGATTTTAATTCAACATTTACAAAGCATAAAATTTGAGAAAACCATAGATTTAAAATTTCACAATAAGTAAGAATTAAGCTTACATAGAGCTTGTAAGCTTTCCTTTGGCTTGAGGGATTGAGGGTTCTACTCTTGTTTGCAGCAAGAGTGGCCACTAAATTCACTTGGAGAGGATTAGGCTAAAAAACAATTGAATTATCAAGAAATTCAATGTTAAATGGCTTAGAGAGGACACAGAAGCAGAGTAATAGTGCATAAACACCATTAAGCTTTTACAAAGGGGGAGACTTTTATTTATAGGAAAAAATGAGCCTCTAACCAAGCAAATTGATTCTAGAATTTTCCAGATCAGTTTGGTCACTTTTTGATCATTCTTAGGTCAGTTTAGCTTACTTTTTGGATCTAGTTAAAATAGGAGAGAGGAGAGATGAAAATATCTCATTATTTGTGACTTTAAAACTCATCCACACATGTGAAATAGGCACCTCCTTCATGAGGGGAATTCCCCACACTGAGGTGTCAACAATGCATCATTTCCTCTAAATATCTCTTCTTTTTTAACTAATAAACCTTGTCCTTAGTCAACTCTTCATCTTATGTGAGTATTTACTCATTTTTGGGAGATTTTCTTTTATTCTTTAATTTATCTCCTCCCTACATTTAGATTAATCTTATTGGTCCATAGGAACCTTATCCAATTTTTTTCAGAAAATCTGGACCCTTAGGATAAGGTCCTTTTTACCTATTTTCAATTGATTCCAATTGCACATTGGAAAGTTCTTTTTGAATTTCTGTTTTAGGAAAAATCATTTTAAACACTAGGAGGATTTTTATATCCAAAAATATCTCAATTTTGAATTACCTCCCTCTAAATATTTTCTCTCTCTAGGCTAAAATAGGGTAAAATAGGATCTTTCTTTTATTTCAGAGAGGGGAATAATTATAAGATCAAAAGGGGAGGTTCTTACACCTGTATACCTCAAAAGCTAGAGGGAGGCATCTTACATCAATTCACATCCATTCACATCATCCCACATCAATTCACATCACCCCACATCAATTCACATCTATTCACATCCTCCTACACATCTATTCACATCATCCCACATCAATTCACATCTATTCACATCCTCCTACACCATTCACATCCATTCACATCCTCCTACACCATTCTACACATCAATCTTGATTAAACGTACAGCTACCCTACTTTTTATACTGACAGAGTCTCTAAGTCTCGGCCATTACTTGGCTCAGTTAAAGGTAACTTTTTCTCGACTTAATTCAATAAAGTCTAAATTTCATTCTCTTTTGGATCCTCGATCCTCTCAAGGATTCTAGATTCCTTTCCCAGGGAATCTAGGAATAAGTCAGTACACAAGTATTCATATTTATCCAACTAAGTGTTTTTCTAGTCTTTTCCTGGGAAATCCTTTTCCCGTTCAGAATGTACCTCAAGATTCTATTTTCAAGAATCTAGACATATACTTTGTAATTCCAAAAGTTAATTATGTTCGTGATTTCTCTTTCTCATTAAAATTTTATCCATGATTTCTCAATGCATTCCCATGTATATTTTCTTATTCTTATCTCAATTTTTTCAAAATAAAATATACTCAATATTCCTCTTTTTGAATAAAAGATTTATGCATACAACCTTATGGGATTTACAAAATCAATTATACCCATAATTACTCTTTCTAATTAAAATTTATCTATATTTTCTCAATGCACTCCTATGAATATTTTCACCTTCTTTTCACTATTTCCTCAAAATGAATTATCATGGAAATCCCTCTTTTAGCATAAATACTTATGCACACCTACTAATCCATTTTTATCTAAATGAATTATGTTCATAATCATTTTCATAATTCTCATAAATTAAATGAATCTAGAGAATTTGTGCATAACCTTCTTTATTTTTCTGACAAATGAATAATGCTCAAACCTCCACTTTTAGCATAAAATTTATTATGCATAAATTCATTCTCTAAAGATATAAATTTTTCCATAGCTTCCCCACATTTTCTAAGAAATGATAATACTCAAAATTCCACTTTTGATATAAAAGTGGAATTTTTATATCAAAAGATATAAAAATTTCTAAGAAATGATAATACTCAAAATTCCACTTTTGATATAAAATTCCACTTTTGATATAAAAGTTATTTATGCATAAATTCCATTTTCTAATGATAAAGATTTTACCATAACTTTCCCATATTTTCTATGAAATGAGAATGCTTAAAATTCCACTTTTAGAATAAAATTTATTTATGCATAAAATTCATTTTTTAATAAGAAAAATTCTGCCATAGTTTTTCCGTATTTTCTAAGAATTAATAATACTCAAAGTTCCTCTTTTAGAATAAAAATTATTTATGCAAAAACCCTCACTTTTGTAATATTCCTCCTCAGCCTAAATAACAAATAAACGTCTAATTAAATCCCTTGTAATCGTTCTATGTTTCTGAATACAAGAAAATATTTTTTTCCCTTGTTTGGCCTAGTGAGATATAAATTTCTAGAGAGTGGTAAATCAATATTGGGATATTTTTGGTTAAATAAATTCTACAAATATCAACCAAATGTTTCCCTGAAATATAAAATCAAAATAGATTTTCCAAGGTGCAATTGCAATTAATTAAAAATGGTTTAGAAGACCTTAGCCTAAGGGTCAAGATTTTCTAAAAATTTTAGATTATGGTCCAATTAAGGTTCCTATGGACCAACAAGATTAATCCAAGTGTTGGGATAATATAAATCTAAAGAATAAAAGAAAATACCCAAAAATGAGTAAATTTCCACATAAGATGAAGAGTTGACTGAGTACTAGATTTATTAGTTAAAAATTATGAAGTATTAATAAAAAATGAGATATTTTGGAGTAATCATTCATTTTTGACACATTGGTAAGGAGAAGGGGGCCCTTCAAGGAGGTGCCTATTTCACATGTGTGGATGAGTTTTAGCCAAACTGAAGCTGGAAAATTTTAGAACTTAGTTGGACTCAGTTAGTGGCCTCCCTCACCTATAAATAGACTCTCATTCTTTTGTATTCTCATCTGTGAACTAAACTATGCCGGCATTACTCTAAGATAAGCTTATTTTCTATTATCCTCTAAAAATCCTCTACAAATTGAAGAGATTGGAGCTTCTCTCTCTCTTCAATCTTCCTTGGAGTCTTTATCAGCATACCAAACCAACTGATTGGTTGGGGGACTCTACTTTGATTAAAGAATCAAGCAATATAGGAGGTAAAGTGTGGTTTATGGTCTTTTTTTTTTAAATGTTTCTCTCTTCTCAACCTCTCTCAAGCTTGAGAAGCATTCAATTGAATGGCTTTTAATACAATTGAAGTTCTTTAATGAATTATAGTGATAAAACACATAAATTTCCATTTATGCCTAAATTATAATGTTTTTTTCAAGCATTTATCTCTCTCTCCCAAAGAATGGTCATTCCTATGACCTATTCTATATTCAAATATAGCTTCTGATGAAGCAATTCTCTAATCTAAAAGTAATTTCTATGCTTATCAAATTAAGGCCAAATAAGTGGCTTTTTAATGCTTTTATGCTATTTAATTCATGAAAAAATTATAAATCAAGTCCATAATTGGATATTGATTCAATAATGGTTATTCTATCATATGATAAATTATTGAGAATTATCAATAATAGCACCGGAGCTATGGTAAAATTTCTAAAAAATTAACACAAAATCATTTTTATTCATAATATGAAAAGAGGACTTCCTACCATATTCTAGGATTAATCATCCTAGATTAATTGAATGCTTCTCATTATAATCAAGGAAAATTTAATTTTTATGTTTATGCATAAATAGTTAATTAGAAAAAAGAGTAATTTCTAGTAATCCATTTTTATGTTAAAAGAGTAATCCCCATGACAATGGAAATCCATGTATTCTATTGAAGTAAGAGAAAAATTGGGATGCTAAAATAATTTATATTTTATTTAAAAATTAAAGAAGGACTTTAGTTAAATTTATCTTTTTGCATAGATAAATTTAAATGATGAAAGATGAATTTCCACCATATTGAAATTTAAATATTTAAATGAAGAAAGTGTAATTCCTAGTGTAAAGGAATTGATGGAGATTTTTATTTAAATTTTAAGAGAAAATTTCATTAAATTTATCTTTTTGCATAGATAAGTTTAAATGATGAAAGAGGAATTCCCACCATATTGGAATTCAAATATTTAAATGAGGAAAGTGTAATTCCTAGTGTAAAGTGGAGATTTTTATTTAAATTTTAAGAGAAAGTTTAGTTAAATTTATCTTTTTGCATAGATAAGTTTAAATGATGAAAGAGGAATTCCCAGCATATTGGAATTTAAATTTTTAAATGAGAAAAGTGAAATTTTTAGCTTAATGGATATTTTTATGTAATTTTTAAGAAGAATTTTAATAGATAAAAGAGTAATTCCCATGATAATTGGATTGCACTCATTAAAATGAGAAAAAGAGGGATTTCAAGTTTATTTAAAAAAAGGTATGATATTTAGTTAAAAAAGAAGAATTTTTATGATAATTAAGAAAAGATGGATTTGAATTAAATTTTAATGTCAAAAGATGAATTTCAACCATAATTATACCTAATGAATTAAGGTTGAGAAATTAGGTGATAGAAGGAATATCTTGGATATTTTAATTCGTAAAATCACTAAATGGATATTATGTGATAGAAGGAATATCTTGGATATTTTAATTCGTAAAATCACTAAATGGATATTTACCCAAATTAGATGTTTATCTGAAGGGAATCCTTGTAGAACTAAACTGAATGAATTTGGTTAGACTACGAGAGGGACAGACAGTAAACCTACTTGTCCATCTCTCGCTCTGAATCGAGTAAAAACTTCGTGAGACCAATTCCAGTTTCTAATCACAAAGAATAGACTACCGGAACTAAACTAGTTTTCCTAACCAAACTCACCAAGAATCTAGTTGGACAATCTGACTAAATGATGGGTAGATTACCCTGATGAGAGATCAAGGATCCTCATTATGAAACTGGGAATTATGGAAAAAGGGTTTTTGGAACCAATCTCAAATTGGAATTTTACTTGCATTGGAACCTCTGTTTTTTAAATTTAAAGGATTGTTTTATGCCAGAATGCTGGAGGAAGCATTTGGCTTATGTTTTTCTAAGAGGAGGTTTGTTGGAACAGGTGGCGGGGAGTCGTCAAGGGACGTCGCTCACGGCAAAGCCTTTCGAGGTCTTGACCAGCCTCGGTACGGTTAAAATGGTGCACTTTCGATAGGATGGGCGAGGACCAATGAAGCGGTCCTTGAGTGAAGTGCTAGGACACCGAAGGAGGATCCTAGAGGATTCTGACCAGGCGATGCACGAGCTCGCGGTTGCTAGGACACCCATGCGTGTGTCAAGGAAGATTTCGGATGGACTAAAAGGAAAGTTTTTTGGGAACCAAATTTTGATACTGGATCTCGTTGGTTGGCCAGCTGGTCTTCAACGACGAAGAGTCCAGAGGATATTATTGTAATACAATGGACTCAAAATTTTGGAAAATAATATATTATGATTTCTATTGAAGGATTGTTTTAAAGCCAGTCGAATCTCTTATAAATGGTAATTTCATATTGGGTGTATACGTGGTATGCCTACCTTAATTTTTGCATGAATCGCCAGCTAGAGGGCCTGGGAACTCTTTTCCTCTCGCTACCCGAGCAAAAACAGGATCAAATCTTTATGAAGGAATCCCACCAATACAGTGGTCGGGTGGTTGGCTAACCCATGGGCCGGATAGGCTGGATTAGACGATTCCTAAGAAACAACTAGATACAATTAGTTACGTTAATCAGTTTAAATCCTAAGAAGACCTTGTTATGTGGGAGGGGATCAGCTATTCCTCGTAAATGAGGAAAAAAGCGATGATTCCATCGACCAAGTGTAAGTCTCTTCTTGATCTGACTATGTGACTTCAGGTTCAGTCAGATCAGTTTAACTAGTTAAGACTGTGACTCGTTAGAGTAATTCCCCCGCCGCCGTTAGAAGATTTTTCCCATGGCAAGATTCGCCTGTGCCTTCCGAGCAAGGGGAGTCTTCCGGGCCCGGTCTCAGAGTGATCGCCCGGGCTAGCCTCTCCTCCCAGACATCCGTGGGTGAGGCCCCGAGTGTGGATCCCCGCCCCGCGCAGTAGGAGGCCGACGCCGCTTCCGCCCTGCCGGCATGGGCACCGAGAAGGGGGTAGGAGTCTCACAATTTTCTACTGATAAAATTTTGCCATAATTTTCCCGCATTTTCTATGAATTAAAATGCCCAAAATTACACTTTTAACATAAAAATTAGTCTATGCATAAACCTAAGATTAAACATAAATATAATTATCTTTAATCACCTTATTTATTTAAGAAAAATATCCAAATATTATTTCCATATGAAAATAATTATAAGAATGTTATCCCAAGCTCTCTTTCACTTTAGAATGAATAAATATAAATTTGCTTATCATAAAAGAAGTATAAATGAACTAATCCTCATTTTAATTAGCTTAAAGAATCATAAAATGCTTAATCTCTATCTCTAGCTTGTTAGGCCTAGCGATTTGGTTAAGAAAATGAGATTAGGACT
Source organism: Cibotium barometz (assembly GCF_041138505.1). Lineage (NCBI taxonomy): Eukaryota > Viridiplantae > Streptophyta > Polypodiopsida > Cyatheales > Cibotiaceae > Cibotium > Cibotium barometz. The sequence goes on from NC_141110.1 coordinate 26,139,308, forward strand.
AAGATCTATCCTTCTAAGAAGGATGAATCCGTAAAGGTGAGTATTCTTATGAAAAGAGAGATTTATAAATCAAAACATTACTTTTAAGCATAAAAGATTAGCACTAATCCATTTAAACAATATAATCAATAAAAGCATGGTTTTAAAGAAGAAACCATAGATTAAAATGTTTCCCAAGCATTAGAGGGGTTGGGAAGAAGATTACCATTTAGAAGAGAGTAAAACACCACTGTTTTAGGCTTACCCTTGGTTTTTGGCTTGATTCTTTAGGGAAATGTGAAGCCCACAAGAAGAAGCTTGGCCACCAAGTAAAATAGGGTAATCTCCAAGAGAAAAAGAGGATTAATGAAGCCCCAAAGCTTCACAATGGAGAGGCAAGGTAGAGAGATAATATAAAATACTAAACTAAAAATTACACTAGCATAGAGTTACTCCAATATCAAAATACAAAGGAATGGGGGTCTATTTATAGCCTAAAGGGAGGCCACCAACCAAGTCTAACCAGAATCTAGAGGCTTCTAGCTCTAGTTTGATACATTTTGGACAAGTTTTAGACTAGTTTGGCTCACTTTTTTGATTTGGTTTGAAAGAGGAGAGATGAGAGATGAAAACATATCATTTTTTTCAATTAACAATGTCCCCTTGATGTGATTTCTAGGCGCCTCCTTTATGAGCGGTTCTCCCCATTCTGAGGTGTCAAAAAATTCCATTTTTTAACTAAAAAATCCTTTAAAAAAAAACCAATAAACCCAGTACTAGTCAACTCTTCATCTTATGTGAAAATTTACTCATTTTTGGGGGATTTTCTTTTATTCTTTGCCTTTTTCTCATCCCAACACTTGGATTAACCCTATTGGCTCTTTAGAACACTATTTAGACCTTAATAAGATTTTTTTTGAAATTATATACCCCTAGGCCAAGATGTCCAATACACATATTCAATTAATTTCTAATGCACATTGGAAAACTCTGTTTAAGATTCTGTTTTAGGGGATCTCTTCCTATTGATTGGGAAAAAATACTTATCCAAAAATATTTCAAAACTGTATTACCTCTCTTTAGACCAAAAATAAAGGAAAACAATGTTTTCTTCCATTCTAAAATAGGAGATGATTATAGAGACTAAAGGGGAGGTTCTTACACCTTTACATCCTACCCCACTTAAAAAACACAAGTAATCTCTTTTATCTCTTTCTTCTTCGATTACTTCCATCGTTATTGCCTTGGAAGTAGATGGCTAGTTTGGGAACTTCTTTCTTTGATTTTTCCAATTCTTAGACTGAACTTTGCATTGAAGCTGAGGGTTGGTTAGGGAGTCTACCTCTGAGGTTTCCCTGATTTTGAGGGAAGGACCTTGATTACTCTGGAAGGAAGGAGCTGGCATCTAGAATCTTGGTCCTTGACTTCCTTGTCCTGAAAACCTTGATCCAAAAGGAGTTGGGAAATCCATGCTATGATGACTGTATCCTTGGTAGTTAAAGCATTTAATTCCTTTGTTCAAGGGTGGAAGCTGAGTTTCAGGGGATTGTATTCCAAGAAAAAGGCCTTTCTTCCATTCTGGAACTTCCCGTATCCTGGGTTTTTTGACTAGGACCTTGTTGTCTCTTAGGAGGCGGAAAGTTGGATTCACTTTTCAGGGTTAGGAATCTTTTAAAAGACGATGGTGCTGGCTTCGGCAGAACCTTGACAACAAAGGCCTTCGCGAAATCCTTTGCCACCCGCACACTGCTTCAGCCATAGAAACTGGCTTAGCATTCTTCACCAAAGTATCCAAGGGTTTGTTCATTCCCCGAATGAACCTGGCCTGTCCTTCATCCATTGTTCTTCATCCAGTAGTGGCGAGTATTTGAGGAGGAGAGCGAATGCTTGGTTACATTCCTCCGTAGTTCGGCTTCCCTGGGTTAGCTCTAGGAACTCGTTCATCTTCTTCTCGAAGAAGCCTGGAGGACAAAATCTTTTTCTGAGGAATGCTTTAAGATCATCCCACATCTAAGTGTTCTGATCCAAGCGGTTTGTCCGCATAGTGGTTCCTCCATGTTACTCTTAACTATTTCTACGATCTTCAGCCTGGCAAGAGCCACTTTACTCTTTTCATTGTAGCTTGTGACATCTACTCCATAGCTTCGATCCACTTCTGTGCTGTTTCTCCCAAGTGCTCCCCTTCACCTTTGAAAGGTCCAGGCTGCTGAGATCTATGAAGAGATTTGTAAACATCTGGGTCGAGCTCTTCCTCTCATTGAGTTGGGGGTTAACATTTCTACCACGATGACCTCGATTCATGATCCTATCAATACGAAAATTCTTTATCAAGTCTCTTTTTCCATCTTAACCAAGATACTCAAGAATCTCAGGTCAAAAGACCACTTTATTTATAATTTAAATAAAAAAGGAGATAAACTTTGGATCCAACTGATTTTGGGGTTCCTTAAAGTTTGGTTAACCCTCTCAGAATCCTGGGATAAGGATCCCTTCTATAAGAAGAACATACATAACTCATTATCAGAAAATAGTTCATTTATATTAAAAGACTAAGGTCATGTAAAAGGGTAGGAGAAGGGTGTGTGTGTGAATGGACTTAAGGTCCACTAGCTCACCTATTTAAAGGTGAAGCTAGGAGGCATTTTGATAAACAACTTAATAAACAAGATATCTTTCTTGTATTTAAATTGTGTCCCTCTCCTCCACATACTTGATCTAGCATGAGCACCACGAATTCTAACATGGTATCTAGAGCTTTGGTTGAGTAGGCCCCTTTGTGGTGTAGAATAGGTCAAAATCCTCACTTTTTCTTATCCATTCACTTGTGGAGCTGAACCCCCTGGCAGTGGAGGAGCTCTAGCAGCTCGTGGAGGCAACCACTCGCCAAGCTTTCTTCAAGGGAGTTGTGGAGGACATCCGGGCGCATGCGGTCTTATAGTCAATCAGCCGAGTCGTCTTCTCTTCGCTGCTGCGGCCTTGCTGCCTGTGTAGGTCGATGCACTCTCTCTGCAGCGCAGCTGTCCGTACACGAATACGCCAACTTCAGCACACAATAGGCAACATAGCCTTAGGTCTTTTGAAGCCCAATGTGTCAAGGAGCTACAGCCCTAATTTCAGCCCCAATGGCTGCTCCATTTGTCTGCTACAACAGAAAAACCAGGGCTGACTCCCTTAACTCCATTGAAGCTCTCCATTAAAGCTTCAAAACTTTTTCTTTTTCTTGCTCTAATCCTCTCCACTTTGCTCTAATCACTTAAGTGATCTTGTGAGGGCTTGTTGTTGATCTTATTCTTGATTTTGAAGTGGTGGCTAACCACATGAGGTATTCATGAGCCTCATTCTCTCATCAAGCTCCATCATCAACATCACCTTCAAGTTCTCAAAGCTTTTCAAAGTGTGCTTATGAGCACTAATAGTGTTGATGATTAACACTAATGAGGCTTCTAATCCAGTAGAGGGGAGTTATTCCAAAGTGTTTTTAAACACTAAGAGTTTTCTTAAACACTAATGGTGAATTTAATCACCACTACAAGTGTCATTACACGTTAGAAATGTGCTTTTAAGCACTAATAGTGTTGCTAAACACTAATGGTGATTTTAATCACCAAAGAAAGTGTTCCTTAACACTAATTAAGCTCTGTAAATCAGTATTCATGGTTGGGCACAAACCCTAAGTGCTAAACCATAAGCTTAACCATCTTAATCTCCTATTTATGCAACATCCTTGGCTTGATTAAGGGTTGTTGCCCTCTCATAAGCCTTTCTCTTTCTAATTAAGCCTAAATATCATAAATTTCTGGTTTTTTCTTCTTCATAAATCAGCCCATTACTCTATAATAACCTCCTTTAATACCCAATGTCAAAGGAAAACACCCAAATCAAGAAGTTCTCGGGAGAGGGCTTGCACACTTGGCAAGTCCTTGTCAAGTACAAGATGATGTCCAAAGGTTTTTGGCCATTCATCTCCGGCACTAAGGTTATTGATCGAACTAAGGCTGAAGATATTGAAGATGATGAGAGGGCACAAGCCATCATCATGCTTCATCTTGATGAGGCTCTCATTCACCATGTGGACCAGCTTTCAACTGCAAAGGAGAAATGGGATGAGCTTGATAAGCTCTATGGAGCTCGTGGTAAGAATTCCAAGATCTCACTCAAAATTGAATTTTTCAACTTGGAACTCAAAGAGGGAGACGGCATTGGAGCCTTCATCTCTCACTTTAAGGGCCTTACGGCTCAACTTGCATTAGTGAATGCAAGAATGGATGAAGATGATGTAGTGGCTGTTTTGCTAAAAGCAGTCAAGAAGGTGTACCCCACCTTAGTCACCACCCTAAAGAATCCTGAAGAACATACCTAATCTCACCCTCAAAGGAGTCATTCAATCTTGTCTTGATGAAGAAAAGAGGCCAAAGGGAGGAGCTGAATCTTCAAATGCAACCACTTCATCGAATATTGAACAAGCTTTGTCACATCAAGTGGTCAAAGTAACATGTGTCCATTGCAAAAAGGTGGGTCATTTGGCAAATAATTGTTGGATCAAATATCCCAACAAAATGAAATGTAACAAGTGTAAACAAATGGGACATATCACTTCTAAATGTCCTAACAAAGAGATAGAGGCTAACTTTGTGTCAACCTCTAACTCCTGTGAGCACCTATTTTAAATCTCAATGTAACAACACCTATATTCCTAAACCTTGTACGCCTAATGTTATAAAGGCAACCTATGTCCAATACCACCTATTCCAATTGTTTCATAGTTGGTATTGAGGGAGGGTATTAAAAGACTAAGGTCATGTAAAAGGGTAGGAGAAGGGTGTGTGTGTGAATGGACTTAAGGTCCACTAGCTCACCTACTTAAAGGTGAAGCTAGGAGGCATTTTGTATTGAGCAAGGCCTAGTTGTATTCATAGACAACTTAATAAACAAGATATCTTTCTTGTATTTTTGTGTCCCTCTCCTCCACATACTTGATCTAGGACGAGCACCACGAATTCTAACAATTTATATCCTTATCACAATACTGGTCCATCAGACCAGTAATTTCCAATTAACATATGAACATTCCCCACAGAATTTTAATTATACAGGTTCTAAATTTATCATTCCATCATTAGGTCCACTGGGCCCAAGGTCAAGCTGGCAAACAATCTGTCAGCATGATCCACTAATCTTATTGTGATCTACTGAAAGTCTTGATCATCTATCATCATTGGAATTTCTCTCCATTCACCATTATCATGACTTATTCAACTCATCTACTTTCAACCAAAATTCAAAAACCATCATCCTTCAATCAAAATCCAAATCATCATCCTTCAATTAAAATCCAAATCCTTCAATCAAAATACAAATCAATTCATCAATTTTCAACCAGCATTCAAAATTCTAAAAGCATATCAACCAGAATTCTAAAATCATATCAACTAGCATTCGAAATCATCTCATCTGGGGTAGCATTTTTGCTCATAACTTCAAGGTCTTAAATTCACTCGTATATATTGTCAGTATAGAGCTGTAGTTATATCCAAGGTATATACAGGTGGTTACGGTCCTTGGTGTTATAAGGTAAATGTCATCATATCTAGGCCTTAAGCAAGTCGGGAATTGCACACAAATGTGGTACTTCCATCTAAAAACCCAATTTTGAATTTGTGAATTCCCATTCTGAATATCAATTTGTATGAGTTTTAACACACAATTACAATCTTTCATTGGTAACTCATAAATTTTTGATGTTTCTTGCGTCTTGGTTGATCAACTTCAACCGATTCGCTCTGATACCAGCTGAGAGATCCTACCCTCTCTGTGCATCGAACTTTGGGGTGCTGGCAGCGGAAGTAGCAACCTCTTGCATAGGGCAGAGCTTCCCACTCGAGGCCTCGCCCAAGAATGTTCAGACAAGAGACTAATCCCTCGGTTCTTCCAAAATCAAACCTGGAAAAAACTTCCCTCGCCCAGAAAGCATAGGCGATTCCTCTAGGAAAAATCTTCTAACGTAGTGAGGGGCCTTAACTAAACTTTGTATTCCGACCGAGCCCACAGGTCACATGGCCGAATCAAAGGAGGAACTTGCACTTGGCTCAAAGAAACCAACGCTTTTTTCCTCATCAAAGAGGCACAGCCGTTGATTCTTTTCCATAGAACAAGGATTATCCTGTGAATTACTTCAACTATTGTAACTTGAACAGAATTGAATTTTATTATAGGAATCCATCAGTCCAGCCTTACCCTATCCAATCCCATGGGTTAGCCAATCGCCCAACCACTGTATTGATAGGATCCATTATAAGAATTTGGTTATGTTTTGTCCGTGGTAGTACCAGGGAAAAGAGTTCCCAAGCCCCCCCTGCAGCACTCATGCAAAATTTGAATAGACACACCACGTTAGGAAATTGTCTTTTCTGTGATTCAACTATTTCCAAAATAGCATTACAATAAAACCACGGTGTTCCATCCTAATTCTTAGTATTCCATTTCCAGGTCCAATTTCTAACTTTTCCACTTTCCAACCAAAAAAATCCAATTTCCGACATTCCATCCTCAGCATACCTATGGTATCATAAGTAACCAGAACACTCACCACCTGCTCACTCAGGGGCCTTTTCAATAGTTCCTAGCCCATAGTACCTGTTGCAGCATTTACCGCACACCGCAACCGCATTCTTGTAACCGCTCTGGATAAACTGTTACGCACAATAGTCTGTAGGGATTCCAAGGGATGTCATTAGTAGATGTATCTATTCGGATCACAGATACTATTCCTATATATCATGGATGTAATTGTATGTACGAATCAATGGAATTTTTTAATCAATGAAATCTGTTGCAATGTTGTGTGTAACTTTTTCATACTTGTCTTCAAGCTATCATGCTGTTCACTTAATCTTTTATCCATTTGTAAGATAAGTATGCTGTGAATGAAGGTAACTAGTCTCGTAATCGCTTACTGTTTGTGCAAGAAGTAAATGCGATTACACTTGGAGACCACGATGTTCACGAATGCGCACACGTTCTCAGGGGCCTCTTGAGTTGGTGGTCCTGGCAACTGGGCGGCGGAGCCACCATCTCTTTGACGAAGCTCGTCATGGCTCCACGAGTAGCCCGCCTCTTTCCCCGGCAGGGCCGGAGGCCGCGTGGCAGAGCGACGGAGCCGTTCCTGTCCTCCTATCCGCACTCCAAAGGCAAGTGGGCATCCTTTGGCACCAGAAACCTCTCCTCGGACTTCGGCGCGATGGCTGTTTCCTTCACCACCGGTGGTTACACACCTGCCACCTGTTGTGATGGCCGCGCCAGCCCACAACATTAAGTATTCTAAGTTTTGGGGGAAACAAGGAGAAGATCTGGATTCACGTGTGCGGCAGTTTGACAACTCTTATAGCCTGAATGTGCCTCCACCCCTTGATCCTCTGCATAAGAAATCAGTTTTTGAGTCGACTCTCAATGATGGCAAAGCGTTCAGATGGCTAGCAGAATTGGCTGGTAGAATACCCTGTTGGGCATTTTTAGGATTATGATGCGGTATGTCTGTCGTTGTAAGATTACTCCCCCAGCCCCTCAAGATATCCGATCTCTCCCCCTGTAATCATTCCCCTTGTCAGACTATTAATGTCAGAATATTAACAGATCTTGTTTCTACCGATTTTGGCCTAGAGAGAGAAAATAGTCTAGAGAGAGATTATTCAATTTTTAAATATTTTTGGATGGAAAAATATCTCTTCTTATTGAAATAAATTCCCCCGAAATAGAAGTTCAAAAAGGATTTCAAAAGGTGCATTAGAAATAAATTATAGTCTGTTCAAAAGGCCTTACCTGTCTGAAAATTTTAGATTAAGATTCTAAGGGGCCAATTAGATTATTCCAAATATAGGGAGGAGATAAATTGAAGAAATAAAGAAAATCCCCCCAAAAATGAGTAAATACTCACATAAGATGAAGAGTTGACTAAGGACAAGGTTATTAGTTTTAAAAAAAAGAGATATTTAGAGGAAATGATGCATTTTTGACACCTCAGTGTGGGGGAATTCCCCTCATGAAGGAGGCGCCTATTTCACATGTGTGGTGGAGTTTTAAACTCTCAAATAATGAGATATTTTCATCTCTCCTCCCTCCTGTTTCAACTAGAACAAAAAAGTAAGCTAAACTGACCTAGAAATGGTCAAAAAGTGACCAAACTGATCTGGAAAATTCTAGAATCAATGTGCTTGGTTAGAGGCTCACTTTTTCCTATAAATAGAAGCCTCCCCCTTTGTAAAAGCTTAATAGTGTTTTATGCGTTGTTACTCTACTCCACCCCAGAGCCAAAAACATTGAATTCATTATTAATTCACTTGTTTTTGACTATTTCCTTCACAAAGAATTGGTGGCCACTCTTGATCCAAGCAAGAGTAGAACCCTCAATCCCTCAAGCCAATAGATAGCTCACAAAACTCCATGTAAGTTAGAAATTCTAATTTTTTCTAATTCTATTCTATGGTTTTATGATTTCTTGCTTCTTTTAAATTGAAATTGGATGTTATGCCTTGATGGAAAGGCTTCCCCCTTCTCTTCATTGAATTCAACCCTTCTTTATCCAAGATGTGTAATCAAATAAATAGAGTTAAACTTTTCGTATTGTTTTCTCTTAAAAAATGAAAATTGATTAAATTAGAGTGCTAAATTCATCTTGGGGTAAATTCTAAGTAGATTTAGAATGTAAAAATTGAGAAATGGTCAGCCATACAAAGGAGGTTATGGCAAAATTTTCTTAAATTTTGTGGAAATAAGTTTTACCTTTATAATATTCAAAAAAAATAATCACCTTCGTTTGTGTATTCTAAAAGTGTTATTTTCATTCTATGCATAGAAAGATTCATATTGGAAATATTTTTATTATAAAAGCGTTATTTTCATTAGAATTAATTTCTATGCATATAGAAAGATGCATATTGGACATATTTTTATTATAAAATTGTTACTTTCACCAATATTGATTTTTATGCATAAAGTGATGCATAAAAGAATTTTTTTGATTATCAAAGTGTTACTTTCACCAATATTGACTTTTATGCATAAAGTGATGCATGAAAGAATTTTTTTATTATAAAAGTGTTACTTTCACCAATATTGATTTTTATGCATAAAGTGACGCATAAAAGAATTTTTATTATTATAAAAGTATTACTTTCATCAAATATGATTTTATGCATAGAAAGATGCATAAAAAATTTATTCTTATTCCAAAAGCTTTTTTCTCTTTAATTTTGATTTTATACATAGAAAGATGCATAAAGGAATTTATTTTTATTTCAAAAGAGTTATTCTCATTAATTTTGATTTTATGCATAGAAAGATGCATAAAGGAATTTGTTTTATTTCAAAAGAGTTATTCACATTAATTTTGATTTTATTTCAAAAGAGTTATTCTCATTAATTTTGATTTTATGCATAGAAAGATACCTAAATGAAATTTTTTTATTTAAAAAGAGTTATTCTCATTAATTTTGATTTTATGCATAGAAAAATGCATAAAGAAATTTATTTTTATTTCAAAAGAGTTATTCTCATTAATTCTGATTTTATGCATAGAAAGATGGATAAATAAATTTATTTTTATTTCAAAAGAGTTATTCTCATTAATTTTGATTTTATGCATAGAAAGATGCATAAAGGAATTTATTTTATTTCAAAAGAGTTATTCTTATTAAATTTTATTTTATGCATAGAAAGATGCATAAAGGATTTATTTCTATTTTGAAAGTGTTTTTATCATTAAAATTGAATTTATGCATAAATAGATGTATAAAAGGATTTTTATAAAAATGTTATTCCCACAGAAGTGATTTTTATAAAAGAATGAATGGATGGATAGATGTGATGTGAATCTAATAAATGTGAATGAATGGATGGATAGATGTGATGTGAATCAGATAAATGTGAATGAATGGATGGATAGATGTGATGTGAATCTGATAATTGTGAATGAATGGAGATGGATAGATGTGATGTGAATTAGATAAATGTGAATAAATGGATGGATAGATGTGATGTGAATAGAAGTGATGAGATTTCATGTGAATCACGATGTAAATGAATGATATGGGATGGAAGTGGATGTATGTGAAAGAATGGATGTGGATGTATGTGAAAGAATGGATGTGGATGTGGATGTGTGTGAAAGGATGGATGTGGATGTGTGTGAAAGAATGGATGTGGATGTGTGTGAAAGGATGGATGTATGTGAAGAATGGATGTGGATGTGTGTGAAAGGATGGATGTGGATGTATGTGAAGAATGGATGTGGATGTATGTGGAAGAATATATGTGGAGTGAATGTGATGAATATGAAAGAGAATAGAGGCGATGAGATGTGATGTAAATTGGATAGATATGAATGATAAGGGATGTGAATGAATGATATGGGATGTGAATGAATGTGATAGCCTGTGAATTGGGATGTGAATGAATGATAAGGGATGTGAATGAATGTGATGGCATGTGAGTCACAATGTGATAGCTTGTGAATCGGGATGAGAATGAATGGTATGGGATGTGAATGGATGTGATGTCATGTGAATGGATGTGAATCGAGATAGATGTGAATGAATGTGATGTGGTCTGAATGAGATGTGTTGTGAATGAATGTGATGTGGTCTGAATGAGATGTGTTGTGAATGAATGTGATGTGGTCTGAATGAGATGTGATGTGAGTGAATGTGATGTGGTCTGAATGAGATGTGATGTGAGTGAATGTGATGTGGTCTGAATAAGATGTGATGTGAGTGAATGTGATGTGGTCTGAATAAGATGTGACGTGAGTGAATGTGATGTGGTCTGAATGAGATGTGATGTGGTCTGAATGAGATGTGATGTGAGTGAATGTGATATGGTCTGAATGGATGAGATGTGATGTGATGAGATGTGGATATGGGTAAATGCGAGTGGATGAGATCTGATATGATGAGATGTGGATATGGGTAAATGCGAGTGGATGAGATCTGATGAGGATATTTGAGGAAAGAAGTGATGAGATGAAAAATGATGTGTTTGGATGAGAATGGGAATTTATATGAAATGAATGTGGATTAAGTAATGTTGATTAATGTGAAAAGACGAGAGTTTGTTATAGAAATTATATTTATGACCTGTTTTTAAATGAATGTTATGTCAAGAATGTTGGGGAAGCATTCTGACCATCTTGTGAATGAGGTTGTGGAGACCTAGTTGATAAAGTTGCAATAGCTGACGGTGGAGGACATCTCACGCAAGGTCGGCCTAGGTCTTGACTAGCCTCGGTTCGATTAATATGGTGAGCTTCAGGTACGATGGATGAGGGACCAAGGAAGCGGCCTATGAATGAAGCGCTAGGTCACTTGCGAAGGATCCTAGAGGGTGCTGACCATACGGTGCTTGGGCTCTGGGTCACCGACGATACCCAGACATGCGTCGTGGAAGATATTGGAGCAAGGAGTAAGAGTTGTTTTTTGAATTCAGGCATGGATCTGGTTGATTGACCTTGCTGGTCCTCAACGGATGAGTCCATGGCTCTTTTATATGGATCCGTTGGTTGATCTTGCTAATCTTTAATGGAGATTCCATTTTGATATGTGAATATATTACTGGTTACTATGAGTTAGGAACTATCAAAAAAGCCCCCGACTGGACAAGTGGTGAGCGTTCTAGCTACCAATGATGCCATAGGTACACCAATGAAGGAATGATTGGAAATAAGGATTCAACCAGAGATTTTGAGGATTATGATCAGTGACACAAGGGTTTGCTTAAATGATTGTTTTGAAAGATAGCTGATTCTGTGAAAAAGGCAATTTCATATATGGGTGTGTAAGTGGTGTGACTAGTTTTAAATTTTCTTGAATAGCCAGCTAGGGGGCCTGGGAACTCTTTTCCTTGGTACCTGAGACAAAACCTAACCAAATTCCTAATTGGATCCCATCACTACAGTGGTTGGGCGGTTGGCTAACCCATGGGACTGGATGGGGTTAGGTTGGACTAATGGATCCCTAAATTGAGACTCAATTCTGTTATGGTACGATAGATGAAGTAAATCCTAGACAAAAATTGTTCTATGGAAAAGAATCAACGACTGTGCCTCTCAATGAGGAAAAAAGCGTTGGTTTCTATGATCCAAGTGCTCGGGGGGTGCACCTCAAAATATGTAAGTCTACCATGTGTGATCATTAGGTGGGGTTTTTTAAATCCAAAATATTGGGTAAATTTACAGAAATACAATTACAAGTGGGGTATTTTAATTGTACTTTGGAAAAAAAACCGTAAGTTTATAAAGAAAAAGGGGGTAGTTTTATTAGCTCAAAATTCACAGATAAGGGGATTTTTAAATACCACTTGAACGCACGTCGTAGGAGGGGCTTCCATATAGTGGACTCCCTGAGTCCAAGTGCAATCTTTTCCGTGATCTGACTATGGGACTTACAGGTTCGTTAAGACATTAGGGAAAATTTGGACTCAAAAAGGGACCTTTTAAGAGATCCCTTGGGATGGTGATGTGGACAAAGCAAGCCAATAAACCCACATATAATATTGGAGGGTGGGTACATCATTTTTGAGTTCTTTATTCTATTAACTGACATGTGGGGTGTTTTTAAATTCAAAACAGTGCCTCTTAAGTAAAGTTTTTTATTCCCACCATGGTGCCTTATTTTATTGAAAAAAGTCACCACTCTCTTTCTTCATTACACTTTTGAATGGAACCAAGACAACTTTGCTTACCAAACTTGAACCAAACTTCGTCCCTGCAACCCATCATCTTGCATTGTCTCCCTCATTGTCTTCCCGACTCCACAACCACAACCACAACCACTCCAAATCCGAATTGTTTTGAGCGGGAAGTTTTTGATTTTCTCTTCTTCTCATTCACATTCCTTCCATTTTGGAAGCTCATAGCCTCCCGCGTCTTTCTCACGCCACAATCAACCTCTCCATCTCATGAGTGCCTGCCTACCTCCAAGTTCATGGCACATTCAATGGAACATTGATTCATCATACATCAAGGTTTGAGGGGAGACTGAGGCGGCATGTTTTGAAAAAGGATGGAAAAGAATTTGTTCTTCATGCGCCATACCTGTTGTGCATGAATAACAATCCTATTTCTTACCTTTTTTAAGTGAGGGTTGTGCTTACAAGTATTGTGTACATTTTGGTGCATCCAGGATACCAACAAGTTTGTTTGATGGACAAGGAGGTATTATTTAGTGATATTGTCTTTTGGTTTTAAAGCAATCTTCTTCACGGGAGATAAGTGTAATATCTTTGGTTTCTTTTGGTTAAAGTGTGAGTTCATGATGCTTTTTGGTATTGTTGAAGCACAGAACAATGCAATGGAACCTGTGAAACAAAAGAAGAAAAAGGTGGACATCCACTTCCAAGTAGAAGCTGATTATGCTCCCTGCTGCTGTAAGAGAAATTGGTCTAGGCTAGCATGCGAAGCCCACATTATTGAGCTTCGAAATGAAGGAAAGAAAAATATGGACCTATGGTTGGATGGTAGTATTTACCCACCAGATCCAACCTCCTCTCAATCTCCATCATTCTTTGGGTTGACAAGTTTCTTCAAGTTTTTGTGTGAGGGTGAAAATGGATTGTTTGGATATTGCAAAAGATTGTTTGGCCAATGTCAAAGTATCATTCAATGTAACTTTGAAAGACATTGGAGTGATAGAGATGCCAGAATAAAAATGGTTGAAGGTGCGAATTTTTACTTAGCATCGATCACAACAGCTTTGCAAGCTTCATATGAGGACAAAGCAAAAGTTTGTTCTGGGTTACAAAAAGAGATTGATCATTTGTAGCAGACTATTCGTAAGATGCAGGCCACTATTAAAGAAAAGAAAGAAATTTTGGTAGTTCAAGAAATCAATAATTTCACTTTGGAGAGTGAGAATGCACACCTTAAAAAACAACTTGAAAAGTTCAACAAAAAATTACAATATTTGAAAGACACGCCATTGGGTGCTTGATTATGCAAGAGATAGTTCAAACCATTGGAAGAACTCAATGTTGGAGGTGGCCAATGGAAGCATCGTGTAAAAGCTTGCAGGTATTATGGGATCTATAATTTCTTTGAGCACTCACTTTTCATTTTCATCTTTAGTTACCTTTTTGGAGATGGAGGATTGGGTGTGGGGGTGGTATAGTTAGATGAATGATGGACTAAAATAGCTATCGTTGTTGCTTCAAGATGGTCACAGATGTTGTGGGAAAGAGCAAGGTTCTGATATATTTGGCAAAGTTTTGACAAAAGACATCGTGGAGTCAACAATACATCATCCTAAGTTTGCAAGACTTTGATTAGACATAGCAAAGCAATCCTTGCAGAAGGTGAGTGAAGCATTCACTCCTGCAGATGCACAAGGTATATGTGACATGGTTGGCATAAGCACAAAGTCTTACAGGATGTTGTTTAATAAAGTTAAAGAAGGTTTCAATTCTAAGCTTGGGAAAAAAATAGTAATTCCCATTCCAAAACCATTTCACGTGAACAAAGCTCGAAATATTCTCAACTTGGGAATGGTCGAACTTGTTGGGAGAGCCTTGTCACGTGTCTAGTACATAGACAGTGACTAAAAAGAACGGGGAACAAAAAATCATAGAGCTTACAGAGTTCAACAATTTCATTATGGATGTTCGGAAATTACAAATGGCTATGGTGAAATTTTATGACATCAGTCTTCATGAGTGCAATGGAAGGCTGAAATTTGTTTTAAAACTTGATGAGAGTGAGGTGATCAAAGGACAGAAGCTGGAAAGGGTTAGCTTGACTTTAATGAATAGAGCTTTGGATGCAAGTATCATTAATGATGATGAGAGGCACTTTAGTGTACAATTCGAAAATGAGATTTGGTGTGGCTAGCTGCATTTGAGGTGAGGTGCTATCCATTTTAAAAAAAAGTATATTATGTTGCTATCCATTACATGAAGACAATTTAACTGGCCTCTTGTTAACAAATTCCAACAGAGACCCATGAAATTCTAAAGTGGACTGAGCTTCCTTCCACTATCCAGCAGCAGTCGAATGGCGAAAAGCTTTATGTAGAAGGATATGGTGAATATGAGGTTGAATGGCACCTGGTTGTAGATCTTAAAACCTTGAAATGCATGTTTGGTATTTCCCAAGGAGCAATGGCCAAGTATCCTTGCCTGTATTGCATGGCCGAACGAGGTGTCTCCAAAGGAGGAAAAGAGAGAGAATGAAAATGCCTAAATGTAAACAGTAATAGGCGTCAAGCCCCAAATCATGATGCTCCAGGAGTGGATCCTAATTGGGATCCAATTCTTGCTATCCCTTTGATCAGAGTTCATATTTGTGTTTTGCATGTGCTAGTTAGAATAATTGAGAAACTAGTCTACATGTACATCAAATTTGCATGGATTATGAAACCAACATTAGAGAGTGAAAGAACTATTAAAAAAATAGAGTAAGTGCTTTCAGATGCATTGTGGTCTAGTGAAGATTGAGAAGGACTTGAGAAGATCAGGGAAGACAGGAAATGTTCCTAGCAAACCATGTTTTGGAGGTGCAAAAGCCAGAAAGTTCTTATCTAATCATACCTAGAGAGGTCACCTGGGTACAGATTTTGAGGTGTGGAGAAAGCTTCATGCAGCTGTACCTAATCGAGGCTCTTCAGGACAAGCAAGGGTGGCAAAGGCCAAAGCGTGGTTGGCACTTGATCGCCTAGCACCTTTGTTGCAAAAAGCCAAGTTTGAAGATGGGGATGTTGAGAAATTTGAGGCAGTTGTGATAGAGTTCTACACTAGCTGTGAAAAAGCATGGGGTGCGACAAACTTGACACAATACATGGTTATTACTTGAATACCTACAGCTTTGAGTTTTTATTGTTGTTTAAAATATATTGTACGATACTAAATGTCTTGTTAAGTTGTTGTTGAGAATTTGTAGCACATTTTGCATGCACATGGACCCTTTTTTTGCGGAAGAGTGTGGAAGCCTTGGGATTTGGTCTACCCAAGGCATGGAAAGATCTCATTGGCAAGCACGTTGTTGTGCCTATCAAAGGGCCACTCAACATGGAGGAGGAGTGAAGAAAAGTAATCCCATGAAGCAACTATGTCAGTGGTGGTATAGGCGGATTCAAGTGAGGGCTCGTGTGAAGATCAAACAGTCTAAATCAGCTATGTCATGTGCAATAAGAGAGATGCGCAGGCTGAACGGGGACGATCAATATATGTGGCAGAATCATGCTGAATGGCTAAGACAATGACAAAGATAGGGCAGAGTGTGGAAGAAAATTGTCATTGAAATACATATTATAAAACAATGATGTAACTTCAAAAGATTTTAAAAGAACAAGAGATTTCATCTATGTCCCATACAAATATTTTCAATATATATACATTTCATAGTTTTTAATGGTAAGCAAGAAGAGTATCGAGAAATTTGAAGAAACTTCTTAACAACTAGAACAATCTAAATCTATTGTTGTGGAGCAGAGACATCCCCCAGCCGAGCCCTTTTTGATGAAGTTTCTACAACATCTTCTTCATCCTCTATCAATGGCACAACAGGGACCATTGGCCTTGCTGTTCTAAGAAGATGCTTCTTCCCGCAATCACTCAACAAATTAGGATCTGTGATTCCACATGCCAAGCCGTAAGCAGCATATGTTAAATAATATTTACATCTCAATGAATATACTCCTGGTCCCTCCCCAAAAATTCAAACTGCTGCTTGCCGCTCCAGAAGTATTGCCTTGCTTGCATTCAACCTTAAGTGATAGCCATCTAAATACCTGGATAGAGTCTTTATCGCCATCAGAGGAAAACTTGCATTGTCTTTGGAGAAGCTAGCGTGAAATATTATCCAAACTACAGCCTAGACAAAGGCGTTTTGGTCACATAGCATTCGTCAGTGCTGCAAGAAATCACACGGTTTATGAAGCACCCAACTATTGCTATTCCAAGATTACCTTTCCAGAGGCTTGTCAGGAGAATTTGTGAGCTAAATGGAATTTTGTTTAGGTGGAAGGCATCAGCCCTGTTTTGCTTGAGGATTGGATGATTGAATTTTTTTTGGATAGTTACGTTCTTGCGGCCCATGCACACAGGGTCACAGTGATGAACAAAGATTTTTTCAGCCTAGTAGCCCTTCGTTTTAGATATGATAAGTTACTTAGGTGAGTTACATTTACTGATGCACGAATGGTGCAAATTTTTGATGTCCGTCCTGTTCAAAAAGTGAGAATTGAAGAGGTGACGGAGGGAGTTCCAGAACATGAACATGAGACTCGGGCAAATTTTTGGACAAGCGCTCAAAGGGAACATCATGTGGCAATGCTTGCATTGCAAACAAAAAGAGAAAATGTTCGTGCACTCCACGCTATGAATCGGGAGGCGTTTCAATTTTTATTGCCGGAGTTCTATGTACCCTATCATATTAGAGGGCAAAGATGTTATTTCCCGATTCATGCTGAGGAGATAAACATTTTGTTTGATCCTAGAACTGAAGTCAATGACAAAGTGCTCAGATGTGTTTTAAGGTATACTCTTTTCTCTGTCCTCCCACAATTTTTCATTCTTGGCTCTTAAAAGTTTATGCCTAACTCTTGATATGTTTTCTTGTGAAGTTTTGCTATTTCGCACAATTGCCCGAGGATGTACAGCATCGGGTGTTCCAGATTGTTTCGCTAGTGTCAACACTTTTGCTAGTAGAGTCAGTTCCCTACCTTGATGTGCTGAACTGGTTTCGGGAGGTCCAGCTAGACGATGCTCGAGTAATTTTTTTGGCATATCATGAAAAGTGAGTTTGTCTCTGTATCTCTCTTGCATGATGTTTATACGAATCACCATACACAAGTTATATAGTGCTTCCTTTGGCACGTTCTCTCTCGCTTCATAGTGAATCCATTCACCATAATGCGAGGAGGCATTTTGTTTTTCATCTGGCTTGAAACTAATAGAAATCTATTTGGATGTGATGCAGTGCCCATTGGAGTCTTGTTCTAGTCGATGTGTAAGACAATGTTATTTACCTTGCAAATTCGACATCTGGTGTCCATGGCAATGTTTTGCTGTAAGTTAAAATCATTAAGATACATATTATTATTTAAGTTAGAAGTTCGGATTGATCAGGATATTGATTGGTCTTTGTTTGCAGTGGTGTCAGGAAACTAATGGCTGCTTATGAGAGCCTGAGCATGGACATCGACACCCTGGAGCGAGCAACCATTCAAAGGGTTAGTGTGCCCAAACAAGATGATGGTTATAGCTATGGGTGGAGGGTTGCTCTCAATGCATTGTTGCTGCTACGGAGCATTTTTCAGCTCCCTTCAGAGAGGATGTAAGCACTTTTCAGCTCCCATATGCATGCGTACTCTTGTTTATCTTCTTGTATATTGTCATGTTAATCTTATGCCTTGATGAATTGTGATGGCAGTTTTCATCCATGTCTCGTTACGTGGACCTAGACGTCCAAACATTTAGGGAGGAAACGATTGCGAAAATGATCGAGGTCGTATAAGTAATGCCTCCAGATGGCCTAGTGGACTTCATCCCACCCAATCCACGAGGGGAGATAGGCCCCCCTGAGCCTCTTACATGGGCTCCGTACTTGTTGGGAGAAGAGCCATGGCTCCATCTTGAAGCCCAGTCCTATGGGTTCCAGTAATATATAGTTTTTTCCTTATCGATATGTTGTTGGATTGCTTCTTCCAACAAATGTACTCCACTCTGTAACATGCTGTTTGTAAATATGCAACTACACATGTACATTTATATTTTTTACACATATTTAGTGTTATTGGAGAGAGGACATCAATTGTAAATGCACTTTTAATTTGAAAATCAGAGGATCAATTTTGCTACTATGTTCCTTCACTTCTTGTTTTCTTACTTTAGGCCTTTTTGTGTACATGAAAATTCAATTGGGGGATTTTTGCCTTCAATACATTATTTTAAACAATAAAGCATTACAAAAGAAATGTTCTGAATAGATAAGTTTATTGCATATGGAAAATACATTGTCACCGTATACATATACATGGTCACATCATATATCTTCTAGTGCCTCCAATTCATGTGGGGCTGCAACATCTTTACAAATGATCTGATGCTCTCTTCTTCTACTTACCTTCTGACCATCGAGCTTGAAGTAAAATCGATCTAGAGGATTCTGAATAGCTACTTCTAATTCCTTCCTAACATATTCGAGAGTCCAATTCTCTTCCACTTCCAATGTCATAACATATATTCGAGAGTCCAATTCTCTTCCACTTCCAATGTCAATGATGGGTGACCCTGTCGAATCATAACTATATCTATCAAGCAAGAGTGGTTGCCATCTCTTGTATCTTGGTCCATGCTTTCCCAGTTGTTGTTGATCCATTGCCACCTTCTATAAGTAAATGACATGCACAGATGTTGCCTGGCAATATAGTATCTGATTAGGATAATTTTTCGAGTATAATCAAATAAGCTTTGTAACTGTTTCACAAAAAGACATTTGAATGTTATAACACTCACCGAAATGCGTGTTTAATCTACATTCGATCAAATCATCTCCCTTTGATGATTTCACTCTCCAACCTTTGTCAGGCTTCATCTATATCTTTGCACATAAAAGTTGAAGCATGCAATTAGAACATGCAATTGGAACAAACAAACTTAAGTGGATATTTCTTGCACCAATGCTAGGCTTTATAGCACATTTAATATCATTTAACATTTTGGTCCTGTATGACTCTTATCACTTCTATATCAAGCAATGGCCACTCAGGACTATCAAGTGCAGGCAAAGGAATACGTTCCAACTTTCCATGTCGACTTGATTGAGTGGGCAAGGTATAAAATGAGTCATAGAAATATGTTCTACTTCTTGCGAGATCACTTGGTGCACGACCTTCATATTGAAGTTCCCCCCCCACCTCACCATGTACGACATTCAAGAATCCCGTCAAGCATTGTGCAGGCTCCCACTCCTGGAGATTGGATGGGTACAAATCTGTGCAAGGCAGAAAAATGTTTATCAATCACCTTATTTGCAACATTGGAATACAAAACACAAGCACTTACAATGTGGTTTGTGTCTTGGAAGTCCTTCCAATGGTCCCACGTTGATCTCTTTTTGCATGAATACATGCTGGATCAACACTTCTTTGGAAGTCCTTCCAATGGTCCCACGTTGATCTCTTTTTGCATGAATACATGCTGGATCAACACTTCTTTGACAGTTTTCCCTCCTAGTGCCATCTTGAAGTCAAGGATCCTTCCTTTCCAATGTTTGGCCAAGTCTTCAGATGCCTTTCCCTTCACTCGATATAGTGGCCACGTTTTCCTAGCCGCATAGTGACCCAAGAGTACTTCCTGTATACTTGTTGGGGAATCCATTCTTCGTTCTTGTCTTTTATGTTATACAACATAACATATGAGATACTGCTCCTTGCTCATTTCAGTCCACTTTCGGGTGCCATGAGAGATTAACAGACGTATGAGAAAGAAGAAGTAGCAGAAAGTGGATGACTGAGCTAACCACTTTTGCGGATCAAGGAGGGAAGAAGAAATGAGGGACGGTGTGTTATTTTGGGTGCCAAAGATGTTTCGTGTAAGATTCCTCCCCAGCCTCTCAAAATGTCCAGCATCTTTCCCCTGTAATCAATTCCCTCTTCAGAAATATAAGAGATCTCGTCTCTGCCTGTTTTGACATAGAGAGAGAAAATATTCTAGAGAGAGAATATTGAGATTATGACTATTTTTGGATAGAAAAATAACTCATCTTATTAAAATAAGTTCCCCTGAAACAGAAATTCAAAAAGAACTTTCCAATGTGCAATTGGAATTAATTGGAAATGTGTATGAAGGACCTTAGCCTAAGGGTCTAGATTTTCAAAAAAATTTGGATTATGGTCCAATTAAGATTTCTGTGGGCCAATAGAATCAATCCATGTGTGGGGAGGAGATAAATCCAATTTTGTAAAAGAAAATACCCAAAAATGAGTAAATGCTCACATAAGATGAAGAGTTGACTATGTACAAGGTTTATTAGTAAGAAACTATGAGCAATATTAAAAATATGAGATATTTTGGGTATAATGATTCCATTTTGACACCTAGGTAAGGAAGGTGAGTCCCTTCAATGTTCACATAAGATAAAGAGTTGAAAATGTACAAGGTTTATTAGTAAGAAACTATGAGTAATATAAAAATATGAGATATTTTGGGTGTAATGATTCCATTTTTGACACATCTGTAAGGAAGAGGAGGGCCTTCAATGAGGTGCCTAATTCACATGCTTGAATGAGTTTTAAACTCATAAAAATTAAGATATTTCATCTCTCCTCTCTCCTCATTCAAGTCTAGTTCCAAAAAGTTAACTTAACTGACCTAAAAATGGTCAAATATTGACCAAACTGATTTGGAAAATTCTAGAATCAGTTTGTTTGGTTAGGAGCTCAATTTTTCCTATAAATAGAAGCCTCCCCCTTGTTGAAAAAATATAGTGTTTTATGCACTGTTACTCTACTCCACCTAAGCCAAGAACTGTGAATTCATTAATAATTCACTAGTTTTTGATACTTCCCTCTTTCTTCAATTCCCATTGGTGGCTCTATCAACATACTAAACCAATTGATTGGTTGGGGGCCTCTACCGTGAACAAAGAATCAAGCAATTTGTAAGGTAAATGGTGAATTTTGATCTTTTCTATAATTTCTCAATGTTTCTCTCTTCTCAACCCCTCTCAAGCTTGAGAAGCTTAATTGGAATGGTTTTTGAATGCTATTGAAGTTAATTGATGAATAGAGTGAAGAGTTACATAATTTGATGAATGCTATTGAAGTTAATTGATTAATGATAGTAAAGAATTACATAAATTTTCATTTATGCTTAATTCTAATGGTTTTTATGTAATTTCTCTCTCTCACTCAAGAAATGGTCATACTCATGACCCATTCTCAATCCAAATGAAGCTTTTCATAAAACTTTTTCTTAATCCAAGATTAATCTATGCATGAGACCAAATTAATGGTTTTTTTTTCTATGCTTTTAGTTTATGTATTTCATGATTATTTTTGATTCAATCCATTATGGGTTAATGATCCAATTAGGGATCATTCTAATCATTCCCTTAAAGATAAGCTTTATCTTTTAAAATAATTGAGATGTATCAGTCATAGCAGCGGAGCTATGGTAAAATTTTGTAAAAATTTACACATAAAATAATTTCATTCAAAGCATGAAAAGAGGACTTCCTACCATATTCTAGGAATTATCATCCTAGATTAATTGAAAGAAATTCATTGTAATCATGGAGAAATTAAATTTTTATATTATGCATAAAGGATAAATTTTTATATCAAAAGTGTTACTTTTATCAATTTTTATTTTCATGCATAGAAGTATGCATAAAGGATAAATTTTTATATCAAAAGTGTTACTTTTATCAATTTTTATTTTCATGCATAGAAGTATGCATAAAGGATAAATTTTTATATCAAAAGTGTTACTTTTATCAATTTTTATTTTCATGCATAGAAGTATGCATAAAGGATAAATTTTTATATCAAAAGTGTTACTTTTATCATTTTTATTTTCATGCATAGAAGTATGCATAATGGATAAATTTTTATATCAAAAGTGTTACTTTTATCATATTTGAATTTCATGCATAAAGGTATGCATAAAAGTTGATTATTTGATTATAAAAGTGTGACTTTTATTATAATTGAATTTTATACATAAAGGTATGCATAAAAGTTGATTATTTTATTATAAAAGTGTGACTTTTATCATAATTAAATTTCATGCATAAAGGTATGCATAAAAGTTGATTATTTTATTATAAAAGTGTGACTTTTATCATAATTGAATTTCATGCATAAAGGTATGCATAAAAGTTGATTATTTTATTATAGAAGTGTGACTTTTATTATAATTGAATTTCATACATAGGTATGCATAAAAGTTGATTATTTTATTATAAAAGTGTGACTGTTATCATAATTGAATTTCATGCATAAAGGTATGCATAAAAGTTGATTATTTTATTATAAAAGTGTGTCTTTTATTATATTGAATTTCATGCATAGAAGTATGCATAAAAGTTGATTATTTTATTATAAAAGTGTGACTTTTATCATAATTGAATTTCATGCATAGAGGTATGCATAAAAGTTGATTATTTTATTGTAAAAGTGTTACTTTTATCATATTGGATTTCATGCATAGAGGTATGCATAAAAGATATTCTTTTTATACTAAAAGTGTGATTTTCATCATAAATGGATTTTATGCATAACTTAGATGCATAAGAGAAATTCTTTTATTCTAAAAGTGTAATTCCTACCAAATTGAATTTATGCATAAGAAGATGCATAAAAGTTTGATTTTTAATTCAAAGTGTCATTCTCATCTAAATTGAATTTATGCATAGGAAGATGCATAAAAGAATAAAATTTCAATTCAAAAGCGTTATTCTCATCCAAATTGAATTTATGCATAGGAAGATGCATAAAAGATGGATTTTTAATTCAAAAATGTCAATTCTCTTCCAAATTGAATTTATGCATAGGAAGATGCATAAAAGATTGAATTTTAATTCAAAAGTGTCATTTTCATTTAAAATGAAATTATGCATAGGAAGATGCATAAAAGATTGATTTTTTATTCGAAAGTGTTAGTCTCCTTAAATGGAATCTATGCATAAATAAAAATGTAGAGAAATCTTATATCAAATATACGAATTCTCTTGTATTCTATAAAAAGATATGAAATGTGATAAGACGTGATAAGAGGTGTATGAGATGTGATAATATGTGATAAGATGTGTATGGGAAGTGATAGGATGTGATAAGAGGTGTATGAGATGTGATAAGATGTGTATGAGATGTGATAGGATATGATAAGATGTATATGGAATGTGTTAGGGCGAGAATGGATGTAATATGGATGTATGGATGTAGATACGGATATGTATGTATGAATGTGAATGTGGATGTGGATGTGTATGTATGAATGTGAATGTGAATGTGGATGTGGATGTGGATGTATGGATATGAATGTGGATGTGGATGTGGATGTATGGATGTAGATACGGATGTGGATGTATGTATGTGGAAGTGGATGTATAAATGAGGGTGTGAAAATGGATGTATGCATGGATGTGTATGTAGAATAATGAATGTGAATGTGTATGGGAAATAATGTGTCATCGATATGAGTGAATGGATGATGATGAATACATATGAATGGAATGTGGAATAAGTAATGTGGACTAAGGAGGATAAAATGGAAAGACGAGAGTTCGATATAGAAACTGTATTTTGTGAACTGTTTGTAAATGACTGTTTTATGTCAAGAATGCTGGGGAAGCATTTTGACCGTCTTGTGGATTAAGGTCATGGAGACCTAACTGATAAAGTTGCAACTGCTGAATGGAGAGTCAATGGAGGACGTCTCGCGTAGCAAGGTCGGTCGAGGTCTTGACCAGCCTCGGTTCGATTTAAATGGTGAGCTTCCGGTACGGTGGATTAGGGACCAAGGAAACGGCCTATGAGTGAAGCGCTAGGTCACCTGCGAAGGATCCTAGAGGGTGCTGACCATACGGTGCTCGGGCTCTGAGTCACCGAAGATACCCATACGTGCGTCGTGGAAGATATTGGAACAAGGAGTAAGAGTTGTTTTCTGAAACGGGGCATGGATCTGGTTGATTGACCTTGCTGGTCCTCATAGATGAGTCCATGGCTCTTTTATATGGATCTGTGGGTTGATCTTGCTGATCTTCCACGGAGATTCCATTCTGTTATATGAATATATTGCCGGTTACTATGAGCTAGGAACTATGGAAAAGGCCCCTGAGTGAACAAGTGGTGAGCGTTCTGGTTGCCAATGATGCCATAAGTACACCGATGAATGAATGACGGTAAATAAGGATTCAACCAGAGGCTTTGAGGATTGTCATCAGTGACATAATGGTTTCATTAAAGGATTGTTTGAAAGTTAGTTGATGCTGAGGAAAAGGCAATTTCATATTGGGTGTGTAAGTGGTGTGACTAGTTTTATGTTTGCATGAACTTCCGGCTAGGGAGCCTAGGAACTCTTTTCCCTGGTACCCGGGACAAAAACCTAACCAAATTCCTAATTGGATCCCATCACTGCAATGGTTGGGAGGTTGGCTAACCCATGGGAATGGATGGGGTTAGGTTGGACTGATGGATCCGTAAATCGAGATTTAATTTCTATTATTACGATAGATGAAGTAAATCCCGGATAGTAATTGTTTTATGGATAGGAACCAACGGCTGTGCCTCTTGATGGGGGAAAAAGCGTTGATCCCAATGATCCAAGTGCAAGTTTCTTCCTTGATCTGACCAAGTACCGTTAGAGGTGCAGTCGGATCAGTTTGATCAGTAATGATCTTGACTACGTTAGAGTAAAGAGTTATCCTGGTGGAATCGCCCGTGCTTTCCGGGTAAAGGAAGTTTTTTCGGTTTCGGTTTTGGATAAAACGACGGATTAGTCTCTTGTCCGGATATCTGTGGGCGAGGCCCCGAGCGTGGGACCCCTGCCTGCGCACGATGTGCTACTTCCGCTGCTCTAGTACCCCGAATCCGTTGCGGGGATCTCACATTTCGAGTTTCAAAAGTGGAACCAAGTTGAGGGAATAACCAGGAGATTGGGTATCTATCTATTCCAAGCATTCAAAATCATTAGTTCTAGGGGTGGTGGAAAGAATTTTTTAGTGCTCCATGTCTAACACAGGAATGTGGAAAACATTCTTTTATTGTGTTAGGTGCTGACAAAAAAATGGTTTAAAATATTTTAAGACAAGGTGATGCTTTTTTTAATATTTCATGAAGATAAGAGTTTCTCCACATTTTAGGTGGGTTTGTACAGAGGTCCCACCACTGGTGAATATCGTTGGTAGATTTCATGTCACTCAATCTATGTGTCTATTATTATATTATTATTGAAACAGCCCTCTTTTGAGTCTAGAATTTTCCTAATATGTCAGTTCAGTTAGTTAAGGCTTTTGACTACATTAGAGGAAAGTTATCCTAGAGGAATTGCCCGTGCTTTTCAAGCAAGGAAAGTTTTTTCGGGTTTGGTTTTGGAAGAACCGATGGATTAGTCTCTCGTCCGGATATCCGTGGGCGAGGCCCCGAGTATGGGACCCTGCCGTGCGCAAGAAGTGCTACTTCTGCTGCTAGCACCCCTGAATTCGTTGCGTGGTGGGGACAAGGATCTCACAGCTGGTATCAAAGCAATTTGGCTAAAGTGGATCAACCGAGAAGCCAAAAATGTCAAAGATTGATGAAGTACCAGTAAAAGGCTAAAATTGTGTGATAAATTCATACAAATTGTTATTTAGACTAAAATTCATGAATTGGTAATTGGGTCTTCAAATGGAAGTACCGCAATTATATGGAATCCCTGACTTGCTTGAGGCCTAGACATGGTGGTATTTACCTTATAATTCCAAGGACCGTGACTACCCGTATATACCGAGGGTATAACTATAACTCTTTACTGACAGTATATTCGAGTAAATCTAAGATCTTGAAATTATAAGCAAAAATGCTATCCAGATGATTAATTCAAATGTGGTTGATATGATTTTAAAATTCTGGTTGAGAACTGATGAATTGATTTGGATTCTGATTGAAAAATGATGATTCTTGAATTTTGGTTGAAATCTAATAAGCTGAACAAAACCACAATGAGGATGAATGGGACGAGTCCCTATGATGATGTTCATAAAACTGGAATGATGATAATGACTATGAGATTAGTGGATTGTGCTGACAGAATTGTGCTGACAGATCGCTACCGTTAACTCTTGATCCAATGGATCAAGTTAAGGGATGACAAATTAAAAATCTAAAAAATTGAAATCCCCCATGAAGGACTGTTCAGATGGAAATTTCGGTCTAATAGACCATTATTGTGTTAAAGATATGAATGATATATTCTGAATGAACTGTTATCTGATAATGCGAGTATCTTTATCCAACGATTCTGTGAGGAGCCGACCTATCTAACGAACCCCAGAATCAGATGAACCAAAAATTAGATTTGAATCATAAATAAAGGTAACTTAACAAGATTTTTTGTATTTGTAAGATTCCTCCTCAACCTGAATATCAAATAAGCCTCTACTTCAATCCCTCATAATCATTCTATGTTTCTGAATAGAAGAAAATATCATTTTTCCTTGTTTTACCTAGTGACATAAAAATTTCTAGAGTGGTAAATCAATTTTGGGATATTTTTAGATAATAAAGTCTACAAATATCAAAAAATATTTCCCTGAAAAAGAAAATTAAAATAGATTTTCCAAGGTGCGTAAAATTGATTCAGAAGACCTTAGCCTAAGAGTCCAGATTTTTGATTTTTTTTAAATGGTTCAATTAAGGTTCCTATGGACCAATAAGATTAATCCAAGTGTTGGGACAAGATAAATCCAAAGAATAAAAGAAAATACCCAAAAATGAGTAAATGCCCACATAAGATGAAGAGTTGACCAAGTACTAGGTTTATTAGTTAAAAATTATAAAGTATTAATTAAAAAATGAGATATTTTAAAGTAATCATTCATTTTTGACACATGTGTAAGGAAAAGGGAGACCTTCAAGGAGGCGCCTACTTCACATGCTTGGATGAGTTTAAAACTCAAAAATAATAGGATATTTTTATCTCTCCTCTCTCCTAAATCAAACCAAATAAAAAAGGGAGCCAAACTGGTCCAAATCGTGTCCAAATTCAGCCAAACTGAAGTTGGAAAATTCTAGAACTCAATTGGACTCAGTTAGTGGCCTCCCTCTCCTATAAATAGACCCTCATTCCTTTGTAATATTATCTGTAAATTAAACTATGCTGGTATTACTCTAAACTAAGCTTAATTTCTATTATCCTCTAAAAACCTCTACAAAATTGAAGAGATTGGAGCTTCTCTCTCTCTTCAATCTTCCTTGGTGACTCCTACAACATTCCAAACCAATTGATTGGTTGGGGGTCTCTACTGTGATCAAAGAATCAAGTAAATTAGAAGGTAAAAAGTGGATAATTGTCTTTTTCTTATTAAAACTCCAAATGCTTCTCTTCTCAACCCCTCTCAAGCTTGAGAAGCTTTAATTTGAATGGCTTTTGATTAGTATTGAAGTTCTTTTATGAATTGTAATAAAGAAACACATAAAATTCTATTTATGCTTAATTTTAATGGTTTTTAAGAATTTCTCTCTCTCCCCCCAAAGAAAGGTCATTCCTATGACCTATTCTAAATCCAAATGAAGCTTCTCATGAAGCATTTCTCTACTCCAAAAGTAATTTCTATGCTTGTCTAATTGGAGGCCAAAATAATGGCTTTTTAATGCTTTTATGATATTTATTTCATAGAGAAATTATGAATCAATCCATAATTGGATAATGATCTAATTAGTGGTCATTCTAATCATATCAATAATATTAAACTTCATTCTTTCAATTAAATGGAGAATTATCAGTAAGAGCAGCAGTGGAGCTATGGTAAAATTTTTGTAAAATAAACACATCAAACATTTTCACTCATAATATGAAAAGAGGACTTCCTACCATATTCTAGGAATTATCATCCTAGATTAATTAAATGATTCTCATTGTAATCATGGAGAAATTGATTTTTATGTTTATGCATAATTAGTAAATTAGAAAAAAGAGGAGTTTCTAGTAATTTATTTTTTATGTTAAAAGAGTAATCCCCATGACATTGGAAATCCATGTATTCCAATGATTTAGAGAAAAAAAATTAGAATGCTAAAATAATGTATATTTTATGAAAGATTTTAGTTAAATTTTTCTTTTTGTATAGATAAATTTTTACGATGAAAGAGGAATTTTCACCATATTGAAATTCAAATATTGAAATAAGGAAAGTATAATTCCTAGTGCAAAGGAATTAATGAAGATTTTTATTTAAATTTTAAGAGAAAAATTTAGTTAAATTTATCTTTTTGCATAGATAAGTTTAAATAATAAAAGAGGAATTCCCACTATATTAGAATTCAAATGTTTAGATGAGAAAAAAAAGTGGAATTTTGAGCTTAAAGGAATTAATGGTTTTTTTATGTAATTTTAAGAAGAATTTTAATAGATTTAATTTATGGAAAAGAGGAATTCCCATAATAATTGAATTGCACTCATTGAAATGAGAAAAAGAAGGATTTCATGATATTTGAGAAAAGATGGATTTGAATTAAATTCTAATGTCAAAAGATGAATTTCCATCATAATTCTACCTAATGAATTTAGGTTTTATGTGGGAAAAAGAATATCTTGGATATTTGAATTGGTAAAATCACTAAATGGATATTTACCCAAAAACTAGATGTTTAGTTTAAAGAAATCCTGGTAGAACTAAACTGAATGAATTTAGTTAGACTATGTGAGGTCAGACAGTAAACCTAATTGTCGTTCTCTCTCGAACTGAATCAGACAAAAACTTTGTGACCAATTCAAGCTACTAAATCCAAAGAATAGACTATCGGAACTAATCTAGTTTTTCCCTGACCAATCTCACCAAGAATCTAGTTGGATAAATGGATAAAATGACGAGTAGATTACCCTCATGAAAGATCAAAGATCCTCATTATGAAACTGGGAATTATTGGAAAAAAGGTCTTTGGAATCGATCTCAAATTGGAATCTCACTTGCATTGGACACTTTGTTTTTCATTCAAAGGACTGTTTTATGCCAGAATATTGGAGGAAGCATTTGGCTTATGTTTTTCTAAGAGGAAGTTCATTGGAACAGCTGCTGGCGGGGAGTCGTCATCAAGGGATGTCGCCCCACGACAAAGCCCGCCGAGGTCTTGACCAGCCTCGGTACGGTTAAAATGGTGCGCTTTCGGTGGTACGATGGGCAAGGACCGAGGAAGCGGTCCCTGAGTGAAGTGCTAAGACACCTAAGGAGGATCCTAGAGGATTCTGACCAGGCGATGCACGGGCTCGTGGTTGCTAGGACACCAAGGCGTACGCCGAGGAAGATATCTGATGGACAAAAAGGAAAAGTTTTTGGGAACAAAAATTTGATACTGGATCTCATTGGTTGGCCAGCTGGTCTTCAACGGAGAGTTCAGAGGAGGATGTGTTTTTGTAATACAATGGACTTGGAATTTTGGAAAATGATGATCGAAAGTATTATGATTTTACTCAAGGATTGTCTTAAAGAGAGTCAAATCTGCTATAAATGGTAATTTCATATTGGCTGTGTATGTGGTATGCCTATTTGATTTTTGCACGAATCACCGGCTAGGGGGCCTCGGAACTCTTTTCCTCGGTACCCAGGCAAAAACCCAATCAAATCTTTATAAAGGAATCCCACCAATTCAGTGGTCAGGTGGTTGGCTAACCCATGGGCCGGATGGGGTGGTTGGCTAACCCATAGGCTAGATTGGAGGATTCCTGAGAGAAACAACTAGATACGATTAGTTACATTAATCAGTTAAAATCCTCAGAAGACCTTGTTCTGTGGGAGGGGAATATCGGCTGTGCCGCGAAAATGAGGAAAAAAGCGGTGATTCCATGGATCAAGTGCAAGTCTCTTCTTGATCTGGCCATGTGACTTCAGGTTCGGTAAGATGAGTTTAATTTAGTCAAGACTTGACTCGTTAGAATAAACTCCTAGTTAAAAGATTTTTCCCCTTCCTGGCGGAATCGCCTGTGCCTTCCGGGTGAGGGGAGTCTTCCAGCGGCCCGGTCTCGGAGGGACCGCCCCCTAGGCTAGCCTCTCGTCCTAGATATCTGCGGGCAAGGCCCCGAGTGTGCAGGACCCCCACCCTATGCGGGAGGCCAACGTCGCTTCCGCAATAAAGCTGAAAATGGTGCATCGTGTCATTCTATATCATTCAACGCCTCAGAATTTGAGACTTTCATGCCAAGTCTACAGACTCCTTAGTCGATTTATTCCTATAAGGAGAAGATAATAGCTCCCTTGTCAGTAAGTGAACGTTTGTATCAGGGCATGGCTATGGCCCAGTACCGTCGTCTTATGCATCTCCCAAGGAGATTTTGAATTCTGGAGCCGAGCTGCTCTATGTATATATTGCAACTTTTATATAAATAAAGAAATGTTTTCTGGAGAAAAATTCCCTGTTGTATAAGTGATTGTTTATAGACAAACTGATAAAGAAAAATCTGTTATCGGACATATGTCATAGATCTCCAATAAGATCATTGTCTCGTTTAAGAGATTGTTTTCCAAACCTCTTAAGTCTTAGGATCTCGTGGACGATATCAAAATAAAAATTTAATAATATATAATTTTTTGGCAGAATCATGAGACGAGGAAAACGTGGCCGTCAGCCAGACCCTCTCTCTGAAGATGATGAGCTTGACCCTGATGTTCGCAAGGCTCTTCATAGGACTCAGTGGACCCTTCAAAGGAGAAGGGGAGAACCTGGGGCAAGGCTGTGGAGAAATGGGTGGAAGCCATGGAAGCATATTTTGACATCACAGGCTACAATGAGTGGAGCAAAATGGCTCTTGCCAGGCTGAAAATAGTAGAAACAGCCAGGGTGCAAATTCAGAGTCCTACCCCTACTGGGTACTACCAGATCCGAATCAAGGAGCAGGACATCCTGAAGACAACATTCAATACTCACTATGGGCATTATGAGTTCAGAGTCATGCCGTTTGGATTGACTAATGCCCCGGCAACATTCAATCGTCTTATGCAAGATATTCTCAGAGAATACTTGGATGATTTTGTTTTTTCTTTAATGATATCTTAGTATACTCGAAGAATGCTATAGATCATGAAGATCATGTGCATAAAGTCCTGGAAATCCTAAGGAAACACCAACTCTTTGTGCAAAGAAGAGCAAGTGTTCCTTCTCTGTTGACCAGGTTGAATACTTAGGATTCATTGTGTCAAAAGATGGGATTTGTCCTGACCCCGCAAAGATCCAAGCAGTAGTTGAATGGCCAGAGCCCAAGTCAGTAAAAGAAGTCAGACGATTCCTAGGGTTAATTGAATGCCATAGGATCTTTATACCTAGGTATGCTTAGATAGCATCCCCTTTAACTAACCTTCTTAAGAAAAGTACACTTTTTCAGTGGACTGCAATGTGTCAGAGTGCCTTTGACAAGCTAAAGACAGCCTTAGTAACCAACCCTGTCCTTAAATTGCCAGATTTTAACAAACCCTTTGAGGTAGTTGCTGATGCCAGTGGATTTGCCTTAGGCGGTGTTCTAATGCAAGAAGGACATGCAGTGGCCTATGAATCCAGAAAACTCAGAACACATGAGAGGAATTATGCCATTCATGACTTGGAGTTACTCTCAATAGTGTATGCTTTAAA
Source organism: Cibotium barometz (assembly GCF_041138505.1). NCBI lineage: Eukaryota > Viridiplantae > Streptophyta > Polypodiopsida > Cyatheales > Cibotiaceae > Cibotium > Cibotium barometz. The sequence continues at coordinate 26,171,587 of NC_141110.1, forward strand.
GTTGTGGAGACATTATCTTTTGGGACAAAGATTCACCTTGATGACAGATCATCAAAGTTTGAAGTGGATCTTCACCCAAAGGGATCTCAACATGCGTCAAAGGAGATGGATGCAGACCTTGCAGGAGTTTGATTTTGAAATAAAGTATCGATCGAGGAAAGAAAATGTGGTTGCAGATGCGCTCAGCAGAAAAGCCTCCTTGCTTGCAATTACAGTGGTATCAAATCCATTGATCAATGAACCAAAGTAGAAAATCATGCAGGACAAATTCTTTGCCCCTATTGCTACCCTTCTAATGCAGGAAAGCAAGACTCCTCAGGAAATGAGTCGAGTTCTTGGATACAAACTGGATGAAGGATGCATGTATTTTAATAATCGACTATGTATCCCCAATGATGCGAGAATAAAGGGAAGAATTCTGAGGAGAGAAGCCCATGATAGCCTAATAGCTGGGCATCCAAGGTTTATAAAAACCTATGTGTCTGTGAAGAAAAGCTTCTTCTAGCTAGAACTCAAAAAGGATGTACTTGATCATGTAAGGAAATGCTTGATGTGCCAAAGAGTCAAGGCAGAGAGAGAGTCAAGATGCCAGGGAAACTGCAGCCTCTAGACATTCCACAGATGAAGTGGGAATGCATCAGTATGGAATTTGTCACTGGATTACCTTTAGTGCAATCAGGTAACAACTCCATTTTTGTGGTAGTTGACAGGCTAACCAAAGTTGCCCATCTGATTCCAGTGAAAGAAACATACTCTGCAGTGGATGTTGCCAGAGTTTTCCTTAAGGAGATCTTCAGATTGCATGGTTTACCCAGGAGGATAGTAAGTGACCAAGATCCCAAATTCATATCAAAATTCTAGACTGCGTTCTTTGAAGCAGTAGGAACTTTCTTGGATCTCAGCACAGCCTATCACCCCGAAACGGATGACCAGATGGAAAGGGTGAATCAAGTAATAGAAGATATCCTTCAATCATGTTGCAGAGAGCAGGGAACCCAAGAAGTGGTTAAGTCATTTGCATCTGGTCAAATTTGCTTACAATGCTTCTTATCATCGGAGCATTGGGATGAGTCCTTTCAAAGCTTTGTATGGACAAGATTGCCTTACACCGTTGACTTGGTCTGGCCCATTGATCAGAGTCAAGATGTCCAGACAAATTCTTGATGATATGGATCAGCAGATGCAATCAATTCGTAAAGATATAAAGGCAGCCCAAGATAGGCAAAAGCAGTACGCAGATAAAAAGCAATTAGAGAGAGAGTTTGAAGAATCGGATATGGTCTTCATTCGAGTATGACCAAAAAGAAGTTCCTTATCCTTAGGGAAGTACAACAAGCTCTCTCCCAGATACTTCTTCTGCCTCCCCATCTCAAGGTACATGATGTATTCCATGTCAGATTGCTTAAGAAATATGTACCTACCCCGAGTCACATGCTTGATGATGAGCAATTGATCTCTCCCAACTCAGGACCAGATGGTACTCCAACCCGAGGAAATCTTTGATGTTCAGGAGAAAATTCTCAGGAGCAGAGTCTTCAACAAAGAATTCTTAGTAAAGTGGAAGTTCTTCCCTCTAGAAGATGCCACCTGGGAGAAAGAAGAGTTGGCGAAGGATTACCCCCACTTTGCCAGATGAGGACATCTCGTGTTTTTCAAGTGAAGAGTTGGCGAAGGATTACCCCCACTTTGCCAGATGAGGACATCTCGTGTTTTTCAAGTGGGAGAGTAAGATTCCTCCTCAGCCTGAATATCAAATAAGCCTCTACTTCAATCCCTTGTAATCATTCTATGTTTTTGAATACAAGAAAATATCATTTTTCCTTGTTTTGCCTAGTGAGATAAAAATTTCTAGAGAGTGGTAAATCAATATTGGAATATTTTTGGATAAATAAATTCTACAAATATCAAAAAAATATTTTCCTAAAACAGAAAATCAAAATAGATTTTCCAAACAATTGGAATTAATTAAAATTGATTCAGAAGACCTTAGCCTAAGGGTCCAAATTTTTGAAATTTTTTTGATTATGGTCCAATTAAGGTTCCTATGGACCAATAAGATTAATCCAAGTGTTGTGACAAGATAAATCCAAAGAATAAAATAAAATACCCAAAAATGAGTAAATGTGGAGTAATCATTCATTTTTTACACATGTGTAAGGAAAAGGGAGACCTTCAAGGAGGCACCTACTTCACATGCTTGGATGAGTTTAAAACTCAAAAATAATAGGATATTTTTATCTCTCCTCTCTAAATCAAACCAAATAAAAAAGGGAGCCAAACTGGTCCAAATCGTGTCCAAATTCACCCAAACTGAAGCTGGAAAATTCTAGAACTCAATTGGACTCAGTTAGTGGCCTCCCTTTCCTATAAATAGACCCTCATTCCTTTGTATTATTATCTCTAAATTAAACTATGCCGGTATTACTCTAAACTAAGCTTATCCTCTAAAAAACTCTACAAAATTGAAGAGATTGGAGCTTCTCTCTCTCTCTCTCTTCAATCTTCCTTGGTGACTCCTACAACATGCCAAACCAATTGATTGGTTGGGGGCCTCTACTCTGATCAAAGAATCAAGTAAATTAGAAGGTAAAGTGTGGATTATTATCTTTTTCTTATTAAAACTCCAAATGCTTCTCTTCTCAACCCCTCTCAAGCTTGAGAAGCTTTAATTTGAATGGCTTTTGATTAGTATTGAAGTTCTTTTATGAATTGTAATAAAGAAACACATAAATTTTCATTTATGCTTAATTTTAAGTTTTTAAGAATTTCTCTCTCTCCCCCAAAGAAAGGTCATTCTTATGACCTATTCTCAATCCAAATGAAGCTTCTCATGAAGCATTTCTCTAATCCAAAAGTAATTTCTATGCTTGTCTAATTGGAGGCCAAAATAATAGCTTTTTAATGCTTTTATGATATTTATTTCATAGAGAAATTATGAATCAATCCATAATTGGATAATGATCTAATTAGTGGTCATTCTAATCATATTAATAATATTAAAATTCATTCTTTCAATTAAATTGAGAATTATCATTAATAGCAGCAACGAAGCTATGGCAAAAATTTTGTAAAATAAACACATCAAACATTTTCATTCATAATATGAAAAGAGGACTTCCTACCATATTCTAGGAATTATCATCCTAGATTAATTGAATGATTCTCATTGTAATCATGGAGAAATTGATTTTTATGTTTATGCATAATTAGTAAATTAAGAAAAATAGAAATTTCTAATAATTTATTTTTTATGTTAAAAGAGTAATCCCCATGACATTGGAAATCCATGTATTCCAATGATTTAGGAAAAAAAATTTGAATGCTACAATAATGTATATTTTATGAAAGATTTTAGTTAAATTTATCTTTTTGTATAGATAAATTTTTATGATGAAAGAGGAATTCCCACCATAATGAAATTCAAATATTTAAATAAGGAAAGTATAATTCCTAGTGCAAAGGAATTAATGAATATTTTTATTTAAATTTTAAGAGAAAAATTTAGTTAAATTTATCTTTTTGCATAGATAAGTTTAAATGATAAAAGAGGAATTCCCACTATATTGGAATTCAAATGTTTAGATGAGAAAAGTGGAATTTTTAGCTTAAAGGAATTAATGGTTTTTTATGTACTTTTAAGAAGAATTTTAATAGATTTAATTTCTGAAAAAGAGAAATTCCCATGATAATTGGATTACACTCATTGAAATGAGAAAAAGAAGGATTTCAAGTTTATTCAAAAAAATAGGTATTGATATTTTAGTTAAAAGATGAATTTCCATGATATTTGAGAAAAGATGGATTTGAATTAAATTCTAATGTCAAAAGATGAATTTCCATTATATTTCTACCTAATGAATTAAGGTTGAGAATTTATGTGGGAAAAAGAATATCTTGGATATTTGAATTGCTAAAATCACTAGATGTATATTTACCCAAAAACTAGATGTTTAGTTGAAAGGAATCCTGGTAGAACTAAATTGAATGAATTTAGTTAGACTATGTGAGGTCAGACAGTAAACCTAATTGTCCTTCTCTCGAACTGAATCAGACAAAAACTTCGTGAGGCCAATTCCAGTTACTAAATCCAAAGAATAGACTACCGGAACTAATCTAGTTTTTCCCTAACCAATCTCACCAGGAATCTAGTTGGATAAATGGATAAAATGATGGATAGATTACCCTCATGAGAGATCGAGGATCCTCATTAATGAAACTGGGAATTATTGGAAAAAGGGTCTTTGGAACCAATCTCAAACTGGAATCTCACTTGCATTGGAAACTCTGTTTTTTATTCAAAGGACTGTTTTACGCCAGAATGCTGGAGGAAGCATTTGGCTTATGTTTTTCTAAGAGGAGGTTTGTTTTGGAAGAGCTGCGGGGAGTCGTCAAGGAATGTCGCCCTGGCAAAGCCTGCCAAGGTCTTGATGACCAGCCTCGGTACAATTAAAATGGTGCGCTTTTGGTACGAATGGCGAGGACCAACAAAGTAGTCCCTGAGTGAAGTGCTAGGACACCTAAGGAGGATCCTAGAGGGTTCTAACTAGGCGATGCACAGGTTCGCGGTTGGTAGGACACCCAGGTGTACATCGAGGAAGATATCTGTTGGACAAAAAGGAAAAGTTTTTGGGAACAAAAATTTAATACTGGATCTTGTTGTTGGTTGGCCAGCTCTGGTATTCCAAACATTCCTTCATCGGTGTACCTATGGCATCATTGGCAACCAGAACGCTCACCCCCTGTCCACTTAGGGGCCTTTTCGATAGTTCCTAGCTCATAGTGACCAGCAAGTATTCACTTTAACAAAAATGGAGTCTCCATTGAAGATCAGCAAGATCAACCAACAGATCCATATAAAAGAGCCATGGACTCATCCTTTGAGGACCAGCAAGGTCAATCAACCAGATCCATGCCCGAATTCAGAAAACAACTCTTACTCCTTGTTCCAATATCTTCCCCGACGTACGTGTGGGTATCTTCAGTGACCCAGAGCTCGAGCATCGTATGGTCAGCACCCTCTAGGATCCTTCGCAGGTCACCTAGCGCTTCACTCATAGGCCGCTTCCTTGGTCCCTCATCCACTGTACCGGAACCTCACCATTTAAATCAAGTCAAGACCTCGGCCTGCCTTGCTATGCGAGACGTCCTCCGTTGACTCTCCGTCTCAGCTGTTATAACTTTAACAGATAGGTCTCCACGACCTCATTCACAAGATGGTTAAAATGCTTCCCCAGCATTCTTGACATAAAACAGCATTTAAAAATAGATTTCACATACAAATACAGTTCCAACAATATTTCCATTTTTTTTCTCATCACTCCACATCCTTTCACATTAGTCCCCATTTTTTCTCATCTTCCCACTTTTTTTTTTCATCAATCCCTATCACATCTTATCATTCCCACATTAAATCACATCCAATCGCATCATTCACACGTCAATCCACATCATCCATACATCCATCCACATCATCCATACATCCATCCACATTATCCACACATCCATCTACATCTTCCATACATCCATCCACATCAATCCACACGTCAATCCACATCATCCATACATCCATCCACATCAATCCACATCATCCATACATCCATTCACGTCAATCCACATTATCCACACATTAACCCACATCATCCATACATCCATCCACATCATCCACATCAATCCACATCATCCATACATCCATCCACATCATCCATACATCCATCCACATCAATCCACATTATCCACATCTTCCATACATCCATCCACATCAATCCACACGTCAATCCACATCATCCCTACATCCATCCACATCAATCCACATTATCCACACATCAATCACATTATCCACACATCAATCCACATCATCCATATATCCATTCACGTCAATCCACAATATCCACACATCAACCCACATCAATCCACATTCATTTCATAAGTATTCCCATTCTCATCATCTAATCACATCTTTTTCTATCTCATCACTTATTTTCTCATTTATCCTCATCAGATCTCATCCACTTGCATCTACCCATACATCTCATCACTTCACATACATTAACATCTATCCAGTTTACATCGCATCTTATCACATCCATTTCACATTACATCTCATTCATTCACATCCCGATTCACATGCTAACACATTCATTCACGTCCCTTATCATTCATTCACATCCCGATTCACATCACATCACATCACATCACATCCATTCACATCCCTTATCATTCATTCACATCCCGATTCACATGCTATCACATTCATTCACATCCTATATCATTCATTCACATCCCAATTCACATGCTAACACATTCATTTACATCCTATATCATTCATTCACGTCCCGATTCACATGCTAACACATTCATTCACATCCTATATCATTCATTTACATCCTAATTCACATGACATCACATCCATTCACATCCCTTATCATTCATTCACATCCCGATTCACATGCTATCACATTTATTCACATCCTATATCATTCATTCACATCGCGATTCACATGCTAACACATTCATTCACATCCTATATCATTCATTTACATCCCGATTCACATGACATCACATCTAATCTATTCATTCACATTTATCTGATTCACATCACATCACATCACATCCCTTATCATTCATTCTTCAGATCCCGATTCACATCCTATATCATTCATTCACATCTCGATTCACATGCTAACACATTCATTCACATCCTATATCATTCATTTACATCCTGATTCACATGACATCACATCCATTCACATCCCGTATCATTCATTCACATCCCGATTCACATACTATCACATTCATTCACATCCCTTATCATTCATTCACATCCTGATTCACATGCTATCACATTCATTCACATCCTATATCATTCATTCACATCCCAATTTACATGCTAACACATTCATTCTCATCCTATATCATCATCCTGATTCACATGACATCACATCTCATCTATTTATTCACATTTATCTGATTCAAATCACATCTCATCACATCTATTTACCTCTCATTCTCATCACATCCATTCTCTATTCATTCTCATCTATCTGATTCATATCACATCTATCTGATTCATATCACATCTATTTATAGAATGTAAGAGAATTCTTCTTTTTGATATAAAGATTCTTTACGCATCTATTTATGCATAAGAACAACTTTAGTGGGAAATAACACTTTTATAAAAATTCGTTTATACATAAATTCAATTTTAAGGAGAATAACACTTTCGAAATAAAAATAAATCTTTTATGCATCTTTCTATGCATAAATTCAATTTTAATTAGAATAACCCTTTTTAAATAAAAATAAATTTCTTTATGCATCTTTCTATGCATAAAATCAAAATTAACAAGAATAACTCCTTTGAAAGAAAAATAAATTTCTTTATGCATCTTTCTATGCATAAAATCAAAATTAATGAGAATAACTCCTTTTTATGCATAAAATCAAAATTAATGAGAATAACTCCTTTGAAATAAAAATAAATTTCTTTATGCATCTTTCTATGCATAAAATAAAAATTAACGAGAATAACTCTTTTGAAATAAAAATAAATTTCTTTATGCATCTTTTTATGCATGAAATCAAAATTAACGAGAATAACTCTTTTGAAATAAAAATAAATTTCTTTATGCATCTTTTTATGCATGAAATCAAAATTAACGAGAGTAACTCTTTTGAAATAAAAATAAATTTCTTTATGCATCTTTCTATGCATGAAATCAAAATTAATGAGAATAACTCTTTTGAAATAAAAATAAATTTCTTTATGCATCTTTCTATGCATGAAATCAAAATTGATGAGAATAACTCTTTTGAAATAAAAATAAATTTCTTTATGCATCTTTCTATGCATAAAATCAAAATTGATGAGAATAACTCTTTTGAAATAAAAATAAATTTCTTTATACATCTTTCTATGCATAAAATCAAAATTTGATGAAAGTAATGCTTTTATAATTAAAAAATTTATTTTATGCATAAACTCAATTTTAATGAAAATAACGCTTTTATAATAAAAAAATTCTTTTATGCATCTATTTTTGCATAAAAATCAATTTTAATGAAAGTAACACTTTTATAATCAAAATATTCCCAATATGCATCTTTCTATGCACAGAAATTAATTCTAATGAAAATAACACTTTTATAATAAAAATATTTCTAATATGCATTTTTCTATGCATAGAATAAAAATAACACTTTTAGAATACACAAGCGGTGGGGATTACTCTTTTTGAATAATAAAAAGATAAAACTTACTTCACCAAATTTAAGAAAATTTTGCCATAACCTCCTGTGTATGGCTGACCATTTTTTAATTTTTTTCACTCTAAAATTTACTAGAAATTATCCAAGATGATTTAAATCATTCTAATCTAATGAATTTCCACTTTATTAAGAGTAAATAATATGAAAAGTTTAATTCCATCAATTTGATTACATATCTAGGATAAAGAAAGGCTGACTTCAATAATGAAGAGAAGGGCGAAAGCCTTTCCAACAAGGCATAACATCCATTTTCATTTTAAAGAAAGCAAAAATCAGAAAACCATAAAATAGAATAAGAAAAAGTAGAATTTCTAACTTACTAGGAGTTTTGTGAGCTTTCCTTTGGCTTGATGGTTTGAGGGATCTACTCTTGTTTGCAACAAGAGTGGCCACCAATTCCTTTGAAGAGGAAATGGTAAAAAACAAATGAATTATCAATGAATTCACTGTTTTTGGCTCTGGGGAAGAGGAGTAGAGTAACAGTGCATAAAACACTATTAACCATTTATAGAGGGGGAGGCTTCATTCATAGGAAAAAGTGAGCCTCTAACCAAGCAAATTGATTCTAGAATTTTCCAGATCAGTTTGGTCAATTTTTGACCATTTTTAGGTCAAAAATACTCAATTTTTGACCATTTTTAGGTCAGTTTAGCTTACTTTTTGGATCTAGTTGAAGTAGGAGAGAGGATAGATAAAAATATCTCATTATTTGTGAGTTTAAAACTCAACCACACATGTGAAATAGGTGCCTCCTTCATGAGGGGAATTCCCCACACCACTGAGGTGTCAAAAATGCATCATTTCTTCTAAATATCTTTTCTTTTTTAACTAATAACCTTGTCCTTAGTCAACTCTTCATCTTATGTGAGCATTTACTCATTTTTGGGGGGATTTTCTTTTATTCTTCCATTTATCTCCTCCCTACATTTGGATTAATCTGATTGGGCCATAGGAACCTTAATTCAAAAATTTTAGAAAATCTGGACCCTTAGGTTAAGGTCCTTTTTACCTGATTTCAATTTATTCCAATTGCACATTGGAAATTTATTTTTGAATATCTGTTTCAGGGGAAACCATTTTAGACACTAGGAGGATTTTTATATCATCAATCTTGAATTACCTCTCTCTAGATATTTTCTCTCTCTAGGATAAAACAGGGTAAAACACGATCTTTCTTTTATTTTAGAGAGGGGAATAACTACAAGATCAAAAGAGGAGGTTCTTACACTTGCACACCTCAAAAGCCAAAGGGAGGAATCTTACATAACCCTTTTAGAATACACAAACGGAGGGGATTGCTCTTTTTGAATAATATAAAGATAAAACTTATTTCCACAGAATTTAAGAAAATTTTGCCATAATCTCCTTTGTATGGCTAACCATTTCTCAATTTTTACATCCTAAATCTACTTAGAATTTACCCCAAGATGAATTAAAACATTCTAATCTAATCAATTTTCGCTTCTAAAGAGCAATCAATAGGAAAAGTTTACTGCCTCGAAGAATGCAGTCTAGAATTTCGATGTGAATTTGGGATCTTTGTCACTTACTATCCTCCTGGGTAAGCCATGCAATCTGAAGATCTCTTTAAGGAAAACTCTGGCAACATCCACTAAAGTGTACGTTTCTTTCATTGGAATCAGATGGGCAACTTTGGTTAGCCTGTCAACTACCACAAAAATGGAGTTGTAACCTGATTACATTGAAGGTAATCCAGTGACAATGTCCATACTGATACATTCCCACTTCATCTGAGGAATGTCTAGAGGCTGCAATTTCCATGGCATCTTGACTCTGTCTCCCTTGACTCTTTGACACATTAAACATTTCCGCACATGATCAAGTACATCCTTTTTGAGTCTTGGCAAAAAGAAGATTTTCTTCACAGACATATAGGTTTTTATAAACCTTGGATGTCCAGCTATTAGGCTATCGTGGGCTTCTCTCAGAATTCTTCCCTTTATTCCCTCATCATTGGGGATACATAGCCGATTATTATAATACATGCATCCTTCATCCATTTTGTACCCAAGAACTCGACTCATTTCCTGAGGAGTCTTCCTGCATCAGAAGGGTAGTAATAGGGGTAAAGAATTTGTCCTGTATGATTTTCTCCTTTGCTTCACTGATCAATGGATTTGACACCACTGTAATTGCAAGCAAGGAGGCTTTTCTGCTGAGTGCATCTGCCACCACATTTTCTTTCCTTGATCGATACTTAATTTCAAAATCAAATTCCTGCAGGGTCTGCATCCATCTCCTTTGACACATGTTGAGATCCCTTTGGGTGAAGATCCACTTCAGACTTTGATGATCTGTCATCAAATCTCTGTCCCAAAAGATAATGTCTCCACAACTTTAGAGCATAAACTACTGAGAGTAACTCCAAGTCATGGACGGCATAATTTCTCTCATGTGTTCTGAGTTTTCTGGATTCATAGGCCACTGCATGACCTTCTTGCTGCATAAGAGCACTGCCTAAGGCAAACCCACTGGCATCAGTAATAACTACCTCAAAGGGTTTGGTAAAATCTAGCAACTTAAGGACAGGGTTGGTTACTAAGGCTGTCTTCAGCTTGTCAAAGGCACTCTGACACATTGCAGTCCTCTGAAAAAGCGTACTCTTCTTGAGAAGGTTAGTTAAAGGGGATGCTATCTGAGCATACCTAGGTATAAAGATCCTATACCATCCGGTTAATCCTAGGAATCCTCTAACTTTCTTTACTGTCTTGGGTTCTAACCATTCTATGACTGCTTGGATCTTTGCGGGGCAAGAGAAATTCCATCTTTGACACTATGAATCCCAAGTATTCCACCTGGTCAACAGAGAAAGAACACTTGCTCTTTCTTGCAAAGAGTTTGTGTTTCCTTAGGATTTGCAAGACCTTGCGCACATGATCTTCATGATCTGCAGCATTCTTTGAGTATATCAAGATATCATCAAAGAAGACAAGAACAAAATCATCCAAGTATTCTCTAAGAATATCTTGCATAAGATGATTAAATGTCGCCTCTTTGTGAACATTTGGGTCCGACTGAACCGATCCAAAAGTTCATCAATACTAGGAATAGGATACTTATTTTTAATTGTTAATTGATTCAGTCCTCTGTAGTCAATACGGAGTCTTAACATTCCATCTTTCTTCTTTTCAAAGAGAACGGGTGCACCCCAAGGTGAGACACTGGGTGGTCTGACGAATCCTTGCTCTAATTGTTGTATGCACGCTAGGCTACTGGGGCTGAGCTTCGGGGTTTAATTCGATATCATGATCTACTTCACAAGACAGAGGCATCTCAAACAACTCGTCACTTAACCACTCTGGTTCTTTAGCCTTGCATTTCATGTCTACTGGATTCATCTTAATGACATAAACAGCTTGTCTCTTTCTGAGCGCTTTTAATAATTTGGAAGCATTGGGGATCCGAAAATTCCAATTTCTTGAACTTTATTTCCGTGAAGGTCAAGGAAAGAGATGGTTCCTTTGTGACAATGAATGTCAGCCTGATTCTTTTGTGGCCAATCCATTCCAAGGATTCCATCATAGATTTCCAAGGGTAGGACTTTGAATTGGCACTCTGTTACATTCTCGTCTAGGCTAAACTCAATAAGGTCTATCTCAAGGTGTGGGAAAAGAATCTTTCCACCCACCACTGGCCAATACCACTTGCATAGGTTTCCCTAATTTTTTATTTAGGACTAATTTATGCAAACATCCTGGGGAGATAAAAGAATGAGTACTTCCTGAATCAATCAAATGCTTGAATTGCTTACCTTGGTACTCTGCTGGAGTCTGGAGGACTCAGAATTGATGGCTATTCCCCTGATGCTCTATTGCTGCATAGATTTATCCTTTTTCTTCCTCCACTTCATCAGCTGTAGTGACTGCTCTAGCTACTACAGTCTGAGGTGAAACTCTCTCTCTTTGGTTACTCCAATTCTGGGAGAGGGAGTTCGGAGACTGCTCTACATGGAGGCTACAGGCTGAGGTGGCACTCTTCTTGGGTTACCCTGATTTTGGCGTGGGGGCTTGATTGGACTGATACAAAGGAGTCTATCTCTGAGTTCTGGGACCATGGCTTCCTTGGCCCACAGAAGGAGATGGGCAATCCTTGAGCTGGTGCCCAAACCCCTGACATCCCCGAAGCATCTGTTCTCGCTTTGAAGCTCTTCCCTTTGCATTCTTGAGAGAGCCAGAGTTCCTAAGAAAGAACTTCGAGGGAAAGGTCTTCCTTCATTCCTGAAGCTTCCCGTCTCTAGACTCTGGTTGGGACCTTGGTGTCTCATTTGGGGGCACAAGGTTGGAAGAACTTCCCGGTGTCTAGAATCTCTTGAAGGATGAGGGAGCTGGCTTTGGCGGGACTTTCACGAAGGCTGAGGGAGCTAGCTTTGGCAGGACTTTCACGAAGGCTTTGGCAAAGTCCTTCGCCATTCTAACAGCTTCTGCCATGGACACTGGCTTGGCATTCTTGACCAGTGTGTCTAAGGGTTCGTTCATTCCTCGAATGAACTTGGCCATAAGTTGCTCTTCATCTAGAGGTGGTGAATACTTGAGGAGAAGAGCAAATGCCTGGTGATTTTGCTCCCCTGATTTAGCTCTAATAATTCATTCATTTTGGTTTCTAAAAACCCGGGGGGACAAAATCTCTTCCTCAAATAGGTTTTAAGATCGTTCTAGGACTGGGTATTCCTATCCAGATGGTTAGTGTCACAATGGTTCCTCCATGCCACCCTAGCTGTTTCCACGATTTTGAGCCTAGCAAGAGCCATTTTGCTCCACTCGTTGTATCCTGTGACATCAAAATATTCTTTCATAACTTCCACCCATTTCTCCACAGCCTTGCCCAGGCTCCCCCCCTTAACCTTTGAAGGGTCCTGGCTGAGTTCTGTGAAGAGCCTTGGGAATGTCGGGGTCAAGCTCTTCATCTTCAGTAGAGAGAGGGTCTGGCTGCTGTGACGACCACGATTTCCTCGCCTCATGATTCTGCCAAAAATGATATATTATTAAATTTTTATTTTGATATCGTCCACGAGATCCTAAGACTTAAGAGGTTCAAGCATATTTACATAGAGCAACTTGGCTCTAGAAGTCAAAATCTCCTCCGGAGATGCATAAGACGACGGTACTGGGCTATAGACATGCCCTGATACAAATGTTCCCTTACTGCCAAGGGAGCTACTATCTTCTTCTTAGGAATAAAACGACTAAGGAGTTTGTAGATTTGGCAGGAAAGTCTGAAATTTTGAGGCCTTGAGTGATATAAAATAACACCATGTATCACATTCAGCTTTATCAGAATCATAGTCAGTGAGAGATTCTGCCTCAGCGTCGCACGCTGGTCGCAAGAGGCATGGACATATTGCCCTGCAAACCACTTGTGCTGCTGTCTCTCCACTGGGTCAGGAAAATATAGATCCTCGAAATGGCCTGCGAGTCTGGCTCGGCTTGTTTGAGTTGTAGCGGAAGAGATGAGATGCTCGAAGGCAAACGCAGTCATGTCTTGTGGGACTAGGTGAGGTCAGGAACACCAGATAAGTGTGGAACTTCCATCTATAAAATCAAATTCTTTGATTAAAAATCTTCATTAGTGAAGCTTAAGGAATGAAAATTGTAAGATTCCTCCCTCCAACTTTTGAGGTGTATATGTGTAAGAACCTCCCCTTTTGATCTTATAGTTATTCCCCTCTCTGAAATAAAAGAAAGATCCCGTTTTGCCCTGTTTTGGCCTAGAGAGAGAAAATGTAGAGAGAGGTAATTCAAAATTGAGATATTTTTGGATATAAAAATCCTCCTAGTGTTTAAAATGATTTTCCCTGAAACTGAAATTCAAAAAGAACTTTCCAATGTGCAATTGGAATCAATTGAAATAGGTAAAAAGGACCTTATCCCTGAGGGTCCAGATTTTCTGAAAATTTTGGATTAAGGTTCCTATGGACTAATAAGATTAATACAAATGTAGGGAGGAGGTAAATTGAAGAATAAAAGAAAATCCCCCAAAAATGAGTAAATACTCACATAAGATGAAGAGTTGACTAAGGACAAGGTTATTAGTTAAAAAAGAAGAGATATTTAGAGGAAATGATGCATTTTTGACACCTCAGTGTGGGGAATTCCCCTCATGAATGAGGCACCTATTTCACATGTATGGATGAGTTTTAAACTCACAAATAATGAGATATTTTCATCTCTCCTCTCTCCTGTTTCAACTAGATACAAAAAGTAAGCTAAACTGACCTAAAAATGGTCAAAAAGTGACCAAACTGATCTCGAAAATTCTAGAATTAGTTTGCTTGGTTAGAGGCTCACGTTTTCCTATAAATAGAAGCCTCCCCCTTTGTAAAGATTAATAGTGTTTTATGCACTGTTACTCTACTCCTCCCTAGAGCCAAAAACATTGAATTCTTTGATAATTCACTTGTTTTTGACTATTTCCTCTACAAAGGATTGGTGGCCACTCTTGTTCCAAGCAAGAGTAGAACCCTCAATCCCTCAAGCCAAAGGAAAGCTCATAAAACTCCATGTAAGTTAGAAATTCTATTTTTTAAAATTCTATTCTATGGTTTTTTGATTTCTTATTTTTTTAAATTTGAAATTGGATGTTATGCCTTAATGGAAAGGCTTTCCCCTTCTCTTCATTAAGAATTTCAGCCTTTTTTAATCCTAAAATGAGAAACAAACAAAATAAGTTAAACTTTAACTATTGATTGCTCTTTAGAAGTGAAAATTGATTAGATTAGATTAATTCATCTTGGGGTGAATTCTAAGTAGATTTAGGATGTAAAAAATGAGAAATGGTCAGCCATACAAAGGAGGTTATGGTAAAATTTTCTTGAATTTTGTGCAAATAAGTTTTATCTTTATGTTATTCAAAAAGAGTAATCCTCTCCGTTTGTGTATTCTAAAAGTGTTATTTTCATTCTATGTGTAGAAAGATGCATAAAAGAATTTATTTTTATTTTAAAAGAGTTATTCTCAATAATTTTGATTTTATGCATAGAAAGATGCATAAAGGAATTTATTTTTATTCCAAAAGAGTTATTCTCATTAATTTTGATTTTATGCATAGAAAGATGCATAAATGAATTTATTTTTATTCCAAAAGAGTTATTATCATTAATTTTGATTTTATGCATAGAAAGATGCATAAAGGAGTTTATTTTTATTCCAAAAGAGTTATTCTCATTAATTTTGATTTTATGCATAGGAAGATGCATAAAGGAATTTATTTTTATTTCAAAAGTGTTATTCTCATTAAAATTGAATTTATGCATAGGAAGGATGTATAAAAGATTTATTTTTATTTCAAAAGTGTTATTCTCATTAAAATTGAATTTACGCATAGGAAGGATGCATAAAAGATTTATTTTTATTTCAAAAGTGTTATTCTCATTAAAATTAAATTTATGCATAGAAAGATGCATAAAGGATTTAATTTTATTTCAAAAATGTTATTTTTCTTAAATTTGAATTATGCATAAATAGATGCGTAGAAAATCTTTATATCAAAAATTAGATATCTCTTAAATTTTATGTTTAAATTCTATGATATGATGTGAATGAGGTGTGAATTAGATAGATGTGAATGAATGGATGGATGGATATGATGTGAATTAGATAGATGGAAATGAATGGATGGATGGATGTGATGTGAATAGAAGTGATGAGGATATGAGGTGAATAGATGTGAATCAGATAGATGATTGGATAGATGTGATGTGAATAGAAGATGATTGGATAGATGTGATGTGAATAGAAGTGATGAGAATATGAGGTGAATAGATGTGAATGAGATAGATGATTGGATAGATGTGATGTGAATAGAAGTGATGGAGAATATGAGGTGAATAGATGTGATGAGATAAGATGTGAATCAGATAGATGATGATTGGATGGATGGATGTGATATGAATTAGATAGATGCGAATGGATGGATGTGATGTGATGTGAATAGAGGTGATGAGATGTGAGGTGAATAGATGTGAGATGTGATGTGAATCAGATAGATGGGAATGAATGGATGGATGGATGTGATGTGAATAGAGATGATGAGAATGTGAGGTGAATAGATGTGATGAGATAAGATGTGAATTAGATAGATGATGAGAATGTGAGGTGAATAGATGTGATGAGATAAGATGTGAATTAGATAGATGATGATTGAATGGATAGATGTGATGTGAATTAGATACATGTGAATGGATGGATGGATGTGATGTGAATAGAGGTGAATAGATGTGATGAGATAAGATGTGATGTGAATAGAGGTGAATTAGATACATGTGAATGGATGGATGGATGGATGTGATGTGAATAGATGTGATGAGATAAGATGTGAATCAAATAGATGATGAATGAATATATGAGATGTGATGTCATGTGAATCAGAATGTAAATGAATGATATGGGATGTGAGTGAATGTATGTGATGATAATGAATGTGAATGTGTATGCGAGGAATGGATGTGAATGAGTATGTGAAAGAATGGATAAGGATGTGTATGAGAAGAATGGATGTGAATGTGTGTGAATGAGTATGTGCAAGAATGGATAAGGATGTGTATGAGAAGAATAGATCTGAATGTGTATGTAAAGAATGGATATAGATGTGTATGTGAAAGAATGTGATGTGATGTAAAGAGATGAGATGTGACATGAATATATGTGGATGTGAAGTGATAGATATGAATGTATGGATAGATGCGAGTAGTCGTGGATGAGAATGATTGGATGGATGTGGATGAATGAGATAAGATGTGTATGAATGAGATATGATGTGGATAGAAGTGATGTGATATAATGGTGATGAGAATGTGATGGATATGAATGAAAGTGAATGTGATGGATATGAATGAATGTGATGTGATGGGATGTGAATGAATGTGATGTGATGGGATGTGAATCGAGATAGATGTGAATGAATGAGATGTGATGTGGTCTGAATGGATGAGATGTGAATGAATGTGATGTGATGAGATGTGAATATGGGTAGATGTGACTCGATGAGATCTGATGAGGTTAAATTGAGGAAAGATGAGATGAGATGAAAATGATGAGAATAGGAATACTTATGAAATGGGTGTGGAATTAATTAGTGTGGTTTGATGTGGAGCAATGTGGAAAGACGAGAGTTCGTTATAGAAACTGTATTTTTGAACTATTTTTAAATGACTGTTTTATGTCAAGAATACTGGAGAATCATTTTGATCGTCTTGGGAATGAGGTCGTGGAGACCTAATCTGATAAAGTTAATCTGATAAAGTTGCAACAGCTGACGGAGAGTCATTGGAGGACGTCTTCCATAGCAAGGTCGGCCGAGGTCTTGACTAGCCTCGGTTCGATTTAAATGGTGAGCTTCTGGTACGGTGGATGAGGGACCAAGGAAGCGGTCTATGAGTGAAGCGCTAGGTCACCTAGAGGGTGCTAAGACCATACGGTGCTCGGGCTCTGGGTCGGCTCGCCCGACAATACCCACACGTACGTCGTGGAAGATATTGGAACAAGGAGTAAGAGTTGTTTTCTGAATTCGGGCATGAATCTGGTTGATTGACCTTGTTGGTCCTCAACGGATGAGTCCATGGCTCTTTTATATGGATCCGTTGGTTGATCTTGCTGATCCTCAATGGAGATTCCATTTTGTTATGTGAATATATTACGGGTTACTATGAGCTAGGAACTATTGAAAAGGCCCTTGAGTGGACAGGTCATAGGTACATCGATGAAGGAATGATTGAAAATAAGGATTCAATCGGAGATTTTAATGGTTTCATTAAAAGATTGTTTTTTTTTGAGATAGCTGATTCTATGAAAAGGTAATTTCATATTGGTGGGTGTGTAAGTGTGGGTGTGTAAGTGGTGTGACTAGTTTTAAGTTTGCATGAATATTCAGCTAGGGGGCCTGGGAACTCGTTTCCCTCGTACCCGGGACAAAACCTAACCAAATTCTTAATTGGATCCCATCACTAAAGTGGTTGGCGGTTGGCTAACCCACAGGATTGTTGGATGGGGTTAGGCTAGACTAATGGATCCCTAAATTGAGACTCAATTCTATTATGGTACGATAGATGAAGTAAATCCCGGACAAAAATTGTTCTATGGAAAAGAATCAACGGCTGTGCCTTTGAATGAGGAAAAAAGCATTGGTCTCTATGATCCAAGTGCAATCTTTTCCCTGATTTGACTATGGGACTTACGGGCTCGGGCAGATCACTTTCCTTGCCCGTGTTGTTCGGGCAAGGAAAGTTTTTTTTTGGGTCAATTTTGAAGGAACCGATGGATTAGTCTCTTGTCCGGATATCCGTGGTGGGAGAGGCCCCGAGTGTGGGACCCTGGCTTGCAAAAGAAGTGCTACTTCTGCTAACACCCCTAAATTCATTGTGCGGTTGGGGACAGGGATCCTACAGCTGGTATCAGAGTGATTTTGGCTAAAGTGGATCAACCAAGAAGCCAAGAATGTCATAAATTTAAGAAGTAGCAGTAAAAGGTTGAAATTGTGTGATGAAACTCATATAAATTGATATTCAGAATGAAATTCCTAAATTGATAATTGGGTCTTCAGATAGAAGTATTGCAATTATATGGAGACTTTCTTGAGGCCTAGACATGATGGTATTTACTCTATAGTTCCAAGGACTGTGACTACCCATACATACCGGGGGTATAACTGCAACTCTTTACTGGCAGTATATACGAGTAAATCTAAGATCTTGAAATTATAAGCTAAAATGCTATCCAGATGATGAATTCAAATGTGGTTGATATGATTTTAAAATTTTGATTGAGAACTGATGAGTTGAAATGGATTCTGATTGAAAAAATGATGATTCCTAAATTTTTGATTGAAAAGCGATAAACTAAGCAAAGCCACAATGAGGATGAATGGGACGAATCCCTATGTTGATATTCGTAAACTAGAATGATGATAATGACTTCAGTAAATCACTATGAGATTAGTGGATTGTGCTGACAAATTACTACTGTTAACTCTTGACCCAGTGGATCAAGTTAAGGGGTGTCAAATTAAAAATCTGTATAATTGAAAATTCCCATGGAGGAATGTTCAGATAGAAAGTTTGGTCTAATGGACCATTATTATGATAAGGATTTGAATGTTAGAATCTGAGTAAATTGTTATCTAATGATGAGTTCTATATAAGGGATCTTTATCCCAGGATTCTGTTGGGTTCACCATAATATAAGGAACCCCAAAATCAGTTGGATCTTAAGGAAAGAGTTATCCTCTAATTTTGCGAGATGAGGACATCTCACGTTTTTTTTAACTGGGGTAGGATGTAAGATTCCTCCCTCTAGCTTTTGAGGTGTATATATGTAAGATTCCTCCCTCTAGCTTTTGAGGTGTATAGGTGTAAGAACCTCCCCTTTTGAGCTTATAATTATTCCCCTCTCTGAAATAAAAGAAAGATCCTGTTTTACCCTGTTTTGGCCTAGAGAGAGAAAATATCTAGAGAGAGGTAATTCAAAATTGAGATATTTTTGGGTATAAAAATCCTCCTAGTGTTTAAAATGATTTCCCCTGAAATTGAAATTCAAAAAGAACTTTCTAATGTGCAATTGGAATCAATTAAAAATAGGTAAAAAGGACCTTATCCTGAGGGTCCAGATTTTTTAAAAATTTTGGATTAAGGTTCCTATGGACCAATAAGATTAATCCAAATGTAGGGAAGAGATAAATTGAAGAATAAAAGAAAATCCCCCAAAAATGAGTAAATACTCACATAAGATGAAGAGTTGACTAAGGACAAGGTTATTAGTTAAAAAAGAAGAGATATTTAGAGGAAATGATGCATTTTTGACACCTCAGTGTGGGAAATTTCCCTCATGAAGGAGGCGCCTATTTCACATGTGTGGATGAGTTTTAAACTCACTACTTAAATTATGATAAACTTAGGGATTAAGTCCATAAATTGGATATTAGTCCAAATGATAGTTATTCTATCATATTGTATTACTAAACCTTATGCTTTTCAAAATTATTGAAAATTATCAGTAATAGCAACGGAGCTATGGTAAATTTTTTGAAAATTAACACATAAATCATTTTTATACAAAAGAGGACTTCCTACCATATTCTAGGATTAGTCATCCTAGGTTAAATGAATAATTCTCATCATATTCATGGAAAATTAATTTTTAATATTTATGCATAAATAGTTAATTAGAGAAAAAAAGAAATTTTTGGTAATTTAATTTTTATGATAAAAGAGGAGATCCCATGATAATGGAGATCCATGTATTCCAATGGAGAAAGAGAAAAGTTGGAATATCAAAATAATGGATATTTTATTTAAAATTAAAGAGGAATTTTAGTTAAATTTATTTTTATGCATTAATAAATTTAAATGATGAAAGAGGAATTCCCACCATATTTGGAATTCAATCATTTAAATGAGAAAACTAGAATTTCTAATATAATGGAATTAATGGATATTTTTATTTAATTTTTAAGAATAAGTTTAGTTAAATTTATTTTTATGCAAGAGTAAATTTAAATGATGAAAAAGGAATTTCCACCATATTTGGAATTCAATCATTTAAATGGAAAAAGTGAAATTCTTGTCATATTAGGATTAAGGGATATTTTTATGTAATTTTTAAGATAGATTTAAGTTATGATAGATTTAAGTTATGATAAAAGAGGATTTCCCATGACATTTGGATTGCACTCATTAAATGGAAAGAGGAGGTATTTTAAGTTTATTAAAAAAAATAGATATTGGTATTTAGTTAAATGAAGAATTTTTATGATATTTAAGAAAAGAAGGATTTGAATTAATTTTTAGTGTCAAAAGATGAATTTGAACCATAATTCTACCTAGGGAATTAAGGTTGAGAAATTAAATGGTAGAAAGAATATCTTTAGATATTTTATGTGGTTAAATCACTAAATTGGTATTTACCCAAAACTAGATGTTTATCTGAAAAGGAATCCTTGTTAGAACTAAACCGAATGAAATTGGTTAGAGTACGAGAGGGACGGACAGTAAACCTACTTGTCCATCTCTCGATCCAAATCAAGCAAAAACTTTGTGACCAATTCCAGTTCCTAAATACAAAGAATAGACTACCGTTGAACTAAACTAGTTTTCCTTTGACTGAACTCACCAAGAATCTAGTTGGACAATCAGTCAAATGATGGGTAGATTACCCTGATGAGAGATCAAGGATCCTCATTATGAAACTGGGAATTATGGAAAAAGGGGTTTTGTGGAACCAATCTCAAACTAGGAATTTTACTTGCGTTGGAACCTCTGTTTTTCATCTAAAGGACTGTTTTACGCTAGAATGCTAGAGGAAGCATTTGGCATGTGTTTCACTAAGAGGAGGTTCGTTGCAAAAGCTGGCGGGGAGTCGTCGAGGGATGTTGCTCGCGGCAAAGCTTGCCAAGGTCTTGACCAGCCTCATTACGCTTAAGATGGTGCGCTTCCGATACGATGTGCGAGGACCGACAAAGCGGTCCCTGCGTGAAGTGCTAGGACACCTAAGGAGGATCCTAGAGGGTTTCGACCAGGTGATGCACCGGCTCGCGGTTGCTAGGACACCCATGCATGCATCGAGGAAGATTCGGATGGACTAAAAGGAAAGATTTTTGTGAATCAAATTTTGATGCTGAATCTCGTTGGTAGGCCAGTGGTCTTCAACAACGAGAGAACACATTTTGTAATACAATGGACTCAGAATTTTGGAGAATGATGATCGGAAATATTATGATTTCTATTGAGGGATTGTTTTAAAGCTAGCCGAATCTGCTATAAATGGCAATTTTATATTGGGTGTGTACGTGGTATGCCTACTTTAAATTTTGCTTGAAAGCTGGCTAGGGGGCCTGGGAACTCTTTTCCTTGGTACCCGGGCAAAACATAACCAAATCTTTATAAAGGAATCCCACCAATACAGTGGTCGGGTGGTTGGCTAAGGGTGGTTGGCTAACCCATGGGGGCTGGTAGGCTGGATCGGAGGATTCCTGCAAAACAATTAAGATGCGATTAGTTACGTTAGTTAGATTAAGTCCTGAGAAGACCTTGTTCTATGGGAGGGGAGGATCAACGGGTGGCGGCTGTGCCTCGTTAAAGGAGGAAAAAAGCGGTGATTCCATGGACCAAGTGCAAGTCTCTTCTTGATCTGACCATGTGACTTCAGGTTTGGTCAGATCAGTTTAACTAGTTAAGACTTTGACTCGTTAGAGTAATTCCCCTGTTAGAAGATTTTCCCATGGTGGAATCGCCCGTGCCTTCCGGGCGAGGGGAGTTTTTTTCGGGCTTGATTTTGGAGGAACCGCCCGAGCTAGTCTCTCATCTGAACATCTATGAGCGAGGCCCGGAGTGTGGATCCCCACCCCGTGCGGGAGGCCGACATTGCTTCCGCCCCATCGGCGCCCCCGGAGGGGATCTTACAAAAGAAGGTTTTTCTAAGTTCAAGAAATTTAAGCATAGGGGCTATAGTCAATGCATGCTTTAAAATCTGAAAACTGTGCTCACACTGTAAATTCCATATGAATATTCTACCCTTTCTCAAAAGGTCCATCATAGGACTTGCTTTGTGAGAAAAATAAAAAATGAAGATTCTGTAAAAACTTACAAGTCCCAGAAATCCACCAACGTCTCTAACATAAATGGGAGTCGGCTGTTCCACAATGACTGCAATCTTCTTGGGATCCATCTTTAGATATAATGTGTCCCAAGTACTCCACCCTGTCCTTAAGAACTCACATTTGGACCTGTTTTCATATACAGCTTATGTTCTAACAATATGAGAAACACTTTTTGCAAGTGTTCTTCATGCTCTTCTTTGCTTTTGGAAAACACCAATATATCATCCAAAAACACAAGCACAAAGTCATCCAAGTTCATCATAGATCAATGTTAGAAAATACACAACTCCCTGCAAGCCGATCAAAAATCTATCTCATTCGTGGAAATGGGAACTTACTCTTGATTGTTAACTTATTGAGTCTCTTGTAATTAATACATAACGGCATAGTCCCATCCTTCTTCTTCATGAAAAGAATAGGAGCACCCCTTGCAACACACTAGGCCTAATGAATCTTTTCTTAAGCAATTTCTAGAATTGTATTCTTAGCTCAAAACTTTCCTCTAAACGATAAGGAGCTCTTCATATACAGGCTCTACACCAGGTATGAGTTCTATTCCTGATCTGTAAATCTATGCAGAGGAAATTCAGTCAAATCATCAGGAAACAAATTTTGAAATTCTTGAAGTAAAGGATGATCATCACCCTTGTTTTGTTCTCTAAACTTTCTGTCAGCAATTCCATGATGTATAAGGACTGTCGCTATCATGGCCTCGGCACTACCAATCCTCTTTTTTGCTTCTTTGGAAATCCAATGCCGCCACTTGGTTGATCTCTTTGTATTCTGTGTAGCATCATGTGGCCTCTTGTCACTTTCTTTGTTGCCTGCTGCTTGTGTGGACGTTTCTCCCACCCCTGACACAAAAGGTTCTTCATGTGAGTAACATCTAACTTGAACCCTGCCTTTACTAATTTCTCTACCTCTTGGCTGGTTATGTTTGTCCCCCAAGATCCACTTTCCACATATCTGGGTATGATGGCTTGTATATTATGTTTGGATCTACATGCCATGTGTGTGAAACATCTAAAGGACAAAACCACATCATTTGAGCCTTTGGCCCTCCCGGACCAGGATGTCGTCGCTCTGAGTAGAAGCTAGGGGCAACAACTCCAATAGAGCTTCCTTGTATGTATGAGTTGCACTTAAGTCTTCCATCAATACCTCCCAAACATTTGACTTTTGAGTTCAATGGGGTTTGTCTAATGGCCCACATTGTGCGTCCCCAACGGCCTCTTCCTTTACATGCATTTGTCCTCCGCTCATTGTGCCATAATGTTGTTTAGGCTCTTCATGTCCGACATCTTTGTTTCCTCCAGTCATTGGACTTTTTGGTCCTCCCCTTGAAGCATGACTTGCTGCACTGTTTGTTTTAGATCTATCTCCAAAGCTTACTCTTCTTGCTGTTCCCCGGTTTTGATGATGTCTGCTCTGCATGACATAACCTGGATGATGTGAGCATTGGTCTACTTCCATTGTCCTCACCCTCTTCCGTTGAATAGTCTCCTTATCTCCATGTAGAGGCCTTGATTCCTCATACATAGGAGTATTAGCTATTGTTTCATGGACCATGCAAGCCACTTGTGGTGGTGTCGGTCTTGACCTTGCTGCCACCCTGTCCAGCAACTTGCTCAAGCTTGGTCCCTCACCTTTGTGCTTCCCCATCTAATATGCATATTGATTTGCACTTTGTAGTAAAGCGTTTGCCATATCTGAAATGCATGCATCATACAAGCTATCCTTTTCCTTATATCCTTCACCAGCAAGCCAACTCCCATGTACACTCAGATAAGTTTGTTCGAGAGGTTTGTGCTAAATCCACCGAGCTTAACACAAGAGGTTTCATACATGAATTCACAAAATTGACTCCAATGCAAATACATCCATACAACATATCATTTCTCCATAAAATTTCTCACCCTTGACATGAGGTTGCCCCAATGTGCTATTCGTACTTCCCACCAACTCATCCACATGTATCCATTACTCATAGTTTTCCCTCATGAACATGTCCATTTCTCCACCACTCATGAATCTCTTTACTTTTTAAGAAAGCTGACTCCTTATTCATTGCCAATCTCCATTCTTCACACAAGTCAATATGGTGTTGTCGACTTTCTGCCTTCATGCATTGTTTAGCATGCTTCATCAAACTTTGTTTCCAATGGAATAAGCACATTGTGATCAAACAAAACCCAGGACTTTGCCAAGTCACCTCCACTATCACACCGCATGCAATTCACCACTGATGCTGGTCCTCGCAAAGACATCTTAAAGACATACCATTTGTCATCAGGGCCACCTTGTCCTGGGAAACGGCTACCTTGTATAAATGAATAGCGAGATCTTCTCTGTATAAGAAGGATGCTATCAAAGCCCTCTCCTGTTGGAATCAATTTTCTTTTCTCCTGGGATACAATGCATCTAAACCTAAAAAACATAATTTCACAATAAAGAGAGGACCGAATGTAGAAAAATACATCCAAATATAATTAAGTTTTAGAATGAATACTCACCTCTGGGGTTTCCCACAAGAGGACTCAACTCCTCCAAAAAATTGCAGAGCTCATGATCCCTGATACTTGTAGTTAGTTCATCATTTTGATTCATCATGGAGGAAAACAACATATCCTTCACAATATCCATATGTATTTTTTGAGGACCTGCACCCACCTGCACTTCTCTGGGCTTTCAACACTTGAGAAACAAACATTTTCACGTGCTCCAACATTGACCTTGAAGTTCCTCGCTGAACTGGATGTTCATGCAGCCCAGTGTGGAGCATCATTCTTGTAATAGTTGTGTCACGAGGCATTACAAATACACAACACATCTACACAAACACATCTACACACTTGCACACAGTGTGCAATTTTGCGACAAAAGTGACAAACTATTTTAGTTTTCTCATCCTCTGTCAGAAGTCCAACTGCAATCTTTTTTGTTAGATGTCCATGAAAGAAGGTATTGTTATACCTTTTATTGTTCAAGTAAAAAGGATAGCTGAGCCTATGGCACTCCAAAGTACTAACACAATAGCTAATATGCATCGTACAACTTACAGACATGTTTGATGTTACTGGACATGTCCATAGGTGACCATCATATTTTTACTCGATTCCATCCATATTTCCTATTTTGCCATATGTTGGTGGAAACTCTAGCATGGAATCACCATCATAATGTCTTGGCACCTCCTGGACTTGGATGACTCGAGTAACTTTTTCCAACAATGAACGTAGAAGAGAAGGTTGCTCCTTCTTACGAAGAACTGAAAGTATACTCTCTGAAGCAATACATTAATCTTCAGAGATATTGTGCTTCGAACCTTTTGGATTGCTTGTGCCTTCATCTAGTTGCAAAATAGTTTTGCTGAGCCATTCAAGTCACTCTCAGAGGAGGAGCTCGAGATATGAACATGGGTGTTTTGTGTCCCTAATTCTTTCTCCACTGAGGTCTCCAAATGTCGGACATCTTGGGCAATGTCATTAGCACTAGAATCAAGACTATCAGCAGCACAGAGAGGACTACATTGTAGCATATATGTTTTACTTCGAGTAATATCTACAAGGTAGTTTTTATTGCCCTCCATATCATAATGAGCGATGATTTCCTATAGGCTTCCATTGGTCCTAGTAGCTTTCACTCCAGAAAGGGCATGTGATGAAGGCAGAAACCCTTGTAGATATCCATGACTGACAAGCGTGGTCTGGTGGAGAAGTATTAAAGTTTGAGATTTTTTGCTGCAGCCATCAAGCTCCCACTCAAAAGTGACAGTGTGCTCCATAGGGAAGGCAATATGAAGATGCAGATAGGATAGGAGAGACAAAAATGTGAAACGAAAATATAAAAACAAAGGAACAAGTGGACTTTATAAAACAAAAATAGAAGACCAGGTAACTAGGCCGAATCAATCATTGTCAGCAGAAGCAGGTAAGGCGGTTGAAATGATAAAACAAGGTGGAGCAATCACGATTGAGAATGGTCACGACAAAATTTTTTTTATAAAAAATATACAAATATATATGTATCTACAAATCTATAAAAAAATATAAAAATATATACATTTATTGGTTCTAAGTATTGTATGTATCTTTTTATATTAGTTCCAAGTCAAAGACCCAACCATCTCGACCACAAATAGAACTAGTGCTAAACCTCATGAAGTAGTGCTTGCTAAGCCTCTCGATAAAGAAGAAACACGAAACAATACCTTCCTAGTCAAAGACCCAACCATCTTGAATAAAATGGGTGAAGAAACATCTTTTGTTACAATCTCAAGATTACTGTGAAGGAAAAGAGGTGGTGTGGATACTCTCAACTCAGCTGGTGAACGCATCTGTGAACTTCGAACAGGTAAGGTACTGTTCTTTGTTGTTCTCTTTCTGAAAATTTGAGAGCCGGCAGCGGTGTTGGAGGTGGCGGCGGTGGAGAAGATGGCCCGGGCGCTTAGAGACGGGGACGGGCAGAGAAGATGGCCCAGGCGCTTAGAGACGGGGGCGGGTGGCGGCGATGGTAAGGGAGAGGGCGAGGTGGAGGTGGAGGTGGAGATGGAAGTGGAGGTGGAGGCGGTCATGATCGCCCCCTTGCCCCCGTTGCTCCGGTCGTGAGGGAGAGGGCGAGGTGGAGGTGGAGATGGAAGTGGAGGATCGCCCCCTTGCCCCCGTTGCTCCGGCCACTCCAGGCACCCGGCAGAGCCGGGTGGGGGATGGTCTGCGCCAAACCATCCCCCGGCTCTGTCGGGTGCCTGGAGTGGCCGGAGCAACGGGGGCAAGGGGGGAGATGTGCAGTGGAGAGGAGGCATTCACAGTGATTGGAGGTGGCGATTTAAGGACCGGCGACAGCAGTGGAGGCGGAGATGGAGGTGTAGGCGAGGTGGATGGAGATGGAGGTGGAGGTGGAGGTGGAGATGGAGGTGGAGGTGGAGGCGGTCCAGGCAAGCATGATCTCCCCCCTTGCCCCCCGTTGCTCCGGCCACTCGAGGCACCCGACAGAGCCGGGGGATGGTCTGAGCTAGACCATCCCCCGGCTCTACCGGGTTCCTGGAGTGGCCGGAGCAACAGGGGGCAAGGGGGGAGATTGAGGATGGAGGGTGAGGCATTCATAGCGATGGAGGTGGCGATTTGAGGGCCGGCGGTAGTGCTGGAGGTAGAGGAGGCGGCGGCGCTAGAGGCGGAGATGGAGGTGGAGGGCGAGGTGGATGGAGATGGAGGTGGAGGTGGAGATGGAGGTGGAGGGCGAGGTGGATGGAGATGGAGGTGGAGGTGGCGGGGGAGATGGACGATGGAGATGAGGCGATGGTGAGGGGGAGGAGGCCTCTTGTCCTAGCCCTTTCTTGGCCTCTTGGATCTCTGTTAGCTTCCTTTGTAGGTTTTCCACTTGATTGGCTTATGCTCTCCTCAAGATTGTGTAGTTCTTCCTATAGTGGTTCTTGCTAGCTCCTCAATTCTTGCGTGACTTTGTGCTCTAAGAACATGCCACATCTTTTTTCCTTATGATTGTTTGTAGTTTGGGCATTTATTTGGGGACATTTGTCATGCATTTATTCAAGTAATCTAATACTCCCTACATCCAGTCCACTTCTATGGTTTCCAAAAAACTAGATGGGCCTAGCATTATTGGGGCTGGTTTGGGCATGGTGGATCCAGCACAATGGGGCCCATTAGTTGATGATGGGTGAATGTTTCTTTTCTAGAGGTTTCTTGTTGATGTTGCTCTAGTCTCTCGGTCAACAGCATGGATCGGCCTAGTGTAGCCAGCTCCTCTTCCATCTATTGACTATTGGGCACCTCCATTCCTCCACTGGAACCTCCTTTAAGGAGTTTCCCCTTCTTGGTGATGACCTTCCTTTCCCCAAACTCAAATAATCTTTTCTTACCCTATCCTATGGTGGCTGCTGGTTCTAGGGTCTTTCTAAATGGCTTAGTGATTTTAGGCTTCCCATGGGCGTGTTCCTTTGTGCCTTTGACTTTTTCTCTTTTTACTCTTGCTTAAACACTACCTTTGAATAGGGCCTCGAGATACGGCCCGATCTTGGTTTTGGTATCCGGCCTTGTGAGCTTACTGATCTACTCTTTGAAGTTGTGTGCTAGCCTCTCAAGCTTTCACCATCCTGAATGTGTTTTAATGTTTTTAGATATGCTTACTTGGGCTTGGTGTGTGTGTCTTATACACAACAGCAGGGGATACTCACTTAGATCTCGGCATGTTTGTTTGACTCTTAGCGAGGAAGCTCAATCACGGACACCTGTGTCCTCACATGTATCTCCTATTAGAGAGGAAACAGAAGCGCATAATTCTCTTGTTCATGAGAGGAAGAAGTGCTTGTGTTGGAGAACGAAATTGGCTCAATGAGCTCACCTCCTCCAACTCACACGGAGATGCCTGAATCTAGTACAAGGGGAGACCCATAGAAGGATTCTTGGAAAATCTATTGAATTGGGATTGCTTGGTGATGTATTCACTAAGTTTTTCCTCTACCCCATTGGTCCCTTTATGCAGGCTGATTCCAAATGAAGCCATCCGTACAGTTTCTAGCCAACTTGAGGTGTTTCGTGATTCCTTTGACTGCCATGGCTATGTCGAAGCATCTCCTCCTTTTTTAGTTTCACTTACACGTCCTAGAAGATCTATGTATTTTGCGGTCACACAAATAGACTTGCAAGAATGGGGACCATACTGGGTGGTACAACATGACAGATTTGAGGATGAAATCAGAGGAATTGAGTGGGAGGATCTTAGTGGTAATAAGTTTCTTGTTTGGGATGGCAATCATCGTGTGAAGGCATGGATGTCTCGAGTGCGCAAAGGTATGTTCTTTTGAATGCCATAGAGTGATTTTATATGCAACATTAAAAGTAATATATTGTAATATCTTTATTTTATTTTCTCTAGCTTGGTCTCATAGCCCCTCACGCCATGTCCGGGTCAAATGCCAATTTTTGGTTGTGGACAAGAAGCAAGAAGGAGAATTGCTATTGGCTTTGCGATCTCAAAATGAGTAAGTGATCTCTCTCTACTTAATTACGGACATTGTGAAGTCATTATGAAGTTCTTGGCTCATTGTGACTCTTTACAACAGATTGGTGCGCACTAGTGTTACACCCACATTGTCACATGAGATCTTCATGTTTCCACGATTTGGAATGGCAGGACAAATCATCCATATTGGACTACCTTGGTGAAGACGTAAGGAGGTGGGCTTTAATGGAGCTTAGTTTGGAGCGACGAAGTGGAGAGCAATGGTACAATGCTCCAGCTACAATCTTGGCACAGCTTGTGTGGAAGGTAGTGTTTGCATTTTCCATCTTTTATTAATAAACGGATTATCAATGTTTTTTAATCGTGTGAGTGATAATGAGTCCTTTTTGTTATACGTAGACATCATTTGAAAATGCGATGAAGCAAGCTATATCATGCATTGATAGACATGCCGTGGGGTTGCAAGAATATGAGACAAAATGTGAGAAAGCCAGACGTGGTGTAGAGCAAACATTTCGAGATAGAGCGTACAAGATGCTCACAATTGCAAACCCATCCAATGGTGATGCATTCTTTTAACTCGTATATTACTATGATTGGTCTAAGAAGAGATTGGTTGCTCTGACCAAAGAAAAGCTCTACACAATCGTCAGCATATCTCGGATTTCAACTCAAAGGTATGTCACATGTCAATAAACCTCCCTTAACATAAACTAACCTTAACATCTAATCTCTTATGGCTTTGGTATGATGCTGAAATAGGAAGACAGAATCGCTTCAAATGCTTATGACTGGGAGAGCGAAGGACAAGGTAATTTCAGAGATGTTTGGGGATAAAAAAAGATGTTGCTGCATATGAAGAAAGAGTTGTATTGGGAAGAGCTAATAGGGGAGGCGGACTCTATTTTGGAGGGTTTATTGGTATATGATGATGTTATCTATATCCCACCATTTATGCAATGGGTGCAAGAGGAGCGATCGAAACACATACCATGGGTCTTCCATGAGGTGTGGGCAAAGATTGGAAAAGTGAAGGAAGGCCAAAAGTAACCTGAGGTGGAGAATGCTGCAAAGAGGGTTATCTACAGGTATATATCTTCTAATGCCATTCTATTTTTGCAAAAAATACATATACGCATTTAAAAAAATATTTTAGTGCTGTTTGTTTTATTTTGGATATGTAGGTGGGTGCAGCTACTCATTGGCCAAGGTCTAATGGATGAAGAGACGGAAGCAATCAAAGAGTGGGCAGATCCAAATTCTTCGGAAACAATGTATCCAAAGGAATGGGTTGAGAGAGGGGTTTCTGATTGGGAATATAAGAGATGTCCTTGGTGGTTGGACTATCCTCTAAATCATGTGCCTCCAAGTGATGAGCTCCTAGACAAAGGTACATTTTTACTTTCTATTGAATTATATGCATGTAAATGTATATGTAAACCTTCCTACCTATACAAATACATACCTATACATACATATAAATATATATAAACTATCCATATGCATATACATATTAGATACATATACATACAGATATATACATATACAAATACATATATTGTAAGATTCCTCCCCAGCCTCTCAAAATGTCCAGCATCTTCCCCTGTAATCAATCCCCTCTTCAGAAATATAAAAGATCTTCTCTCTACCTATTTTATCATAGAGAGAGAAAATATTCTAGAGAGAGAATATTCAGATTTTGAATATTTTTAGATAGAAAAATTTCTCATAGTATTAAAATGAATTCTCCTAAAATAGAAATTCAAAAAGAACTTTCCAATGTGCAATTGGAATTAATCGGAAATGGGTATAAAGGACCTTAGCCTAAGGGTCTAGATTTTCAAAAAAAATTGGATTATGGTCCAATGAAGGTTCCTATGGGCCGATAAGATCAATCCATGTGTGGGGAGGAGATAAATCCAATTTTGTAAAAGAAGATACCCAAAAATGAGTAAATGCTCACATAAGATGAAGAGTTGACTATGTACAAGGTTTATTAGTAAGAAACTATGGAGTAATATCAAAAATATGAGATATTTTGGGTATAATCATTCCATTTTGACACATATGTAAGGAAGGGGAGTCCCTTCAATGCTCACATAAGATGAAGAGTTGAATATGTACAAGGTTTATTAGTAAGAAACTATGAGCAATATTAAAAATATGAGATATTTTGGGTATAATGATTCCATTTTGACACATATGTAAGGAAGAGGAGGGCCTTCAATGAGGCGCCTACTTCACATGCTTGAATGAGTTTTAAACTCGTAAATACTGTGATATTTTATCTCTCCTCTCTCCTCATTCAAGTCTAGTTTCAAAAAGTTAGCTTAACTAACCTAAAAATGGTCAAAAATTGACCAAACTGATTTGGAAAATTCTAGAATCAGTTTGTTTGGTAGGAGCACAATTTTTCCTATAAATAGAAGCCTCCCCCTTGTTGAAAATTAATAGTGTTTTATACACTGTTACTCTACTCCACCCAAGCCAAGAACTGTGAATTCATTAATAATTCACTAGTTTTTGACATTTCCCTCTTCCAAAGATTAGTGGCCACTCTTGTTCAAACAAGAGTTGAACCCTCAAACCATCAAGCCAAAGGAAAGCTATCAAAGTCATTAGTAAGTTGGTGATTCTTCTTTTCTTTCACTTATTTTATGGATTTTTATGGTTTTAAATGGTTTTTATACTTTATGTCTTCTCTATAATGTTAGGCCTCATTACAAAAGGCATTCCCCTCTCTTCTCTAGCAAAACCAACCTTTCTCTGTCCTAGGTGAATGGTTAATTGATTAATATCAAGTTTTTATAATGTTTGTTTCAATTAAATGGATAAATGTTTACTTTAGGATAATTTCAATACTTTTGGTGCACTTTTAATTAGTTAGAAATTTGTAATAAAGTAGGAACTTTATTCAATAGAGTTAATAATGGGACAAGTCCATGTATAAAAGAGGGGACTTGGACCATGGTTGTAACTTTTGATGATCATTTTTAGAAATGGAAACTTATGTTTCTTGGAGCTCATGGCTTCTCTCTTGGCTTGTGGAAGGCTATTTCCATTCTCTTGGTGAGAGACTAAACACACTTAGGCATCATGTTTACATGGTGATTACTCATATTTTTCATGCAATTACATCCCTTCATTCCAATTGGTATCAGAGCTCTTGATTTTGATCATGGGCATGCATGGGTTGTTGGGAAAATTTGCTTGAAAATTTGAGTTTCTTTCATTTTTTTTTCTCATTTTTCTTGTAATCCTTGAGTGATTCTTGACAAATCTTCTCTAATCTTGCTTAATCTCATGGATATGGTGAGCATTTCATGGAAATTGCTTGAATTTTGAGTGATTTTGGCCAATTTTGCCATTTTTTGGACCAAATTTTGGGCCTCTGGACCAAAATTTGGGGGAGTCGGGCCAAAACTTAGGGCAAGTGACTAATTGCAATTAACTTTTCTGCTAATCACGTTTAGTTATCATCTTCTTCTTCCTCAAGCTTTCCATAGCCATGGGATGCTCTTCCTTTACCCGTTTTGATGCCAAACCTTAGGGTTTTTGTAGAGCTCACTGAGATCTTTCATTTGAGCCTCTTCTTGCAAATTTTTTTCTCAAGATTGGAGAGCTTTTGTTCATTCTTCCATGGCTGTGAGAAACCCTAGTATACCTTGCCACATTGACCATATCTTTCATTGCTAAGCTTTTACATACTTCATAGGCATCATTGCTATTCTAATCATCTCATGAAGGAGGCAAAGAAGAGAAAACGGCGGGCTGCAGCATGCTCACGCCTCAAAATCGCGCTGAAATGTGTGGAGGGAGAGCTAGGTGAAGCCTAGCTCTACTACCTCATGAGATGGAAGCCATTCAAGAGGGTTTTTAGCACTTGTTTGGAGCAATTTTCAAGCTATGTTCAAGCACATGGGAGGTGTTCTTTGGCTGCAAATTTCAGAGCAAAGAGAGGCCACGTTTTTTCTCCTACAAGAGGCTTCTTCAACATTTTCTACCATTGAAGCTTTTCGGATGACATTGGTGAGTGATTTGATCAATTTCTTGCAAATTTGAACCATTTGGTGGAGCTTGGGAATGGATTAGGGTTGGACACATTCAAACTCTCCTAATTTTCAGAAATTAACCATTAAAGCTTGACCATTCACATGCCAATATTGCTTCTCCATGCATTATTGATGGCAATGGTGAAAGGAATTGATTCCACATGAGCTTGGCCAATTCATAGATCACATTTTGGGGGATTTTCTTCATTATGTCTCATTTGGCATGCCATTGATGGAATAGCAAGCTTATGCAATGTTTTTGGAGTCCCTCATGCTCATCTTGATGCCATATGGACACTATGGATGCTATACATAGCCATGCCAATGCTATGTTTTACACATGGGCATAAGAGAGCATAAGTTTTGGAAGCATGCATTTGTCAATATGATGTGAAGGGGATTGTTGGAATGCAATTGCAAATGCCTTGATTGTGGTTAACAAATGCTTATGCAAATGCCATGGTGAGGGCATTGTGAATTGTTGGTTTGTGTTGGAGCTTTTGGATGATAGATTGAGGCATGAGTCCATGCTTTATTGATGAGTTCTAAATTGTAAAAGGGCATGAGTCATGCTCAATACTTGTAAGCCAACAAACTTGTTCTATCATTTGATATTATCCACATCATTTTGTACCTACACTCACCATTGCTACCACTTCAAGTTTCTATAGAATCTAGCAATGTGTGAGGGTACCTTGGCATTGGTTGGAGAGGCCAAGGGGAGAATGGCTTGAACTCTTTGTGCCGTGATTGCTTGGTAAAGCGGTACAAAGGGGGATTAGGTACACCGGTGTGAAGAAATGGCCTCAACCTTCACCTTGGAGGAAAACTCGGTGAAGGGGTGAGAAGAGCTTGGCCGGGAGATCGGCAAGCTTCAACGCGCGTCCTCAACAATCCTCACCATCGACTTTGTGGATGCATTTGGGCAATGGGGCCCCTTTTCTGTCATATTGTGTGGATATTGCAAATGCTTTGATGGACAAAGAGTGCATATGATCTTTCATGACATTGTGGGATACAAAGAGTATTGCATTGTGATTTGAGAAGTTGCATTTTCATTTGAGATTTGGTTCCAATTACAAAGGAGACTCTGGCGGAATTTTTCCAACAAGGGAGCCAAACAAGCTTATTG
Organism: Cibotium barometz; assembly: GCF_041138505.1. Taxonomy (NCBI): domain Eukaryota; kingdom Viridiplantae; phylum Streptophyta; class Polypodiopsida; order Cyatheales; family Cibotiaceae; genus Cibotium; species Cibotium barometz. The sequence goes on from NC_141110.1 coordinate 26,206,621, forward strand.
ATTGGAGATTTACCCCATGGATACACTTGAAGAGTTATTCACAACTACCAAGGAGAGAAACACCAATCATTTGTAGCCGGATTGAGCTTTGGGACCGAATTTTGGGAATTTCTGGGATTTTACAAAACCCTAATTCAGTCCTAGGGTTTTTGGGATTAGGTCCGAGTGATTACACGACTCTATTCTACTCCTTGAGAGTTTTCAAATGAGCCATAGAACCCCTTAATCGGATATCACAATCTCGGTCAAAGTAGTCATGTTGACTTTCTGGTCAAAGTCAAACAGAATATACTTCCACTTTGACTGAATCAAAATGCTTTTAGGGGTAGGTTCTATCTTCCGTTAGCTTTCTATAGAGCCGTCAAAATCCTAATTCCGACATATATTTTGCATTTTAGAGCCAAATTACTACTTTCAGCTGTCCCGCACAAACCCTAAAACAGAGAGTACTTGCCCACACCTAATTCTTACTGTGTTCATTTGGGAGGATAGTAGACACCATTACCTACCCATAGAACCTTCTTTTGTCCAATTCCGACATCATTTGGGCACTCTACCAACATCTTGCATTTCTTCACTATGCCGAAGGGAAGACCACGCAAGGGTGGGGATGTTGTGCAAGAAATGATCATTGGTGATGAGGACATGGAAGGTAATATGGATGCAAGGGATGCATTCATCAATGAAGACAATGGGGGCAATGTACATAATCAAATTTCTCAAGGGACACAAGCGGCGGTTAATCATGACACCCTCATGCAAATGCTTGTACAACGGTTGGAGACCTTAGACTCCAAGCTTGATTCTCATTTTGAAAATTATCCTCACGGATTGGTGTGATGGAGGACAAGTTTGGGAAGTCTCAAGCACAAGAAAAGCATGGGAATTATGGTGACTATGAGCAAAGAAAAGGCAAGGGCATCTTGAATGAGGATTCCATGAAGGCCGTACAAGAGGATCCATTGGGAGCATCCACTCGGGGATTCATGGCGGATGCACGGAGACCTCTTGTCAAGGACATGTTTCCTCCTTCTTTTCATTCGGGTTTGTCTCACCTCAATGCATCAAAGGGTCCTACCTTTTCTAGGGCAATGCATTCAAGGGAAGAGGATGAGGTGTTTGTGAATGATGAGGAGATTGCACTCGATTGGAATCAAATGTCCTTTGCTCAAAGACAAAGGGATGCTCACGAGAAGTGGATGGAATTGTCGAATATCATCAAGAGGGATTACAAAGACTTTGCACAATTTATGGAGTCATACTCGAAGATGCAAAGATTCAAACCCTCTACCCAACATGATAACCCATCCCACATATCTTCCAAGGATGTCAAAGACAAAATCTCACTATCAAAGTTCAAAGGTGTGACGGGTCATCTCCGCAAGAGTTGGAGGAGTGGGCTACCAAGCTTGACACCTATTTCCAACTTTACCCAAAAAGTGAGCGTGATATGGTACAATTTTCCTCCTTACATCTTGAAGATTATGCTCATCAATGGTGGAGGCACTTGGTCAAACAAGGGAACACGCCATCAACTTGGGAAGGATTGAAGCGGGAGATGAACTTGGCCTTCATTTCACCCTTAGTGCTCGACCGATACCATGAAGAATGGTATGAGCTTTCTCAAAAGGGGATGATGGTGAGAGGTTACATCAAGAGATTTTTGAAGCTTTCAATGTACGTGGAAGGCTTGAGTGAAGACATGAAGATGAAAAAGTTTGTGCATGGGCTTGAACACTTCATCAAGGCGGATGTGTCGGCTCAAAGGCCTAGCTCTCTCAAAGAAGCTATGAGGTTAGCCGAACTCTATGAGCCAAAGTACAAGAGGTCTCAGCCCATGACCTTCACCAAAGACACACTCAAACCAACCACTACTTCTTACAATTTTGGGAAAGGTCCTACCTCTACATTACCATCCTCTAATCTAAGAACTCCTACATCATTTGGGGGTGGACAGCCAAAGAATGGGATACATCAATTTGATGCCAAAAAGAGTAGTGACTTCATGAAGAAGAAGCCCTTTCAACCCTTCAAGAAGACTCAAAGAATGGATGATCCAAAGATTGAGGAGTTGAGAAGCAAAGGGCTATGTTTCAAGTGCAAAGAGAGGTGGTCACCCGGGCATGTGTGCAAATCAAAGAAGATTGTGGCCACTATGATCCTCATGGATGAGGAAGAGAACAAGGATGACTCTCATGACATTGAGGAATGGGAGGATTGCAATGAAGAAGCACATGAGGAGTCACTTGAAGACCATTCTTTCATCACGGAGGATGGTGAGTTTCCGTTTGATCCGGGAGGTGGAGTTAAGGAAAGCCTTGTGGACGGAGACATGCCTACCAATGCAGAAATTTCAGCTTGCATATGCTCTATCTCACAAGAGTTGTTGGTGGGTTGCAAGAACCCAAGCACACTAAGGTTGGTGGGGACCATCAATGGGAGGGTTGCACATATTCTTGTGGATGACTTTCCGTGACCAAGTGGTATGGTTTACTTGAGAAAATTGGGTAATATGAGGAGAAGTATACATGCTGTAATTTCTGGACAGCTTTGGGAAGGTCTACTATTGGGCCTATTTTTCTACTCCAACAAGCTTCATGGCGTATCCTAATGAAAGATTATGATGTGGGCTACATATGGCTGAGTGTACATATCATTTTCAGCCCAATATATGGAGCCTAAATGAAGGATTTTCAAGGGTCTTCATCGACTAGAAGGGCTTTCATAACAGTCCCACTCATACACTTTGGGCTTGAAGCTTTGTGGACGTGTATACATCCGGATTTTCATTGTATATGTGCTTTGGATGTACTTGAGAACTCTTAACCACTTCCCATTGATTACATTAGAGTCTCATACTTTGAGATTGTACATGTTATTGATTTTGAGGACAAAATCTTTGGGAAGGGATGGTTTGTAATAAAGTAGGAACTTTATTCAATAGGGTTAATAATGGGACTAGTCCATGTATAAAAGAGGGGACTTGGACCATGGTTGTAACTTTTGATGATCATTTTTAGAAATGGAAACTTATGTTTCTTGGAGCTCATGGCTTCTCTCTTGGCTTGTGGAAGGCTATTTCCATTCTCTTGGTGAGAGACTAAACACACTTAGGCATCATGTTTACATGGTGATTACTCATATTTTTCATGCAATTACATCCCTTCATTCCAAAATTTAAAAAATGGTCAGCCATACAAAGGAGGTTATGGCAAAATTTTTAGAAATTAGTGAAATAAAATTCATCTTTCTAAAAGAGTAATCCTTATGGTTTCTATATTCTAAAGTATCATTTCCATACATAGAAGATGCATTTTGATTATGTGTATAAAAGATAATTTTCATTAAAAAAGTGTTACTTTTATCATATTTGAATTTCATGCATAGAGGTATGCATAAAAGTTGTTTATTTTATTATAAAAGTGTTACTTTTATCATATTTGAATTTCATGCATAGAGGTATGCATAAAAGTTGATTATTTTATTATAAAAGTGTTACTTTTATCACAATTGAATTTCATGCATAGAGGTATGCATAAAAGTTGATTATTTTATTATAAAAGTGTTACTTTTATCACAATTGAATTTCATGCATAGAGGTATGCATAAAAGTTGTTTAGTTTATTATAAAAGTGTTACTTTTATCATATTTGAATTTCATGCATAGAGGTATGCAGCATAAAAGTTGTTTATTTTATTATAAAAGTGTTACTTTTATCATATTTGAATTTCATGCATAGAGGTATGCATAAAAGTTGATTATTTTATTATAAAAGTGTTACTTTTATCATATTTGAATTTCATGCATAGAGGTATGCATGAAAGTTGATTATTTTATTGTAAAAGTGTTACTTTTATCATATGGGATTTCATGCGTAGAGGTATGCAAAAAAAAAGATATTCTTTTTATACTAAAAGTTTTATTTTCATCATAAATGGATTTTATGCATATATTAGATGCATAAGAGAAATTGTTTTATTCTAAAAGTGTAAAACCTACTAAGTTGAATTTATGCATATGAAGATGCATAAAAGATGGATTTTTAATTCAAAAGTGTCATTCTCATCCAAATTGAATTTATGCATAAGAAGATGCATAAAAGATGGATTTTTAATTCAAAAGTGTCATTCTCATCCAAATTGAATTTATGCATAAGAAGATGCATAAAAGATGGATTTTTAATTCAAAAGTGTCATTCTCATCCAAATTGAATTTATGCATAAGAAGATACATAAAAGATTGATTTTTAATTCAAAAGTGTCATTCTCATCTAAATTGAATGTATGCATAGGAAGATGCATAAAAGATGGATTTTTAATTCAAAAGTGTCACTCTCATCCAAATTGAATTTATGCATAGGAAGATGCATAAAAGATTGAATTTTAATTCAAAAGTGTCATTTTCATTTAAAATGAATTTATGCATAGGAAGATGCATAAAAGATTGATTTTTATTTCGAAAGTGTTAGTCTCCTTAAATGAAATTTATGCATAAATAAATGTGTAAAGAAATCTTATATCAAATATAAGAATTGTCTTGTATTCTATAAATAGATATGAGATGTGATAGGATGTGATAAGAGGTGTATAAGATGTGATAAGATGCATATGAGATGAGTTAGGATGTGATAAGATGAGTTAAGATGTGAGATAAGATGTGTATGGGATGAGGTAAGAAGTGTATGTGATGGAATAAGATGTATATGGGTTGTTATAGGGTGAGAATGGATGTGATGTAAAAGAATAGATGTGAAGGCGTATATGGACTTATGAAAGTGAATGTGGATGTGGATGTATGAATGTGAATGTGGATGTGGATGTGGATGTGGATGTATGAATGTGAATGTGGATGTGTGGATGTGAAAATGGAAGTGTGGATGTATGAATGCGGATGTGGATGTATGCATGTAGATGTGGATGTATGAATGTGGATGTGGATGTATGGATGTGAATGTGGATGTGGATGTGTATGTATGGATGTATGTATGGATGTATGCATGTAGATGTGGATGTATGAATGTGGATGTGTATGTATGGATGTATGTATGTGGATGTGGATGTATGAAGGAGGATGTAAAAATGGATGTATGCATGTAGATGTGGATGTATGGATGTGAATGTGAATGAGGATGTGGATGTGGATGTATGGATGTAGATACGGATGTGGATGTATGTATGTGGATGTGGATGTATGAATGAGGATGTGAAAATGGATGTATGCATGGATGTGTATGTAGAATAATGAATGTGAATGTGTATGGGAAATAATGTGTCAAACACCTGCTCTTCAGTCTTCACATACTTCAAATCCACTCTACCATCCAGTACTTTCTCTCTCACAAAATGATAGTGGACACTATGTGTTTGGTCCGCGCATGAAACACTGGATTCTTGGCCAACTGTATGCTGCTCATGTTGTCACAATGAATGACAATCTTGCCATCAATAGGCTCACCCAAATCAGCCAAGAGATTTTTTAACCATATTCCTTCACATGTAGCAATGGCTGCACCCCTGTATTCAGTCTCTGTACTAGATAAAGCAACAGTAAGTTACTTCTTGCTACTCCAACTCACCACGGCACTTCCAAGTGTAAAGGCATAACCACTAGTAGACCTCCTGTCATACGAGCTACCTGCCCAATCTGCATCTGTGTAGCCATGTATCTCCAAGCCTTTACCATGCTCATAAAAAAGACCATAATGTGCAGTGGTCTTTTCATATCGCATAATGCGTCTCACTGCATCCAAATGAGATTTTTTGGGGCTCTGCATAAATTGGCTTACTAGCCCCACAGCATAAGTGAGATCCGGGCGTGTGATAGTCATGTAAATAAGGCTTCCAATCATCTTTCTATACATAGATGGATCATCCAACTCCACCAAAATCAGCCCGCAACTTCACATTCTGCTCCGGTGTACTCATTGGCTTACACCCTGTCATCCCATATTTTGCCAACATATCTAATGCATATTGGCATTGCATTAACCATGTACCTGCATGGTCTTTGATCACTTCAATTCCAAGAAAATATCTCAATTCACCCAAGTCTTTCATGTCAAACTGCCCACTCAATGCCTTCTTGACATGCATAACATCTGTAGCATGATCTCTTGACATGCATAACATCTGTAGCATGATCTCTTGTGACAATCAAGTCATCCACATAGATGACAAGTAAGACAATCCCATGATCTGTTTTCTTCACATAGAGTGAAGAATCTGCTGTAGAAACCTGAAATCCAAGGGAGATAAGATATCGGCTCATCTTATCACTCCAAGCACGAGGTGCTTGCTTCAAACCATATAATGCTTTCTTTAATCTGCATACATGAGTGGGATATCTTGGGTGTACATATCCTTCTGGGTGTGCCGTATAAACTTCTTCTTGTAGATCACCATTTAGAAATGCATTTTTCACATCCATTTGATGCATTTCCCAACCATTTGCTGCAGCCATAGCAATGACTGCTCTCACTATTCCCATCTTTGCAACTGGACTAAATGTTTCATCATAGTCCAAACCTTGGGTTTGTGCACCCCTTAGCTACCAATCTTGCTTTATGACGTTCAATGGAACCATCTGACTTGCATTTCACTTTGTAAACCCATTTGCAACCAATGACATTTTTTTCCTGTGGTAATGCAACCAAATCCCATGTTTCATTATATAAACCAATGCGTCCATCTCAACATCCCATGTTTCATTATATGAACCAATGCGTCCATCTCAACAAATCCCATGTTTCATTATATGAACCAATGCGTCCATCTTAACATCCATTGCCTTCTCCCATACATGCTTTCCAATAGCTTTTGTATAGCATGTAGATTCCACATGCTTCACCAAAGAGGTCATATATGCATAATGCATAGCAAAATCACGATATGTCAACCTGTCAACTAGATACCTGACCCTTTGGGATCTCTGCAATGCATGCGGATCACTCTGAACACCTGTCACTCTAGCATGTGGAGGCACATATCTATCTTGCCTTGCACCAGGTGTACGTAAAACAGGTATGCCAAGTTCCTCATCCAAACTCTCTGAACTTGATGACTCATAACCTGTAATTCCAATTCCTTCAACCTTCTTCTTCCCTATATCCACAACACTACTCCCACTGCTCACACTTTCATGCCAAGCGTCCTGACCATGGACGTATAGTGCTACTCTCACACTCTGTTGGCCCAGACATAGAGATAGAACTTGCTTGTGGCAAGTTCACATGCACATCAGCATCAAGGGAATCAATGAAACCCTCATCCATTGCTTTGTACCAACTAGCAAGTTCATCAAACACCACATCTCATGAGATAACCACTTGCCTAGTTTGTGGATTGTAACATTTATATGCCTTGTGATCCTATGCATATCCAACAAACACACACTTTTCTGCCTTAGGATCCAGCTTCCTCCTTCTCTCGTCAGGCACATGTACATAAGCTGTGCACCCAAACACTTTGAGGTGTCCAATGTCTGGCCTAAAACTTGTAAGCCGCATCTCTGGCGTACTTCCATGTATGGCTACTGTGGGTGTCTTATTAAGTATATACACTACAGTGGCACATGCTTCTGCCCAATAATAGTCTGGCATGCTCTTTTCATTGAGCATTGCCCTAGCCACTTCACAAATGACTCTATTCTTTCTCTCAGCAACAACACCATTTTGCTAAGGTGTATACCTGCAAGTTAACTGTCTTCTTATGCCATGCTTTCTCAAGAAATGTTCAAAAGCATGTGAGGTGTATTCACCACCTCCATCTGTCCTCAAACTTGCTTCTCTGCAAAAGCTTTGAAATCCATAAACTTTCCCAACACTTCACTTTTCTCTCTGAGAAAGTAAATCCAAGTCATTGTGCTGAAATCATCAATGAATGTCACATAATATAAGCTGCCTTTAATGGATGGGTTTTGTGGAGGACCCCATACATTGCTATGAACTATCTCAAGTGGCTTGCTACTCATGTTGCCTTTTCTAGGAAACGGCAACCTCGCCTGCTTTCCAAACTGACAGGCATCACAAACATGCATATTCCCATCATACCTGAATCTAGGCAGCCCACTAACAATGCCTCTTGCCTGCATGTTCTTTAACCTTTGTATATTCACATGCCCAATCCTTTTATGCCACATGTCAATGTCCTATACCACATTTTGGCTTTTAGAGAACATGGCTTATTTCAACTCAGGAATCCCAGCATCCAGCTTAAATAACCTGCCTTCTTTCTTGCCTTTGGCAATGACTCTACATCCATTTTTGAAATCCTCAACGAAGCAACCATGCTTGTTGAAACGAACCTGTAAACTCTATTCCACCATTTGACCAACTGAGGCCAAACTTTTTGTAATAGAAGGCACATACAAGACATCTGCCAAATAGACTTTGTTTCACCATTGTGCATAACCAATGGTACACTTCCAACATGTGTAATAGCATGTTGGGTATCATCTCCTGTTTCCACATAGCCTTTCACATCCATAGGCTTCATATGCTCAAACCATTCACCATGACAAGTCATATGGTTTGATGCTCCAGAGTCCATTTACCAAGTGTCATCACTTTCAGCATTTGTCATCATAGATCCCACAACATGTTTCATGGCAAACAAGTGATTTGCGCTGCCATCATTATTGCTTGATGCATAATTTCCACCACTTACATAATTTCCACCATGTTGTGCATAATGTCCACCATGTTATGCTCTGCCCCCTCTCAAATCATTTTGTTTGCGGCGGAAACAATCACATGCCATATGACCAAATTTCCCACAGTATTGGCATTCCACATTTTGCATAGATGTTTGTTGGCCTTGCCAACGTCCTCTACCACGAGGATTACCTCTGCCTCTCTGAGGTGTATATCCACGACCACCTCTAGCACCATATGTAGGCTGAAAATTCTGTTGTGGTGACCTGTCCTGCCATCCACGACCATTACCATGGCCACGTGATGCAAATCTCCCCCTGCCTCTAAATCCTCTTTTTGTGAATAGAAATCCTGATTTTTGCCATTATCATCATGGCTAGTAGATGCATCATGAAAGGAGTCACTGAGTTTGATTTTTGCTATTATCATCATGGCTAGTAGATGCATCATGAAAGGAGTCACTGAGTTTGATTTCCTCAGCAAGCAAGAGTGAAATCAAAATTTGGTAAACTTGTACTCCGAACCGAGATGGATGTATCAAAAGACTGATACTCCTTGCCAAGACCACGCAAGGTAATGTCTACCAAATCATCATCAGGCATGGGGGCATTGATTATTGCCAATGCATCTGCATACTTCTTTATCTCTTGTACATAATCATGGATGCTCCTTCCTTTCCGTTTCACATTATGAATTGAAAGAGGTGGGGCTCCTGAGAAAGTACTCTGGAGGAAGGGTCTTCCTTCACTTTGGAATCTTCCTGAATCTTGATTTTGATTCGGGCCTTGCTACCTCTTCGGGGGTGGAAAGTTTGAAGTACTTCCCTGGGCTTGGAATCTTTTAAAGTTAGAGGGTGCAGGCTTTGGCGGGACCTTTACTACAAAGGCTTTGGCAAAATCCTTTGCCATTCTTTTTGCTTCAGCCATGGACACTGGTTTGGCATTTTTGACCAGTGTGTCCAAGGGTTCGTTCATTCCCCGAATGAACCTGGCCATGAGTTGTTCTTCATCAAGAGGTGGTGAATATTTGAGTGTCCCTCGAATACTCCCCGCCAGCTGTTGCAATCGAACTTCCCTTAGATAAACATATATGCCAAATACTCCCTCGAGCATTCTGGCATAAGACAGTCCTTTAAGAAAACAGGGTTTCTATGCAAGTTTTCAGTTTTGGTTTTGTTTGAATACCATGAATAAATCTTGAATTCGTATCCCAATACTTCTAGATCTAGGTCTAGATTCCAACAGAATTCCTCAAATTCTGATAACTTGATCCTCAGATCAAAATCAAAAGTCTTAACTATTCGGTGGGTGTTTTGAGTGCATTTTTCCTGAACTGAACACATCGTCCTTGATTGAAACGAAGGAATTAGGTCTTGGTCAATAGTATGAATCAGAGTTTGGGTCTGGAAAGGTTCTTCCTAAACTATCTTTCTCGAAAGGTACTATTTCAATTTCTCTTTTTCTAAATTTCGTTCGATGAATATTTACTTATAGATTTCTAAAGCATGAATTTCTTATAGTAGGGAATAAAATAATCATTTATCTCAATCTCCGACTTTGATAGTTTGATTGAATTTTCTCATTACCATCTTAGTGAATATGAAACGGTAGCATTTCTTCTCACAGATTATCTACTTATTCATTTTTGTAATTTTTATGAAAATTAAATAGAGGATTAAGGAGAATCCTTATTTAATTATTATAAAGATTCTATATGCATCTAATTATGCATAAAATCCGATTTTGATGAAAGTCACACTTTTATCATTATAAAAATCATTTATGATGAAAATCACTCTTTTAATAAAAAAATATCTTTTATGCATCCATTTATGTATAAAAACCATTTATGATGAAAATCACACTTTTAATATAAAAAAATATCTTTTATGCAACCATTTATGCATAAAAATCATTTATGATGAGAATCACACTTTTAATATAAAAAAATATCTTTTATGCATACTTTTATGCATAAAAATCATTTATGATGAGAATCACACTTTTAATATTAAAAAATATCTTTTATGTATAAAAATAATTTATGATGAGAATCACACTTTTAATATAAAAAAATATCTTTTATGCATACTTTTATGCATGAATTTTAAATATGATAAAAGTAACACTTTTATAATAAAATAAATTTCTTTTATGCATACTTCTATGCATGAAAATCAATATGATAAAAGTAACACTTTTATAATAAAAAATAATCTTTTATGCAACCATTTATGCATAAAAATCAAATATGATAAAAGTAACACTTTTATAATAAAAAAATAATCTTTTATGCAACCATTCATGCATAAAAATCAATATGATAAAAGTAACACTTTTATAATAAAAAAATAATCTTTTATGCAACCATTTATGCATAAAAATCAAATATGATAAAAGTAACACTTTTATAATTAAAAATAATAATCTTTTATGCAACCACTTATGCATAAAAATCAAATATGATAAAAGTAACACTTTTATATGAAAAAAATCTTTTATGCATAAAAATTAAATATGATAAAAGTAACACTTTTATAATAAAAAAATAATCTTTTATGCAACCATTTATGCATAAAAATCAAATATGATAAAAGTAACACTTTTATAATTAAAAAAATATTATTCTTTTGTGCATAAAAATCTATTTTGATGAAAGTTACACTTTCATAATAAAAGAAAATTATTCCTTTATGCATAAAAATCTATTTTGATGAAAGTAACACTTTCATAATAAAAAAAATTTATTCCTTTATGCATAAAAATAATAATAATCAATATGCATCTTCTATGCATGAAAATGACACTCTTAGAGTATAGAATTGATAGGAATTACCTTTTTAGCATAATAAAAGATAATTCTTATTTCCAAAAAATTTGCCATAACCTCCTTTGTATGGCTGACCATTTTTCAATTTCTCCTACTTGATTTTGTCATAAAAATTAACTCTAATTGATTTAAAGTAATCTATACTAATCAAAATTCACTTATAAAAGAGAAAACATTATAAAAAGTTTAATTCCATCAATTATCACTTAGCTAGGATAAAGAAGGGTTGATTTACTTAGAGAAGAGAGGGGAATGCCTTTTACCACAATGAGGCATAACATGATTTGCAAGATAGGGAAGACAAAAATCATAAAAAAATCATTAAAAAAAACCATGAATTGAATGAGAAAGAGAAGAATCTCCAACTTACTAATGAATCTGAGAGCTTTCCTTTGGCTTGATGGTTTGAGGGTTCAACTCTTGTTTGAGACAAGAGTGGCCACCAATCTTTTGGAAGAGGGAAGGTCAAAAACTAATGAATTATGAATTAAATTCACTGTTTTTGGCACTTGGGAGAGGCAAGGTAACAGTGCATAACACTATTGAGTTTCAACAAAGGAGAGGGCTTCTATTTATAGGAAAAAGTGAGCTTCTAACTAAGCCAACTGATTCTAGAATTCTCCAGATCAGTTTGGTCAATTTTTGACCATTTTTGGATCAGTTTTGGAGAGATAAAAATATCCCATTATTTGGGAGTTTAAAACTCATTCAAGCATGTGAAATAGGCGCCTCCTTCATGAGGGAAATTCCCCCATGCAGAGGTGGTCAAAAATGCATCATTATCTCTCTTTTTTAACTATTAACCTTGTCCTTAGACAACTCTTCATCTTATGTGAGTATTCACTCATTTTTGGGGGATTTTTCTTTTATTCTTCTATTTATCTCCTCCCTACATTTGGATGAATCTTATTGGTCCATAGGAACCTTAATTTAAAATTTCAAAAAAATCTTCACTCCGAGGATAATGCCTCTTGAACAGATTATACTTAATTTCTAATGCACCTTCTGAAAATCTTTTTGGACTTCTATTTCAGGGGAACTTATTTTAATAAAATGAGAATTTTTTCTATCCAAAAATATTTAATATCTGAATATTATCTCTCTAGAATATTTTCTCTCTCTAGGCCAAAACTGGTAGAAACAAAATCTTTTATATTTTTGAAGAGGGATTTGATTATTACAAGGGAAGATGCTGGACATCTTGAGAGCCTGGGGAGGAATCTTACACAGTAGGTAATGTCTCCACAACTTCAAGGCATATACTACTAAAAGTAGCTCCAGGTCGTGGACAGCATAATTTCTCTCATGCGTTCTGAGTTTTCGGGATTCATAGGCCACTGCATGACCTTCCTGCATGAGTGCACCTCCCAGGGAAAAACCACTGGCATCAGCTACTACATAAAAGGGTAGAGAGAAATCTGGCAACTTCAAAACGAGATTGGTTACCAAGGCGGTCTTCAGCTTATCAAAAGCACTCTGACACCTGGTAGACCATTAAAACAGGATATTCTTCTTGAGAAGATTAGTTAGAGGAGGGGAAGCTATGAGAGCATACTTTGGTATAAAAATTCTATACCAACCAGCCAATCCCAAGAATCCTCTGACTTCTTTCAGTGACTTTGGTTCAGGCCAACCTATGACTACTTGGAATTTTACAGAATCTGGACCAGAAAGCCCAAGTATTTAACATGGTTGGCAGAGAAAGTGCATTTGCTCTTTTTTGCAAAGAGTTGGTGCTTCCTTAGAATCTCAAGAACTTTTCTGACATGAGCTTCATGGTCAACTGCATTCTTTGAGTAAATCAAAATATCATCAAAGAAAACAAGAACAAAATCATCCAAGTATTCTCTGAGAATGTCCTGCATTAAGCGATTGAATGTAGCTGGGGCATTTGTCAATCCAAATGGCATGATAGTGAATTCATAATGCCCATACCGAGTATTGGCTATCTTTGGGATATCTTGCTCATTAATCCTGATCTGATAATACCCTGATTTGAGATCTATCTTTGTGAAGATCTGGGCTCCACTTAGCTTGTCCCGAAGCTCATCAATTCTGGGGATAGGATACTTATTCTTAACTATCAGCTGATTGAGACCTCTGTAGTCCACACAGAGTCTTAGCGTTCCATCTTTCTTTTTCTGAAAGAGAACCGGTGCACCCCAAGGTGAAAAATTGGCTCTTATAAACCCTTGCTCTAACAGCTTTCTAAGCTGTTCCTTGAGTTCGATGGCTTCAGGGATTGGCACTTTGTACGTGCGCAGGGCTACTAGCTGAGCTCCGAGGATCAATTCTATCACATGATCTACTTCCCGAATTGGAGGCATCTCTGATAATTTTGCTGGGAATAAATCATCATATTCATTTAACCATTTAGGTGCTTTAGCTTTTAACTTTGTATCTACTGGATTCATTTTAACAACATAAATGAGCTGCTTCTTTCTAAGTACTTTTATTAACTTAGAAGCCTTTACTAATTGCAGACTTGGGGATCCTGAAATTTCGGTTTCTTGAACTTTATTTTCATGAAGGTCACGAAAGGAAATGGTTCCATTATGACACTGAATGTGAGCTTGATTTTTGTGGAGCCAATCCATTCCAAGGATCCCGTCAAAAACTCCCAAAGGTATAACTTTGAACTGACAATCAGTTAAATTCCCATCTAGGTATAACTTTGAACTGACAATCAGTTAAATTCCCATCTAGGTTGAATTGAATACGATCTGTCTCAAGGTGAGTGAAAAGAATCTTCCCACTGGCCAATTCACCTTGCATAGGTTTCCTTGATTTCTGTTCTAAGACTAGCTTACGCAAGCATCTTGGAAAAATGAAAGAATGAGTACTGCCTGTATCAATCAAAAGCTTAAAAGGTTTACCCTGATACTCAGCGGGAGTATGGATGACAGAGAATTCATGATTTGGCCCTTGGTTTTCAATTGTTGCATAAATCTATCCTCTTTCCTCTTCCACTACTTCTGCTATTGTGACTGCTCTGGTTGCTGCAGTCTGAGGCGGAACTCTCTCTCTTTGGCTGCCCCAGTTCTAGGAAGGAGTTCTGAGGCTACTCTGGACAGAGGCAGATGGCTGAGCTGGAGTTCTCCTGGGATTGCCCTGATTTTGACAAGATGAACCTTGATTTGACTAATTAGGAAGGGGTTGGTCTCTGCACTCTCGGTCCTTGACTTCCCTGTCCCCTTGACATGGCAAGAGTCGGGCAGTCTTTCAGCTGGTGACCAAAAACCTAACATCCAAAACATCCGTTCTCACTTCTGAGCTCATCCCTCTGAATCCTTGAAAGAGGTGGGGCTCCTGAGAAAGTGTTCTGTGGGAAGGGTCTTCTTCACTTTTGAATCTCCAAGTATCCTGATTCTAATTTGGGCCTTGCTATCTCTTTGGGGGAGGAAAGTTTGAAGTACTTCCCGGGGTTTGGAATCTTTTAAAATTAGATGGTGCAAGCTTCGGCGGGACCTTAACTACAAAGGCTTTGGCAAAGTCCTTTGCCATTCTTACTGCTTCGTCCATTGAGATAGGTTTGGCATTCTTCACTAAGGTGTCCAATGGCTCGTTCATTCCTCGAAATGAATCTAGCCATTAGCTACTCCAATTGTGGGGAATATTTAAGGAGAAAGGCAAAAACCTGATGGTACTCTTCAATTGTCAGGCTATCCTGCTTTAGTTCTAAGAACTCATTCATTTTATTTTCAAGGAAGCCCGAAGGACAAAACCTCTTTCTGAGATAAGCTTTAAGATCGGTTTAGGTCTGGGTATTCCGGTCGAGACAAGTAGTCTTGTAGTGGTTCCTCCAAGCGACCCTAGCCGTTTTCACAACCTTTAACCTGGCAAGAGCCATCTTGCTTCTCTCATTGTAGCCAGTTACATCAAAGTATTCCTCCATTTCCTCAATCCACTTTTCCACTACTTCACCTAACTACTCCTCCCCTTCACCCTTGAAGGGACCATGTTGGGATCTCTGCAGGGCTTTTCGAACATCCGGATCTAACTCTTCGTCACATCGGTTAGAGGATCCGGTACGGGCCGCGCGCCTCATGACTCTGACAAAACGAGATTTTCGTCAACTTAACTTTGACAACAACAGATTTATGATTATTTAATTTTTTGCGATTTATATCTTTAAACAGATAATTATTACATCATACCTTATGAAACAAGACTTACTCTGATAATTTTATTAACCATTCACAATCATGAAAATAATTTGGGATTTTTTTTGTAAAACATCATTTATTATCAAAAGTTTTCGATATATACATAGAGCATCACGGCTCCCAGATAATTATTACATCATACCTTATGAAACAGATAATTATTACATCATACCTTATGAAACAGATAATTATTACATCATACCTTATGAAACAAGACTTACTCTAATAATTTTATTAACCATTCACAATCATGAAAATAATTTGGGATTTTTTTTGTAAAACATCGTTTATTATCAAAAGTTTTTGATATATACATAGAGCATCACGGCTCCCAAAATCATTGCCTCAATTGTAACGCATAAAGAAGCGAAACTGCAAAGGAGATATGCCATGGTACACACAATTCATTAATAGAAAGAGGTGCAGTTATTCTACTTCTAGGGATAAAGCGGCTAAGAAGCCTAAAAATTTGGCATGAAATTTTGAATTTCCTGGGTGAATGATCAAAGATTTGCACATGCTGAACAAGCCCTAGCCTTATCAGAATCATGGCTAAGGAAATATTTTGCCTGAGCCTCTAACGCTGATTGGTACTGACATTAATACATCGTCCTCCACAGAACCACATATACTGACGTCGCTCAAGAGGATCAAGAAAGTAAAGACTCTCAAAATGACGTGCGAGTCTCACTCTGCTTACTCGGGTCGTAACCAGAGTTAATGAGGTGCTCGAATGCAAAGGCTATCATATCCTGACTCTGGGAGAGTTCAAGAATGCCAGATAGATTCGGGGTATCCATCTATAAATTTCCAAATCAATTTATGAGTTTTCAAATTTTAAAGTTCAGTCAACATAATATTAACAAGTGAAAACATTATTTTCCAAATTTACTTTAAAAATTTAAGCAATTTTTGCTACTGTTACGTAAATTTATAACAGGGCTCTTTTACCAACTGTGAGATCCCACTGCCCCCTCTGTGCACCGAACTCCCGGATGGTAGCAACGGAAGTAGCTTCCTCTTACACGGGGGGGGCAGGGTTTCTCATTCAGGGCCTCGCCCTTGAATGTGCAGGCACGAGACTAAGCTGGGGTCATTTCAAAAATCAAAACTGGAAAAATTTCCCCTGCCTGGAAAATGGGGACGATTCCACCATTCTTATTTTCTTAACGAATTTCTCTAACGAGGTCAAGATACTGAACTAACCTTCATCTGATTAAATCCGATGGAAGGAAAACTATTACAGACTTAACTTGAAGGAATCAATGCTTTTTTCCTAATTGAATCAGGCACAGCCATTGATCTATTCATCAGAGAATTCTTCAGGCTTGTAATTAACTACTCAAATTCTAAGCGTATTCCTATTGATCAATTTTATTATTAAAACTCTACTGATTCCAGCCCCATGGGTTAGCCAACCACCACTGGAATTGGTAGAACCTGACAAGTACTCACCCTCCCATAATTGAATGCCTTTCTTAACTTTTTCTTTAGAATACAGATATGCACACAGTCCTCTTTAAACTTTAACTTTAAAAACAATCCATTGACAAACAATTATTGGTTACAGATGTCATAACTCAAAATTTCCATTCAATCCTTGGTTCTCACAAAACAGTGTCACTCTGGACTCTTCGTTGAGACCAGCAGGACAACAACGAGATCCAGTAATAGATTACAATAATTTTCTTGTCATCATACATATATATATCTTCCACGACATACGCATGGGTGTCCTAAGCACCGCGAGCTCGTGTATTGCCTAGTCAGAACCCTCCAAGATCCTCCTTAGGTGTCTTGGCACTTCACTCACGGAGGACCGCTTCGTGAACCCTCGCTCCTCGTACCAGAAGCACACCATTTTTCACCATACCTAGGTTGGTCACAAGACCTGGGCAGGTTTTTGCCACGTGAGCCGTCCTTTGAACATTCCCTGCCAGCTGTTGCAACCAAACTTCCCTTAGAAAAACACATATACCAAATGCTCCCTCCAGCATTCTAGCATAAGACAGTCCTTTAAGAAAACAGAGTTTCTATGCAAGTTTTTAGTTTTGATTTTCTTTTGAATACAATGAGTATATCTTAATTCCGTATCCCAAGACTTCTAGATCGCAGGTCTGGATTCCCAAGCAGAATTCCTCGAATTCTGTAATCTTGATCCTCAGATAAAAATCAAAGGTCTCAATTTAATTTCAGATTCAGTGGGTGATTTGATTGAATTTTCCTGAACTGGTCACATCGTCTTTTTTGTAAATCGACGAAGGAGATTAAGTCGTGGTCATAGTCTGATTCAAGGTTAGAGTCTGGAAAGGTTCTCCTTGAACTATCTTTCTCTCGAAGGGTAATATTTCAATTACTACTTTACTAAATTTCATTCATTGAGTATTTTGCTTAACTGAATTCAAAGCTAAACACGTATTTCTATGAGGAATAAATTAATCATTTATCTAAAATTCTGACTTCGATAGATCTTTTGAATTTTCTCATTACCATCCTAGAGAATATAAAACAGTAGAATTTTCCTTCACAGAGTATTTACTTATTCATTTACCAATATTCATGGGATTTAAAGATTAAAGAGAACTCTTATTTTGATATTTTAAAAAAAATCTATATACATCTATTTATGCATAAAATCCAACTTCTATGGAAATAACACTTTTATATAAAAGAAAATGCTTTTATGCATCTATTCATGCATAAAAATCAATTTTCGATGAAACTACCACTTTTATAATAATAAAAAATTCTTTTATGCATCTATTTATGCATAAAAATCAATATTGGTGAAAGTAACGCTTTTATAATAAAAAAATTCTTTTATGCATCTATTTATGCATAAAAATCAATATTGATGAAAGTAACACTTTTATAATAAAAAAAATTTTATGCATCTATTTATGCATAAAATCAATATTAGAGAAAGTAACACTTTTATAATAAAAAAATATCCAATATGCATCTTTCTACGTATAGAATTTAAATCTAATGAAAATCACTCTTTTATAAAAAAAAAAACCAATATGTATCTTTCTATGCATAGAATTTAAATCTAATGAGAATCGCTCTCTTATAATAATAAAAAATAACCAATATGCATCTTTCTATGCATAGAATTTAATTTTAATGGAAATAACACTTTTATAATAAAAATATTTCTACTATGCATTTTTCTATGCCTAGAATGAAAATAACACTTTTAGAATACACAAACGGTGGGGATTACTCTTTTTGAATAATAAAAGATAAAACTTATTTCACAAAATTTAAGAAAATTTTACCATAACCTCCTTTGTATGGCTGACCATTTTTCAAATTTTCCTATCCTTAAGTCACTTACAAATTATCCCCAAATGATTTAAAGCATTCTAAACTAATCAAATTCCACTTTTAAAAGATAAATAATATGAAAAGTTTAATTCCAACAATTAGATTACTTATCTAGGCAAAGAAAGGCTGAATTTAAGAATGAGAGAGGGGGAAAGCCTTTCCACGACAAGGCATAGCATCATTTTACATTTCAAAGAAAACGAAAATTAGAAAACCATTAAAAAAGAATAAAGAAAAAGTAGGATTTGTTGCTTACATAAATTTCTGAGAGCTTTCATTTGGCTTGATGGTTTGAGGGATCTACTCTTGTTTGCAACAAGAGTGGCCACCAATTCTTTAGAAGAAGGAATGGTCAAAAACTAATGAATTATTAAGAAATTCATAGTTTTGGGCTCTAGGGAGAAGTAGAGTAACAGTGCATAAAACACTATTAAGTTTCTACAAAGGGGGAGGTTTCTATTTATAGGAAAAAGTGAGCTTCTAACCAAGCAAACTAATTCTAGAATTTTTCAGATTAGTTTGGTCAATTTTTGACCATTTTTGGGTCAGTTTAGCTTACTTTTTGGAACTAGACTTGAATTAAGAGAGAGGAGAGATGAAATATCTCAATATTTGAGAGTTTAAAACTCCACCACACATGTGAAATAGGCACCTCCTTCATGAGGGGGAATCCCCACTCCGAGTTGTCAAAAATTTATTTTTTTAGTATTTCCTTTGGTCCTTAGTACACTCTTCATATTTTGTGAGTATTTACTCATTTTTGGGGGGATTTTCTTTATTTCTTCTATATATCTCCTCCCTACATTTGGATGAATCTGATTGGCCCCTGAGAACCTTAATTCAAAATTTTTTAAAAATCTGGGTCCCTAGGATAAGGCCTTTTGAATAGATTATAATTGATTTCTAATGCACCTTTTGAAAATCTTTCTGAACTTTTGTTTCGGGGGAATTTATTTTAAAAAGAAGAGATATTTTTCCATCCAAAAATATCTAAAATCTGAATAACCTCTCTCTAGAACATTTTCTCTCTCTAGGTAAAAACAAGTAGAAACAAGATTTTTTATATTTCTGAAGAGGGATTTGATTATAGGGGAAGATACTAGACATCTTGAGGGGTTGGGGAGGAATCTTACATTGGGCACTAGCTTGAGGAACATTGCGGCAGAAGTCTGCAGTATGCTAAAGTAACCGCACAACACTTTCCAAGTGTGCTGGTTGGACCTCATACTGTGGGGTTTCCCAGGGAAAAGAAGAACTGTGTTAACTACCGCATCAGTCTCAAGACTATGGTCCCCACCTCGGAAACTGAAACTGTAGGTGCTGTGAGCTGTTCAATTCTGGCACACGTCAGTACTAGAAGGGTGGTAGTACTCGGCACAACTACCAATGCCGTGCTTACCAATGGTGCCACCAGATTCAGGAGCGGTAAGCGGAAGTTGAATAGAAGCACCCAAAATTGATGTGCTTACCAAAAACCTTCATAATAGAAGATTTGCTGATGAAGAAGCTGATGTAGAACTCCTCCTTAGTTGCAAAAACTTCCCGCTTTGATGGTTATGCCCCTCCAAGCTAATAGTCACCACTGGGAGCTTTATTGCTTGAGTAAATTGTTGTTGAAGACGCCGCCTTTAGAGATTTTTGATGAAGCCACCTCCCCTTAGAGCCAAGGGACTCCACTCCTCTTCAGTTGGGCCACCACTAGTGTTTAGCAACACTTGTTAGTGCTTAAAAACACCTTAATCCCGCTTTAAACAAGCTTTTGGTGAGGCTTTTATGGAGAAGATGGAGAGGGAAACTTGGTTTAGATTTTGGCTTTAGGAATTAGCCAAATGCTGGGAAAAGCTTATAATTACCATTATTTAACCAAAAAATCAACTCCACTTGAAAAAAAATGAGAAATAATTAATTTTTAATCTCACTTATAAGCTTGGTGAAGCTTTGGCTATGGCACCTCTGGACAACAGCCTTCTCTTTCACTTGGCTCTCCTTCTCTGGTCCACTAAATGCCAAACCCTCTTAGAGGTAGCTTTAGCACATCATGGCGCCCCTACACATAAGAGGGTTTGTCCCAATTGTGCACAAGCAATGCATATGGATTGTGCGTATGGACCGTACGACCACAAAGCAACAGAAAAACGGGCTGATTTAGGGGCGTGGAAGAATTTTGCCTCTCTAGGGACTAATCAGAGGCATTGATGGGCCATGGAGCTTAGCAATGACCTAATCTACAAAACCCTAGAGCAAACCTCAAGCCAAAAACGCCTACAATGCGTGCTATGAGCCCTCCAATGAGCTGTGGTATGGGCTGGCCAGTTTGGAAGCTAGTGAAAAAAGCAAAAATGGCATTAAATGCCCAATTCTAGCCCAAATCTCCCACATATTGGCTTGAAGTCGACCTATTCTACACCACAAGAGTAAACCTAGCTCTAGATACCATGTTAAGAATTTGTGGTGCTCATGCAGGTGATACAAGTGGAGGAGAGAAGACACAAAGTCATACACAAGAAATCTCTTGCTTATTAAATTGCTTACAAATGCAATTGGGCTCTACTCTCACACACATTGTGAAGAGTTCCCATCCTTTAAATAGGAGGAGGCCACCCCTTTGGGGTGCCTTTACACACGACCTTAATTTCTACCATCTAATATTGTGTCCAAGACTAATGGTTACAATGCCTATATTCTAATACCCCCCCTCAATACAAGCTATGAATGCTTGGAATGGGTGGTATTGCACATAGAATCCCCCCCTTAATCTATGGATGGAGATGCCTTTATAAATAGGCGTACAATGGTGTTCATGGTGGTGATGTGATTTACTAGGGTTTACCAAATACCCTAGAGCTTCAAAGGTTAATAATGGCCTTTGAGTCTTTAGTTGTTGTCGATGACGATGTACACCTTAATGCGGGTGCACTCCACTCATTATGCTTGCTCATTAATCTTTCCACTTTGACCTTTCAACAAACAAGTGTTCAAGGGAATGGGTTTGGGAGGGTCTTACCACTTGTCTTAATGATTTGACAAGAGCAGTGTCTACTCCACTAATACAATGAGAAGGTACAAGCTTATTTAGAGTGATTAAGGAGCCGATTTCATGGCTCACAATCACAAGAAACACTCTTCTTGACTCATGAGTACATGGCTTATACATGTGCCAATGTCTCTTACATAAACAATGCCAAGAGAGCTCATGTAATGTCACTAAAAAAATGAAATAGAGGCATGTTAGGATGCATTGACCTCTTCTTAGGTTCAGCTTACATGCTAAACACAATGATTTCACAGCGGAATAAGAATGCATTGAACCATTCATGGGTTGCACATGGCTTATGGGATGCCATTGCACCATACTTGCATGGAACAAGCTGAAGAAATAAGCGGAAGTTGAATAGAAGCACCCAAAATTGATGTGCTTACCAAAAACCTTCATAATAGAAGATTTGTTGATGAAGAAGCTGATGTAGAACTCCTCCTTAGTTGCAAAAACTTCCCGCTTTGATGGTTATGCCCCTCCAAGCTAATAGTCACCACCGGGAGCTTTATTGCTTGAGTAAATTGTTGTTGAAGACGCCGCCTTTAGAGATTTTTGATGGATCCACCTCCCCTTAGAGCCAAGGGACTCCACTCCTCTTTAGTTGGGCCACCACTAGTGTTTAGCAACACTTGTTAGTGTTTAAAAACACCTTAATCCACACCTTAATCCCGCTTTAAACAAGCTTTTAGTGAGGCTTTTATGGAGAAGATGGAGAGGGAAACTTGGTTTAGATTTTGGCTTTAGGAATTAGCCAAATGCTGCGAAAAGCTTATAATTACCATTATTTAACCAAAAAATCAACTCCACTTGAAAAAAAATGAGAAATAATTAATTTTTAGTCTCACTTATAAGCTTGGTAAAGCTTTGGCTATGGCACCTCTGGACAGTAGCCTGCTCTTTTGCTTGGATCTCCTTCTCTGGTCCACTAAATGCCAAACCCTCTTAGAGGTAGCTTTAGCACATCATGGCGCCCCTACACGTAAGAGGGTTTGTCCCAATTATGCACAAGCAATGTGTATGGACTGTACGACCACAAAGCAGTAGAAAAACGGGCTGATTTAGGGGCGTGGAAGAAATTTGCCACTCTAGGGACTAATCAGAGGCATTGATGAGCCATGGAGCTTAGCAATGACCTAATCTACAAAACCCTAGAGCAAACCTCAAGCCAAAAACGCCTACAATGCGTGCTATGAGCCCTCCAATGAGCTGTGGTATGGGCTGGCCAGTTTGGAAGCTAGTGAAAAAAGCAAAAATGGCATTAAATGCCCAAATCTGGCCCAAATCTCCGAGAGATTGGCTTGAAGTCGACCTATTCTACACCACAAAAGTAAACCTAAGATCTAGATACCATGTTAAGAATTTGTGGTGCTCATGCTAGGTGACACAAGTGGAGGAGAGAGAAGACACAAAGTTATACACAAGAAATCTCTTGCTTATTAAATTGCTTACAAATGCAATTGGGCTCTACTCTCACACACATTGTGAAGAGTTCCCATTCTTTAAATAGGAGGAGGCCACTCCTTTGGGGTTCCTTTACACATGACCTTAATTTCAACCATCTAATATTGTGTCCAAGACTAATGGTTACAATGCCTATATTCTAATATGGTGCAGAGCAAAAACCCCCTCTGGTGACATTGCGACCAAAGGGTGCACAGGAGTACCCACAGGCACAACCGCAGTGACAAAAATAGTGCCATCATCCCGTTTAGCATCACTGGCCACTTCTACATGCGAGCGCTTTTGGCCTGTAGAACTATTACTGGTAACCGATACTCCATCAGAAATGATGACTGTTATGGAAGCACTGGTAGAGAATGGAGCCAAAAAATGACAGGTAGGTCGAAGAGAAACCAAAAAATTGGCGGGCAGAGGGAACAGGATCTGCAGTATCTGGCCCATCTTAGAGTGTTCTACCTGCCCTTTCTGCACCTGAGAACATACCCGCTGAGCCTCAAATATAATTCGGTCCTTTAGAATGCGGGCCCAAGAAACAGGGCCGAACTCAGAAGTTTTGATCAGCTGTTACACCCTTTACTGACAGGAGCCAAATGGCTTCTAAAAACCATCTGTAGCATTCCTTTGCTACCAAATCAGTGCATCCAGAAAGTTTATACTCCCCACTGATTTTGGGACCAAACTCTGCCTCCATCTTGGCTGCAAGAACTGCCACCGTTTTGCTAGCAGCAGTAGCTCCGTCTGCAGGCAAGTGCAAATTCTGCTAAATGTATTCCATTGTGAGCTCCACCGTTGCATCTTGTATATCCACCATATCACTAATAGCTAATTGCCGTAGCAAGGGCAATGACTGCGGATGTACCTACACACGCTCCCGATGGAAGTTGGAGTAAACATGGATGCGTTTATCGGTGAGCCATGCATCAATAGCCGGCCGCTCGAGATGAACGATCGGCATGACCGGCAAGAACTGCGTAAGAGAAGCAATCATGGGGCTACTGGCAGAAGAAAAGAGCGCAAGGAAGAAAAACAGAAGGCACGCAAAAAAATAAGAGCAAAAATAGAATGCCTTTTCACAAAAAGGAGGGAGTTGTTGCATGCAAAACAACGACCGCTTTTCGATGCATGACTGTATGACACTTGGAAAAAGCCAAGAAAAATTAATTAACAAAAACTGCCCTTGATGTGGAATGACTGAAACCATCATGAAAGAAAGTGTATTCTTCTCAGAAACTGAAAAAGGGCATTGAAGAGGAACCGCCGAAAAATAATGACGCATCCAAAACCCATTGACCGGAGAAGAAAGAACTTCCCCATGAAGATTTGTGAGGAAATAAGAGGTGGGACCGCAAGAAGCATACACCCAAAACGGCCCAGTCCACCGTACCTTCAGTTTTGCAGGTTTCTTGAGCATGCGCGAAGAAAAAACCAGCACTAATTGCCCTCTTTGGAAAAATTTATTCTTCAAATGCCGATCCACTTGCCACTTTCTGCGACTTTGAATTTCCTGCACCCAATAAAAGCTCAATAAAAGCTTTTCATCCTCTCTTCATCTAATTCCTGGATGACCTCCAGTCTGTATGCCAATGAATCCTCTGGCAGCAATTTGTTTGTAACCACAAGGCGCAAACTGGGAACCACAAATTCGACCGGTGTGATGGCCTCCATGCCAAAAGCAAGTTTGAATGGTGTCAACCCAGGTGCCACTTTAAACGCTGTGCAATAAGCCCAAAGTGCCATTGGAAGCTTCACATCCCAATCTGTCCAATGAAGACTGACCACTTTAGTCAGAATGCGGATTATCTACTTATTGGAAGATTCTGCCTGCCCATTGGCCTAAGGGTAGTACGGGGACGATTTGCGATGCATCACAAAGTAAAACCCCGTCATTCGTTTGATGACTTTATTAAAAAAATGACCGCCTCGATCATTGACTAACTCCACTTTATTAATAAAATGACCGCCTCGATCACTGACCAACTCCACTTTATTAATAAAATGACCGCCTCGATCACTGACCAACTCCACTAGATAGCTAAACCTAGTAAAAACATCCTTAAAGAGACACTTTGCCACAGAGAGAGCTGTATTATCCCGCAAAGCCCATGCTTCTACCCACTTCATATAGTAATCCGTGGTTGGCAGTAAGAATATACATGTTCCTAGTTAGAGCCGTTGCGGGTTTGATTGGGCCTATAAAATCTAGACCCCATTTTTGAAATGGTTTCAAAGGAAGAATTTGATGGAGAGGCATTCGATCCCACTGGGGCGATTGTCCCATCCGGCGCTGACAAACATCGCATTACCTCACAAACTGCTGTGCATCCGCATGAACAGACGACCACATAATCCACTTTGTAAGACCTTCTTCGCGGTGATTGTTCCTAAGAAATGCCCACCCCAGTAATGCCTCAATGGGCTTCCTACAACATTGTCTCCTTCTTATGGGGTGCACTGCATTAGTGTGTCTGCAACATTGCGATAATAAAGTTCCCCCACACAGACTTCAAATGAGCAGCTCCGCAAAAAAGCAAGGCGCCGCCGTTGGTCCCTGGTTAAATGAGTAGGCATCTCACCACTAGAGATAAAAGAAAACATTTCTTCATACTAGGTCCATGGGATGCTCGGGAGAGTTGCTCCTTCCTCTTCAGACTGTACCCCCTCTGCATTTGGCTGAACCGTAAACAATGAAGCATCCAAAAATTTCTTCATACCAGGTCCATGGGATGCTCGGGAGAGTTGCTCCTTCCTCTTCAGACTGTACCCCCTCTGCATTTGGCTGAACCGTAAACAATGAAGCATCCAAAAATTCATCATCTACGCCGACTGATGGCTCCCCCGAATCTAATCGAGAAAGGTAATCTGTCACCACCACATGTTGAGCACCAGGGTGATGGATGACTTCAAAATCAAATTCTTGTAATAATAGAACCCAGCAAGCCAATCTGCTTGTTAAATTTTGTTGCCGCACCAAGTAAAGAAGAGCAGAATGATCCACATGTAAGAAAAATCGTTGGCCCAAAAGATAGTGCCGAAACTTCTGCATAGAGTACACCATTCCAAGGCCTTCTTGCTCTAACGAAATAATTCTTTTCAGCAGAAGTAACCGACGACTGGCATAATAAATTGGGCGAAACCATCCCGCAGTCTGCTCCTGCATCAAAACACTGCCAATTGCCACATTCCACAAAAACATGAAAATCCACCCCCCAATCCGGAGGAATCATCATTGGTGCTTGAGAAAGTTGAATCTTGAGAGCTGATGGTAAGCCAAATCACATTCTTCAGACTATCGAAAATCCTTGCGGTCAGAATGAGCGCGATTGCATTTAAAGGAATTGCCAAGTGCGCCAAAAACCACAAATGGCAACCATGCCACCGAATTTGGCTTAGAAATTGCATAGAGCCTTTAGGATCCACAGGTGTAGGTGCTTGCATAATAGCCGCCACTTTGTCTGGAGGATCAACCGCAATGCCATCCTGGGAAATGATGTGACCCAACAATTTGCCACTTCGCACCGCAAAAACACACTTGAGAGGATTAAGATTGAAGGACACCTCCCAGCAGCGCTGAAAACAAAGCCGCAAGTGCCCCAAATGCAACACCCTAGTGCCAGAGACACTCAGATCATCCAAAAAAACGCGCATGAAATCAATGAGAAAGGGCCCAAAGATTTCATACATGTTGCGTTGGAAGTTGGAAGGTGCATTGCACAATCCGAACCACATGATTGTGCACACAAACGCCCCCCATGTGGTGATGAATGCGGTTTTGGCTTGATCCTCTGGTGCCATCCGGATTTGATTGTAGCCGCTGAATCCATCAAGAAACGAGTACATTTCATGCTCGGCTACATCATCTAGAATGGAATCCATGTAAAGGGAAAAGGGTCCGGGATTGTGGCTGCATTAAGCTTTCTGTAATCCACACAGATGCGTAATTTCTTGTTCTTCTTCGGGACAATGACTATAGGAGAAATCCAGTCCGGGTTTTCAATAGGTGCTATGAATCCCACCCTCAGCAACACAAGCGATCCAGCTCTTCCTTGACCTACTTAGCTACATGTGGGTTTATGCGATAACGCTGCTGCCTGGAGGGTATTGCATCCGGCTTCAAGTAATTGCAATGTTGGTAAAACTTCGGGTCCAGACCTTTCATGTCACCATAATCCCATGCAAACACATCCCAGAATTCTCATAGAAGTTCCACTAGATCAGTTTTGAATGTGGACTCCAGCAAGGTACTAATTTTCACTGGCTTAGTCTCCTTGTCATCTCCTAAGAAAATGGTCTCCAAGACATCTTCTTTGACATGGGTAATGCAGCTCATTTGCGCCTCAAAAGCGCGCTCCTTTTATAGAATGTCTTTTATGTTATCTTCAGGTGCATACTCCTCAGTACTCAGCAATTTCTCCCCAAAGAGGCTCCCTTTGTCCATGGTGACTGAACACACCGCAGGTGCAGAGGCCCGAGGTATTCCGCAGCAATACATGCCACATCCACACTGAGTAGAATGGAATCAAATCCTCATTTTCCCGCAAGAATTTTTCCTCTTCATCTTCATCCAAGCCATCTGCCATATTCACAGTTTTCGCAATGACAGGTCAAACTGAATTGCTCAGTTGTTGACGGCATTCCCGCAGAGCGAATTTAACCTTCCCTATGACCCTTGCACAGCAGATGGTAATTAGATTATGCTCCCAATTATGCCGGACCTTTGCCTGGCGTAACCAAGGACGTCCCAGCAACAGATTATACTCCTCAGCAGAGTCCTCCATGCTCAGCACTACAAAAGGAGATGACGAAGGATATGCCAGCCACCTCAATCACCACGCCTTTCAAGATGCCCAAGGGTCGGACTCTCCTCTGATCAGCCATGCGTACCAGAAATGGTGAAGGATCCCATGCTTGCCAACCCATGTGCTTACAGGTGGACTCCGTTGCAATATTGACACCAGCTCCACCATCGATCAGCACTTGATCAATCGTGAAGCCTCAAAAACCTACAGAAATTTCAGGAATTCCTATATTAGCCACCACGAGAACTACTGCCACGGGCTCCAGGTGTGCTGCTTGCACAGATGACACTCCAGTCAGTGTGATCACCTTGCCCATCTTCTCCGACGGAAGCAATGCTTTAAGAAAATTTGGAACCAATTTAAGAAGGTGACCCAATTTGATTTGTAGAGGGGCGTCGAGCAATCCATCCCATCCTTCACTCTCTCGACCGAACTAGGCTGTTGGGATGGTTGTTTCGGGAGCTCCTTCTAGGCTTGTGGCAGCGGCGGCTGCCCCGTATGAGGTATGTCCTCGATGAGAGTCACAGCATCCTGAAATTTCACTTTACTTGGTCTGGGCACTGGAACGCATTCCAGAGTTTGCTTGTCCACCCAGGAAGTAACTTGCTGTGTGGCGAACAGCTTCCTGTGCGGGCTAGTCCAGAAGTGGTTGCACTATGCGCCTGCTGCTCTGCTGGGGGGCTTTAGTTTGTGACTAGAGCGCATGACCACGCACACCTCCGGATCCACAGTCGCCTCCATCGACTCAATCTGAACCATGGCCACCACTGGTTGTTTTCCTATAGCTTTTGCCTGTTTCTCAGCTTTCTTCCGATCATACTCCTGTGGTTCTGGGCAATCTTGGCACCAATGTCTTGTACCCATGCGGCTAAGAGTTCTGGCGGCTCTGTGTCTTTCCCAATGTTAATGACCTGGTTGCCGGGGCGAGCCTTGTGCCCCCTCCCACTATACCTCCCACTATAAAAAACACTCCAATGTGTTATGGGAGTTGCTGATATAGATAGCACACCACTTGTCGTTCATCGCACATTCCATTGCTGGATGGCGAGGATTACAGCAACGAGAACACCAGACTTCCTTCGTGGACTTAGCCAGTCAAAGACTCCCCTACGCAGGCCCCGTGCTGACCTTCCCACTTGTGTGAGATTTCCTCGTCTCCCGCACTGGTGCCTCATCAGAATCGGTACTGCTATTGTCCTTCGATTCATTGTCCAAGTTCCGTGTGTTCGAATCCTCCTCCGAACTGTGTCGACGGCATCCCCGTGACATGCTGCTGCTAGATTTCTTCTTGGATTGCTTCATGGTGGTGGAATCGTTATCCTCCAACGATTCCACCTCCGAACTGTGTCGACGATGGCATCCCCGTGATGTGCTGCTGCTAGATTTCTTCTTGGATCGCTTCATGGTGGTGGAATTGTTATCCTCCAACAATTCCCCTACGAGAATAGATTGATGAGCAATGACCTCCGCGAGTAGCGTATTCACTTTGTCCACAGTGGCCAAGATCGTGTGCAAATCCTTTGCTAACCCTTTCAAGAAATAGTCATTCAAGACCTCCTGGGCTGGCCACTGCGCCAACGGAACCCTCTGCAACAGTACTCGGCATTTTGTAGCATAATCCTCTGCTGTGTGCTTGCCTTGCTTGAGGACCCATAGCCCCTCTAGAGTTTGGGCTACTATCTTCTCCACACGAAACCTGCACAGAAACAACTGTGAGATCCCTGTCCCCACCGCGCAACAAATTCAGGGGTGCTAGCAACAAAAGTAGCACTTCTTGCACGGGGTAGGGTCCCACACTCGGGGCCTCGCCCACGGATATCCGGACAAGAGACTAATCCATTGGTTCTTCCAAAACCGAACCCAAAAAAACTTCCCTTGCCCGGAAAGCACGGGCGATTCCTTCAGGATAACTTTCCTCTAACGTAGTCAAAAGCCTTAACTAACTGAACTCATCTGAATAAACCCATAAGTCCCATAGTCAGATCAAGGAAGAGATTGCACTTGGATCATAGAGACCAATGCTTTTTTCCTCATTGAGAGGCACAGCCATTGATTCTTCTCCATAGAACAATTTTTGTCTTGGATTTACTTCATCTATCGTACCATAACAGAATTGAGTCTCAATTTAGGGATCCATCAGTCCAGCCTAACCCCATCGAGTCCCATGGGTTAGCCAACCACCCCCAACCACTATAGTGATGGGATCCAATTAGGAATTTGGTTAGGTTTTGTCTCGGGTATCAGGGAAAAGAGTTCCCACGGCCCCTAGCCAGATATTCATGCAAACTTGAACTAGTCACACCACTTACACACCCAATATGAAATTGCCTTTTTCACAGAATCAGCTATCTTTGAAAACAATCATTTAAGGAAACCCTTGTGTCACTGATCATAATCCTCAAAATCTCTGGTTGAATCCTTATTTCCAATCATTCCTTCATCGGTGTACCTATGGCATCATTGGTAACCAGAACGCTCACCCCACCTGTCCACTCAGGGGCCTTTTCGATAGTTCCTAGCTCATAGTAACCGGTAATATATTCACATATCAAAATGGAATCTCCGTTGAAGATCAGCAAGATCAACCAACGGATCCATAAGAAAAGAGCCATGGACTCATTCGTTGAGGACCAGCAAGGTCAATCAACCAGATCCATGCCCGAATTTAGAAAACAACTCTTACTCCTTGTTCCAATAACTTCCATGACGCACGTGTGGGTATCATCGGCGACCCTAGAGCCCAAGCACCATATGGTCAGCACCCTCTAGGATCCTTCACAGGTGACCTAATGCTTCACTCATAGGCCGCTTCCTTGATCCCTCATCCACCATACCGGAAGCTCACCATTGAAATGGAACCGAGGCTGGTCAAGCCGACCTTGCTACACGAGACGTCCTCCGTTGACTCTCCGTCAGCTATTGCAACTTTATCAGCTAGGTCTCCATGACCTCATTCACAAGATAGTCAAAATGCTTCCCCAACATTCTTGACATAAAATAGCCATTTGAAAACAGGTCATAAATACAATTTCTATAAAAACGAACTCTCATCTTTCCACATTAATCAACATTACTTAATCCACATTCATTTCATATAAATTCCCATTCTCATCCAATCACATCATTTTTTATCTCATCACTTCTTTCCTCAAATATCCTCATCAGATCTCATCCACTCGCATTTACCCATATCCACATCTCATCACATCACATTCATTCAGATCTCATCCACTCGCATTTACCCACCATATCCACATCTCATCACATCACATTCATTCACATCTCATCCATTTAGGCCATATCACATTCACTCACATCACATCTCATTTCAGACCACATCACATTCACTCACGTCACATCTCATTCAGACCACATCACATTCACTCACATCACATCTCATTCAGACCACATCACATTCACTCACATCACATCTCTTCAGACCACATCACATTCATTCACAACATATCTCATTCATACCACATCACATTCATTCACATCTATCCCAATTCACATCCCATCACATCCATTCACATGCCATGTCATTCATTCACATCCCGATTCACATGACATCACATCCATTCACATCCCATACCATTCATTCTCATCCCGATTCACACGCTATCACATTCATTCACATCCTGACTCACATGCCATCACATTCATTCACAACATCTCATTCAGACCACATCACATTCATTCACAACATATCTCATGTAGACCACATCACATTCATTCACATCTATCCCGATTCACATCCCATCACATCCATTCACATGCCATGTCATTCATTCACATCCCGATTCACATGATATCACATCCATTCACATCTCGATTCACACGCTATCACATCCATTCACATCTTGATTCACACGCTATCACATTCATTCACATCCTGACTCACATGCTATCACATTCATTCACATCCTGACTCACATGCCATCACATTCATTCACATCCCTTATCATTCATTCACATCCCTTATCATTCATTCACATCCCATATCATGCATTCACATCCCATATCATTCATTCCCTTATCATTCATATCTATCCAATTTACATCACATCTCATCGCTTCTATTCTCATTCATATTCATCACATTTACTCCACATATATTCTTCCACATACATCCACATCCATTCTTCACATATATCCACATCCATCCTTTCACATACATCCACATCCATTCTTTCAAATACATCCACTTCCATCCCATATCATTCATTTACATCCTGATTCACATGACATCTCATCACATCTACTCACATCACATCTATCCATCCATCACATCTACTCACATCACATCTATCCATCCATTTATTCACATTTATCTAATTCACATCACATCTATCCATCCATTCATTCACAATCATCAGATTCACATCACATCTATCCATCCATTCACACATTTATCAGATTCACATCACATCTATCCATCCATTCATTCTTTTATAAAAATCACTTCAGTGGGAATAACACTTTTATAAAAATCCTTTTATACATCTATTTATGCATAAATTCAATTTTAAGGAAAATAACACTTTCGAGATAGAAAGAAATCCTTTATGCATCTTTCTATGCATAAAATCAAATTTAATAAGAATAACTCTTTTGAAATAAAATAAATTCCTTTATGCATCTTTCTATGCATAAAATCAAAATTAATGAGAATAACTCTTTTGAAATAAAAATAAATTGCTTTATGCATCTTTCTATGCATAAAATCAAAATTAATGAGAATAACTCTTGTGAAATAAAAATAAATTCCTTTATGCATCTTTCTATGCATAAAATCAAAATTAATGAGAATAACACTTTTGGAATAAGAATAAATTCTTTATGTATCTTTCTATGCATAAAATCAATTTTGATGAAAGTAATACTTTTATAACAATAAAAATTCTTTTATGCATCACTTTATGCATAAAAATCAATATTGGTGAAAGTAACACTTTTATAATAAAAAATTTCTTTCATGCATCACTTTATGCATAAAAATCAATATTGGTGAAAGTAATACTTTTATAATAAAAAAATTCTTTTATGCATAAAAATCAATATTGGTGAAAGTAACACTTTTATAATAAAAATATGTCCAATATGCATCTTTCTATGCATAGAAATTAATTCTAATGAAAATAACGCTTTTTAAAAAAAAATATTTCCAATATGCATCTTTCTATGCATAGAATGAAAATAACACTTTTAGAATACACAAACGAAGGTGATTATTATTTTTTGAATAACATAAAGATAAAACTTATTTTCATAAAATTTAAGCAAATTTTACCGTAACCTCCTTTGTATGGCTGACCATTTCTCAATTTTTACATTCTAAATCTACTTAGAATTTACCCCAAGATGAATTTAGCACTCTAATTTAATCAATTTTTATATTCTAAATCTACTTAGAATTTATCCCAAGATGAATTTAGCACTCTAATTTAATCAATTTAGCACTCTAATTTAATCAATTTTCATTTTTTAAGAGAAAACAATACGGAAAGTTTAACTCTATTTATTTGATTACACATCTTCGATAAAGAAGGGCTGAATTCAATGAAGAGAAGGGGGAAGCCTTTCCATCAAGGCATAACATCCAATTTCAATTTAAAAGAAGCAAGAAATTATAAAACCATAGAATAGAATTAGAAAAAAGTAGAATTTCTAACTTACATGGAGTTTTGTGAGCTATCTATTGGCTTAAGGGATTGAGGGTTCTACTCTTGCTTGGATCAAGAGTGTCCACCAACTCTTTGTAGAGGAAATAGTCAAAAACAAGTGAATTATTAATGAATTCAATGTTTTTGGCTCTGGGGTGGAGTAGAGTAAAAGCGCATAAAACACTATTAAGCTTTTACAAAAAGGGGAAGGCTTCTATTTATAGGAAAAAGTGAGCCTCTAACCAAGCTAACTGATTCTAGAATTTTCCAGATCACTTTGGTCACTTTTTGACTATTTTTAGGTTAGTTTAGCTTACTTTTTGGTTCTTACCACGATGACCTCGATCCATGTTCCTATCAATACTGTGAGGTCCCCGCCAACCCGCTCCGGGGCTCCTATCGATGGCGGGCCTCTTGCGTGGGGCGGGGATCCTGCACACTCGGGGCCTCATCCGCGGATGTTCGGGAGATGAGAGGCTAGCCCGGGGGGCGCGGTCCCTATGAGACCAGGCTCGGAAGACTCCCCTCCCCTAGAAGGCACGGGTGATTCCACCAGGAAGGGGAAAAATCTTTTAACTAGGAGATTACTCTAACGAGTCAAGTCTTGACTAAATTAAATTGATCTGACCAAACCTGAAGTCTTTACTAAATTAAATTGATCTGACCGAACCTGAAGTCACATGGTCAGATCAAGAAGAGACTTGCACTTGGTCCATGGAGTCACCGCTTTTTTCCTCTTTTTCGAAGCATAGCTGCCGATGATCCCCTCCCACAGAGCAAGGTCGTTTGAGGATTTAAACTGATTAACATAACTAATCGTATCTAGTTGTTTCTCAGGAATCCTTCGATCCAGCCTAACCCCATCCGGCCCATGGGTTAGCCAACCACCTGACCACTGAATTGGTGGGATTCCTTTATAAAGATTTGATTGGGTTTTTGCTTGGGTACCGAGGAAAAGAGTTCCCAGGTCCCCTAGCCGGCGATTCATGCAAAAATCATATAGGCATACCATGTACACACCCAATATGAAATTGCCATTTATAACATATTCGACTCGCTTTAAGATAATCCTTGAATAAAATCATAATATTTTCGATCATCATTTTCCAAAATTCCAAGTCCATTGTATTAGAAAAATGCATCCTCTGAACTCTTCGTCAAAAGAGTTATTCTCATTAATCTTGATTTTATGCATAGAAAGATGCATAAGGGAATTTATTTTTATTCCAAAAGAGTTATTCTCATTAATCTTGACTTTATGCATAGAAAGATGCATAAAGAAATTTATTTTTATTTCAAAAAAGTGATTCTCATTAAAATTGAATTTATGCATAGGAAGGATGCATAAAAGATTTATTTTTATTTCAAAAAGTGTTATTCTCATTAAAATTGAATTTATGCATAGGAAGGATGCATAAAAGATTTATTTTTATTTCAAAAGTGTTATTCTCATTAAAATTGAATTTATGGATAGGAAGGATGCATAAAAGGTTTATTTTTATTTCAAAAGTGTTATTCTCATTAAAATTGAATTTATGCATAGGAAGGATGCATAAAAGATTTATTTTTATTTTAAAAGTGTTATTCTTATTAAAATTGAATTTATGCATAGAAAGATGCATAAAGGATTTAATTTTATTTCAAAAGTGTTATTTTCCTTAAATTTGAATTATGCATAAATAGATGCGTAGATAATCTTTATATCAAAAATTAGATTTCTCTTAAATTCTATGAATAGATGTGATGAGATAAGGTGTGAATCAAATAGATGTGAATGAATGGATGGATGGATATGCTGTGAATTAGATAGATGGGAATGAATGGATGGATGGATGTGATGTGAATAGAAGTGATGAGAATATGAGGTGAATAGATGTGATGAGATAAGATGTGAATCAGATAGATGATTGGATAGATGTGATGTGATTAAAAGTGATGAGAATATGAGGTGAATAGATATGATGAGATAAGATGTGGTGTGAATAGAAGTGATGAGAATATGAGGTGAATAGATGTGATGAGATAAGATGTGAATCAGATAGATGATGATTGGATGGATGGATGTGATGTGAATTAGATAGATGCGAATGGATGGATGGATGTGATGTGAATAGAGGTGATGAGATGTGAGGTGAATAGATGTGAGATGTGATGTGAATCAGATAGATGGGAATGAATGAATGGATGGATGTGATGTGAATAGAGATGATGAGAATGTGAGGTGAATAGATGTGATGATATAAGATGTGAATTAGATAGATGATGATTGGATGGATAGATGTGATGTGAATTAGAGGAGAATGGATGGATGGATGTGATGTGAATTAGATAGATGCGAATGGATGGATGGATAGATGTGATGTGATGTGAATTAGATAGATGCGAATGGATGGATGGATGGATGTGATGTGAATAGAGGAGAATAGATGTGATGAGATAAGATGTGAATTAGATAGATGATGATTGGATGGATAGATGTGATGTGAATTAGATAGATGCGAATGGATGGATGGATGTGATGTGAATAGATGTGATGAGATAAGATGTGAATCAGATAGATGATGAATGAATAGATGAGATGTGATGTCATGTGAATCAAAATGTAAATGAATGATATGGGATGTGAGTGAATGTATGTGATGATAATGAATGTGAATGTGTATGTGAGGAATGGATGTGAATGAGTATATGAAAGAATGGATAAGGATGTGTATGATAAGAATGGATGTGAATGTGTATGTGAGGAATGGATGTGAATGAGTATGTGAAAGAATGGATAAGGATGTGTATGAGAAGAATGGATGTGAATGTGTATGTAAAGAATGGATATAGATGTGTATGTAAAAGAATGCGATGTGATGTAAAGAAATGAGATGTGACATGAATATATGTGGATGTGAAGTGATAGATATGAATGTATGGATAGATGCGAGTAGTCGTACATGAGAACGATTGGATGGATGTGGATGAATGAGATGAGATGTGTATGAATGAGATATGATATGGATAGAAGTGATGTGATATAATGGTGATGAGAATGAATGTGATGGATATGAATGAAAGTGAATGTGATGGATATGAATGAATGTGATGTGATGGGATGTGAATCGGGATAGATGTGAATGAATGAGATGTGAGGCAAAATGAATGAGATGTGATGTGAGTGAATGTGATGTGGTCTGAATGGATGAGATGTGAATGAATGTAATGTGATGAGATGTGAATATGGGTAGATGTGAGTGGATGAGATCTGATGAGGTTAAATTGAGGAAAGATGAGAAAAGATAAAAATGATGAGATTGGATGATAATAGGAACACCTATGAAATGGTTGTGGAATTAATTAATGTGGTTTGATGTGGAGCAATGTGGAAAGACGAGAGTTCGTTATAGAAACAATATTTTTGAACTATTTTTAAATGACTGTTTTATGTCAAGAATGCTTGGAGAAGCATTTTGACCGTCTTGTGAATGAAGTCGTGGAGACCTAATCTGATAAAGTTGCAACAGTTGAGGAGAGTCATTGGAGGAGGTCTCGCATAGCAAAGGTCGTCGGCCGAGGTCTTGACCAGCCTCGGATCGATTTAAATGGTGAGCTTCCGGTACGGTGGATGAGGGACCAAGGAAGCGGCCTATGAGTGAAGCGCTAGGTAACCTGTGAAGGATCCTAGAGGGTGCTGACCATACGATGCTCGCCCAATGATACCCACACGTACGTCGTGGAAGATATTGGAACAAGGAGTAAGAGTTGTTTTCTAAATTCGGGCATGGATCTGGTTGATTGACCTTGCTGGTCCTCAACGGATGAGTCCATGGCTCTTTTTTATGGATCTGTAGGTTGATCTTGCTGATCTTCAACGAAGATTCCATTTTGTTATGTGAATATATTGTTGGTTACTATGAGCTAGGAACTATTGAAAAGGCCCCTGAGTGGATAGGTGGTGAGCGTTCTCGTTGCCAATGATGCCATAGGTACACCGATGAAGGTGTTGCGCGGTGGGGAAAGGGATCCTACAAAAATACAATATGTAAATGCTCTTTCTGAGTTTTTATTATAATTTTCTGATAAGAATTCATTTCTCCTTATTAGCTTTCAACAAAGCTTTGATACGAGCTGTAAGATCCCCCTCTGGGGGCACCGACGGGCGGAAGCAGCGTCGGCCTCCTGCGCGGGGCGGGGATCCACACTCAGGGACTCGCCCCCGCGGATGTCTGGGGACGAGAGACTAGCTCGGGCGGTTCCTCCAAAATCGAGCCCGGAAAAAACTCCCCTCGCCCAGAAGGCACGGGCGATTCCGCCATGGGAGAATTTTCTAACAGGGGAATTTCTCTAACGAGTCAAAATCTTAACTAGTTAAACTGATCTGACCGAACCTAAAGTCACATGGTCAGATCAAGAAGAGACTTGCACTTGGTCCATGGAATCACTGCTTTTTTCCTCCTTCAACGAGGCACAGCTGTTAATCCCCTCCCAACAGAACAAGGTCTTCTCACGACTTAATCTAACTAACGTAACTAGTCGCATCTTAGTTGTTTCGCAGGAATCCTCAGATCCAGCCGGCCCATGGGTTAGCCAACTACCTGACCACTGTATTGGTGGGATTCCTTTATACAGATTTGGTTATGTTTTTTCCGGGTACTGAGGAAAAGAGTTCCCAGGCCCCCTAGCCGGCTTTCAAGTAAAATTTAAATTAGGCATACCACGTACACACCCAATATGAAATTGCCATTTATAACAGATTCGGCTGGCTTTAAAACAATCCTTCAATAGAAATCATAATATTACTGATCATCATCCTCCAAAATTCTAAGTCCATTGTATTACAAAATGTGTCCTCTAGACTCTATGTTGAAGACCAGCTGGCCAACCAACGCTTCTCATGAAGCATTTCTCTAATCTAAAAGTAATTTCTATGCTTGTCTAATTTGAGGCCAAAATAATGGCTTTTTAATACTTTTATGCTATTAAATTTATGGTAAAATTAAGAATCAATCCATAATTGGATAATGATCCAATTAGTGCTTATTCTAATCACATGAATAATACTAAACTTTATTCTTTCAAATTTATTGAGAATTACTAGCAATAGCACCGGAGCTATGGCAAAATTTCTGTAAAATTAACACATAAATCATTTTCATTCATAATATGAAAAGAGGACTTCCTACTATGTTCTAGGATTAATCATCCTAGATTAATTGAATGATTCTCATTATAATCATGGAAAATTTAATTTTTATGTTTATGCATAAATAAGTAATTACAAAAAAGAGAAATTTCTAGTAATCCATATCCTTGTAAAACTAAACCGAATGAATTTGGTTAGACTACGTGAGGGACGGACATGAATTTGGTTAGACTCTCGATCTGAATCAGACAAAAACTTCGTGATGACCAATTCCAGTTACTAAATCCAAAGAATAGACTACCAAAACTAATCTAGTTTTTCCTTGACCAAACTCACCAAGAATCTAGTTAGACAAATGGACAAAATGATGGGTAGATTACTCTCATGAGAGATCAAGGATCCTCATTTATGAAATTGGGAATTATGGAAAAAGGGTTGTCGGAACCAATCTCAAACTGGAATTTTACTTTCATTGGAACCTCTGTTTTTTCATTCAAAGGACTATTTTACGCCAGAATGCTGGAGGAAGCAATTGGCTTATGTTTTTCTAAGAGGAGGTTTGTTGGAACAGCTGGCGGCAAGGGACGTTGCTCGCAACAAAGCCTGTCGAGGTCTTGACCAGCCTCGGTACGGTTAAAATGGTGCGTTCCCGATATGATGGGCGAGAACCGACGAAGCGATCCCTGAGTGAAGTGCTAGGACACCTAAGGAGGATCCTGGAGGGTTATGACCAGGCGATGCACGGGCTCACGGTTGCTAGAACACCCATGCGTACGTCCAGGAAGATTTCAGATGGACAAAAAGGAAATATTTTTGAGAACCAAATTTTGATACTGGATCTCGTTGGTTGGCCAGCTGGTCTTCAACGGAGAGTTCAAAGGATACATTTTTATAATACAATGGACTCAGAATTTTGAAAATTTATGATAAAAAATATTATGATTTCTATTGAAGGATTGTTTTTAAAACCAGTTGAATCTGTTATAAATGGCAATTTTATATTGGGTGTGTACGTGGTATGCCTACCTTGATTTTTGCATGAATCGCCAGCTAGGGGGCCTGGGAACTCTTTTCCTCCGGTACCCAGGCAAAAACCCAACCAAATCTTTATAAAGGAATCCCACCAATTCAGTGGTCGGGTGGTTGGCTAAACCCATTTGCCGGCTGGATCGACGGAGGATTCCTGAGAAACAACTAGATACGATTAGTTACGTTATTTAGTTTTAAATCCTGAGAAGACCTTGTTCTGAGAGAGGATCACGGCTACGCCTCGTAAATGAGAAAAAAAGCGGTGATTCCATGGACCAAGCACAAGTCTCTTCTTGATCTGACCATGTGACTTCAGGTTTGGTCAGATCAATTTATCTAGTTAAGACTTGACTCGTTAGAGTAATTTCCTGGTTAGAAGATTTTTCCCAATTGGCAGAATCGCCCGTGCCTTCCGGGCGAGGGGAGTCTTCCGGATCCGATCTCGGGGCCACCCGGGCTAGCCTCTCGTCTCGGACATCCACAGGTGAGGCCGCGAGTGTGTGAACCCCGCCCCATGCGGGAGGCCGATGCCACTTCTGCCGCCGCTCCGGGGACAGGACCCCGGAGCGGCGAGCGGGGGACCTCACAGCTAGTATAAGAGCTTTGTTGAAAGCTAATAAGGATAAACGAATTCTTATCAAAAATTGATAATAACAAAATCTCAGAAAAGGCATTTTTCATAATCTATTTTCATTCCGTAAGCTTCTTTAATGAAGAATTCTTAATCAAAGAAATTGTTTTTATAGATGGAAGTTCCGTACTTATCTGGTATTCCCAACCTCGCCCAGTCTCGCAAGACATGACTGCGTTCGCCTTCTTTGTGCGTCTCATCTCTTCCACTGCAACTCAAACAAGCCGACTCAGACTCACACGCCACTTTGAAGATTTATATTTTCCTGACCCAGCGGAGAGACGACAGCATAAATAGTTTGCAGAGGGCAGTATGTCCATGCCTCTTGCAACCCGCGTGCAACGCTGAGGCAAAACCTCTCATTGACCATGATTCTGATAAAGTTGAAAGTGGTACATGGTGTCATTCTGTATCATTCAACGCCTCGGAATTTCAGACTCTCATGCCAAATCAACACACTCCTTAGTTGCTTTATTCCTAAGGAGAAGATAATAGCTCCCTTGGCAGTAAGTGAACATTTGTCTCAGGGCATGGCTATGGCCCAGTACCGCCGTCTTATGCGTCTCCCGAGAAGATTTTGATTTCTGGAATCGAGGTGCTCTATGTACATATTGAAACTTTTATATAAATAAAGAAATGTTTTCTGGAGAAAAATTCCTTGCTGTATAAGTGATTGTTTATGGATGAACTGATAAAGAAAAATCTATTATCGGACATATGTCATAGATCTCCAATAAGATCATTTGTCTTGTTTAAGAAATTGTTTTCCGAACCGGATCTTGTGGAGGATATCAAAAATAAAAATTTAATAATATATCATTTTTGGCAGAATCATGAGACGAGGAAACTGTGGCCGTTAGCCAGACCCTCTCTTTGAAGATGATGAGCTTGACCCTGATGTCTGCAAGGCTCTTCATCATAGAACTCAGCCAGGACCCTTCAAAGGAGAATTCAAAGGAGAAGGGGAGAACTTGGGTGAGGCTGTGGAGAAATGGGTGGAAGCCATGGAAGAATATTTTGACATCACCGCCTACAATGAGAAAGAAAAATGGCTCTTGCCAAGCTGAAGATAGTGGAAACAGCCAGGGTGGCATGGAGGAACCATTGTGACACCAACCGTCTGGACAGAAATACTCAGTCCTGGAATGACCTTAAAACCTATTTAAGGAAGAGATTTTGTCCCCCTAGATTTTCGAAAACCAAAATGAACGAATTCTTAGAGGTGAAGCAGGGGAACAAAACCATCAAGGAATATCATCAGGCCTTCGCTCTTCTACTCAAATATTCACCACCTCTAGATGAAGAGCAACTCATGGCCAGATTCATCCGGGGAATGAACGAACCCTTGGACACACTGGTCAAAAATGCCAAGCGAGTGTCCATGGCTGAAGCTGTCAGAATGGTGGACTAAGCCAAAGCCTTCATCGTAAAAGTCCCGCCAAAGCTAGCTCCCTCATCCTTTAAAAGATTTCAAACACTGGGAAGTTCTTCCAACTTTTCGCCTCCAAAAGAGACACCAAGGTCCTAACTAGAATGTGGAGAAGGGAAGCTTCAGAAATGAAGGAAGACCTTTCTGCCGAAGTACATTCTCAGGAACTCCAACTCTCTGCAGAATGCAAAGGGAAGAACTTCGAAGCGAGAACAAATGCTTCGGATGTCAGGGATTTGGGCACCAGCTTAAGGATTGCCCATGTCCTTCGGTGGGCCAAGGAAGCCAGGGTCTCAGAGGTCAGAGACCGACTCCTTCATTTCAGTCCCAAACCAAGGTCCCCCGCGCCAGAATCAGGGTAACCCAAGAAGAGTAGTAGCTCAGCCTGCAGGCTCCATGCAAAGCAGTTTCCGAACTCCCTCCCAGAATTGGAATAACCAAAGAGAGAGAGTTCCACCTCAGACTGCAGCAGCTAGAGCAATCACTATATATCTGAGGAAGTGGAGGAAGAGAAAGGACAAATCTATGCAGTAATTGAGCATCAGGGGAATTCAATTCTCAGTCCCTAGGCTGAATATTGATTAAGCCTCTACTTCAATCCCTTGTAATCATTCTATGTTTCTGCATACAAGAAAATATTATTTTTCCTTGCTTTGCCTAGTGAGATAAAAATTTCTAGAGTGGTAAATCACTATTGGGATATTTTTGGATAAATAAATTATACAGATATCAAAAAAATGTTGTGAAATAGAAAATCAAAATAGATTTTCCAAGGTGTAATTGGAATTAATAAAAATTGATTTAGAAGACAGCCTAAGGGTCAAGATTTTTGAAATTTTTTTGATCAATTAAGGTTCCTATGGACCAATAAGATTAATCCAAGTGTTGGGACAAGATAAATCCAAAGAATAAAAGAAAATACCCAAAAATGAGTAAATGCCCACATAAGATGAAGAGTTGGCTAAGTACTAGGTTTATTAGCTAAAAATACTAAAGTATTAATTAAAAAAATGAGATATTTTAGAGTAATCATTCATTTTTGACACATGGATAAGGAAAAGGGGGCCCTTCAAGGAGGCACCTATTTCACATGTGTGGATAAGTTTTAAACTAAAAAATAATAGGATATTTTTATCTCTCCTCTCTCCTAAATCAAACCAAATAAAAAAGGGAGCCAAACTAGTCCAAAACTTGTCCAAATTCAGCCAAACTGAAGCTGAAAAATTCTAGAACTCAGTTGGACTCAGTTAGTGGCCTCCCTCACCTATAAATAGACCCTCGTTCCTTTGTATTCTCATCTGTGAACTAAAC
Organism: Cibotium barometz; assembly: GCF_041138505.1. Taxonomy (NCBI): domain Eukaryota; kingdom Viridiplantae; phylum Streptophyta; class Polypodiopsida; order Cyatheales; family Cibotiaceae; genus Cibotium; species Cibotium barometz. The sequence continues at coordinate 26,250,082 of NC_141110.1, forward strand.
TATGCTAGTATTACTCTAAGTTAAGCTTATTTTCTATTATCCTCTAAAAACCCTCTACAAATTGAAGAGATTGGAGCTTCTCTCTCTCTTCAATCTTCCTTTGAGACTCCAACAACATACCAAACCAATTGATTGGTTGGGGGCCTCGACTGTGGTCAAAGAATCAAGTAATTTAGGAGATAAAGTGTGGATTATTGTCTTCTTTTTCTTAAATCTCCCAATGTTTCTCTTCTCAACCCCTCTCAAGCTTGAGAAGCATTAATTTGAATGGCTTTTGAATACTATTGAAGTTCTTTAATGTATTGTAATGAAGAGCTTAATTTATAATGGTTTTTAAGCATTTCTCTCTCTCCCCCAAAGAATGGTCATTCCTATGACCTAATCTCAATTCGAATGAAGCTTCTCATGAAGCATTTCTCTAATCTAAAAGTAATTTCTATGCTTGTCTAATTTGAGGCCAAAATAATGGCTTTTTAATACTTTTATGCTATTAAATTTATGGTAAAATTAAGAATCAATCCATAATTAGATAATGATCCAATTAGTGGTTATTCTAATCACATGAATAGTACTAAACTTTATTCTTTCAAATTTATTGAGAACTACCAGTAATAGCAATGGAGCTAGGTAAAATTTCTGTAAAATTAACACATAAATCATTTTCATTCATAATATGAGAAGAGGACTTCCTACCATATTCTAGGATTAATCATCCTAGATTAATTGAATGATTCTCATTATAATCATGGAAAATTTAATTTTTATGTTTATGCATAAATAGTTAATCATAAAAAAGAGAAATTTCTAGTAATCCATTTTTTATGTTAAAAGAGTAATCCCCATGACAATGGAAATCCATGTACACTAATGAAGTAAGAGAAAAATTGTGATGCTAAAATAATGCATATTTTATTTAAAAATTAAGGAAGGATTTTAGTTAAATTTATCTTTTTGCATAGATAAATTTTAAATGATGAAAGAGGAATTCCCACTATATTGGAATCCAAATGTTTAAATGAGGAAAGTGTAATTCCTAGTGTAAAGGAATTAATGAAGATTTTTATTTAAAATTTTAAGAGAAAATTTATCTTTTTGTATAGATAAGATTAAATTATGAAAGAGAAAAAATTATCTTTTTGTATAGATAAGATTAAATTTTAAGAGAAAATTTATCTTTTTGTATAGATAAGATTAAATTATGAAAGAGGAATTCCCACCATATTGGAATTCAAATGTTTAAATGAGAAAAGTGGAATTTTTAGCTTAATGAAATTAATGGATATTTTTATGTAATTTTTAAGAAGAATTTTAAGCAGATTTAATTTATGGTGGTAAAAGAGGAATTCCCATGATAATTGGATTGCACTCATTGAAATAAGAAAAAGAAGGATCTAAATTTTATTCAAAAAAATAGGTATTGATATTTTAGTTAAAAGAATAATTTTTATGATATTTAAGAAAAGATGGATTTGAATTAAATTTTAGTGTCAATTCTACCTAATGAATTAAGGTTGAGAAATTATGTGGCATAAAGAATATCTTTGCATATTTTAAATGGTAAAATCACTAAATTGATATTTACCCAAAATCTAGATGTTTAGTTGAAGGGAATCCTTGTAGAACTAAATCGAATGAATTTGGTTAGACTACGTGAGGGATGGACAGTAAACCTAATTGTCCTTCTCTCCATCTAAATCAGACAAAAACTTTTTGACCAATTCCAGTTACTAAATCCAAAGAATAGACTACCAAAACTAATCTAGTTTTTCCTTGACCAAACTCACCAAGAATCTAGTTAGACAAATGGACAAAATGATGGGTAGATTACCCTCATGAGAGATCAAGGATCCTCATTATGAAACTGGGAATTATGGAAAAAGGGTTGTCGGAACCGATCTCAAATTGGAATTTTACTTGCATTGGAACCTCTGTTTTTTCATTCAAAGGATTGTTTTACGCCAGCTAAGAGGAGGTTCGTTGGAACAGCTGGCGGGGAGTCGTCAAGGGACGTTGCTCTCGCGGCAAAGCCTGTTGAGGTCTTGACCAGCCTCGGTATGGTTAAAATGGTGCGCTTCCGGTACGATGGGCGAGGACCGATGAAGGGATCCCTGAGTGAAGTGCTAGGACACCTAAGGAGGATCCTAGAGGGTTGTGACCAGGCGATACACGGGCTTGCGGTTGCTAGGACACCCATGCGTACGTCGAGGAAGATTTTGGATGGACAACAAGGAAAGATTTTTGAGAACCAAATTTTGATACTGGATCTCGTTGGTTGGCCAGCTGGACTTCAATGAAGAGTTCAAAGGATACATCTTTGTAATACTATGGACTCGAAATTTTGAAAAATGATGATAAAAAATATTATTATTTCTATTGAAGGATTGTTTTGAAAGCCAGTCGAATCTATTATAAATGGAAATTTCATGTTGGGTGTGTACGTGGTATGCCTACCTTGATTTTTGCATGAATCGTCGGCTAGGGGGCCTGGGAATTCGTTTCCTTGGTACGTGGGCAAAAACCCAACCAAATCTTTATAAAGGAATCCCACTAATTCAGTGGTCAGGTGGTTGGCTAACCCATGAGAAACAACTAGATACGATTAGTTACGTTATTTAGTTTTAATCCTCAGAAGACCTTATTCTGTGGGAGGGGATCATCAGCTGTGCCTCATAAATGAGGGAAAAAGTGGTGATTCCATGGACCAAGTGCAAGTCTCTTCTTAATCTGACCATGTGACTTCAAGTTTGGTCAGATCAGTTTATCTAGTTCACACTTGACTCGTTAGAGTAATTTCCCCGTTAGAAGATTTTTGCCGGAATCACCCGTGCCTTCCGGGCCAGGGGAGTCTTCCAGGCCCGCCGGTCTCGGAGGGGCCGCCCGGGCTAGCCTCTCGTCCTCGGACATCCACGGGCGAGGCCCCGAGTGTGTGGACCCCACCCCACGCGGGAGGCAGACGCCGCTTCCGCCCCGCTCGCGCAGGAGCCCCGGAGTGGGCGGGGGACCTCACAAATATGCCGGATAGGTATTGGGTGAGGCTGTTTCTACAGCAGTTTACATCATGAACAGGACTCCAACTGCAGCCATACATGATGTAACTTTAGAGGAGAGGTTTACTGGCAGAAAACCTGATTTGTCTCATCTAAAAGTCTTTGGATGCATTGCATATGTGCATGTGCCAAATGAGCTGAGAACTAAGCTAGATCCAAAAGCTAAAAAATGTGTGTTTATTGGGTATTCCCTTGAGCAAAAGAGATACATGTGTTATAACCCTGCTACATGTGAGTTGAGGGTAAGCAGGGATGTTGTTTTTGATGAGATGATCAGCTGGTATGCTATTGAAAAAGAAGTTGTTGGGACTGATGTGAGTGGAAATGTGGTTGCACAGAATGCAAGTCAGCAATCACAATCTTTGAGTGGACTAGGAGAGTTCTCATCTAGTGGTTCAATTGATAGACCATAGAGTGGCAGGCTGCGTCATAATACCAATCCTGCAAATGTGATTAGTACATCACATAAAGGCAAAGAGAAAGTGGTTGAGCCCCTTAGTATGCCTGACATTTCTGCAGGGCATTCTCATGTTGATGGAGAGTCTAGTGGCTCAGAGATGAGCCTTGATGAGGATCTTGGGATACCAGCTATGAGAACACCTGGTGTAAAGAAGGCTATGGAAGCCATGAATGCAAAGCTGCGAAGATTTGGGAGAGTGAAGAATCCTGTGTAGAGGTTTACCTATGATGGTTATGTGGCATATCACTATGCATACATGGCAAAAGTTGTACAGGTTGTAGAGCCCACATGCATTGATGAGGCTGTTGGAAATGTATGTTGGGAGAAAGCTATGGATGAGGAGATGGATGCACTATATGGAAATGAGACTTGGGATTTAGTGCAAATGCCTAAAGGTAAGAAAGCCATTGGATGCAAGTGGGTGTACAAAGTAAAACATAACAGTGATGGAAGCATAAGCAGGTACAACGCTAGATTGGTAGCCAAAGGATATGCGCAGACATATGGCATTGATTATGAGGAAACTTTCAACCTAGTTGCCAAGATGGAAACATTGAGAGTTATGATAGCAGTGGCTGCTTCAAAGCAATGGTCTTTACATCAGATGGATGTAAAGAATGCATTCTTGCATGGGGATTTGCAGGAAGAGGTGTATATGTTGTAGCCACGTGGTTAATATGAGGATGTGAGTCACGCTGAGCATGTTTGCAGGTTGAAGAAAGCCTTGTATGGCTTAAAACAAGCACCAAGAGCATGATCTGACAAGCTTTCTGAATATCTTGTCACTATTGGCTTTCATGTAGCCAATGCAGATTTCTCGCTGTATGTGAGACACAGTGATAGAGGGGTTGTACTTGTTGTCATCTATGTAGATGATCGGAACATTATGGGGGACCATGATGCAGAGATCTTTGATGTAAAGATCTTGCTTAGATAGAAGTTTGAGATGAAGGATATGGGGGAGCTAAGATATTTCTTGGGCATTGAGGTGATTAGGTCACCACATGGTATTGGATTACTGCAGAGATAGTATGGCTTAGACATGTTGTCCAAGTATGGTATGACAGGCTGTAAGCCTATCTCAGTGCCATTGGATCAGAATGGCAAGTTGAGTGCAGATTTAGGAGAGATTTTGGAAGATCCTACTATGTATAGGTGCATAGTAGGAAGCTTGATCTATAGGCCAGATTTGAGCTATACTGTTGGGTTGGTGAGTCAGTTTATGCAAGTTCCTCGAAAGCCGCATTTGGATGCATTGAGATGCATATTGAGGTATGTGAGGTCTACTTTGCATTGTGGACTATTTTATGAAACTCGGACAGAGATATGTGTACATGGGTACACAGATGCTGATTGGGTTGGTAGTATCTCAGATAGAAGATCTACTAGTGGCTTCATGTTTTCTTTGGGGAGTGCTGCTATGACTTGGAGCAGCAAGAAGTAGCCTACGGTTGCTCTATCCAGTACAAAGGCCGAGTACAGAGGTGCTGCTATGGCAGCATGTGAGGTAGTTTGGTTGAGAAAGCTACTTGCAGATTTGGGTCTATCAGTGGGGATAGACAAGTTGTCGTTTTCAGTGACAACATTAGCAGTATACAGTTGTCCAAGAACCCAGTTTTTCATGCTCGCACGAAGCATATAGAGGTCCACTACCATTTTGTCAGAGAGAAGGTTTTGGTAGGAGACATTGACCTTGTTTATGTCAGCACACAGGATCAGGTCGCTGACATCTTCACCAAAGCATTGGGTACAGAGAAGCTCCGCAGATTCAGGGCTTCGCGTGGTGTACATGAGATGGAGTTGAGCTCGAGGGGGAGTGTTGAGATATCAACCTCGTCTAGTGAGGCGGTGGACACTGATGATGACCCGCCGCCTGGGGGATAGGCCCCACACTTACACCACTGGCTTGAATGCTACCACCACATATGCCATATGCAAGAAAAGAATAGAGGCTAATCTTCGCCAATTGGCTATTTTTTGGGGTTTTGCCATTTAGTTGGGTTCACACTATAGAGAACCCTAGTATGTATTTGGTTGAGTATCTTTTCATATTGTGTGTACTCTTATCTTTGTATATGGTGTGTTGAGTGTTGTGTGAAGAAGAAGAAGATTTTCAGCCTTGTGTGTTCTCTTTTAGGGTTTTGTGAGTGTGTGTGTGCTTGCAAGAGCTCAAGCTCTCTTCTCCCCTGCATCTTTTCAGTCAAGACCTCGGCCGACCTTGCTACGCGAGACGTCCTCCGTTGACTCTCCGTCAGCTGTTGCAACTTTATCAGGTAGGTCTCCACGACCTCTTCACAAAACGGTCAAAATGCTTCCCTAGCATTCTTGACATAAAACAATCATTTAAAAACAGGACATAAATACAGTTTCTATAATGAACTCTCGTCTTTCTACATTGTTCCGCATCAATCCACATTATTTAATCCACATCCATTTCATATTTATTCCTATTCTCATCCAATCACATCATTTTCCATCCAATCACATCATTTTCCATCTCAATCACATCTTTCCTCATTTATTCTCATCAGATCTCATCCACTCGCATCTACCCATATCCACATCTCATCACATCACATCACATTCATTCACATCTCATCCATTCATATCTACCCCGATCCACATCACATCACATCACATCCATTTCACCTCATATCTCATTCATTCACATCTATCCGGATTCACATCTCATCACATCTCATTCACTCATATCTATCCATTTCACATCACATCACCTCCATCCATTCACATCCATCACATGACATTCATTTGAATATCCATCACATTCATTCTCATCACCATCCAATCACATACATTCTATCCATATTACATCACATCACATCTATCCACATTACATCACCCACATTACATCACATCCACATCATGTCTCATTCATACACATCTCATCTCATTCATCCACATCCATCCTTTAGATAAACATCTAGTTTTGGGTAAATACCAATTTAGTGCCTCGTCAAATGAAAGAGGTTCTTCCTCTTCACACATACTAGACACAGAAAAAAGCATAACAATCTGATGCATAAGAGGCATGCTGAAAACCTGAATGAGTACGACTGGACATAGGTGCATCAATTTTACTATCACGCAATGTTTGCACCAGCCATTTAGGCATACCTCTAGCCTGCTCATTTTCAGCCCTATCCTCATAAATTACATCCTGTAAATCTACATCAGAAATAGGCTGATCTATGATGTCATTTGAAATCTGCATAGGCTGAATATTTACCTCATTAGGACTTACATTTGAATTCCCACCTGTAAATAGAGGCAACAACGTATCAAATACATCCCGTGAGCTCACACCTATCTCTTTGGTACACGATAACAAAGGCTACACAGCATCTTCCACAAAAACAACATCTCGACTAATCAAGATACGCTTTGACTGTGGATGATACAATCTGTAACCCTTGCTCTCAGCACTGTAACCAACAAAAATGCATTTGACAACCTTATCATCCAATTTTCTACGTTGTTGCATAGGCACTAAAGCATAGGCCAAGCAACCAAAGACACGCAAGTGACCAATAGAAGGCTTTCTGCCATGCCAAGCTTTGTATGGAGTAATAGACTGCAAGGCCTTAGTGGGACACCTGTTGAGTACATATGCAGCACACATGACAACCTCAAGCCAAAACGCATGTGGTAAAGCTTGGCTCTTGACCATACATCGTGCCATCTCCCATAAGTGACCTAGTTTCCTTCTCAGCAACACCATTTTGCTAAGGGGTATACGGCACTGTACATTGGTTTTATCCCACGACTAGCCAGAAATGCATCAAACTCTTTAGACATGTACTCCCCCCCTCGATCAGAACGGAGGGTTGCCCACAGTACAATTGGATACATTTTCAACCATAAGCAAAAACTGTTTGAAGCACAAAAACACTTCGGACTTTGCCTTCGGTGGATATACCCATGCATATCCTTGAGTAATCATCAATGAAAGTCATGAAGTACAAGTGTTTACCAAATTATGGAGTTTGCATAGGCCCACATACATCACTATGTACAAGTTCATACTTGACAACATCAGGTCTGTCCTTAGTATAACAAGTCTCCACGTGGAAGCAAAAGTCTGATATGACTCAAGTAAAGCATCAAGAACAGTCTGCACAAGAGAATGATCAAGAATAATCTCACCTGTAGAAATCAATTGTTCCTTGAGATCTTTAATCTCAGCAAGAAAAACATTCGTCATCATCTTCTTGCATAATCTTTGATTCTAGCTCTTTACGCAGGTAAGAGATTTTTGCCTCGTTTTGTGACCTGCATACAAACCAGCTAGAATATCCCAAGCCTGTTTTGCTGTTTTAGCTGAACGAATATGTGGGGTGATGTTACGTTTGACAGAAAGTGCAATCAAGGCATGAGCCTGCGCATCTTTACCATCCCAACGAGCTTGTTCAGCAGTGGGTAAAACAGCAGCAATAGTAGAGCTACTAGAACCTGCAACATCCTCAACAGATCCTACATCCACAGAACCTGGACGTACATCCATACCCTGCACAATGTTCCACACTCCTTTTGCAACCAAAACATGCTGCATCATGTATGCCTAAAGTGGGTAGTTGTTGTCTTCATCCAGTTTGTCATCAGCAGACAACATGCGAAATACATCATTGTTGTTATCAGCCATGGCCACTGACTGAAACTAATGCAAAAGCTACCTGTAATGAAGCAAAGACTGAACAGAAAACAACTCGTGCTATGTAGCACGGTCCACAATAGAATACGTATGCCTGTTTTGCAGAAAACTGCACTGTCAAAATTTCTGCACAAAATGATGAAAACACCTGTGCAGAACTTGAAATGCAAAAACGGAGCCCGAAACGACCTCAGATACAATTTTTAAGAACGCAAATCCCAACGGCCTCATTTGCAACGTATAGGGACCTGCAAGTGCTTGCGCAAGCTCACCTCAATCGGAGAACGTGAGTCGGAGGGTGCTAGCGGTGTAGCCCTAGGAGCCGATGCCTGCTCTAATACCAATTGTTGGAATTAGGGTTGCAGGAAAGCACACAAAGCTTGGAGAAGAAGAAGCAAGAATGCACACAACACACAGTATATTAGATTGTGTCAATGTACAAAAGATAAGTTAGCTCCTAGAATGATGGGCGTATATACAAGCCGGGGGAAAAAACCTCCTAAAGAGGGAAAAAGTGCCCGGCGGTCCTAAGTGTATTCACACACATCACTGCCTATATATATGGCAACATGTTGAGGAAGGCTCCAAAGAAGGTTGAAGAGAGAGAGAAGCTCCAATCTCTCCAAATTGTAGAGGACTTTTAGGATAAAAGAAAATATGCTTATTTTAGAGTAATACTGGCATGGTCTAGTTCACAGATGACAATACAAAGAATGAGTGTCTATTTACAGGAGGTGAGGGAGGCCGCTATAACTGAGTCCAACTAAGTTTTAGAATTTTCCAGCTTCAGTTTGGCTGAATTTGGATAAGATTTGGACCAAGCTCCCTTTTTGATTTGGTTTGATCCAGGAGAGAGGAGAGATAAAATATCTGAATATTTTTGAGTTTAAAACTCCTTCACATGTGTGAAATAGGTGCCTCCTTGAAGGCTCCCCCTTTCCTACCAAGGTGTCAAAATGGTATGATTACTCCAAAATATCTCATTTTTTTAGTAATATTTCATAATTTTTAACTAATAAATCTTGTACTCAGTCAACTCTTCATCTTATGTGGGCACTTACTCATTTTTGGGTATTTTCTTTTATTCATTGGATTTATCTCATCCCAACACTTGGATTAATCTTACTGGTCCATAAGAACCTTAATTGGACCATAATCCAAAAATTTCAAAAAAACTTGACTCTTAGGCTAAGGTCTTTTAAATCATTTTTAATTGATTCCTAATGCACCTTGGAAAATTTATTTTGATTTTCTATTTTAGGGAAACATATTTTTTATATTTGTAGAATTTTTATATCCAAAAATATCTCAATATTGAATTACCACTCTCTAGAATTTTTCATCTCTCTAGGCAAAAACAATATTTTCTTGTATTCAGAATTAGGGAATGATTACAGGGGATTGAAGTAAAGCTTATTCACATTATTCAGGCTGCTGAGGAGGAATCTTACATTCTTGGTTGACGGATGCTAGTATTATAGCACTTGGTGGGATGCAACATGGTCATCTTGTCGCATACGAGTTATGTAAGCTAAGACCTCGTGAGAGGAATTATTAAGAATATGTTAGAATTTTTCACATTATTTAGAATTTATGGATTTATTTTATGGATATTTATTTTATGGATATTTATTTTATGTGCAAGCGAGACTGATCACCTCTAACTTGTCACATATTTTGAGCTTATGTTGTGAATGTTAGTGCATATCAGTTTTCAGGGTTAGTGTGTAGGATGTGCATGGATCCATTGGATTTTCCTTGACGGAAATCTATTGACGCATGGCACGTGGCGATTATTTATTCGACAGTGGGTAGTAATATTTTATGTGCACATTAATGTGTAACAAGTTGATATACATTAGTTCTATTTTATGAGTGAACCTTAGAGTGTTCACATTTTTGTATTTAGGCTTATGCAAGCCCAATGTGGAGATCCATATTTTTGGCTACATGTATTTTTTGCTCTTGCTTTTTGTAGAAGGAAATATATTTAAATACACACGTGAGCCACTCTCATGGTGGGGGAGATTTAACCCATTCTTGGGTTGTGTGCATAGCTTTCTTCTATTTTGAGCTTGAGTATTTCTTTCAAGTTGATTTTTAATAGAGAGGGCCAACCGTGAGCTTCCAATATTGCTATCAGAGCCAGAGAACTAGGGAACACATAGAATTGTGCCCCGTACTTTTCTTGTTAGAAACATAAAAACAAAGTTGTGTATTGGGCACTCAGATGGCTCGAGGAGCTTTCCTTTGCATGAGGGTGAGAGCCGGCAACACGGAACCGGAGGGTGACATGAGTTGTAATAGCGCTGCCTAATTCTTTATCTATAGTGCGCACTGCTACAGTGGACAGAGCACCCAGTGGACAGAGAACCGGTCACCAGCAAACACACCGGCTACTGACCACACCAGATACAAGCGAGCATAAGAGACAGCTAATACAGCCAACCATGAGCACCGGCAGAAGCAAGCCCAACTATCGGCAACAACACCGACAAGAAGCTTCGGAACAACGAAGGGCGGCAGTGCGACTCAGACTCCAGAGCGGACGGACGGGCAGCACATTATCATGGGAATTCCTCTTTTCTCATAAAAATGAAATTACTAGAAATTCCTCTTTTTCTCTAATTAACTATTTATGCATAAACATTAAAAATTAACTTTCCATGAATATGATGAGAATTATTCATTTAACCTAGGATGACTAATCCTAGAATATGGAAGGAAGTCCTATTTTCACATTATGCGTAAAAATGATTTATGAGTTAATTTTTAAAAATTTTGCCATAGCTCTGCTCTGCTATTACTGATAATTTTTAATAATTTTGAAAAGCATAAGGTTTAGTAATACAATATGATAGAATAACTATCATTTGGACTAATATCTAATTTATGGACTTAATCCCTAAGTTTATCAATTAAGTCATCTGCATAAATGACTAATAGCATGATCCCTCTATCTGTCTTTTTCACATAAAGTGAAAAATCTACATTGGATATATGAAATCCAATGGTGACAAGATACTCTTTGATCTTGTTTGTACATGCTCTGGGTTCTTGCTTCAAGCCATACAAGGATTTGTGTAACCAGCACACAAATCTAGGTGTGCATCACTCTCATAAACCGGTGGCTACATCATGTATACTTCTTCTTGAAAATCACCATGCAAGAAGGCATACTTTACATCTGTCTGATGTAAAGACCAACCCTTTTCTACAGCTATAACAATGGCATCAGCTCTCACAGTTTCCATTCTCATAACCTAATTGAATTTCTCCTCTTAGTCCATGCCATAGGTCTATGTATAACCCTACAAATTTTGCCTTATATCTACTCACTGATCCATCCGAGTTATGTTTGACCTTATACACCCACTTACATCCAATTGCCTTATTTTCCTTAAGTAAAGTACTAACTTTCATGTTGCATTTGTATCTAGTGTTGTCATTTTCTCATCTTTGACATCTTCCCATCTTTTATTTCTAAGTGATTGCTCACAAAACAAGTGGTCTCCAATTCTTGTATTGCTTTAATCATATAGGCATAATGATGGCTTGTATATCCATCATATCTCAACCTATCAATAGGGTATCTAACCCTCATAGATCTACGTACACTTGGATTGCTGTGTCAGGTGTTCTCAAAACAACCTGAGTTCTCCTTGCTCCAAGAGTAACCCACTGATGGAATGCCAAGCTCCTCATCATCAAGGCTCTTCTCAGAGCCACTGGAGTCACCATCCACAAATGAGTGACATATGTTGATAGATTAGCACAAAAGATTGATCTATCTTTTACTTCCCTTTGCATGTGATACATGTGGACCTACTTCCGTCCTTAACCTACTTGACCATATAGTAACACTGGATCCATTGTTAGAGGACTCTCTAGATCGTTGCTACTCTACATGTGGGATAGCATCATTACTTCTTACATTCTATTGCCTTCATTTTGGTACCGCTACTCATCTCATCAAAGACAACATCTCTATTAACTCGTCATATCTCACAAGTGGTAGGGTAACATTTATTATCTTTTTGCTCCAAAGCATAACCAATGAAGATTCATTTCTCCACCTTTAGATCCAACTTTATTCTCATCATTACTTATTACATCTTCATCTCCTATTACCTTCACACTGGTACTGCTACTCATCTCATCAAAGACAACATCTTTGCTAACTTGTCGTATCTCACGAGTAGTAGGGTTATAACATGTATTATTGTTTTTGTCCAAAGCATAACCCAATGAGGACGCATTTCTCCACCTTTGGATCTAACTTTATTCTCAATTCATCGGGCACATGCACATATGCAATACATCCAAACACTTTCAAGTGAGATACATTTGGTTTTATACATGTAAACACTTTCAAGTGAGATACATTTGGTTTTATACATGTAAACTTCTACTCAGGCATCATACTATGAATAACTATTGTTTCCATAATGTAAACATCACTAGCTATTGTGCTACTGCTTCTGCCCAAAAATAATTTGGCATATTCTTTTCAGAGATCAAGGCACATACCACTTCTGTAATGTGCCTATTTTACCTTTCTAGAACACCGTTCTATTACAGAGCGTACCTACATGTAAATTGTCTCTTGATTCCTTGATTTCTCAAGAAATCACTGAATTCACTGGAAAAATACTCTCCCCTATCATTCGATCTTAGGCATTAAATCTGTATATCTTTTTCCTTCTTGACCAAATCTTTAAATCTGTATACCTTTTTTCTCCTCAACCAAGTCTTTAAATCTCTAAAAGTGAGCAAATACCTCACTTTTCTCCTTCATGAAATAAGCCCCCACTTTCAATTAATGTAACATAATACCTACAACCTGCAATTGTTGCAGTCTTGGCTTGTGTGCCCATACATCCAAATGTATAATATCCGATGGCCTAGCACTAATAACATGCTTTTCATACGGGAAATCATGGTTGCCATGATTTACCAAGTTGGCATGCTTCACATACTTTATGCATACCATCAACCTTAAACTTTGGCAAACCTGTAAATTGGGTCTGTAAAGACTTCAGCCCATTGTATATTCACATGACTAATGTGCTTGTGACACATGTCCCATGCATACTACCATGGTAAGGGAGGTACAAATGAGGTGATTCTAGCACTAATAACATGCTTTTCATACGGGAAATCATGGTTGCCATGATTTACCAAGTTGGCATGCTTCACATACTTTATGCATACCATCAACCTTAAACTTTGGCAAACCTGTAAATTGGGTCTGTAAAGACTTCAGCCCATTGTATATTCACATGACTAATGTGCTTGTGACACATGTCAATATCAATGACACATGTCAATATCAATGACACATGTCCCATGCATACTACCATGGTAAGGGAGGTACAAATGAGGTGATTCTAGCTCTTAAGAAAGGTGCATGGGGTAGGCGGTAGTATGTTCTTTGCGTTCGAGTCTCACCACCTTCACTCAAAAGGGGGGATTATTGGCATAAATCAAAGCTCATATGTTTGTAACACTGTGTGAATAGCTCCTTAAAAGGTTGGTAGTGTGTATGTGTGAGACTAAGTGTGAACCACCTCTTAGAAGGGTGTATAAGCATGTATTAAATAAGGGTCAAACGGTGAGAAGGTCCTATATAACAAGGGCTTGTACATCATTTTAAATAATGAATCAAATTAGTGCATTGACTTATGCAGCCTCCGTATCTCTTTCACTTTCTCTCTCTTCCCCACATTTCTATCATGGTGGTCTTCCACCCTCCATAATCTTTATATGGGACCTTCAGTTGGTATCACGGTTGTTGGACTAGTGAGTAGAACTTGGCAAGGTGGTAACTTAACTGTTCATTATCAAGCATTTTCAAATCATAAAAGTTTAGCTTTAAGAACACTTTAGAATTATTGATTTTGTTACTGAAGAGAGCATCTCCAATTTTTCCCAAATTTTCTTAGTAGTTTTCTCAAAGTTAGCAATTTGACACCATCAATTCATGTCATAGACTAGAACATCCCGCATACTCTTTGTGAGGACCGCCACTTTGTCCTCATCATCACATCAGGCTCACACTTAAGAGTAGAGAGTTGTTGCTGCCTGGTTTCAACAATTCCTTGAAGTCATGCATATAGCTTCAACATCATTTAAAGACATGGTGACTTTTATTAATTGAAAAGCATCAAAGATTAAAGGAGGAGGAGAGCCAACAACAGTAATCTTAGCTACGACAAGGCATTTGTCAGAGCTTAAAACTAGAAGAACAATAAGAAAATATAGAGTAGGTACTACAAACGCATGGGTCACAAAGAGGCTGATTGCTTCAAAAAGATGGAGAAAGAGTAGGCCAAGAACCATGCTAATCTTGTTATGGAGGACAAGGAGGAACAAGATAAACAGGAGGAAGTAGAAGAAATATACGCACAACAACCCAGGTCTCCCTCCATGAGGTAGACAAAGAAGGGCATTTAACTTCTTTACTCTATGTGTTTGAGTTAATAAGGGTTCTCTGCCCACGGTAGTCTCCAAAAAACTTGATTGTGTCTATATTCTTTTGTGTGCCTTGATTTCTAAAAGGCTCCATGTTTCCCCTATACCAATTAGGAGCTAGGGGTTGACTAAGTGATGGCCTCGCTATCTCGATCTTATCTCAGTCTTACCCTGATACCATGGAATGGGAGGTGAAGATGGTGAGTCTAGCTCTTAAGCACGGTGGATGGGGTAGGTGGTAGCATCTTCTTTGCATTTGGGTCTCACCACCTTCATTCCAAATGGGGGATTTTTGGGATAAATCGGAGTGTATATGTGTGTGTAACAATGTGTGAACAACCCCTTCAAAGGTTGGCAGTGTGTATGTGTAAGTCTGCGTGTGGACAACCTCTTAGGAGGGTGGATATACATGCATTAAATAAGGGTCAAATGGTTTGGTGCGAGAAAGGCTTATATAACAAGGGAAAGCTTGTACTTCATTTTACATCATCACAATTAAATCAGTACATTGAGTCGTGCGGCCTCCACATCTCTTTCACTTTCTCTCTATGCCCCACATTTCCATAATCTTACCTTATACCTTCAATCATACACACTCACATAGGGTTACGAGAGAGAGAGAGAGAGAGAGAGAGAGAGAGAGAGAGAGAGAGAGAGAGAACATTTCATTTTATTGCACAAAAGAGAAAATTATTTTTACACTATGAGAAAGTTAACTAATATACTCAGATCATTTCTCACTAGGGTGACTGGGAGTAGTTGACTCAAGCCTTGCACATTACTACTTCTAGCTCTTTTACATAGACTTGACCTCCTCATACAACTTTGATGCCAAAGATGTGCACATATCCTTTAGAAACTTAAAAAATGGTAAATGTAGGTTCCTCTTGATATAAGACCTGATGCCCAAGCTATGTAGATATTCTTTAGAAACTTACAACATGTCAAATATTGAAGCCAAAGCAGTATAGATATCCTTAGAAACTTATAACATGACAAAGATACTTTCACAGTACATAGAGACGTGATACATACCTCTTTGACCAAATCAAGGTGGACATTGTGATTGTATGATTGTCTATATTCATGTTAGTGGAGCGCTCCATGCTAACTAAAGTGAGTAATAATGGGTGAAGTTTTCTCCATGCATACATGTAAATATCGTGCCATCTTTTAGACTACACGTGTCTTGTATAGGCAATATTTTATTTTTGTGCTTACTAAACTTTTCAAAATCATACCTTTTTTTGTTCTTACTAAGCATACTTTACAATAAAAGGGAAACATCTAAAGCCTCATATTCATGAAGAAAAATAGCTTAATAGTTGTAGATAGGCTTGCACTTATAGTAGCCCCTTTTTTTCCTCAATCATGTCTAGTATAAAGTGTTTAAGGGAGTGAACATTTTTCATAGGTGAATGGGAGGAGAGCATAAAAAGAAGAATTAAATACACCAAAACAAGAAAAAGATAAGATTTAATATTAAAAAATTGACTTCCCAAAATAGTTTATGATACTACCTCAAGGTGTCACTTACTTTCCATGGTCTTTCATGATGGATCATAACTTATATATAGCCCTATAGTAATTTCTCAACATAGATCATAGAATGAAAGTGGGACATAATGAAAAGTCTAATGACCTTAGTTATTAATTAAATGTATCTTTCAAGATGACATCTATGCTCCATGTTAAATTTCATTATATCATAACATATATATGAGCCTATATAATCATCTCACCTCTTTAATTCATAGGGATACATATGAATCTTCCATATCATAACACATACATGCCTATATAATCATGTCACCTATTTAATTCATGGTGATACATAAGAATCTTCCATGTTCTCGTGGCATTTCTACATGTCTCTCTATACTAGTTATATATACAAAAGATGGGAGAGGTTTTGAAGTTCTCTTTTAAAGTGCTTGGTTATTTCTTGAAATTTTTAGTCATCACCAAAATTTCTTACACATGTGCACTTTTATTCTCATAACATGAACTAACACACATCAAATCAATAAATGAGAAGATTAACAACTAGAAGTAATCATTGCCATATTGTTTCAAACCTCAAGAAGTATATAGGGTAACTTAACTTGCTACTATCATCTCGATTATTCAAAAAATAAATAAATGATACAATCATAAAATTAAAAGCAATCACTCCTTCGCACCAACAAATGAGAAAATTGTGACATGATTATTACTTACACCTACAAATGAAAAAGTTCACATGATTCTTACATGAAGCTGGTCCCTTGCTCACCATGCAATGCAATGACCAAAGTTCTCGAAGGTGAACATCAAGAAAGAGTGTGACTTGATTTTTTGCTTCAAAACCATATGATCTAATGGGTTTTTTTAAATAAAATTTATGCTCCCTATCTTTTATAATATCTACGATCTAATGGGGATTTTAAAAAAAATCTATGCTTCTTATCATTTTTTAGAAGTGTCTTTCAAGTTTTTACTCTCGTCACATAAGATGCATTAATACCTTTTTTACATTGGAAGTTTTTTTCCCTTGGGCACTTGCACTTAATATGAAGCTCTCTCTCTCTCTCTCTCTCTCTCTCTCTCTCTCTCTCTCTATATATATATATATATATATATATATATATATATATATATATATATATATAATGCAATTTATGCACTGGGGTTTTGCTAGCTTAAACATTCATGCATTGGGGTTTGTTAGTCTCACAATTTAGGCACTCGGTTTTTAATTAAGTTATCCACATTTTAAAGTCCCATTACTCACACCAAATTTGGTGTACTCCCTCAGAAATGACATAAGAACTTTCTTGCCTTATTGTGCTATTCATTACATAAAAAATCTCATCTTGGTACGCGTACTTAGTGGTTTTATGCATTAGGACTTTGATTGAGTGATCCAAACCAGTGCTCGATGATAAGGAAAACTCCTCAATCTACCCGGTTTTAGTTCCTAAAATGTATATGACATGCCAATTTTATATATATAATATATAATAAATACATAAGGGCAATGAAAGCTCTTACACATTTTTTAATAGTTCTACTGGTAAAAATACACTAAGTTGCATTTTTTTAAAAGAATTTCCTCATGCACTCTTTGCGCCATTATAAATAAGGATCACACCTAGTCTACTTGCATTAGAACGCTCATGTTGTCATGCGCCTCCATTAGAATTAGTGTTTGTGTGCATGTTTGGATGCCCACAAGTGGGTATGGGCATGCACATGAGAGAGAGAGAGAGAAGCTTTTCAACAATTACATTGGTTTTGACACCGCCAACTTTCAAGAAAGATCGGTGTAAAAAAACCATCCTCTAGTGTAATTTTTACGACTCAAGTTAAGAAAAACCATTGTAATTTTGCCTGGCCTTGGCCTTGAATCAAAAGATTTAGATTTTTGAAAATTTATTTATAAAACTAGTTAAGGTCATCCATTTTTCACTTGTTAGAAAAAAGCTTTACTTGCACAAAGTTTGTATTCACAGTAGGACTTGCACGAAGTTTGTATTCACAGTAGGACAGAAACGACTCGCTATCCATTTTACGCACAAAATTCACAGTACTAAGTAGGACATAAACGACTCGCTATCCATTTTGTGGGAGGGACTCGCTCTCTCTAAGAAAGGACTTTGACTCTCTCTCTCTCTCTCTCTCTCTCTCTCTCTCTCTCTAATCTTTAGAAGCACGGCCCCTCTACCTTTCCAAGCTAACCGCTGGAAAGCCTTCCATCCAGCTGTGAGAGCCGTCGAGCGACCTGCTTTTGAAGGGGTGTGTGGCAAGCTCCTGCACCTTGTGGCCTTCTGCTTCTACCGCTTCTTCTATGGATTCGTACTTGGGCGCTGAGCTGTAGAATCTGATGGCCAGGACCAGGGCTAGCACTGTGAAAACCACGAGCCCGGCCAGATACCAGCTGAACTGCAGAGTGGCGAGCGCCTTGGCCCTCATTGTGGAGGTCTCATCCTCGCATCTCACAACACGGTGGAAGGTTTCGTCGTGCAGTCTGCATCCCTTGGGGGTGAAGGCAGGGACCCAAAGCACAAACCCCATCTGGATGAACCAAACGCCTTGAAATACAATCGAAAGTGAGCGGAAGAGCGCAACCAGGAAGCTCTGCTGCCATTGAATCTCCAGAAGAGTGCACGCCAAGCTTAGGAGTATGATCAATTGCAGGAGCCAGTGGTAGTGGCCCTCCAAGCCCATGTGGTCCGCGGAATGGAGATGGAAAAGGAGAAGCTCTTGCGCAAAGGCCAGGGCGCCCATCGTGTGGACAAGGCCATAGGGGAGTCGAATACTCCCAGAAGAATTAGAGAAGCTCTCACAAGAGTCTGCAAGGAGAGCCACCAGCGCATAGAGGAAGAGGAAGAGGGAGATGGTGGAGTGCTCAAAATTGTTGAGATGCTCTGAGGGTATGGAGAGATGATCGGCGAAGGGCTGGTGTTTTTCCGGGCCTATGAAGAGCTCAGAAGCTATGGAGAGGAGGGAGCCTCCCATGATGGCATAGAGCTCCATGTGACGCAGCTTGCCCCTGCAGGCCTTGGTAGGAAACCATGGCCGTGTCTCGAAATTCCAAGGGCCCTGCGCATAATTGCGGATTGTATTGAAGAGATGCCATAGCCCAATCAAGAGAAAGCCAGCCCCGGGGGCTACATGCCCTATGAAGGTGCCCATCCTCTTCTTCTGCTTTTTTGTGCAATGGCCTTGATGACAACAGATTAAACAAACTCAGAGCAAGAAGAATGCTTTCAGATTTCTGCAATTGGCCACCTGTCTCTATAGCTTAAGCAGCACAAAAAAACACTGGAATGCAACACAATTATGCACCACTCCAACAAATATATACACGAAACAATAGCTGTAAAAATATGGGCCCTTGGCCAGGCGCTTCCAGGTCGTCTAAAAACTCTAAGCGATTCAAAGGGTAGGATTACCAAACTCCCAAGACTTTGCTAGCTTTTCGAAGCAAAACCAGAATTAAACAGACAAATTAGAAGGACGGGGAAGGGGGGGAAAAGAATTGCAATTGAAAATTGTGTGATTCGAAGAGGCTGTCACTATCTTGGTTTGGAGAACGAACATGCCACCGTGGTGCACACAGTAAATACATGAGAGCTTGAAAGTCAATGCAGCGGGGTCCCGTAAAGCGGGCAGGATTTGCGTTCGGCGGTCCTCTTGGCGCCTCGAGAATGATGAAAAAAAGCAGCCGCAGTTTGAGAGGTCCACTTGGCACGGGAACAGCGCGATCTGGTGACGCCCAACTTCTAGGTTTTGTTGGTGACGAAGGGGCTTACGTGGTTTGCGTGGGAGCCGCCATCTCCTTCTTGACCTTGCTTGTCGTGTGAATGCAAGTTAGCTTGTGCGTGATGCAAACGCATTGCATTGCTGCCTTGAAACTCTTCTGGATTCTTCTAGCTTGCGCCTTTATGTTTGACCCCATCTCGTTTTCACTTCCTCTGCCACTTCAAAGTTCAACAACCGGCCTCGTCATCATCATCCAAAACAAAGGCTGACCCTCGCCACTATAATAGCACCAGTGTTCGAAAAAAACTATTTTCCCAAAAAGTAAAAAACCTTCATCTAAAAATTGTGAAATTATTTATAAAGAAAATTTTCAAATTTTGAAGGTTTTTGTTCTACAACCCCTCAAAATCTGCAAGTTTTTGTACCCTTAAGTTTCAGATTTGAAGGTAATTTTAAAAATCTGCAAGTGCAAATTACACTATACTCGGGTTTTTTTCGAACACTGAATAGCACGCAGGGCTGAAATTGGAAGGCTTACTGTTTGTCTAAAATTTAGAAAAAAATTTACAATAGCTATTTGGCCTTCTCTTCCAACCCTATTTCTTAAGATTCGAGCCGACGCCCAATTTGGGTAGGGCAATTCCTCTCCGGAAACCTGCAGGGTATACAGAGTTTTTAGTGGGTGAGCCTAAAGGCAAGTCCCACAGTACCTGCGCTCCCTCGGGAGTTCTTGGTTGTTGCTGTCATGCCCAATCTCTGGGTCTTCCGGGGTCATGCCCTAAGGAAGTAGCGAAACCGTCATCACGACCGAGACGATGAAGCTAATGACAAAAGCGTTTCTCTGTTCGAGTCTCAGAAACGAACGTGTTCGTCTCTGACCCTGACTCGAAAAACAAAAAAAACCTATTTCTTAAGAGGCATTCTCGTTGAGCATTGGGCAAGCCCAAAACACATGAAAAGCATTTGCAGAAGGGGCAAAGTGGAGACACTGGGGCCAGTTGGTGAGTTTGTCCCTTGTAGGGAGCTTCAGGTGGAGCAGCCGCCAAAGAAAAAGCAGTCAACGGGCCCAGGTTCCGATAGTACTAGGGAGTTCCACGTGTGGGCTAGCTTTCCAAACCAATTGGTTTGGCAATCCAGTTATCACAGCCATTGGGCCATTTCTGTGAGCTTCATCTTTTGTAACTAAACCTTATTAATATTAAAGTATCTTTTTTTTTTAAAAAAAGAGGCATTCGCTGAAAGGTTTGAAGGAATTTGATGCCCTCTGAAGGCTGATAGCATGGCAATATGGAGAGTGTGCCAACGCATGTTTCACCCCAATGTGGAAACCCTTTCCCTCTAAGAGATATTAGGAAAATTGAATGTACTTCAATAGTTGAGAAATTTTGAACCTTTCAAGTGTAAGAATTTATATGTATCTCTAGAGTTGCAAATATGTATTTTCCAGAGTTGCATGTACATCTAACTTTGTGTCCAATTGAATGTGTGTGTGTGTGTGTGTGTGTGAGAGAGAGAGAGAGAGAGAGAGAGAGAGAGAGAGTGCTCGTAAACATGTTAATTTGCTCGCCAAAAAAAGCTCATAAAAGAGTGCCCATGTAAGAGCCAATTTTCCATGAGGATATCTTACAATTGATCCATTGTATAGAACACCACATGCCACAAAAACCACATAGCAGCCTCAATATATTTATGTGTTCCTCTTGCATCTAGCCTCAAGTCTAGGGTGATTCCTTGTAGTCCATGCTTGTAGTGCCACCCACATTGAATTGGGATAAAATAGAATTTGCTACAGGATGCGGGAATACAAAATGAATCAATCAAGTGGAACATTTTATGTTATCTTACACAAAGTTTATATACCTTAATCGTACAAGTAAGATCACCATGTCATTCTATTGAAATGAGTTTAACAATTAGATTGTGTTAAACTCAAAGTAGGAATTGAAAGTTCCCAAGCACTTTTTGTATACTATATGTGCTATTAGGAATTGAAAGTACTCAAGGACATATTTTTAAAGTACTCAAGAACATTTTTTATACTATATGTGTTGTTATGAAGCTGTATTTTGCATCACAAAGATGTATGATATGACTAAAAAAGTTTTAAACAAGGTCATTTGCAAATGTATTCATTTTATCATTCAAAAATTAAAAATCCCAATGTTAATAAACCATAAAGATACCCACTTACACTTGGAAAGGTGGCAACTTCAATGTTAATTATAGGTCATGAAAGTGCATTGTGAAGCATTTTATAGTGTAAAACATCCATCCAATAATGTGCATCCATGTGCTACCAAATCAATTTTATGAGGTACCGTCTTCAAGAGATGTATCAATATTCTCAACGTTTCTCAAAACGCTTTCCTTTTTCTCCCTTTTTCTTTTCGCTTATCATGAAAAGCATGCCTCACATGTATAATTTTCTAGTTCCGTAAATAGCTCAACTTATTAACCTAATTCTAGCCTTCACCTTCTTGATAACTCTAATATGAACTACACTTTATGAATTTGCATGGTTCCATTTGTCGATTTTAAACCATTAAGAACCACATCAATTAAGCATCCCATCAAATATTCACGCTACTTGTTAAAGTTAAAGAAAAGGCTAACGAAAAACCAATAGCTCCTTGGAATCTTCAAAAATTAAAAACAACAACATTGTTATGCTTTTTGAACATGTGCGAACTATTGTATTCAAGGCAACTATAGAAATTTTCTTACAAGTTTAAAATGTGGGAAACATTACAATGTATATTATGCACCAATTATTGTCATTAGAAACATATTTATGTTTTTATATTCTAAAAGTATCAGTGTTTTTCTTGCAAACTAGATTAATGAGAATTATTTTTAACTCAAATGTTGCAAAAAGTTATTGGATAAGGTTATTGTTGGATAGTGAAGATGAGAACCAGACAATGAGCCTCTTCCAAAGTTTGTTAGTGGAAACTTTGTGAAGACCCTCATTTCCCTTCCTAGATGATTTGGACCCACTTCGCCTACTGAGATAAACGAGGTGTTGAAATTATTCCCTTCTCTAAAATAGAAGAAAGATCTTGTTTTACCCTATTTTGGCCTAGAGAGAGAAAATATCTAGAGAGAGATAATCCAAAATTTAGATATCTTTGGATATAAAAATCCTCCTAGTGTCTAAAATGGATTCCCCTCTGAAACAAAAGTTCAAAATGAACTTTCCAATGTGCATCAGGAATTTAATTGAAAAGGGTATAAGGGACCTTAGCCTAAGAGTGAGCCTAAGGGTCTACATTTTCAGAAATTTTTGGATTATGGTCCAATTAAGGTTCCAATGGGCCAATTGGGTTAATCCAAGTGTTGGGATGAGATAAATCCAAAGAATAAAAGAAAATACTCAAAAATGAGTAAATGTTCACATAAGATGAAGAGTTAACTCAGTACAAGGTTTATTAGTTAAAAATTATGAGATATTACTAAAAAAATGAGATATTTTGGAAAAATGATACATTTTTGACACCTTGGTAAGGAGAGGGGGACTCTTGAGGTAGGCACCTTTTTCACATGTGGAAGAGTTTTTAATTCAAAAAAATTGTGATGTTTTTATCTCTCCTCTCTCCTGGATCAAACCAAATAAAAAAGGGAGCCAAACTGGTCCAAATCTTGTCCAAATTGAGTCAAACTGAACCTGAAAAATTCTAGAACCCAGTTGGACTTGGTTAGTGGCCTCCCTCACCTATAAATAGGCCCTTAGTCTTTTGTAAAAAAATATTGGAGCTATACCATGCCAGTATTATATTAAAATAATCATATTTTCTATTATCCCTTAAATTTTCCTCTCTTGCGAGCTTGGAGCTCTATAAAAACTCTTGGAGTTGCTCTTCTTCTCTTGGTGGACCAATTGATTGGCCGGGGGCTTCACTGCTAATAAAGAATCAAGCCAAACTTGAAGGTAAAAATAAATTTTATGGTTTTTTCCAATTTGTCTCAATGACTTTCTTCTTCTCAACCCCTCTCAAGCTTGAGAAGCTTTTTAAATAATTGTTTTAATTCAAATCAAGCTTTCCCTTAAAGTCTTAATGCTTCAGTTAATCTTTATGCTTATTTGTAATGCTTTCTTTAAGTAAATCTCTCTCTCTAAAAGAATAGCCATCTTTATGGCTAAATCCTTTGAAAAAGGATGCTTCTCAATGATAGTCTCTTAATTCAAAGTTAAACTCTAGGCTTGATAAGCTAGAGATTAAGAAAATGGTATTTTTATAATTTTGTGTTAACAAAATAATGGTTATTTCTTTTAGATTATTTATAAGTAGTTAAAAACTACTTTGATTGATTCTAAATGAGAAATAAATTATCCTATCAATTTGGAAATAGAGAAATAATGGAATTAGCTTAATCTAGTGAGATAATCATAATTAAGTTTATGATTATGGTTAAAATTATGATTTAAATTCATAATTTAAATTTAAGCATAAAAGAGAAACTACTATCATCTTTCCATTACAAGTTTTTATCCTTTAGAAAAAATTGAGAATTATCCGTAATAGTATAGCGAAGTTATGGCAAAATTTTCAGAAAATAATACATATCTTATTTTTATGCATAATGCTAAAAGAGGACTTCCTACCATATTCTAGGATTAGACATCCTATGCAAAAAGAATGATTTTCATCATATTCATCAAAAATATTTTTTTAATAATTATGCATAATTAATTGATTATGAGAAAAGAGTAAATTTTGGTAAATTTATTTTTATGCAAAAAGAGAAATTTCCATGATAATTGAGATCCAAGTAATTAAATGGTAAAAGAGGATTTTTTGGTAAATTTATTTTTATACAAAAAGAGGAATTCCCATGATATTTGAGATCCAAGTAATCAAATGGTAAAAGAGGAATTTTTGGTAAATTTATTTTTATGCAAAAAGAGAAATTTCCATGATATTTGATATCCAAGTAATTAAATGGTAAAAGAGTAATTTTTGGCATAATTCAAATTATGAGTTATTATCAAAAGTAAAATTTTAAGCATATTAATTTTATTGGAAAATATGGGTAGAATTGATTTTTGTAAATCCCATGAATCTTTTACTCAAAAGAAGAATATTGAATATATTTCACTTGAGAAATTTGAGAAAGAATTAGGTTGTCCCAATGGCACCCAAGTGTCTATTTTCATGATGTTATGACTTGCTTGAGGGCTAACGTGTCTATTTTCATGATGTTATGACTTGCTTGAGGGCTAACGCGTTTGTGCTGAACATCATTGCCTATCAGGGAAATCCAACCATACCATGATAGAATCTTCCAAAGGAACCATGGGTGTTTCAGTTATTGTTTCAGCTTCAAATCCTGTGTTTGTTTCATATTCCCATTCACTTTCATCCTCTGTTTGGGTCTCAACTTTTTCAAGAGCACCCAATGCGTACAATGGCACATTTGGCCCTCTGACAATTCTTAATGAGGGCTGTTTGGAAACTTGCGAATCCTAACAATCCTGTTTTATGTAGTTCATTATGTCCTTGTATAACTCAGGTTGAGCCATTAAAGGTGAAAGTGTTGATATGATGTTGGCTTTATCATGAGAGAAGAGCATTCCTCCGAATGAGGTTTTGAGAGAGTGTTTTAATCTTGTAAGGGAATTATCGAATTTCTTACGTGCTTTCTCAAGTCTATAGTTTGTACAATCTGTCTCAAATGACTCTTCTGTGCGGAGAGTATGTCTTCCTCTTGAACGGGAAAGCGGTACTTCTCTAGGCTTTGTATCTTGGTTGCCGATGTAGGTTTGGCATTATGAGGCTCAATCGGTGACCCTATAAGACATTCAATCATGCTAAGCATGCACTCTTGAGCTCGTTTTTTGCATTTTGCATATGTCATGTGATCATTATTATCCATTTGGGGTAGTTGGGTGGGTTCTAGTTTCTTGATTGGTCTATATGGTGCACTGAGCGAAGAGTAAGAACTTGTTTTATCCTCACTTAGTGATGTACTAGAACTTGTTTCATTCTCTGACTTTCTTTGGTTTGTTAGTTTTTCATTATGTTTACCCATGCAACGAGATCGAATTTTCTTTTGGGTTTTTGTATTCCGTGTCATACACATGGGTGTTGAGGTTTGTGTGGTGGTCTTTGATGTGGATACTTCTGCATCTTGTATAGCTTTTGGCTCTTTCATGTTTATGTCCCCTTTTGGGTTTATGTCCTATATAGATTCCTTTTCCCTGTCTTTTAACTCGACCTTGGTTTCAATAGTTTGTTGTCTTGTTTTTCTTGAATTTAGAAGGTTTTGTTTTCTCTTTTGGGTTCTGTTAAAGCATGTTCTTCTACCCATGTTAAGGTATTGTCTCTTGCTTTCCTTTTGACTATTTCTCGTGCCTTGTCTTGTAAACATGTAAGCACATTCAATGGCACTGTAGACAATTGCCCATTTTGTACACTTAAGATGTTGAGAGTTGTATTTTGTGAGACAAATTGCATTGACGCAACTCGTCTTGGGCAATCTTGGAACATGTGATCTATGCACAACGTTCACACATTGGTCGCAAGGTGTCAGTGACTATGGGCATGGAAGTATTCCAAACTATGGAGTCTGCCACCTTGTAAGGTCCACGACAATAGAAACACTAAAGTGTCTGATTAACTGCTTCTCCTGAGCAGTTTCTACCCTTTGTACAATTTCTGTTTGGTGCATGGAAGATGGAGGTTTTGAGTCCATTGTGGATGAAGTGGGACACTTTTTAGTATCATGGTCAAAGGTTTTATAATATATGTAGTATAGGAAAACAGGTACTTTGTATGTACAATGAAGATTGGGGATGGTCGTAGTGATTGCATTCAACACAAGGCATTTCGCTCGTAACTTTTATAGGTATTAAGGATGTTCGGTTTTGAAGGTTTACATCCTCTCTTATAGATGTTGGTTGTAAGGTTTTAAATAGGGCTGCATAAAATTTTGGGAACGTCAATTCCAAGATTGATCTTTCTTTTTTCCCATTGCTTCACTTGGTTTAGATGAGGAACATCTCGTAGCATAATCATCTTCTAGCACATGTGCTGTCATCTTCTAGCACATGTGCTGTCATCTTGCTTCTTTGCAACATTGATAGAATGTTTCTGGATTGGTTATAATGATCAAGTTGTGTAGGCTGTTATTCTTTAAGCACATCATGAAACATCTCCTCAATTGAACATCGTTTAATTTTTTCCATGACTCACAACGTGAGTCCAAGAGTTTTATCTGAAGGATAAAATCTCTAATGGATTCCTTCGGGTGACGTTCAATTGAATAGAGTTCTATTGTTGCACTCCACCGATCACCTTGTTTAGAAAAGCCATGTATAAAGGTTGATTTCAAGGTTTTAAAGTTGGTCTTGATCACCGGCATCAATGAGATGAACCATCGACTAGCTTTTCCCTCTAAGTATAAGTTCAATGCATGTACCTTAGTGGGGCAGTTGGGATTTCCAAAGGCTTCACATCTCTGTTCAAACATTTGAATGAATTGAACAGGGTCGGTTGTTCTGTCATAATAATTACCCATAATTTTGGAAATTTGTACGGCCGTATTTTTGTAAGTCATTGAGCCCGTATGTAAGTGCTCTTGTTGTTGGAAGAGACTCAATGAGTCCTTGGGCCACCCCCCTTCCTAGACTAGTCAGTATGTCCAAGGTGTGGGCATTCAGGAAAGGGTTGGTACTTCTAGGATTTTCGGGAATGTTAGGCAAAGGACCAAAGCCCGGTTGAATTGAAGTGACAGGGGGTGTAAAACCCGATGACACGCTTGTTATAGGCATGGTCAATGGCATTGGTAGGTGAATTTGTGGCATGGATCTCAATGGCTCGAAGATGTCAGCCATTGGGTTTAGTCCTTGTGTGATCCCTGGTACTCCCTCTTTTGTGGCTGAGTGCCTAAATGCTCCTTAATGAGCAATTACAGTTTTTTTTAACTTTTTATACTTTCCCACAGCCCGTTTTACAACGTCAAGAGGCTTGGCATACTCTTCGTTGGATCAAACGGGTGTCCGCTTGCCCTAATTAGCTTAGGCTCTATATGCATGTGAACGACCTCTTAGATATATTTTTCTGAAAAAAGTGTGCTAGGAACTTCCCAGTTGTTGTTTTTTTGTTTTTTATACTTTCCCACAGCCCGTTTACAGCCTGAAGAGGCTTGGTGTACTCTTCGTTGGATCAAACGGGTGTCTATTTGCCCTAATTAGCTTAGGTGCTATACGCACGTGAACCTCTTAGAGATATTTTTCTGGAAAAAGTGTATGCTAAGAACTTCCCAGAGGTCCTAAAACCTATTTTTCATCTCTGTCTCTAAACGAAAAAAATGAGATTTTTTCCATGTATCGCAGCACGTTTTTGAGGGTGATCCAAAAGGAATTTTGAAAAACTCTGTATGAGGGAGTTGTAGTATTTTTGGAGAACTACAACTTTGTTCCCCTGAGTCATCTGTGATTTTGTCGTTTAGACCCTCAAAAGTAACCCGAATATGGCTCGTCGTCGTTTTCGCACTGTTTTTGCGATTTTTCGTGATTTTTGGGTTGTTTTTTGCCTCGATTTTCAAGTCGAATTTTGAGGTTGCTGGTCGGAGGCCAAAATGATCGATTTTGACTTCGGACGACCAAGTCCAAAGTCAAAGAGCTCGATGTCAGCTTTCTGATGAGCCCTAGAGCGCCTTCATTAGAACACGGTTTAGGAGATACGGTTTCCAAACAGGGATGGTTTCCAGAGTCGCGTGAATTGTCACGCTGTGAAACACTTTTCATGCGTGAACCGGACCTCACGCGGATATTAAATTTCGATTTTATTTATTTATTTATTTATTTATGAACTTCTGTGTCACGCCGTGAAACACTTCACTTCACGTGGATGTTAATTTTGATTTTTTTTAATATTCTTTTTCCGCGTAAACTAGTTTTTCACACGTGAACCCCTTCACGTGGATATTAAATTTCATTTTTTTTCCTGCGTGAACTGGTTTTTCATGCCGTGAAAAAACACTTTTCACACGTGAATCGGAGTTCACATGGATTTTTTTTCTTTTTTCTTTTTGCTTTCGAGTCTAGTGGGAAATATGAATTTCTCTTTTTGGGGGGAATATTTTTTGAATTTAGAATGAAAGGGATATGGGCATTTTCCCAAAAAAGGTAAGTGGAATAAAAGTCAACCCTTTAATGACACACCTTACACCCTTCATAAATGAACCCCAAAATGGACAAATTGACAACTCATGAGTATCTTCTCATTGAATGCTCATTAGCCTTAATGAGTTATGTAAAAAAGTGATCAAGGATTAATCCAAGATTAATCTTTTCACTAATCTTTTCCTCTTTTACACTAATCAAGGACTCTGATTAACCACTAATCCCTAATTAATTCACACAATTGAGCACACCATTGGATAGAGCAAGGAGAAACTAATCTTTGTGCATCAACCATTGTGTAAATTAATCTAAATTAGAAGATTAATTAGACTCTCTTTACTTAATTTTGCCTTAAAGAGGAGACTATAATTAAGTCAAATTTCTCCAATTGATCAAAAAATTGATGTGATTAGATGTTTTGATGCATCTAGATGCTCTCAAAACACTCAAAAACCTCAATTTCGACTACTCATATGATCAATTTAGATCCCAATTAACACACTTTCTAAAAAAATTTAGCCTCTTGAATGAGATTAATCACCCTTAATGACAAAAACCAGTCCATTAAGAGAAATTAGACAAATTCAAGGATTTTTTAATGGTTTTAAGAAATTTTTTGAAAGATTAAGCTACTCTTAATACTTGCTAACACTCTAATCCAAATAATTTCAACAAAAAACACATAATTAAACTAGAATTAATGATCATAGATCTATGTTTAAACTAAAGAGAGCTAACATTCACTAAGAAATGCATTCTCTTGCATTGTTTGATGTAATGGATGTAAAATAAGCCTAATACAAACTATGTGCAAGCCTAAGAGCATGAAAAACCACAAAAACAATAAATTAATCTAAAACTTAAGTAAAAAGCATTCTTTTCAAAAATAAAAAAGAGAGCTATTCTACACTAAATCTCACACAAATCACCATCAAATCCACATCTTTTTATGGAAAACCACTAATCAAGATAATGGGCAATGGGTTATGCGTAGATTAGAGACAAAACGATGGAAAAAACTAAGGGATGGCTCCCCCACAATGGCGCCAAAAATGTTAAGGCTCACCCTAACCCTCCTTGAAACACATTCAAAAAGAGATTAGCTCGTCAACCACAACTGTCATGAGGATCTTTCCAATGCCAAGCTCGTAACCCTTCAGGTCTCCAAGCTCGTAACCCTTCAGGTCTCCAAGCTCTACAACTCTTTCAGAAGCAATTCCATCGCGTCTCCCCCCACGAGCGTTGTCACACCGCCACGTTACACTACGGGTCCTCGTTCCTCCTCTCACCTCACTTCACTCACACACACTCACTAGCATGCATTAGGGAGAGAGATTAGAAAGAGGATTAGCAAGAGCAAGACCCAATTGCACAATGGGAGAGTATGTTGTATTATGAGAGAAATTCACTTATATACATGGCCATAAGTGTTCACACTCACTAAAAGTATGGCCGGCCGGGCACTTTAGGCTCATAAGAGGCCTAATGCTATTACAATGACTACTCTCATAATATATCCATGAAGTACATCACTTAGGACTTCATCCTATCTTGCTACCACATGTTCTTGAAGCGAGAATTGCACCGTTAAAAACGGGTGCCCGTCCAAGTTGTAGCTTTGGACACTATTGCTTGATATCTTGAATGTATGACTCTTTGGTGTATATACCGTGACTCCTTGATGTAAGATAATGGCGGTAGCTCTTGTTAATCATAGAATTGGATTAACAAGCCCATATCCATGATGAACCAAATGTATGACACATGTTCTTGCCGAGCGAGGTAGTAGAGGTCATAAACACTTGGGATGAGATGTTTCCAAGTTTCGGCTTTGTACCTCCTTCATACCAACATCTGTATGATCAATCCGGATTAGGTTTTGGCCTAGCCTTGGATGAGGTGTGGACAATGCTCTAATGTGGTGCTGAATGACGATCAGGAACATGAGGATGACTATCCTTTGGCCAAAAGTTCATTGAAGCAAACTTTGACAGAGTCTCCTTCCTATGCACAATTAATGGCAGATTTATTGGATGATCTAGACTAGGAAACTCTTGCTATAGATGCACATGATGTATATGGGGAAGATTTGATTTGGGATCCTTTAAATTTGGTTGATGATAACCCGATGACATTGGCAGCCCACACGGAGATGC
This sequence comes from Cibotium barometz, assembly GCF_041138505.1. Taxonomy (NCBI): domain Eukaryota; kingdom Viridiplantae; phylum Streptophyta; class Polypodiopsida; order Cyatheales; family Cibotiaceae; genus Cibotium; species Cibotium barometz. The sequence continues at coordinate 26,281,262 of NC_141110.1, forward strand.
CCTGGTTCCAAGTAGTAGTGGTAGATGCCCATGATGTAGTTCATGATGGTTCTGATGACCCGGTGGTTCATCTAGAGAAGTCAATGGAAGCTAGCCTTGATGGCCTGACCCTATCTGCAGAAGGCAAGAGGATTACCTCATCAGGCCAGATCTCCATGGTTGGAGGGAAAATTATTGAAGAGGATTCTCTTTTTACACTGGATGCCATGGCGGCCTTGCAGCAGCATGATAAGGCAGAATTGCTGGTAAGGAATCTTTCACCTGTTGAGGAGAAGCAAGCTCTTTTTGAGATCCAAGATGATGCTGATCTAGATGAGAATACATGGTTGGATAGCCCCATGACATCAGGATGGGATGAGGTAGAGGGTGAGGCAAAGGAGGAGCTGTGTGGCCTAGAGAGCCCAGAATGCCCTCGCATGTCGAAAACCCTCTGATAGATATGCAGGAGAGCATGGAGGACGATCTCCAAGATGCTTCGATGCATCAGAACAAGGGTGAGGTTGGGGAGGAGTAGAGCGGTTATGAAAGCTCGAAGAAGCCCTCACATACTGAGACCCCTTGGATGGATAAGCAAGAGGATTACTAATACACAGTTTATGCTCGGATGTTGACCAGGGGAGATTCGGATGATCCACATGGTAGTGCTAGCCATGATGATGGGATGGTTATGGTGAAGGTTGAGAGATCATGGAAGGAGCATGAAGGCCGGAAGAGCCAGGTGATGCCCTTGTATGTCTCTAACCTTACATCAAGTTTCCCTCATGGTGCAGATAGTCCAAAAAATTGAGTTTCCAATTTTGGTCAAAATGATGACATAGACTGGTTTAACATGTTGCTTACATATGACAGAGTGCCTATCCATGGTGATAGCTTTGCAGAGGTTGATGCAACTTGGTTTGACACCTTGCTGAAAGAGGATGTGGATCATGCAAATTATGCTTGTATGCCGGATATGCAGTGGAGCATGGTTTGAGTGTTCTTGTTGAGCCTACACAGCATGATGTAAATGTGGATAGGGTTCTTGAATTTATGCTTATGTTTTTCACACACTCTTGTGCTATTTAAAAGATTTCTTCGGAGATGATGTGCCATGTTCATCGAGTCAAGCTTGAGGTGCTATGAGAATTAGAATACATCAGCATGTAGCAGATGTTGGAGCTTCATCGACATATCTTTTTGATGGGCAATGTTATGCCTATGTTGTGTCTACTCTAGCCAGTGGAGTGTGGACATACTTATGACAAAATGGTTTTATGTTTTCATTTTATATGATCATGGGTGGATGGCCTTGTGTCTGATGGGTTTCCATCCTTGGCATGTCGCCATGGAATGGTTGCACTGTACTTGCACTAGATACATGTGCATGACACTCGCATGACCCTATGATTGTGGGTTCAGGTGGGTGTACCAAGTGTTGGCCCAACCACCCTTAACCACCATAAATCTTCACCTACCCTTATGGCCACCCTCCACCCACATTAGGTCTAGACCTACTTGATGTTTTGGGAGGAGCATTGGCGACTATGGATGGAGGAGCTTTAATGGAAACTTATCTTTCTGTGTGTGTGTGTGTGTGTGTGTGTGTTTCTTTGCAAGTATTTCTCTCTGTTAGGGCGACTGAGGCCACTAACAATATCATTCCCACAATCACCTGTGTGACTATCAACAAGTAATCCACCTAAATGACAATCACCACCATACCGTGCTTTATCTTCTTCACATATAATCAAGAATTTGAATTTCCCACATGAAATCCAATCTCTCAAGATACCTCCTAATCATGTCACTCCATGCTCATGGTGATTACTTTAGCCCGTATAATGTTTTCTTCAATTTTCCTACATATGTGCGAAAGTTTAGATGTACATAACCCTCTGATTGTTCCATAAACACTTCCTCTTGCAGCTCTCCATTCAAGAATGCGTTCTTAACATCCATTTAATGCGATTCCCAACCTTTAGATGCAACCAATGAAATCATAGATCTTACTGTAGCCATTTTAGCCACTAGGCTAAATGTCTTATCATAATTAAGACCATGTGTCTGTGCATAACCTTTAGTGAACATCCTTGCCTTATACCTTTCCACAAATCTATCTGACTTGCATTTTACTTTTCATCTAATCACATTCTTTCCTTTTGGTATCTCAATCAAATCCCATGTATCATTATTTGCCAAAGCATCCATCTCCTCATCCATAGCTTTGTCCCTTGTTTCTTTGCCAATAGTCTCATCAAAACAAGAAGGCTCCACATGATTAACCATAGATGCCATATATGTATAATTCATAGCATGCCCACTATATGTGAATCTCTGTACTAGTATGTGACCTCCTCAGTGGGTTGTGGGTGACTACTACGAGCTCCCTGAGCTCTAGAATGTGGCAAGTCATTCTTTACACTTGGAGTTCTTACCATTAGGATTCCCAACCCATCATCTAGACTCTATGAACTATATGAGTCATAACCTGCATTCCCAATGCCAATGCCTTAAACTTTCTTTTTACCCTTGTATAATGCACTACTCTTAATGCTCACCTCATGTCTCAATCTTCTATTTATGTGGGCCAGACACAATAGTGGACTCCTCCAAGCATAAATGTACATCCTCATTTACATCAATGTCATCAATCATGACACTCACTTTGTTTATACCAGATAGCCATCTCATCAATTATCACATCTCTACTAATGAGAACTTGCTTTGTCACTAGGTTGTAGCATTTGTATACTTTTCTATCCCCTGTGCATACCCAATGAGCACACATTCTTCATCATTTGGTTCTAACTTCCTCCTCTTCTCATCTCGCGCATGCACATAGGCAATACATCCAAAACTTTCAAACGTCCAATGTTGGGCCTAAAACCTATCATCTTCATCTCAAGAGTACTCTCATGAATGGTAGTTGTAGGTATCTTATTACATCATTGTAGCACATGCTTCTGCCCAATAATATAAAGGTATACACTTCTCATTCATCTCATCAATGCTCTTGCCACTTCACCTATCATCCTATTTTTTCTCTCAGAAACCCCATTTTGCTGAGGAGTGTACCTACATGTGAGTTGTCATCTAATACCATGTTCTCTCAATAACACATCAAATGCATGTAAGGTATCCTCACCACCACCATCTTTCCTCAAACATTTTATCTAGTGACCATATTAATTTTCCACAAGTGCTTTGGACTCTTTAAACTTTCCCAATGCTTCACTCTTCTCTTTCAAGAACTAAACCCATGTCATCCTACTGAAATCATCAATAAATGTAATGTAGTACCTACTCCCATCTATTGATTGGGTTTGAGTGGGACCCCAAATGTCACTATGCAGAACTTCAATTGGTCTTATACGCATTTGATTATCTCTAGGAAATGGAAACCTTGCTTGTTTCCCAAATTGACATGCATCACAAACATGTGTGCTCCCATCATATTTGAATCTTGGTAGACGACCAGCAATGCCCTTTGTTTGCATAGATTTTAGATTTTGTATGTTTACATGTCCAATCCTCTTGTGCCAAATATCAATGTCTCTGGCACTATTCCATAACTCTAAGAAAACATGGTTGACTTCAATTCTGGTATGCTTGCATCTAGCTTGAACAATCTCCCTTGTTTTTTACCTTTGGTAATCAATTTTCAGCCATCCTTAAAGTCCTAAACAAAACATAGATGCTTAGAGTCCTCAACAAGCATCTATGCATTGAATCTCACATGTAATCCTTGTTCTACAATTTTTCCACCAAAAAATGCCAAACTCTTTGTGATATATGTCGCATACAACACTTTAAACATGGTTTTCACTCTGCCATCATGCATCCTTAATGGTACACTACCAACATGTGTAATAGTATTTTGCACAGCATAGCAACATATCCCTGATTTTGTGTAGGCATCTTGTTATCAAACCACTCTCCATCACATGTCATGTGGTTTGATGGACCTGAATCCATATACCATGTTTCATCACTCTCTTTACACGACATAATAGTGCCCATCACATAATTCGCAAGCAAATAAATGATGTGTATGTCCTTCATTTCTAGATGATGCTAGATTTTTTCTTCTTTTCAAAAGCATTGGGGTTACTAGAGTCCTTCCCCTTGCCTTTCTTTGCATTTGTAGAGAATACCGCATCGCTACCATCTTTGGCTTTGAAACGCATCTCCTTCTCCACTAACATTACATTGAACTCCTCAAAAGTAAGAGGCAAGTTGTGCACTTACATGTTTAGTGAGGTCACCAAACTATTATACTTCAGGGGTAACACTTTACTGATGCACATGTATGCGAGCTCCTTGTCGTGGTCTTAGCATGTGCAATGATCCCTGCTACTACTATTTGATCTTGTAGATTCTTTATCGATGATATGAACTGCTCTACTACTTCTCCATCAAAGTGCCTTTTTGCTACAAGAAAGCTGATTCTCAAGGTTTTGAATTCTTGTCTTATTCCTCAATTTATACTGGTTCTTTAGAACTTGCCATGCTTTATAAACTGTGGTAGTATGGTGAATCAGGGTCATCATAGAATCAATGATGTTTGTGATGATTACACATAACATATTTGCATTCCTTTGCCTCCACACCAAAGAAAGAATAGGATCTAGCTATATAGTCTATAGTAGATTTGAGGGTGGTTGCAAGATGAGGTTATCTAGTTTCATGTAGTGGGCGCCCTTGGCTTTAGCTAGAAAATAGGCATTTTTTCAAGAAGAATAGCCAATCTCTCATAGTTAGCCAAGGAGTTTCACTTCAAGGTCTTCTAATGAAACATCATATGCAAATTTGGGCACCTAAAACTATAATCTGATCGAATATCCAATAATTGTAAATCCCCTTTTCTTTGGGAACCAAGTTTGTATATAGGCCCTGTCGTAGGTTTAGACAGGTACAATGAATGTGAGTAAATTGCCTATAACTTTTACATTATTACTCATATGATGTTCCCACTTTGCATATCACAAATACAAATAACATAGAGCTTAACTTGATTTATCAAGTAATTTTTGATGTGTTCTACTATTTTCTATATTATTTAAAAGGTATTAGAATTGTTAAAAAAACATACTATTTTATCCTCCCACCACATCTACCATTTAAAATGCTCAAATTGTATGGATCTAGTGATGATTAGAGTGGGAAAGATTAGTATAATGTGGGTATAAGGTAAAATTACAAATCTAACGGTTGGATTTTTGTAGATTCACTTTGGAAAATTTATTATGACTGTCAGAGGCCCATTAAATCAATAGTAATTTAATTTTAGAAAATTAAATATTAAATCTTTCAATCTAAAAACTCAAGGGATCAATACTCTTGTTGCCATGAATTTATTAAAAAAAATTTGGCTTGATTTGAGTATGGGAAGGTCCATTTTCAATCCTCCCAAGTGAAAATTTCCATATTGTGTCCACTCTCCCCTTTTCAAGTCTAAAACCAATCCTAGTTAGGTTTGGAAATCTAGGCTTGGTAAACTTCACAGCTTAGGTTTCATTCCATGTGTGAGGCTTGGGTAGGCACAAATCTTATATATGCATGCCACTTTATGTCCACATGAGCATCGAGAGGATCCACATAAGCAGCTTGCCACCTCAGCTTGCCACCTCCACCCTCCATGTCAACATGGTCAACCTAGTTGACTCTCCACCTCATCATCCTAGTCATCATTAATGCCACATCATCTTACCACCTTTGCATGCCACCTCGCACTTGGTGACATGGCATGCCACATCATGGAATTGCCACATCAACCATAATAGTGCCACATGTCAAGAGAATGCCACATGTCATGCACGCATGTGACACGTGGCACCTCCTTCCCACCTCCCCTCTTTTTCAAAAACATATTTTTGAAAAAGTTAATTTAGTAATTTAGAGAAATAGAATATAGAATTTTAAATAATAAAATATATATAACTTATTAAATAAAAGAATTTAAAATCACTAATTTTAAAGGATTGTCTTTTGGGATTAGATTAATAATATTATTATTAAAGTTCATATTATTAATTTTAAAAATAATTTTTTAATTTAATATTTCTTAAAAAAAATTTATGTAGAATAAACCTTTGAATAAAATTTAAAAAAATACTTTATTAAAAAAAGCAGTTATATAATTATAAAATAAAAGATATCTTTAAAGATATATTTATATATCTAGTAATGATAAATATTTAGACTTGTTAATAAATATTATTAATAATATTAATTTTTAAGTGGATAATAGTTTATCTTTAATTATCTTTATGTTTATCTTAGTTATCCAATCAATCTTAGATAGGAAATCCAATGAGATTTGAAGTGGATAACCTATTTTTCCTATACACTTATCTCTAGTTCTATCCCATCATTGAGCCTTTATAATATTTTCTCTCTTAGCTTCCTTGAGAATGGGTTCTCAAAGTCGTAGGAGTCGGAAACGTGATAGGACTAGACTCCCTCCCGTCCACCAAGTTCAAGAGGAGGAGGAGAGGAGAAGGGTAGCTCCGCACGTTTCACACATGCGCCCGCACCATCATGCTCTCCCTTCCCGTGACCAGTCTCAAAGAATGACCAAATCACTGGGATACTAGACTACACATGCCACCTATAAATCCATAAAAGATAGTCTTAGTTATTATTTTCTTTAAGATGTTCTAGTGAATTTAGTTTAATTGTAAATGTAAGAAAACCATAAGTACTACCTATAGAGCCAATAGAATTGTCATGATGACTTGAACTGTGTGCCATAACCATCCAACCAAACCCATCGCTAGACACGTCTGATCCCACAATCTCCTAAAAAATTGTCATGGAGACGAAAACAGTGTTGCACAAAATGTGTATCATGTGAACGATCATCACTGATATAGAAATGATACTCTCGAATAATGACACGGGTCTCGGGGGTACTCGCTATCCCATCTACATGAGCCTCTGCATGTCGATAGCTAATGTGGACCATAATAACAACCTGGTGAGGTAAGCAATACATACGTTTAGGACACAAAAAATCAAATATCTCCTAAAAAGGTGTGAAGGTGTAGTTCTGTGCAACAGAGATGACCACACCAATAGGAAACTCTGCTAGGCATGCTCGTCGAAGCTGACGATCCTACCACTTGGCACAATGACTGTGCCGTATATAGGGGTAGATCTGCTCCCTAAATGTGGCTGTGAAGTGACAACGTGGTGTATGTTTGTCAACGAGCTGCAACTTCCTCGACTGTCCACACCACTCTGGAGCTGGTGTGTCACATACTCATAACGTTGCCATGCCACTATCTCTTGGTCATTTACATCAAGATCTACCATCTCTAGATGTGCAGGTGAACCACATGATGTGCAATTGCTCTCCACACACGGCATCCTATGGAACTGGGCATCCTCCGTGCGTGCACACAAAAGAGAGTGGATGAAATCACGTGGACTATGAGGCAACTCTCTATGCCCACTAAGAGAACGGAACACATCATAAAAAAGTTTGAACTCAACATGGTAGCGACAACAACATGTGTCACGCTGACGTGAGTACCTCACAAACCAAGGCTTACACCCCTCAAATGACTTTTGCCCAATTTTAAGCTCTGGATACGAAGCCACAAACTGAGAATACAACTCAGTTTGGGTCATTTCAAGAAAGCAAGCACCGTGCTCAATGAAAGCAACCAAGGCTGTCACCCCTCAAATGACTTTTGCCCAATTTTAAGCTCTGGATACGAAGCCACAAACTGAGAATACAACTCAGTTTGGGTCATTTCAAGAAAGCAAGCACCGTGCTCAATGAACACTCCTCTTGTCACTCTCTTATGCAAAGCTTTCTTGAAAACTGGCGAGGCACAACCATTCCCCTCCCAAAAACTTTCTATCAAGGTTCTAGTGGTTTCATCTAGTAGGCGATCATGCCTAGCTACATGACCACTACTCGTCCACAAAGCACCAACCTCATTGGCATTTAAACTTTGTCGTCTCTAATAGACCCAACTCTAAGTGCGTGTGGTGCTATGGAAAGGATGCGAGATGTGGCACTAACCTTACCCTTCATTTGGGAGCTACTAATGTGGCTGCCACAATAGCCCGTCGAGCAGCCAAAGCGTCCACATAGTTCCTCTTCTTGTTAACTATATAGGAATTACGAACACTTTGTAGCACCGCCATGCCAGCTCTCCTCTCTCTTCGACCTCCAATGTCGGAAAGCGCCCTGCAGTTGGCCATGTTGGGCAGATCAATCAAAGCATCAAGCACACATGCCTGTGATGAAGACGTGAGGTCTTTGAAATAGGAATGGAAGATTGCATGGGCACAACGATGTGCCCCTAACTTTGATAGTTCTTTCCTATCCACACGAAGGGCGCCCAAAGGAGGGGGGGTGGGTTCTTGTAGAAGAGAGGACTCAGGAGGGCGGGTTCATGTGGATTATCTAAACTAAGGGGTAGTGGGGGGGAAGAGGGCGAAGGGAGAGGAAGTGGAAGAGGAGGAGCAAGGCTTGGATCATCGCCAAAATGGAAGGTGTTGCTCGTTGACGTGCTCTCCACTCTCTCTCTCTCTCTTTAGTAGTGCACCCCCAAGCTATATATTCTCTTTCTAATTTCAACAATGTGGGCTTGTCTTGCCTAAGCCAATGGCATGGGAACATGATTTTGTGGCGCATAGAAACAACACCTTACACTCATAATAATCTTCAAGGTTTAAGCCTCATAAATGTGAAGGGGTCAAAGCAGCCTTACAAATTAGTGGGTTGGCGTGGCAACACCGACAATTTGTATTAGGAAAGCTAGAAACATCAATGATGTTAAAACTCTTGCACGTAAGCCATGATTAGGTTTTCACGTGGAGATGACTGGTGTGGCCCTAATAGTGGCGTTCTCTGTGAAAATTATCAGCCAAGGAGGCAATCAACGGGACAAGCTAAGTAAAAGACCAACTTAAAATCTATAAAAGGAGGAGAGGGGGTAGAACAACAAAATAAATGAGAGAAGTAGAGAGCATTAAGAAAGATATCTTGGCTCTTGGTTTGCCTGCATATCAACGAGAAAAGAGAGTTAAGGCGTGTGCAAAAACTAAGAGGGGGAGGCTCTTGGCTCACTTTTGCACCTACAAGCACGCTAAGAGGTTGAGGCTCTGAAGAAATCTATTGAACATGTGCTACTCCAATGTAAAGATGGTGTCCAAGCTCTAGTGTGAAGGCAACTACTTGTACTGAGACCTCTGCAAGTTGATGAGAGCAGTAAAAGAAGCTGTATAAGAAGACCCTAAGGTCCCCACTACTTCAACTGAAGGAAGGGCAATATTGAATTTTTCATGGTATCAATTCAGTCATTTAAGCTCTTTTCTCTACTCTTTGTTTCAAAGATTCCACCACCTTATTTTTTCTTTAAGCTTCTTGTTTATACCATAGTTTTAACTCACTTAAGCTCAAGTTTTGTAACTAAGCCTTAGCGCACTGATGGGATTGTACTGAATGAAATGCATGTGAGCAAGGGCAAGAAGACAATATCTACTTTCTACTTACTTGAAGGAAGAATAAGGGATAAAGAGATTGGCCAAATTCCTATTCTCTTGGTGGATGTTTCTTCAAAGTAAGATATCTAAAAATTAAGAAACTCTTTCAAAAAGGCTTAGAAAAATGAAATAATCCCAAGGCTTTAACTTCCATGTCTTATATGTAAGGGGGGGGGGGGGGGGGTTATTTCTTTGATTTTTAGTCCATCACTTCAAAGAACACAAAATAGATTAGAGGAAACGTAGTCTGCTAACTTGGACAAGGTTTAACCAGTAAGTCTGATCACTAGCCTTATATAAGCTTTCTAGGTATTGTGGATGTTTTGTCATCATCAAAGTTCTGGTGAGAGTTAGAATCAATATATAAAAATCATTGTATAACCTTTGAACACTTTGTTATTTTACCCCTGTTAGAGTGAGTGATTCAAGGGGAGTGTAAGTTGGTTGTCTTAGAAGCAAGTATGTGTTGCCCTCGAGTTTGAGTGATTTCAAGAAGTTTTAATTTGATTATATGGTCGAGATTCATCAAAATACATCATAAACACCACAAACCTCTTCTTGTTTTCCTGGGGCCGGAGATCAAGCAATAATGATTTTATCTTTGGCTCTCGAGTCTTATGCCATAAATATTCTATGTCTTGGGTTCATTGTGGAGGTGCTCAACTCTCTGAGAATGGAATATGAATGGTTTTTACTATTGAGGCTTCACGAATGGATGGGGAACATCCACCTATCCTCACATCTTCCATCATCTCAAGGTTTCACTTGGACAGCTATCATTGAATGTCAAAGGAAGTTTTTTCAGATTGAGGAGAGAGAGCATGTGTTGGTGTGTGTTGATAGTTGTTTAGTGTGATTTCATTTGAGATTTACTATGCAACTTCGTCAGTTATAGAGATATTCTAGTTTAAAGGTCAAGTCTCAAATGTTTTGGTGCCGCCCCACTGAGGACAAAGAACCTTTGTGTTAGAGCTTTGATCAACAAGTTGGAATCCACTTGTGGGTCAACTTAAGACATAGCTGGTTTAGGGTATGAGTTGTTCAAAGGAGAAAAATGGGAGAATGTGTGCAGATTAATAAGAATGATAGAATTGGAATCCCTTAGAAACATTAAGGATGATGATGCTTACAAAGTCAGAATGGTAGGGTTACTCCTAGAAGGAGCAGTTAGGGAGTGGTATAAGGATGTGCTAGTGAGCAAAAGAGTACAAGGGTGATTGGGAGTGATTAAGAAATGCTTTGAGAAGAAAATATGGGAAGGTTGTTAATCCAAAAGACCTTTGGAGGGAGCTTAGTAGGTTGTATCAAGGGTAAGAGGAAGATATTATAACCTTTATAAAAGTAGATGAAGGGGTTTGGAGAAGAATTGTGAGGGTTTTGGGGGAAAATCAAGTACCACCAGACATTTTCAAAAAAGACCATTGTGTTATTAAGGAAAAGGTAGAGCTTAAGGATCCTGACACTTATGCTATAAAATTAGTTAGTTGGCTACAAAGCAGTGGAAGAAAAAAGTGAGAAAACAAGAGCTGGCTCGAAAGGAAAGAGAAACAGGCATGCTTATTAAATACGGCATGGAACATGTGGGCATGTTGTTGAGATATCGAGCTCAACTAGTGCTATGGTAGACATTGATGAGCCAGCTGGGTGATAGCTTCTGCATCTACACCATTGGCATGGTTGGTGAGATTATGGGGGGGTGATATGCGGCCAGTGGGATGACAGGCTGTGTGACAGCCATTTTGAACTACTAGAGACCGGCATAGTTATAGTGCTAGCTCATTTAGTTGGGTTCACATTATGGACCGACCCTTATATGTTGTAGTAGTTGAGTACTAACCCATATAGTGTGTACTCTTATCTTTATGTTATGTTGGTTGAGTAGAAAAGAAGAAGATAGAAGAAAATTCAGCTATCCATCTCTCTCTTGTGTTTTTCTCTCTCTTGTGTCTTGCTCTCTCTTGTGTGTGTGTGTTTTCTTGCTAGGGTTTGAAGCTCTCCCTCTCCCCCGCATTCTCTTTATGGTATCAGAGCCTGGTTTGTGTGAGAGTTAAGGAGGCCAGCAAGAGGCAAGAACAAGCAAGGAAGGAAGCAATACTACACGGGTAAGAGCACCATCATCTCTTTCCCCTTCTTGGTTTAGGTACAACACCCCCTCAGTAGCTCTGGGAGCTACACATCTCCGATTTAGGAGCTCTCTTCGCAAGAGCAGAGCTATAGGGTAGGTATACTATCCTATTGGACAAATGGATAGGGCTTTTTCAGCCAAATTCGCATTTCAGGGGCATTACGGGCCCCTTTTTGTCACTGCAAGGTATTTTTGGTAGTTTTCTGGAAGTTTTGGTAGAGAACTATTTATGCTCGAAATCTGGTTATTGCACTACAGCAGTGCATTTTGGACGTGCAGACAAGGTTTGCACATGTATTGTTGATACTGGGGGTATGTACATGTACTCTGGTCACATTTGGTGACACATAGGTTTTGCTGAAATAGTTACAGGAGATACTGCTGTATTAGTTACAGGAGATACTGCTGTATTAGGTTTTGCTGAAGTAGTTATAGGAGATATTGCTATATTAGAGGTTGCATACAAAAGTTATTGTTTACAGGTTATTTGATTGTTGTGCTAGAAAACATGTCTGATGGAGTTAATCAAATTGTTAGTGAGAAGCTGGATAAGAATAACTTCCATGCCTGGAAGTTCAGAATGACCAATTTTCTAATGGGTAAATGATTTTGGGATTATGTAGAGGGTGTGTAATTGAAGTGTATTGAGCGTGTATGCTTTCTAGTGTGAGTGAGAGTGTGGTTGAGCTAGAGTGTAGAAGAGAGTGGTCAAGCTTTCTAGATTAACCATTACCATGGGAAGGATTACCTTAGAGAATTGAGAGTAGAGGAAGGGTTGGGATTAACACACCTCTTGGCCTCTTTCACCTCTCCTAATGGGACTTCCGCGATATCCATAATAAGTGGTTTGGCCACTATCCCATGAATCCTTGAAATTGGGCCTTACAATCGGGCAATAAAGTTATTAGACATGAAAAACGTTATGTAATAGTGTGGTGGGTCATTTATAAGCTATGGGGCCATAATGATGGTGCTAATATCTATCATGGTGATCTCCTAATGGAGTTTCTCCTTGGTCGATGAGTCTACTTGGTCTTCTAAGGGAGTTTCTCCTTGGTTGGTGAGTCTAATTGGTCTTCTAAGGGAGTTTCTCCTTGATCAATGAGTCTAGTGGGACTTTTAAGGGAGTTTCTCCTTAGTCGGTGACTCTAGTGGGTGTTCTATGTTCTTCTACTGATGAAGCCTTGGTGGACCATTTTAATCTATGGGGTCATAACAATGGTGATAATATCTAGCATGGTGATCTCCTAAGAGAGTTTCTCCTCAACCAGTGAGTTTAGTTGGTCTTCTAAGGGAGTTTCTCCTTCAATAGAAGTTAGTTTGGTGGATCTTCTAAGGGAGTTTCTCCTAAGAGAGTTTCTCCTCAGCCAGTGAGTTTAGTTGGTCTTCTAAGGGAGTTTCTCCTTCAATAGAAGTTAGTTTGGTGGATCTTCTAAGGGAGTTTCTTGTTGGAAAGTGTGATTTTTGAGGGAGCTTGGTGGAGGGAGATTTGCTAACAACTCTCTCTCTCTCTCTCTCTCTCTCTCTCCCTTTGCCACTCTCTCTCTCTCTCTCTCTCTCTCTCTCTCTCTCCCTTTGCCACTCTCTTCCCTCTCTCCATCCTTTCCCTCTCCCTCTCCCACTCTCCCCCTATGCATAATCTCTCCTTCCCTCTCTCTCACCCTTTCCCACCCTCCCTCTGACTCTCTCCCCCCCACCCCCTCTCTCTCTCTCTCTCTCTCTCTCTGTCTCTCTCTCTCTCTCCCCCTCTTCCCTCTTCCCTCTTCCCTCTTCCCTCCCTCTCCCACCCTTTTCCCTCTCCCTCTCTTTCTCTCTCTCTCTCTCTCTCCCTCTTCCCTCTTCCCTCTTTCCCTCTTCCCTCTTCCCTCCCTCTCCCACCCTTCTCTCTCTCTCTCTCTCTCTCTCTCTCTCTCTCTCGGTCCCTCTCTCTCTCTCTCTCCTTCATTTCCCTCTCCCTCCCTCCCCCTCTCACTCTCCCACTCTCCCTCTCTCTCTCCTTCTCCCGCTCTCTCTCTCTCTCTCTCTCTCTCTCTCTCTCTCTCTCTCTCTCTCTCTCTCTCTCTCTCTCCCCCACCATGCCTATGCATAATCTCTTCTACCCCCCCTCTCTCTCTCTCTCACCATCTTTACATGCCTTTGTGTAGCATTGCATGTGAGTTTATTTTTTGCATTTGTATTTTTGTGTTTGCATTACATTTTTACCTTCTGTTCATTATCCTTTTTCATGTTAATGCATGTATATGCCATTACAATATATTGTATTACATGGCATGGCATTACATTTGGGATGTTATTACACGTGCATGTCATTGCTGCATGGTACTACTTTCCCTTTGCATAGTGTTGCATGTTATTGCATACGTTTGCATGTAATTGTATGTCATTTGAAGATTTGCATGCGACTTCATATCATTGCATGTGCGAGTCCAATGACAAGGTGAATAATGTACACAATTATACACACAAGATAATTTCATTCTAGGAAAGATATTACATCAGCCTTACATACTGCTTCATAAAAAATATTAAATAATGTAAAATTATTAAGGTTAATAATTTTTAATTGTTATTAAGGTCATGGCATAATTATTTGAGAGGAAGAGGGGAGAGAGAGAGAGAGAGAGAGAGAGAGAGAGAGAGAGAGAGAGAGAGAGAGAGAGAGGGATGAGAGAGAGAACAACATAACATTACATCGTCTCAGGAATTAAAATACTGCTTTTAATTACAAAGAAAACCAAGTTCATTCATATACAACTTCCAAATACAACTCTTTTATCATAACTATTATTCAATACCATCAAGGGTTCTATGGGAGTCGCTTATCCTCCGGGGTGTAGGCACAAAGTAAGTGAACGACGCTCATTCCCTTTCGCACTTCCTCTAGCAAACAAGAGACGCTTGGACGCATCATCAATAAAACCATGGGCTTGTTATATAGCAATTAATCCCACCACTTTGGTTTGCACTAGAGAAATATCATCATCACTACTAGGAAGTGGTAAGGATGTGAGAGCTTTCCATGTTTGTGCACCATCTACGGTCTTTTACTTGATCTCTACATTGGTGGCCTCCCTAGTAGCGATACATGTAGAAACAACTTTAATGCTAATTTTTTATGAGGCCATCATAAATAATATGAACAAGGGTTGTGGGTGATGTTCTCTACTAAGAATGCTACGCTAAATGGTAGTTAACAAAGTTGTATGGAGGTTATCTATATATTTATAGTAGTGGGAGAGGTGTGCTCTTCTTTTGCACCAGAGATATGGGGTGGGAGTTTGGTTAGTATATAAGAGAAGGTGGCTTGGGATAGGGGTTCATCAATGAAAATATCATGTTGGAGGAGGTTAAGGCAATTGGTTAGGAAATTAAGTTCAAGGGTTTGGGATGGGTTCTAGGGAGGAATGGCAAGGAGTGGAAGTAAATGTGTTCTTGCATGGTGACTTGCAAGAAGAAGTGATAGATTAGCCACTTGGTTTTGAGGATACAGTTTACCCGAAGTATGTATGTAAGCCTTGTAAGTCTTTATAGGCTTAAGCAAGCTCCACGAGCATGGCATGCCAAGATTGATGAGGATCTTGTCACTATTGGTTTTAGAGTATATACAAGCGGTCCATAATGTGAACATGCTAAGAGGAGTGACTAGATGTAGTTGGTGTAGTCCAACTGTCGAATCTCTGGTGAAGATATGTCGGTGCTAGCTACCAAACCCGCCAGTGATATAAATGTCGAACGGTCATGTAGGCGCCTCGTGAGTGTCAGCTCATATTGATCTTGACATCTCAACACTCCCCCTCAATCTCAACTCAAGCTCTCATGAAATCTAAGCATATCTCAAAATCTGCGAAGCTTCTCAACTCCCAAGGCCTTTGTGAAGATTTCAGCAACCTAATCCTATGTGCTAACATAGGCCAAGTCGATGTCGCCTGCCAATACTCTCTCCCTGATGAAGTGGTAATGTACCTCACTGTTTCGTCCGTGCATGGAAAACTGGGTTCTGGCCAACTGTATACTACAAAGATTGTCACAATATATGACAACCTTTCTCTCCACATGCAATCCCAAATCAGTAAGTAGCTTGTGTAACCAAGCTACCTCACACACTACGACTGCAACTCCTCTGTACTCTGCCTCTGTGCTCGAGAAGGAGACTATGGGCTGCTTCTTGCTGCTCCATGTCACAGGAGTGAAAATATAAATCCACTAGTAGATCTCCTATGTGAGATGTTACCTGCCCAATCTGCATCTGTGTACCCATATAGCTCTAATGGTACACTTGCTACATAAAACAATGCATAATAAACATTGGCCCTCAAATACCGAAGTGGGCGTCACACACTGTCAAGATGTGGTTTGTGGAACCTGCATAAACTGGCTCTCTAAGCCAATACTGTAGCTCAAATCTGGCCTGCTGATTGTGACATAGATCAAACTCCCCACAATCTTCCTATGTACATAGTGGGATCCTCCAACACATAACCTGCCTCTGCACTAAGCTTGCCATTTTGATCTAATGGCACCGAGATTGGCGTACAATCAACCATCCCATACTTGGACATGTCCAATGCATATTGTCTCAATGACAGCCAAATACCCTCAGGTGTGCGAATGACCTCAATTCCCAAAAAGTAGTGTAGATCTCCCAAATCCTTCATCTCAAACTTCCCTTTGAGAATACTTTTCACATGCTCAATCTCTTCCAAGTTGTCACCCCAAACAATAAGATCATCTACATATATGGTGATGATCACAATACCCTTATCACTCCTCCGCACATACAAAGAGTGATCTACATCTGCCATATAAAAACCAATAGTGACAAGATACTCAGCAATCTTGTCATGCCATGCTTGTGGAGCTTGCTTCAGCCCCACCAAGGCCTTACAAAGATTACACACATACTTTGGGTGACCTGTATCCTCAAAACCAAGTTATTGATCCATATACACCTCTTTTTGCAAGTCACCATGCAAGAACACATTTTTGATATCCATCTGCCAACCTTTAGTTACAGCCACCGCAATCACAACTCTCACAGTTGCCATCTTTGCAACTGGGAAAAATGTCTCCTCATAATCAATCCCATGTGTCTGTGCATATCCTTTGGCTACCAATCTAGCCTTGTACCTGCTTATGCTACCATCACCGTTATGTTTCACCTTATACACCCACTTACAGTAAATAGATTTCTTGCCTTCAGGCAATGGCACCAAATCCCAAGTCTCATTTTCATACAATGTATCCATCTCCTCATCCATAGCTTTCTCCCAACACATATTTCCAATAGCCTCATCAAAGCATGTGGGTTCTACAACACCTGCATAACTTTTGCCATATACACATAGTGATGTGCCACATAACCATCATAAGTCAACATCAAAGCATGTGGGTTCTACAACACCTGCATAACTTTTGCCATATACACATAGTGATGTGCCACATAACCATCATAAGTCAACCTCTACACATGATTTTTTGACTCTTCTAGATCTTTGTAACTTTGCATTCATGGCTTCCATAGCCTTATGATGTTGTTAAAATGAAATGAAGATTGGAATTTGTGAGTTATGCCCTATAGTCTTTGACCACAACTTTATGAGTACATGGCATAAATTAATCTTATCTAATTGCCGTGATTATCACGATTATGGTTCATGATTCATGACTCATGGCTCATGGCCCGTGATGACTAGTAAAATCACACCCATGATTGTTGACATCATCAATCTCATGGTGTGAACCGACTTGATAATTTGATTGGATTGACATTTTAAACGATTATAAGGACCTCAAGGAACTCATACATACCTTCATTGGTTTTTTTTGGGTGAAGATCACCACCATTTCCATTTTGTAGAAGATCATGGCCATGATTGTAAACCTTGCAAAATCACGTTAAACCAAGACCTTGAGTGTCATCTAAACAACTAAGTGCTCACAGGTGTTTCTAAGGTTGTCTTGACACTAGGGGTAGTTGCAAACAGTTGAAATATTTTTTCATCATCATGCTTGTGATTTTGTAAAAATTTATAATTTTGTGCAAATCAACATTTTTACAGTTAAAACCTTTACATGCACTTAAGGTGGGGAACGCTTGTTGGTGATGACATTGAAAAACTGACGACAATACATTTAACCAACATGGATCTTACTACCAAAGAAGCCTAGGGCTAGCTGGATCAACCCCCATCACACAAAGGAGTATGTTTACCTTGCAAAAACTGAATTCTTTTGATTCATCAAGTAGTGAGAAACCATGAAAAACCCTCTTAAAACAACGAGGAATCAGCAAGGGAGAAGGATACTTCTTCTTCAAAGTTATTTGGTGGGTTCATGGGCTTAGCCCAAGGAATCCTACGATATAATTATGAGACTAAAGATAAGCTCCACAAGTTGCTAAGGGATAGCCATCAAGCTCATAAATAGAAGTAGACAATGGAAGACATGGGAGTAGAGGGCAATAATTGATGGAGGAATAGGGGGGATCAATCATCAACCTATGGTACAGCTTACTCCCCTAGAATTAGAAGGGATTCTATTACTTCTATGGAACTTGCGATTGAGGAAAGAATGAGAGAAGCACAAGCCCAACTCAGAAGGCTTAAACAAGAGAAGATAAAGCTAGGTCTCCATATAAGGAATTGGCCTGATAGATGTGCCTTTGATGTGACAATTCACGGGGAAGGGTCTTCCAACTTGAGTGGGTAAAGACATGAGACAGACTTAGTCACATGAGACAATGCTGGGGAGAGACTAAACATGTAGTGGAGGAAGGTATGCCACCTCTAGAACCTATTCTTGAGGAGTCTCGGGAAGACCTAACTATTCTTATAGCAACAATGATCCATTGAGAGAAAACTTGGAGAAAACCTACACCAAGGTAGAAGTAGATGTGAGGTTGAGACTCCTAGAGTTCAAAGAGTATATGAGAGGCATGTTGTTGCACGAGGGGAACATTGGTGGAGAAGCAAGGCTTGGATGTTGATGCTAACACAAATATGGGAGTCATTCCAATACCACATGACCAAGGATACATGTAAATTTACATGCTGAAGCCAAGAGAGACTGAGGCACAGGTGGGACAACCATAGAAAGGATGGAATATGAGGCCCCACCAAGGGAGCCAATGAGAGTGACTCATAAAACCTAAGTATTATTAAGAATGGCAGAAGAAATAGGATGGTGGGTTGCTAGGGTGTTAGGTATCGCACTGGCACCACAAAGAGCAACATCGGTTACCATGTGGCAAGATTAATGTAAAAATTCTTAGGTGAACGGTTAATGCCATAAGATATTCAAATCGGTGTGCAAAACTTATGGTCTAATTTAGTGACCAAACAAAAATATTTGCATTCTCCCTTACACTAGAAGCAAAAGCAAATCAGTGGTATCTATCGCTTAAGCTTGATGATAGGATTAGCTTTGCACAGCTTAAGAATGTGTTCACACCAAGTTTTGCATGAAGTGAAGATAAATGGAGCCCTCTTGTGGCTCAATTATACAACATTAAGCAAAAAGAGCACGAGTCTATGAGAGATTATATCTCATGTCTAAAAAATATGAACTCAAGGTGTAAGCCTAGAGAAAAGTTAATAGATGTGAGTAATTTTCATTAGGGGAGTAAGACATGAGGATCCTCAAACTAATTGTTTGGTGGTGTCATTCTTGATGATTTTTGGATAAACTAGCATCTCTTGATGATTGTTGCAAATTAGCCATTGACTTTCGGGATACCATGATTACCACAATTTGATGGTACATCCCCGTCACTTCAATAGTTCCATCGCATGTGTTGGGCTAAACAGGCACAAAAACCTCAGAGAGGAGAATCTAGGATATGACCTTAGATGAGCTAAGTATTGTGCTTCTAAACAAGATAAATCTAAAAAAAGGTAAGGGATGTGACCATCAACTAACATATATATCCCAGACAAGAGTTAGTATGGTGCTCAATATGTTGTAAAAATCACATGAGCACTAGGTGTCTTCATTTTGAGGCCTCACCCATTGATGTATTGTGCACATTGTATGCGACTTGGAACCATGATACCTATCAACATGTGTAGGTACCCACATTTGTCTTCATAAACAACCTAAGTACCTCAATTACCTCAGTTGCCTCCTACATGGCATCAATTAGCTTTACTAGCACCACCTAGGCAAGGATATGCTGTAGTGGTACCAAAAGTGCCTATATTGTCACCTGTCCTACCATCTCAACCCCAAAACCTCGAATAATGCCAATGAATTAAATGATGATTGAAGAGGTGCTAGAAGAAGGAGAATATACACAAGAACCTTGGCAAACCATGGAGGAGTTAGGTGACACTTAGAAGGTAACCCCAGAGTTTTGTTTTATGCAAGGGAATAGACTAGTGTAGTGTTCCAACAAACTATAGAATAGTGGAAGGGCAAGGATATTAATGCCACAATAAGGAGAAGCTTGCTACAATATTTATTAATACTATAGCATAGTGGAAGGGCAAGGATATTAATTACAAAAGAAGTTTTAGGAATAGTTACAAGCCATTTGGGTTACCAAAATGGTCTATCCTAGATGAAACACTGTGGGAAAAGTGAGACAACTAAATGTGCCAAAGCCTATGCCAAAACACAGCAAGGGTGAGACTGACTCTGAAGAACGAGGGAAGAATGGTTTATCCTTAAAGATGTTTGAGGAAGGAGAAGAATATCCTATGTATGACTCAATAAATCTCAGCTTATGATCATAGGATAATGATGTTGATTAAATCCAAATGCCCAGAGATGTAGCAAGGCTAACATAGTTTCTCTCTATACAAATAAAAATACCAGTTTGGCAGAGAGAAAACCCCCATCCTTAGATTGATTTAAAATACTAGGTGGAAAGGAGAATGTAAGCCGATTTTCCAACTTAGAAAGAATTACCCTTGCCTATTAAGTAAGATTTGTAATTGGTTGAAGGAAGGGACAGCCCACCAGAACTAGTTCAAATTCCTATTAACCAGATGGGAAAGTATTCTGACAATCATGACACAAATGCAACACTTCTAGTGGTACATAAGGTTATCAAGCTCATGTAATCCTTGATGGTGGAGCCAGAGTAAGTGTCGTCTCACGAAGAAATTTTGAGAAAAATGGGAAAAACCAACCTTATAGTAGCAAACAAACCTCATAGTAAAAATGGCTAATGATACCATGTCATGTCCTAGACAGATGAGAGTCTTCTCATTCCACTACTGCCATACATTCACGGTCATGAACTTTACTGGACACACAGATTTGTATGATGTGATACTTTGTAGAACTTTTATTAGGAGTTCTAAGCTAGATCACGACTTGTCCATGGATCAAATTTATCTACAAAAGGACTTCCAAATCCTGAAGCTAGATGTACGAGCATAGAAGACTCATCCCATGGATGGAGGGTTATTTGGAAATGATTTTGAAACCAAGGAAAGGAAAAACTTAGTATAATTATGTGTAACCCGTAAGTGACCATAAGGGATATTAAAGCCGCTCAAGATCGACAAAAGCATTATGCTAACACACCAAGAGGTCTGAAAGGATCTTCAAGGAAGGAGACAAAGTTCTTCTATGCGTGCGACCCAAATGTAGTTCTCTCTATCACTTTGGAAATATAAGAAGCTGAACCCAAGGTATTGTGGTCCCTATACAGTTATCAAGTGTCTAGGTAAAAGTGCATGTAAACTCCAACTCCCAACCTATATCAAAGTCCACAATGTATTTCATGTAAGTTTGTTAAAGCCTTATGTACCTAGTCTTGATCATATTCTTGATGATGACCAAGTTGTAATCCCTACCCAAGGAGTCCTTGAATTACAGCCTAGTAGGATCATAGATTCTAGAGAAAGGCAACTCCGCAATAGAACTCTCGTACAACATCTAGTACAGTGGAAAGTTTACCCTGAAGAGGATGCAACTTGGGAAGATGAAGCTACACTCTTAAAGGATTACCCCCAATTCATGAGACGAGATGAGGACATCTTGATTTCTTTAAGGGGGGAAGGTTGTATTATGCCCATCTTCATTAAGTAAAAAAATGTCCTTGTAATAGATGAATTTATGAGTTTTTATGGTGTAAAAATTAGTGATTTTATTAAACGAGCCATTTCCACTTAGAATCTTCAAATTCTAAGTCCAAATTTGGAATCTACGTATGATTTTACCCTAACAAAGGATTTTACAGCATGCAAAACGGACACCAGATCAAACTTATATGTGAATTTTAGTTATTTTTAATTTAAAAAATGATGACCTTTAAACCTTAACGACCGGGCGTCTGATTGACGGACGGTCTGCACCCCAATGACTAGGGGAACATCCCAGACATTTTCGTTGGAAAAAAACATTTCTCTCCCTAGGCGCTTCGGCTTGCAAATCGAGGCTAGCAGCCCAAATTTGGAGACCTTGCCCAAAAAGGCCATACACACTCACCAGGGCACCCGTACAATGGCCGTGTAAGGACCAAAGGCCGACCACTCATTGTATGGTCCACACGTACTGCCATGTGGATGTCCATGCTACCTCTGCCCACCAAAAGGGTACATGCGTACCATGCCTTTGCCTATGCACCGCCACCGTACCTTTCCCTAGGCTCATGTAGACCAGTGATGCACTTTGATGGTACACCATCCCTTCTCTCATACTTTGCTATGTACCTACAACCATACCATGCACCTATATAAACCCCTATGTACTCCATGGCTAGCAGCACATTGCATAGAGTACACCCCTAGGCTACACCCGACAACCAGCATGAGGCCGTACTGCCACTCTGTGCGAGACTGTGCAATAGCTGCAGCCCTAGCATTAGCCTCCATAGTGTGTAGAAGTTGTTGCCCAGCTGTACTGTGACCTGCAGCCGTGCCTGACTGTACTTACTGTACCTACAGTTGTGCCTTGCAGCCCTCACTGCCTTTCTTACAGCACCCCCTAATGAGCCAATCACCCCATCCTTGTGAGGAGAGGGTGTCCTTACCTCTTCCCCCCACCCAGAATCCCTCACCCCCTTGAAGCAAAACGTTTTTGCCCTTTAGGACATCTCACAATTTCTCCCCCCCCATTTGCATAGACTTTAATAAGAGGTTTTTGAGCTTAGAGGAGGTTCACGCACTTTGATTTTTTGCTCATAGAGTAAGCAAATGATCTTGGAATTGAGATCTGACCGAAGCACTGCGATCGTAGCATCGAGCATTACGAGACGGTGATCAAGATGGCCCCATCGCGAAAACACCAAAATGTCATTATTTAAAAGGAGTTTTAAATTATTCTTTAATATTAATATCAATAAATCAAGAAAGAAGATGCAAATTGTTCCATTGAAAAATGTTAGAAATTCCATGAAGTTATTATTTGAAATGATGTTATATTTTGTAATCGATAGTTATTATTGAAATTACTATTTTTAAGAAAAAAAGTACATATATTTTCTCCTTACTTCGACGCTAACTCCATTTCTGTGCTTATGTAGCCGGGCGACGTCGTGGCAAGGTCCCGAGTCAGCCCATGATATCCCTCATACCATTGGGAGAATGAGGTTCGCCGCCCGATTGAGGCGAGTAATTCTGATGCTGCCTAGTTCTGAGGGCCTAGGCTAGTGCGGTGAATAATCCCACCCTAGCGCATAGACATCCCTCTGAGGGGCAGGAGGATTGAGCAACAGATCCTGACGGGGCAACAGGCCGGCTTGAGTCCTCGCCAACTACTGACAACGAGGTGTATGGTCCTGTAGGGTTTGCCCAGTTTGTAGAGGATGGAAGGCCGAATTCTAGATCATCAACAATTTAAAGGAAAAGAATAAGAGAGCCGGTTTAGCTTGTATGGAGTTGATTCTTGTATAAACTTATATATATATATATATATATATATATATATATATATATATTATCTTTAGCATTATTATACTGTGGAAAAATATTGTTTTAATGAACCTTGTGAAAGGGCCCTAATTAAGGAACATGTTTATTTATACCAGATAGTGTGGTAGGATTAATTAGAAAACAAATTGACGTATGAGTAGGGTGGAAAGTGGGAGGATAGAATGCCCCGACGATACCATCCTACGGATGGGTGGATCCGATTATTCAGGTAGCTTTCCAACCAACAAATTAAGTGAAAGCCCTATGCTAGATAAATAGGTTCTCAGGCAACTCTATTCTAGAAGACTTGGCCAGCGGGCTGTGCCTTGCATGGATGAGGAAAAAGGTGTTGTCTCTAGGAATCAAGATTAGTAGTTGCCCAAATTATGATCAATTACCCTATGGATGATTTGATTTTTAGAAGACCACGCTCCCCTTGCAGGGGATAGGACTAGGTCTTACCTACAAATCGTATCCTTGAATCTTTGCATGGTGGTCAAGGTGTCGACGAGTAGGAAATTTTCTCCAAGTTAAGACTTAGTAGACTATCTTAAGTGTTTCCCCTATTTTGGAAGGGGGGAATCTTACATCATGCTATAGACTATCTTAAGTGTTTTCCCTATTTTGGAAGGGGGGAATCTTACATCATGCTATAGATATTACGCATGTCAAGAAGGCATTGAATGGGCAGTTTTATATGAAAGACTTGGGTGATTTGAGGTATTTTCTTGGCATTGAAGTGGTCAAAGATCATGGAGGAATATGGCTAGTTGAGTGTCAATATGCATTGGATTTTTTTGCTAGATATGGGATGACTGGGTGGTGTAAACCCATGTGTACACCATTGGAGAAAAATGTAAAGTTGAGGGCTGATTTTGGTGGAGTTAGAAGATCCATCTATGTATAGGATGATGGTTGGCAGCCTCATTTACATGACTATTACACAACCAGATTGAGCTATGTTGTGGGGCTAGAGAGTCAATTTATGTAAAGTCCTAGAAGCCTCATTTAGATGCAGTGAGATGGATCATGCGTTATCTAAAGACCACTGTGCATTATGGTCCTCTTTATGAGCATGGTAAAGGCTTAAATGTATATGGCTACATAGATGCAGATTGGGCAGGTAGCTCTTATGATAAGAGAACTACTAGGTGGTTATGCCTTTACATTTGGGAGTGCAGTGGTGAGTTGGAGTAGCAAGAAGCAACCCACTATTGCTTTATCCAGTACAAAGGTTGAGTACAGAGGAGCAGCCACAGCTGCATGTGAAGGAGTATGGTTAAAGAAACTCGGCTGATTTGGGTGAGCCTATTGAGGGCAAGGTTGTCATACATTGTGACAACATGAGCGGCATACAGTTGGCCAATAATCCGTTTTTTCATGCGCGGACCAAACATATAGAGGTCCACTATCACTTTGTCAGGGAGAAAGTGATAGTATAGTGGATTTGAAGTATGTGAAGACTGAAGAGCAAGTTGATGACATATTTATGAAGCCACTTGGGAGAGAGAAGTTTGAGTACTTCTGTACCATGTTGGGAGTACATGCGATGAGCTTGAGGGGGAGTGTTGATAGTCCAAGCTCATCTTCATCTATGGCTATACATCATGAGCTTGAGAGGGGCTGTTGAGATTACAAGCTTAATGATAGCTGCAGCCAGGCACGATATGTGCCGGCATGGTAGACAGTACCATGTGTGTGTGGCGATAAATGGCCGCGCCCAGGTGGCCATAGTGTGTGGAAATTAGATAGGGTGATTTGGAGTGTGAACACAGCACATGTAGTGTGTGGTTGTGTAGTCTTATTCTATTATGCATTGTGTGAGAATGGAAATGACTTCCCTCTATGGTTAGGGTTACGTGAATCTATTAGGGTTTTCTCTTGTGTGTGTGCTCTCTATCATTATCTATCTCCAGGTGTATCATTATACTGCCTTTGCCAATTTCCATGACCTCTTTGACTCCTCTTGCCTCTGAATTAGCCTCTTCCACCTACATGTTGTTATTGTTGTGAATTTTGGGACTGTTGTTGTTGTTACTGCTGTGGCCATAATTCTGATTACATGTTCGGCCACCTCCTTGGCTGCATCTATGGCCTCCTCTACCTTGTCCTCTTCCTAAACTTGTGTAGAAGGCCTATTGCTCTGAATTGTTTTTGTTTTGTGAAGGCTGTTGGTCTTCACCCAAGCTCTTCTCTTCTATAATCAACATAGACACCAAATCTGTGAAATTGGGAATGTTATCCCGAGTCTGAATAGATGTCTTGAATGCCTTGTATTGTGTCCCAAGACCACGTAGATAGACTTCCACCTTATCATCATCATCTACTGAAATGCCAATAGATGCAAGGGATTCCACAATACCCTTGATTTCAATGCATAGTCATTCATAGACATACTCTTTTTCTCCACGGTATGAAGTTCATTCTTCAACTATATCTTTCGTGCCCTGGTATTCGTTTCATAGAGTTTTACCAAGGTGTCCCATGCCTCCTTAGGGGACTTGGCATCCTGTATGTGCCCAATTATGGTGTCCTGTATATTGATAGAGAGCCAATACATAACTTTTCTGGCTCCTTGGTTCCAATCCTTGAACTCTTTCACATCTACAGCAGCAGTCGGATTGATCTCCGGTATCTCCGGTGCCTCTTTATGCTCACCTTCTATATAGTCCCAGTAACCCTTTCCCATCAGGAAATTTATCAACCTGAACCTCCAAGCATGGAAGTTGTTCTTATCAAGCTTCTCAGCAACAATCTGGTTTATGCCATCATTTGACATCTTGCCAAACACACAAATTTACTAGAAACAACACTCTAGTTTGTCCTGCACAAATTGCTGTATTTTCTGTAGTGGTAATATACTACACTCAAATGTCACAACCAGTGACCTCAATGTGCATACATACACCCAATGGCAACTATTGACCTCCTTACAGCACACACAATGTCTGCACAACCAATCTGTCTTCTTGCAATTATTAAAATAGAGTTCTACATAGAAACGATGACTTACCTGCAACTATTGACCTCCTTACGGCACACACAATGTCTGCACAACCAATCTGTATTCTTGCAATTCTTTAAACAAAGTTCTGCATAGAAACGATGACTTACCCGCCACAACTATTGGCCTCCTTACAGCACACATAATGTCTGCACAACCAATCTGTCTTCCTGCAGTTCTTAAAATGATGACTTACCCGCAATGCTCGAAATCGCCTGCTTTCTAAAAAACGGAGGTCCTAACGCGCCCGAAACACATTTTCGGCCCAAAAAATGTTGTCCAATAGGATGGTATAGTTGCCCTATAGCTTTACTCCCGCGAAGAAAGCTTCTCAATCAGAGATCATTTGCCGGTGCCTCCTCCCGTAGAGCTCTCGACAAGGGTTTAGTCGCCAACACAAATAGGGAAGAGTAGATGAAGCTCTTACCCTCATACCGCTTCCTGTGCTTCTCTTGCTTGCAGCTCAGCCCTTAGCATGAACCAGGCTCTGATACCATGAAAAGATGCAGGGGAGAGGATAGCTTAAGCTCTTGCAACAAGCACACACACACTCACAAAACCCTAAAAGAGAACACACAAGGTGAGAGGCTAAAAATCTTCTTCTTCCTCACACAACACTCAACACACCATATACAAAGATAAGAGTACACACAATATGAAAGGTACTTAACCAAATACATACTAGGATTCTCTATAGTGTGAACCCAACTAAATGAGTTGGCGCTATAACTATGCCAGTCTCTAGAATGGATGTCACACAGCCTGCTATCATCCCACTGGCCGCATATCCCCCATGATCTCACCAACCATGCCAGTGGGGGGCCTATCCCCCAGGTGGGTCATCAGTGTCCACCGCCTCACTAGATGAGCTCGATATCTCAACAAGCATGTGCTACATCACAAACAACTGTGCACTTCTATCACCACACGACCCTATTTACTAGATGATGCATAGTTGTCTTCTCACAACTTTCCACTTTTAATGTCATTCTAATTTTGAAAGCAGTCCTTTTTCAAGTTCCCTAGTTTTCCATGATAATAGCACCCTATGCTATTTGCAGTCTGACTTCTTTGCTAACCACCTTTGCCTCTCTACCTCTCCTTACCTTTAGACTAGTCTCTTCCACCTGTGTACAATTATGGTTGCTACTGTGTATCATTGGACTGTTGTTGTCCATAATTCTGGTTTCCATGTCACCCAACCACCTTCGCCTCTCTATCTCCCCTTGCCTCTAGACTGGCCTCTTCTATTGTGGTAAGCTTGGACATGTGTAGGCAGATTGCTATAAGAAGTAGGTTGACATGCAAAATGGGAAATTGCAACAAAACAACAATGCATCCTCGAGCAGAAACAATGAGGATAATGAAAGGTTTAAAAGACAAGTGTAGGTTGGTTACAAAAGGTAGCAAAATGTTTACATTGAATGTAAACATGCCTGAAGTGAGTGTTGCGATATTTGCAAATGGTTCAGGAATTGTTGCAGACACAGACATTTGGCATAAAAGAATTGGACATGTGAATGTGTAGAGAATGAAGTCTATGCAAACTAAAGGAATTGTGACAGGGCTGCCAAAGTTTAAAGTTGAAGGTATGCAAAAAATATGTGAAGCATACCAATTTGGAAAGCAAACAAAGCATGTATTTCCACGTGACAGAAATGTGAGCAGAAATGCACTAGATGTTGTGTATTCAGATGTATGGGGTCCTACGAAGACCATGTCTATGGGAGGTTGTAGGTATTATGTGACATTTATTGATGATCACACAAGAAAAGTGTGGGTATACTTCATGAAGAAGGGTAAGGTGTTCACTCATTTTCAAAATTTCAGAGTTATGGTTGAAAAGCAAACAGGGAAATATGTAAAGTGCCTAAGGTCAAATGGAGGGGGAGAGTACTTCTCCAATGAGTTCTCTGAATTTTTTAAGAAGAATGGTATTCGGAGACAGTTTACATGCAGATACACTCTGCAACAGCAAAATGAAGTTGCTGAGCGGAAAAACAGGCACATTGCTGAGATTGCACGAGCATTGATGGGAGAGAAGAATATGCCGCATAGCTATTGGACTGAGGCTGTTTCTACAGCAATTTACATCATGAACAGGACTCCAACTGCAGCCATACATGATGTAACTCCAGAGGAGAGGTTTAGTGGCAGAAAACCTGATTTGTCTCATCTAAAAGTCTTTGGATGCATTGCATATGTGCATGTGCCAGATGAGCTGAGAACTAAGCTGGATCCAAAAGCTGAAAAATGTGTGATTATTGGGTATTCCCTTGAGCAAAAGGGATACAGGTGTTATAACCCTGCTACACATGAGTTGAGGGTAAGCAGGGATGTTGTTTTTTATGAGATGAGCAGCTGGTATGCTGTTGAAAAAGAAGCTACTGGGGGTGATGTGTGAGTGGAAATGTGGTTGCATGGAATGCAAGTCATCAATCACAGTCTTTGAGTGGACCAGGAGAGTCCTCATCTAGTGGTTCAGTTGATAGACCATGGAGTGGCAGGCTACGTCATAATACCAGTCCTGCAAATGTGATTAGTACATCACATAAAGGCAAAGAAAAAGTGGTTGAGCCCCTTAGTATGCCTGACATTTCTGCAAGGCATTCTCATGTTGATGGAGAGTCTAGTGGCTCAGAGATGAGTCTTGATTGAGGATCTTGGGATACCAGCTATGAGAACACCTGGTGTAAAGAAGGCTATGGAAGCCATGAATGCAAAGCTGCGAAGATCTGGAAGAGTGAAGAATCCTGTGCAGAGGTTTACCTATGATGGTTATGTGGCACATCACTATACATACATGGCAAAAGTTGTGTAGGTTGTAGAGCCCACATGCATTGATGAGGCTGTTGGAAATGTGTGTTGGGAGAAAGCTATGGATGAGGAAATGGATGCACTATATGGAAATGAGACTTGGGATTTAGTGCAATTGCCTAAAGGCAAGAAAGCCATTGGATGCAAGTGGGTATACAAAGTAAAACATAACAGTGATGGAAGCATAAGCAGGTACAAGGCTAGATTGGTAGCCAAAGGATATGCACAGACATATGGCATTGATTATGAGGAAACTTTTAACCCAGTTGCCAAGATGGCAATAGTGAGAGTTGTGATAGCAGTGGTTGCGTCAAAGCAATGGTCTTTACATCAAATGGATGTAAAGAATGCATTCTTGCATGGGGATTTGTAGGAAGATGTGTATATGTTATAGCCACCTGGTTATGAGGATGTGAGTCACCCCGAGCATGTTTGCAGGTTGAAGAAAGCCTTGTATGGCTTAAAACAAGCACCAAGAGTATGGTCTGACAAGATTTTTGAATATCTTGTCACTATTGGCTTTTATGTAGCCAATGCAGATTTGTCGCTCTGCTGCTGTATGTGAGACACAGTGATAGAGGGGTTATGCTTGTTGTCATCTATGTAGATGACCTGATCATTACAGGGGACCATGATGCAGAGATCTTTGATGTAAAGATCTTGCTTAGACAGAAGTTTGAGGTGAAGGATCTGGGGGAGCTCAGATATTTCTTGGGCATTGAGGTGATTAGGTCACCGATTACTGCAGAGACAGTATGGCTTGGACATGTTGTCCAAGTATGGTATGACAGGCTGTAAGCCTATCTCAGTGCCATTGGATCAGAATGGCAAGTTGAGTGCAGATTCAGGAGAGATTTTGGAGGATCCTACTATGTATAGGCGCATAGTAGGAAGCTTGATCTACATGGCGATCAGCAGACCATATTTGAGCTATGCTGTTGGGTTTGTGAGTCAGTTTATGCAGGTTTCTCAGAAGCCGCATTTGGATGCATTGAGACGCATATTGAGGTATGTGAGGTCTACTTTGCATTGTGGACTATTTTATGAAACTGGGATAGAGATATGTATACATGGGTACACAGATGCTGATTGGGCTGGTAGTATCTCAGATAGAAGATCTACTAGTGGCTTTATGTTTTCTTTGGGGAGTGCTGCTGTGACTTGGAGCAACAAGAAGTAGCCTACGGTTGCTCTATCCACCAGTACTACACAGAGGCCGAGTACATAGATGCTTCTATGGCAGCATGTAAGGTAGCTTGGTTGAGAAAGCTACTTGCAGATTTGGGTCTATCAGTGGATAAACAAGTTGTCATTTTCTGTGACAACATTAGCAGCATACAGCTAGCTAAGAACCCCGTTTTTCATGCTCGCATGAAGCATATAGAGGTCCACTACGATTTTGTCAGAGAGAAGGTTTTGGCAGGAGACGTTGACCTTGTTTATGTCAACACACAGGATCAGGTCGCTGACATCTTCACTAAAGCATTGGGTACAGAGAAGCTCCACAGATTCAGGGCTTCGCTTAGTGTTTATGAGATGGAGTTGAGCTTGAGGAGGAGTGTTTAGATATCGAGCTCATCTAGTGAGGTGGTGGACACACTGATGAGACCCACCTGGGGGATAGGCCCCACACTTACACCACTGGCATGGTTGGTGAGATCATGGGTGATATGCAGCCAGTGGGATGACAGGCTGTGTGACAGCCATTCTAGAGACTGGCATAGTTATAGCGCCAACTCATTTAGTTGGGTTCACACTATAGAGAACCCTAGTATATATTTGGTTGAGTACCTTTCATATTGTGTTTATTCTTATCTTTGTATATGGTGTGTTGAGTGTTGTGTGAAGAAGAAGAAGAAGATTTTCAGCCTCTCACCTTGTGTATTCTCTTTTAGGGTTTTGTGAGTGTGTGTGTGCTTGCAAGAGCTCAAGCTATCCTCTCCCCTATATCTTTTCAATGCTCATCTGCACAATAGAATATGTGTGTGGATCTAAAGATATATGGTATGTGTATTTTAGCACCTCTAACCATATGATAAATCATGGTGAATGGTTTAGAGACATGTAGAAAATGGAAAAAAAAGGTTAATGTAGAAATAGGTGATGATACTGCATTGTGCATGTTGGTAAGGTGCCATTAACTATGTATGATGGAAAAATGAAGTACTTGGGTAGATGTACTTCATGTTAATATTATATAGAACCTAGTTTCTATTAGAGAGATGTTGGAGCAGGGTCTATAAGTGATGTTTAATCCTCAAGGATGTTTTGTGGAAGACTTCAAAAATCAGTATTGCTTGGTTGCAAAGGGTAATAGAAATGGTAGAATGTTTACTTTGGATGTCAACAAGCCTAGGGTAAAGGATTGTTGAGATATCGAGCTCTAGTGAGGCGGTGGACACTGATGACCCGCCTGGGGGATAGGCCCCACACTTACACCACTGGCATGGTTGGTGAGATCTTGGGTGATATGCGGCCCAGTGGGATGACAGGCTGTGTGACAGCCACTCTAGAGACTGGCATAGTTATAGCGCCAGCTCATTTAGTCGGGTTCACACTATAGAGAACCCGTGTATGTATTGGTTGAGTACCTTTCATATTATTGTGTACTCTTATTCTTGTATATGGTGTGTTGAGTGTTGAGTAGAGAAGAAGAAGATTTTCAGCCTCTCACCTTGTGTGTTCTCTATTAGGGTTTGTGAGTGTGTGTGTGTGTGCTTGCAAGAGCTCAAGCTCTCTTCCCCCCTGCATCTTTTCATGGTATCAGAGCCTGGTTCGTGCTAAGGGCTGAGCTGCAAGCAAGAGAACCACAAGAAGCGGTACGAGGGTAAGAGCTTCAACTACTCTTCCCTAT
This sequence comes from Cibotium barometz, assembly GCF_041138505.1. Lineage (NCBI taxonomy): Eukaryota > Viridiplantae > Streptophyta > Polypodiopsida > Cyatheales > Cibotiaceae > Cibotium > Cibotium barometz. The sequence goes on from NC_141110.1 coordinate 26,313,406, forward strand.
TGTGTTGGTGACTACACCCTTGTCAGGAGCTCTACGGGAGGCACCGGCAAACGATCTCCGATTGAGGAGCTTTCTTCGCACGAGTGAAGCTATAGGGCAACTATACAGTCCTTCGGACCTTCGGACTGAAATTTTCAGGCAGAAAACGCGTTTCGGACGCGTCTGGACCTCCGTTTTTCAGAAAGCAGGCGATTTCGAGCACTGCGGGTAAGTCATCGATTCTCTGCAGAACTCTGTTTTAAGAACTGCAGGAAGACAGATTGACTGTGCAGACACTGTGGGTGCTGCAAAGAGGTCTACAGTTGCCATTGGGTGTATGTATGTGCATTGAAGTCACTGGTTGTGACATTTGAGAGTATTGCAGTACCGCTGTGCAGAAAATACAGCATTTGTGCAGAAAAACCAGAGTGCAGTTTCTGGTAAAGTTGTGTGTTTGGCAAGATGTCAAATGATGGGATAACTCAGATTGTGGCTGAGAAGCTGGATAAGAATAACTTCCATGCTTGGAGGTTCAGGTTGACGAATTTCCTGATGGGAAAAGGTTATTGGGACTACATAGAAGGTGAGCATGAAGAGGCACCGGAGATACCGGATATAAATCTGACTGCTGCAGATGTGAAAGAGTTTAAAGACTGGAACCAAGGAGCTAGGAAAGTAATGTATTGGCTTTCCATTAGTATACAGGACACCATGATTGGGCACATTCAGGATGCCAAGTCCCCCAAGGAGGCGTGGGACACCTTGGTAAAGCTTTATGAAACAAATACCAAGGCACGTAAGATACAGTTGAAGAATGAACTTCATACTGTGGAGAAAAAGAGCATGTCTGTGAATGACTATGCGTTGAAGATAAAGGGTATTGTGGAATCTCTTGCATCTATTGGTGTTTCAGTAGATGATGATGACAAGGTGGAAGTCTGTCTACGTGGTCTCGGGCCACAATACAAGGCGTTTAAGACGTCTATTCAGACTCAGGAAAACATTCCCAACTTTACAGATTTGGTGTCTATGCTGATTATCGAAGAGAAGAACTTGGGTGAAGACCAACAGTCTTCACAAAGCAAAAACAGTTCAGAGCAACAGGCCTTCTACACGAGTTCAGGAAGAGGACGAGGTAGAGGAGGCCGTGGACGCGGTCAAGGAGGTGGCCGAACAGGTAATCAGAATTATGGCCAGCAGCAGCAGCAACAACAATAGTCCCAGAATCAACAACAACAACAACACGCAGGTGGAAGAGGTAAATTCAGAGGCAGGGGGAGTCAAAGAGGCCGTGGAAATTGGCAAAGGCAATATAATGATACACGTGAATGCTATTATTGTGGTAAGCCTGGACATGTGTGCAGGCAGAATGTTATAAAAAGCAAGCTGACATGCAAAATGGGAAAGTGCAGCAAAACAACTATGCATCCTCCTCAAGCAGAAATAATGAGGACAATGAAAGGTTGTTTGTTATGCAGCATGTTGTGAATGCCATGTCTGAAAATGTTGATGCAGCACAAAAAGATAATGTATGGTATGTGGATTCAGGCCCTTCGAACCACATGACGAGTCATGGGGAGTGGTTCAAGGAGATGAAAAACCCGGAAAGACCAGGTTTTGTGGAAACAGGGGATGACACTGCTCATCCAATTGCCCACGTTGGAGATGTGCCATTGTCTATGCAGGATGGCAAAGTGAAGTACCTTGCAGATGTACTTCATGTACCGAACATAACAAAGAATCTGGTTTCAGTTGGCCAGATGATTGAGCAGGGTTTGCAGGTTCGGTTTAACCCTGATGGGTGTTATGTTGAAGATTTTAAAGACAAGTGCAGATTGGTTGCAAAAGGCAACAGAGTGGGCAGAATGTTTACGTTGAATGTAGACATGCCTGAAATGAGTGCTGCAATGTTTGCAAATGGTTCAGGAGTTGTTGCAGACACAGACATATGGCATAAAAGAATTGGACATGTAAATGTGCAGAGATTGAAGTCTATGCAGACAAAAGGAATTGTGACAGGGCTGCCAAAATTTAAAGTGGAAGGTATGCAGAAAATATGTGAAGCATGCCAATTTGGGAAGCAAACAAAGCATGTGTTTCCACGTAACAGATATGTAAGCAGAAATGCACTAGATGTTGTGCATTCAGATGTATGGGGTCCTACGAAGACCATATCTATGGGAGGCTGCAGGTATTATGTGACTTTCATTGATGACCACACAAGGAAAGTGTGGGTATATTTCATGAAGGAGAAGAGTGAGGTGTTCACTCACTTTCAAAATTTCAGAGTTTTGGTTGAAAAGCAAACAGGGAAATATATAAAGTGCCTAAGGTCAGATGGAGGGGGAGAGTACTTCTCCAATGAGTTCTCTGAATATTTGAAGAAGAATGGTATTCGGAGACAGTATACATGCAGATACACTCCGCAGCAAAATGGAGTTGCTGAGCGGAAAAACAGGCACATTGCTGAGGTTGCGCGAGCATTGATGGAAGAGAAGAATATGCCGCATTGCTATCGGGCTGAGGCTGTTTCTACAGCAGTATACATCATGAACAGGACTCCAACTGTAGCCATACATGATGTAACTCCAGAGGAGAGGTTTACTGGCAGAAAACCAGATTTGTCTCATCTGAAAGTCTTTGGATGCATTGCATATGTGCATGTGCCAGATGAGCTGAGAACTAAGCTAGATCCGAAAGCTGAAAAATGTGTGTTTATTGGATACTCCCTTGAGCAAAAGGGATACAGGTGTTATAACCCTGCTACACGTGAGTTGAGGGTAAGCAGGGATGTTGTATTTGATGAGATGAGCAGCTGGTATGCTGCTGAAAAAGAAGCTGTTGGGGCTGATTTGAGTGGAAGTGTGGTTGCACAGAATGCAGGTCAGCAATCACAGTCTTTGAGTGGACCAGGAGAGTCCTCATCTAGTGGGTCTGTTGATAGACCATGGAGTGGCAGGCTGCGTCATAATACCAGCCCTGCAAATGTGATTACTACATCACGTAAAGGAAAAGAGAAAGTGGTTGAGCCCCTTTGTATGCCTGACATTTCTGCAGGGCATTCTCATGTTGAGATGGAGAGTCTAGTGGCTCAGATATGAGCCTTGATGAGGAGCTTGGGATCCCAGCTATGAGAACACCTGGTGTAAAGAAGGCTATGGAAGCCATGAATGAAAAGCTGCGAAGATCTGGGAGAGTGAAGAACCCTGTGCAGAGGTTTACTTATGATGGTTATGTGGCACATCACTATGCATATATGGCAAAGGTTGTGCAGGTTGTTGAGCCCACATGCATTGATGAGGCTGTTGGAAATATGTGTTGGGAGAAAGCTATGGATGAAGAGATGGATGCACTATATGGAAATGAAACTTGGGATTTAGTGCAATTGCCAGAAGGCAAGAAAGCCATTGGATGCAAGTGGGTGTACAAAGTTAAACATAACAGTGATGGAAGCATAAACAGGTACAAGGCTAGATTGGTAGCCAAAGGATATGCGCAGACATATGGGATTGATTATGAGGAAACTTTCAGCCCAGTTGCCAAGATGGCAACGGTGAGAGTTGTGATAGCAGTGGCTGCGTCGAAGCAATGGTCTCTACATCAGATGGATGTAAAGAATGCATTCTTGCATGGGGATTTGCAAGAAGAGGTGTATATGTTGCAGCCACCTGGTTATGAGGATGTGGGTCACCCCGAGCATGTTTGCAGGTTGAAGAAAGCCTTGTATAGCTTAAAGCAAGCACCAAGAGCATGGTCTGACAAGATCTCTGAATATCTTGTCACTATTGGCTTTCATGTAGCCAATGCAGATTTCTCATTGTATGTGAGACATGGTGATAGAGGGGTTGTGCTTGTTGTCATCTATTTAGATGACTTGATCATTACGGGGAACCATGATGCAGAGATCTTTGATGTAAAGATCTTGCTAAGACAGAAGTTTGAGATGAAGGATTTGGGGGAGCTCAGATATTTCTTGGGCATTGAGGTGATTAGATCACCACATGGTATTGGATTACTGCAGAGACAGTATGGCTTGGACATGTTGTCCAAGTATGGTATGACAGGCTGTAAGCCTATTTCTGTGCCATTGGATCAGAATGGCAAGTTGCGTGTAGATTCAGGAGAGATCTTGGAGGATCCTACTATGTACAGGAGCATAGTAGGAAGTTTGATCTACATGACGATCACCAGACCAGATTTGAACTATGCTGTTGGGTTGGTGAGTCAGTTTATGCAGGTTCCACGGAAACCGCATTTGGATGCAGTGAGACGCATACTGAGGTATGTGAAGTCTACTTTGCATTGTGGACTATTCTATGAGACTGGTACAGAGATATGTGTACATGGGTACACAGATGCTGATTGGGCTGGTAGTATCTCAGATAGAAGATCTACCAGTGGATTCATGTTTTCTTTGGGGAGTGCTGCTGTGACTTGGAGCAGCAAGAAGCAGCCTACGGTTGCTCTATCCAGTACAGAGGCCGAGTACAGAGGAGTTGCTATGGCAGCATGTGAGGTAGCTTGGTTGAGAAAGCTACTTGCAGATTTGGGTCTATCAGTGGATAGACAAGTTGTCATTTTCTGTGACAACATTAGCAGTATACAGTTGGCCAGGAACCCAGTCTTTCATGCTCGTACGAAGCACATAGAGGTCCACTACCACTTCGTCAGAGAGAAGGTCTTGGCAGGAGACCTTGACCTTGTTTATGTCAGCACAGAGGATCAGGTAGCTGACATCTTCACCAAAGCATTAGGTACAGAGAAGCTCCGCAGATTCAGGGCTTCGCTTGGTGTACATGAGATGGAGTTGAGCTCGAGGGGGAGTGTTGAGATATCGAGCTCTAGTGAGGCGGTGGACACTGATGACCCGCCTGGTGGGGGATAGGCCCCACACTTACACCACTGGCATGGTTGGTGAGATCTTGGGTGATATGCGGCCCAGTGGGATGACAGGCTGTGTGATAGCCACTCTAGAGACTGGCATAGTTATAGCGCCAGCTCATTTAGTCGGGTTCACACTATAGAGAACCCGTGTATGTATTGGTTGAGTACCTTTCATATTATTGTGTACTCTTATTCTTGTATATGGTGTGTTGAGTGTTGAGTAGAGAAGAAGAAGATTTTCAGCCTCTCACCTTGTGTGTTCTCTATTAGGGTTTGTGAGTGTGTGTGTGTGCTTGCAAGAGCTCAAGCTCTCTTCCCCCCTGCATCTTTTCAAGGAAGACATGTTTGCACATGGAATAGGTGTCATTGCAGATATTGACATATGCCAACAAGCGCATTGGTCATGTCAATATACAACGATTAAAGTCTATGCAGGCTCAATATATTGTTTTTGTAGGTTTTCCAAAGTTTAAGATTGGTGGTATGCATAAAGTATGTAAAGCATACTAGCTTGGTAAGGAGGACAAAAATTCTTTCCCACATTGTGAGTGTAAGGCTATTAGAAGTTATAAATTCAGATGTATGGTGACCAACCAAGACTACAACAATTATAGGTTGTAGGTAATATGTTACTTTAATAATTGCAGGTTGTAGGTAGTATGTTACATTCATTTGATGAGATCACACTAGGAAAGTGTGGGTTTATTTCACAAAAGGAGAAAAGTGAGTTGTTTGCTCACTTTCATAGTTTTGAAGTCTTGGTAAAGAAGGAAAAAGGCATACAAATAAAATGTATGAGATCAAATGATGGGGAGAGTATTTCTCTAATGAGTTTAGTGATTTCTTGAGAAAGCCAGGAATCAAGAGATAGTTTACATACAGGTACACTCTGCAAAAAAGAATGGTGTTACAAATGAAAAAATAGGTACAAAAGTGGCTTGTGCCTTGATGTATGAAAAGAATATGCCACATTATTTTTGAATAAATTACTGTGTACATTATGAATAGGACCCACATTAATTTTTGAAGAAATTTTTGTGTACATTATGAATAGGTCCCAAAGTTAAGTTGTTCATGGTATGATGCATGAAAAGAAGCTTATAGGCATAAAACCGGATGTATCTCACTTGAAAGTGTTTGGGTGTATTGCATATATGTATGTTCTCGATGAAGTGAGAAAAAACTTGGATCCAAATGCAGAGAAATGTATCTTCATTGGTTATCCTTTGGAGCAAAAAGATTATAGATGTTATAAACCTACCACTTATGAGATGTGAGTAATCAAAGATGTGGTCTCTCATGAGATGAGTAGCTAAGACAAAAGAAGATGTCGATGTAAGAAGTACTGATTCTTCACCACATGTAAAACTGCAATCGCAGGTGCTTAGTGGACCTACAAAGTCCTCTAATAGTAGTGGATCCAATGCTAGTCCATGGTCAGGCAAGTTGAGGACAAATGTAGGTACACATGTATCATGCAAAGGGAAGGAAAAGGTAGATCAACCTTTTGTGCCTGATCTATCAAAGCAGGTCACTCATACGTGGATGGTGAGTCTAGTATCTTTGAGTACATTCTTGATTATTTGTGGATGGTGAATCTAGTAGCTTTGAGTACATCCTTGATTATTTGTGGCTACTCCTGGTGTAAGGAGAACTAAGGCTATTTTGAGGACACTTGTATAGTGATCTAGGTGTATGCATGTCTATGAGGGTTAGGTACCTAGTTAACAGGTTGAGATACCATGGATATACATCCCATCATTGTGCTTACATGGTTAAAGAAATATAGAATTTAGAACCCACTTGTTTAATGCAGGTACTTGAAAATAAAGAATGGGAAGATGCCATGAATGAGGAGATGGTAGCATTGGATGCAAATGCAACATGGGCATTAGTGCCTTTACCTAAGGAAAAGAAGGCAATTGAATGTAAGTGGGTGTATAAGGTCAAGCGTAATGCAGATGGTTAAGTGAGTAGGTGTAAGGCAAGATTGGTGCTAAGGGCTCTGTATGGACCTATGGGATTGACTATGAGGAGACATTCAGCCTAGGTTATGAGAATGTCAATTGTGAGAGTTGTCATTGTTGATATGGTTGTATAGCAATAGGTTGGTATTTATATCGGATAGATGTAAAGAATGCCTTCTTGCATGGCAATTTTCCAAGAAGTAGTATACATGATCCAACCACCATTTTATAAGAGTGATGCACACCCAGATTTTGTGTGTAGGTTATGCAAAGCCCTATATGGCTTGAAGAAGGTACCCAGTGCATGGTTAAACAAGATCGGGGAGTATCTTGTTGCCATTAGATTTTGGATATCCAATGTAAATTTTTCACTTTATGTGAAAAAGATAGATAGAGGGATCATGATATTAGTCATTTATGTGGAGACATTCAGCCCCGGTTACGAAAATGGCAACCATGAGAGTTGTCATGCTATAGTTGTTAGCAAAGGTTGGTATTTACATCAAATGGATGTAAAGTATGCCTTCTTGCATGGTGATTTAAGTAGTATACATGATGCAGCCACCAATTTACAAGAGTAATGCACACCTACATCTTGTGTGACAGGCTACGCAAAGCCCTATATGGCTTGAGGAAAGCACCATTAGATTTGTTGGGGCCACAAATATAAAGAGGCATTGTGCCCCTTCGTGCCACACACACACACCCATTGGCACCACCTCTTAGGCTAAGGGTATGTTTCCACTTGGCACACCCACTACACTTGGCATGCACGGTGGACTGCACGAACCCACAGTGTCCAAGGATCCCTTGATAGAAGTCAAATGGCAAACAGAAGTGCATCAAAGTTGTACAGTCATTTTGGGCATAGCCGACAAAGAACCTTGTGAGTGCATAAGTGAAAATGTTGACATATAATGAAGAAGCTTCAAACTGGTACATGATGTAGCTTTTGCCGGTTTAGCATCTTCTCAACTACATCTCTACAAATCACCATTTGCTGCAATGAATTAGCACTCAGTGTAGGTGCTCCATCCAAACTTCTGATCCGGTATGTCCCTCATCATCGCATAAGGCTTCATCCGACTCTTAGCTGCTCCATGGAGAATTACTTGGAGAAGACCCTTGGCTTACAAGTATCTTGCAAGTATTAGAAGAGGGTACAAGATGAATATGGCACACAAGCTTCCTCAAGAATGGGCCAAGCCATCCCTGTGCATTGCATCACTCTGCATCTCCAAATTCAAAAACAAGGTGAGTACACTACACTCATCCATACATGTAGGCTTTGACCATATGGATGTACTCTAGACTCTGAGCATGGTGTTCTATTGCTAGCATGACAAAATTAAACCCAGATGCCATGTTGCTGCCTGCATGATCACCCGGATGGCTCCACACTCTGCTGTTGACCCGGATGGCTAGTCACAAGACCTTGCTATTTCCATGACAATGCTTATACTCCTCTACACATGCCACCGCTTTGCTGCATATCGATTGGATCCTTTAGTCTGCTGCTCTTTGGCTACTCCGGAGTCATCTCATGCAGTGCCACATGGTCTGCCTGCAGCGCCGCATGGACCACCACCAGCCCATCAGACACGCAGCTCCATTTTGCACCCTCTGACTTGGCCCTTTTGACTACTAGGCTAGGCTCTAGAATCCCATTCAGGACCACTTTAGGCAGTCGGTTGTGCGAATCTTGATCTTGGCTAGATTGCAGCGTGATAGGCAATTCCCAATCAACCGCACATCACTTCCATCACATTACTCAGGGCTTCTAGAATCAATGCACCCCTTCACTAACAGCACAGGGACGTAACAACTACCATCGCCAAAAGAAATTGGCAAGGAACCATCGGGTCTTCCATTTGATCACCAAGGGTAGTAGGCTCATCTCAACTACGTGGTCACCATGTGTTGGGGCCACAGCCCCAACATGGGGAATACTCACCCACACGACTCTCAATGCAAGAAGATAAAGAATCACAACATGAATGGAACTAAAGGCATCCTATCTTGTCTATGAGGAATGTTAAGGTGTTAGCATTCATCACAATGTTTGACAAATTCCATGGGGTCACCAAACATATTTGGCCCACCCCTAACCCTACTTGTAAGATCTTTCAAGTACTTACTTTGTGTACAAAATACTCACCAAAGTGATCCCACTATGAGCCTCTTTTAAAATGGCTAGGAACTCATCCTCCTTGTTGGCACACCATCTAGCACATGATCTTTGCCTAGCTTATATAGTTGACTTGCTATCAATTGGTAAGGTGCTACCAACTTACTAAGTCGTGCATCTTATCCTTGTTCAATAGCTTCTCCTCTATAGAAATCCATAGGCAAGATATTTGGAGATCTTTTCACTCCATTTTGGTACTAGATCTAACTTGAACAGCGCAACGTATGGTAGCTCATCATGAACACCAGAGGAAAAATTCTCAATTAGGTATTTTGGCATGTGATTTGCCAATACATGTTATAAACCTTTTCTTACTAATGATAGTAAAATTAAAGTCCATCCATATCAACAACTAGCAAGGGTACTTTGTCTAATCATGCAAGGTTTATTAATAAGAGATAGCATGTAAGATTCCTCCCTAGCCTCTCAAGATGTCCAGCATCTTCCCCTGTAATCAAATCCCTTTTCAGAAATATAAAAGATCTTGTTTCTACCAGTTTTGGCCTAGAGAGAGAAAATCTTCTAGAGAGTGGTAATTCAGTTTTTAAATATTTTTGGATAGAAAAATATCTCATCTTATTAAAATAAGTTTCCCTGAAACAGAAGTTCAAAAAGATTTTAAGAAGGTGCATTAGAAATTAAGTATATTCAAGAGGCATTATCCTAGGGGTCCAGATTTTCAAAAAAATTTAAATTAAGGTTCCTATGGACCAATAAGATTCATCCAAATGTAGGGAGGAGATAAATAGAAGAATAAAAGGAAAATCCCCCAAAAAATGAGTAAATACTCACATAAGATGAAGAGTTGACTAAGGACAAGGTTAATAGTTAAAAAAAGAGAGATATTTAGATGAAATGATGCAATTTTGACACCTCAGTATGGGGGAATTCCCCTCATGAAGGAGGCGTGCCTATTTCACATGTGTGGGAGAGTTTTAAACTCCCAAATAATTAGATATTTTTATCTCTCCTCTCTCCTGTTTCAACTAGATCTAAAAAGTGGACTAAACTGACCCAAAAATGGTCAAAAATTGACCAAACTGATCTGAAAAATTATAGAATCAGTTGGCTTGGTTAGAAGATCACTTTTTCCTATAAATAGAAGCCTTCCCCTTTGTTGAAGCTTAATAGTGTTTTTGCACTATTACCCTACTTCTCCCAAGAGCCATAAAACTGTGAATTTACTCATAATTCATTAGTTTTTTGACCTTCCCTCTTCTAAAGATTGGTGGCCACTCTTGTTTCAACAAGAGTAGAATCCTCAAACTATCAAGCCAAAGGAAAGCTCTCAAATTTCTTCGTAAGTTGGAGATTTTTCTCTTTTCTATTCATTTTATGGTTTTTTATGATTTTTGTCTTCTCTAAATTGAATGTGATGTTATGCCTCATTGAAAAAAGGCATTCCCCTCTCTTCTTTAGTAAATCCAACCATTCTTATCCTAGATGAATGATTAATGGATAAAATCAAGTTTTTCATAATGTTTCTCTTTGATAAAGTAGAAAATGTTTACATTAGAATGAATTAAATACTCAAAATGGTGAGCCATACAAAGGAGGTTATGGCGAAATTTTTCTAAAATTGTGAAAAATAAGTTTTACTTTTTTATTCAAAAAGAGTAATTCCCATCGTATATGTATTCTTAAAGTATTATTTTTCATCCTAGATATAGAACATCCCACTGGCCGCATATCACCCATGATCTCTAACCAATTGATTGGTTGGGGGCTTCTTCTAAGATAGAGAAGCAAGCAAAAACAAGATGTAAAGTGTAATTTTATGGTTTTTCTCTACTATTCTCAATTGATTGGTTGGGGGCTTCTTCTAAGATAGAGAAGCAAGCAAAAACAAGAGGTAAAGTGTAATTTTATGGTTTTTCTCTACTATTCTCAATGTTTTCACTTCTCAACCCCTCTCAAGCTTTAGAAGTTTCTAAATTAAGTGTTTATAATGCAAATCAAGCTTTTCTTAAGAGTTGTAATGAATAATTAAGAAAAATTTATCTTTATGCTTAATTTAGGATGTTTTTTATGTTTATCTCTCTCTCCCCAAAAGAATGGTCATTCCTATGACTAATTCTCTATTCAAATGATGCTTCTCATTGATAAATTCTCAATTCACAAATCAAACTCTAGGCTTGTAAAGCTAGTGGTTAAGAAAGGGCTTTTTATACTTTTATGCTTCTAAAATTATGATAATCTTATGATTTCAATCCATAAATTGGATTTAAGTTTAGAAGATAGTTATACTATCATAATTGTATTACTAAGTTTATTCTTTTCAAAAATATTAAAAATTATCAGTAATAGCAACGGAGCTATGGCAAAATTTTTAAGAAATTGATATATAATTCATTCTTATGCATAATGTGAAAAGAGGACTTCCTACTACCATACTCTAGGATTGGTCATCCTATGCTAAAAGAACGATTTTCATCACATTCAATTGAAAACTAATTTTTAAGGTTTATGCATAATTAATTGATTAAGAAAAGAGAAAATTTCCATGACATTTGGAATTCAATCATTTAAATGGGAAAAGTGGGGTTCTTAGCATATTGAATTAATGGATATTTTTATTAAAATTCAAAGAGGAATTTTAGATAAATTTACTTTATGCATGAGAAATATTTAAATGATAAAAGAGGAATTCTCATGACATTTGGAATTCAATCATTTAAATAGTAAAAGTGGAATTCTTGGCATATTGAATTAATGGACATTTTTATTAAAGAAAAGAAGAGTTTTAGATTAAATTTATTTGATGATAAAAGAGGAATTCCCATGACATTTAGAATTCAATCAACTAAATGTGAAAAGAGGAATTCCCATGATATTTGAGATCCAAGAAATTAAATGGAAAAAAGAGAAATTTTTAGCATAATTCAAATTATGAGTATTTATCAAAAGTGAAATTTTGAGTATTATTGGAAAATATGGGTAGAATTGATTTTTGTAAATCCCATGAATCTTTTACTCAAAAAGAAGAATATTGAATATATTTCACTTGAGAAAATTAAGAAAGAATATGAAAATATCCGTTGAGAAAAAGAACCTTTACCTAGGCCAAGCAATTGGCAAATATATTAGAAAAATCCCATCGGTATCAAAAATAGAAAATGCTACTAAATGTGAAATGGATGTGGATGTGAAAGAAGAGAAGAGAATGAAATGTGAGGTATGTGAAAGGATGTGATATAAATGAATGTGGATGTGAATGAAGAGATGAGAATGAGATGTGAGGATATCTGAAAGGATGTGATATGAATGAAGAGATGAGAATGTGGATGTGGATGTGATAGGATGTGATGTGATGTAAATGAATGTGGATGAAGATGTGAAAGGATGTGATGTGATGTAAATGGATGTGGATGTGGATGTGAAAGGATGTGATGTGATGTAAATGGATGTGAATGTGGATGTGGATGTGATAGGATTTGATGTGATGTAAATGAATGTGGATGTGGATGTGAAAGGATGTGATGTGATGTAAATGGATATGGATGTGGATGTGGATGTGAATGGTTGTGATGTGGATGTGAAAGAAGAGAAGAGAATGAAATGTGAGGTATGTGAAAGGATGTGATATAAATGAATGTGGATGTGAATGAAGAGATGAGGATGAGATGTGAGGATATGTGAAAGGATGTGATATGAATGAAGAGATGAGAATGTGGATGTGGATGTGGATGTGATAGGATGAAGAGATGAGAATGTGGATGTGGATGTGGATGTGATAGGATGTGATGTGATGTAAATGAATGTGGATGTGGATGTGAAAGGATGTGATGTGATGTAAATGGATGTGGATGTGGATGTGGATGTGGATGTGAATAGTTGTGATGTGATGTAAATAGATGTGGATGTGGATGTGAAAGGATGTGATGTGATGTAAATGGATGTGGATGTGGATGTGGATGTGAATGGTTGTGATATAAATGAATGTGGACATGAATGAAGAGATGAGAATGTGGATGTGGATGTGATAGGATGTGATGTGATGTAAATGAATGTGGATGTGGATGTAAAAGGATGTGATGTGATGTAAATGGATGTGGATGTGAATAGTTATGATGTGATGTAAATGGATGTGGATGTGATGTGATGTAAATGGATGTGGATGTGGATTTGAAAGGATGTGATGTGATGTAAATAGATGTGGATGTGGATGTGGATGAGATGTGATGTGGTGTAAAGGGATGTGGATGTGAATGTGAATGTATGGATGTATGTGGATAGACGTGCATGTGAATGACTCAATGGATGTGGATGAATGAGATGGAATGTGTATGGATGTGATGAGATATGGATGGATATGGATGTGATGTAACATGGATGGAGTGAATGAGATATGATGTGGATAGACGTGGATAGAATGTATATGATGGGATGGGAATGCAATGAATGTGATGGGTGTGAATAGATGCGATGAGATGTGAATGGATGTGAATGTGACGTGATGTAAATAGATGCAAATGGATGTGATGTGATGTGAATGGATGAGATGCGATGAGACGTGAATGGATGTGAATGTGACGTGATGTAAATAGATGTGAATGGATGTGATGTGATGTGATGTGAAATGGATGTAATGTGCTGTGATGTGAATGGATGAGATGTGATATGAATGGATGAGATGTGATGTGAATGGATGTGATGTAAATAGATGTGAATGGATGAGACGTGATGTGAATGGATGTGATGTGATGTGATGTGAATTGGGATAGATATGAATGGATGAGATGTGATGTGGATGGATGTGATGTGATGTGATGTGAATCGAGATAGATGTGAATGGATGTGATGTGATGTGAATCAGGGTAGATGTGAATGGGTGTGATGTGAATTAGGGTAGATGTGAATGGATGAGATGTGATGAGGATGGATGTGATGTGAATCGGGATAGATGTGAATAGATGAGATGTGATGAGAATGGGTGTGATGTGATGTGATGTGAATTAGGGTAGATGTGAATGGATGAGATGTGATGTGAATGGATGTGATGTGATGTGAATGGATGTGATGTGAATCGGGATAGATGTGAATGGATGGGATGTGATGTGAATGGATGTGATGTGATGTGGTGATGTCGATCGGGGTAGATGTGAATGGATGAGATGAGATGTGAATGGATGTGATTTGATGTGATGTGGATATGGGTAGATGAGAATGGATGAGATGTGATAAAGATAGATGTGGATAGATGTGATGAGATGTAATATGATGTGATTGGATGAGAATGGATAAAGGACGATGAGAATACATATGGTTGGATGTGGATTAAGTAGAGTGAATTGATTTAGAAGAATGTGGAATAACGAAAAATGATGTGGAACGATGTGAAAAGATGAGAGTTTGTTAGAAACTGTATTTATGACCTATTTTTAAATGACTGTTTTATGTCAAGAATGTTGGGGAATCATTTTAACCATCTTGTGAATGAGGTCGTGGTGGAGACCAAAGTGATAAAGCTGCAAAGCTGACGAAGAGTCAACGGAGGACATTTTGCGTAGCAAGGTCGACCGAGGTCTTGACCAGCCTCAGTTCGATTTAAATGGTGAGCTTTTGGTAGGGTGGATGAGGGACCAAGGAAGCGATTATGAGTGAAGTGCTAGGTAACCTACAAAGGATCCTAGAGGGTGCTGACCATACGGTGCTCGGGCTCTGGGTCATCGAAGATACCCACGCATGCATCGAGGAAGAAAATGGAACAAGGTGTTAGAGTTGTTTTCTGAACTCGAGCATGGATCTGGTTGATTAACCTTGTTGGTCCTCAAACGAATGAGTCCATGGATCTTTTATACGGATCTGTTGGTTGATCTTGCTGATCTTCAACAGAGAGTCCATCTTGACTTTTATAAGTGAATATATTTCCGGGTACTATGAGCTAGGAACTATTGAAAAGGCCCCTGAGTGGACAGGTGGTGAGCGTTCTGGTTGCCAATGATGCCATAGGTACACTGATGAAAGAATTGGAAATTAGAATTCAACCAGGTATTTTGGAGGATTATGATCAGTGATACTATGGTTTCATTAAAAGATTGTTTTAAAGACGATTGAATATGTGAAAAAGGCGATTTCATATTGGGTGTATAAGTGGTATGACTATCTTGAAGTTTGAAGCGTCGGCTAGGGATCCTGGGAACTCTTTTCCCTGGTACCCGGGACAAAACATAACCAAATTCCTAAATGGATCCTATCACTACAGTGGTTGGGCAATTGGCTAACCCATGGGACTGGATGGGGTTAGGCTGGACTGATGGATCCCTAAAATGAGACTCAATTCTGTTATGGTATGATAGATGAAGTAAATCTCGGACAGTCCTTGTTCTATGGAAAAGAATCAACGGTTGTGCCTCTCGATGAGAAAAAAAAGCGTTGGTCTCTATGATCCAAGTGTAAGTCTTTTCCTCGATCTGACCATGTGACTTACGAGTTCGGTCGGATCAGTTCAGTTATTTAAGGCTCTTGACTACGTTAGAATAAAAATATCTAGGAGGGATCGCTCGTGCTTTTTGGGCGAGGGAAGTTTTTTCAGGTTCGGTTTTGGAAGAACCGAGGGATTAGTCTCTTGTCCGAATATCTGTGTGGGCAAGGCCCCGAGTGAGAGGCTCTTCCCTATGCAAGAAGTGCTACTTCCGCTGCTAGCACCCCCAAGTTCGTTGCGCGGAGAGGGCAGGGATCTTTCAAATACAAACTTATTATCTAATAGATAGTGTCTAAACTTTTTAACTACATATACCATAGCTAACCCTTCCCTCTCTGTTGTGGTGTAGTTCATCTCAGCTTCATTGACCTGTTAACTTTCAAAGCATATCAGATAGTAACTTAGGCTCTCTTGGTGGTGCTAAAATATACCCAATTTCAAAGTTTGAGGCATGAATTTGCACACAGAATATACGAGGTCCCAATTCAGTTGGTCTGAAGATAGGTGCACATTGGCTAATACCCTCTTCTATTTATCATAAGCCTCTTCACATTCCTAAGTCCATTTGAAGATAATTAAAATTTTGTATAATGGTCTAGCTATATCAGCATAGAACATAATGAATCTTCAAATAACAACCTACATGACCCATAAACCATGCACCCCTTTATAATAGGAAGTGGCACCTCCAATATGAGTTTCACCTTGATGTCATTAGTGGAAATTGAATTCTTGGACAAGATGTGCCTTAATACAACTCTATGCTTTATCCAAAATTATTATTTTAAAGGGTTTAAAGAAAAATGATATAATTGATACCTTTTAATCAGGCAAGCTAAATGCTCCATCCATTACGAATACACACAGAGATCATTGATTAACACTTCCTCCCACTTTTACAAAGTATTCCTTGAAAGCTATGCCCATTAACCTCTAGAATTTTGCAGTAGCTTTGGTGGGGTCAGTCCCCAAAATGCTTATACTTAAAGGTTCCCCATGTGTTGGTGAAAGTTATTTTATGTTGGTCTTTCAACGCAATGAACACCTAGTTGTATCTTGGGAACCCATCTAGGAAGCTGTAAGATTTTTCCCCAACCACTCTTTCCAAAATATGCTCTATGTATGGCAATGCATAATGATTCTTGTGGGTAGCTGCATTCACTTTTTTCAAATCCACATACATGTGAAGCTTCCCATTTTTCTTAGGAATAATCATAATTGCTGATATCCAATTAGTCTTGTACTCAATCTCGTAAATGAAATCCATAGTAATGAGTATGTCAATTTCTTCCTTTATAATGTTAAGTATTTCGGATTCATTTGGTAAGGATGTTGCTTGATTGGCCTTGAGCCTTCCATTATAGGGATGGTGTCTTAAACCACTTCTGATGGCACACCCTTCGTTTCCTTGTAATTCCAAGCAAAGAAATCATTAAAATATTTTAAAATAGTACTCAATTCCTCTTCTTCTTGTGAGGTTAGGTCCATAGAAATAAAGACTAGTTTGGGATCTTCACCCCGCCAAGCTTTGCAATATCTACCTCTCCTTCACCTTCGCAAGTCCATCATATGAGACTCTTGTTTGTTCACCTTTTAACCATTGTGCCTTTGGGTGAACTACTAAACATCAAAATTTTTAAAATGATTAGGAACCTTATGCAAGTTTAGGTCCTACTCATTCTCCTCCTGTGAGCTTGGGGGTTTCTAAAGAGAATGTGGGGGAGAGGGAGATCTTGAGTTTCTTACAACAAGAAAACACACACACAAGGGAGCAAGACACAAGAGAGAGATGGATGGATGAATTTTATTCTATCTTCTTCTATTATCCACACTTAGTGGGGTCACTCATACATATGTAAGCGTAGCACGTCGGTTCAATAAAAGGGATTTTTAAAATTCTTTTTTAACACATTTTTTACATACAAAAGGGTACCATTTAAAGGGGGTATTCACAGGTTGAATAGAAAAAGGGTGTGTTTTATTTATGAAAAGTTCACAAATAAGGGGTTTTTAAAGTAGGCCTTGAACACACGTGATATATAGGATTTACATATAGTGAACCCCTCGAGTCTCCACAACCATATAATTAAAAAGATAAGAGTATATACTATAAGGGAAATTACTCTCCTATAATAACATACAATGGTCAGTCGTCGATAGTGTGAACTTGACTATATGAGTTGGCACCATAACTATGCCATAACTCTAGTACTCCAAAGTGGGTGTCACATAGCCTATCATCCACTAGTAGCATATCAACCATAATCTCACCAACCATTCTAGTGGAGTAAGTACGAAAGTTATCACCCAAGCGGGTCATTAATGTTCGTAGCACTAGTTGAGGATGATATCTCGACACTCCCCCTTGAGCTCAACTCCACACACTGCACTCTAAGTAAGGTCCTAGACCTATGGAGCTTCTCTAAATCCAATGGATTTGTGAAGATGTCAAACCACATGATCCCTTGTGCTGACATATACCAGATATATATCACCTGATACTACTAGAACCTTGTGTCTCACAATGAAATATCCCTGCCCCCTCTGCACAATGAATTCGGGGGTTTTAGCAGCGGAACTAGCACTTCTTGCATAGGAAAGAGCCTCTCACTTGGGGCCTCGCCCCCATGGATATCTGGACAAGAGACTAATCTATCGGTTCTTCCAAAACTGAACCCGAAAAAACTTCCCTTGCCTAGAAAGCATGGGCGATTCCTCTACGAAAATCTATACTAATGTAGTCAAGAGCCTTAACTAACCAAACTGATCTGACCGAACCTGTAAGTCACATGGTCCGATCAACGAAAGAGACTTGCACTTGGATCATAGAGACCAACGCTTTTTTCCTCGTCAAGAGGCACAGTTGTTGATTCTTTTCCATAGAACAAGGACTATCCGAGATTTACTTCAACTATCGTAACTTAACAGAATTGAGTCTCATTTTAGGGATCCATCAGTCAAGCCTAACCCCATCCAATCCCATGAGTTAGCCAACCGCCCAACCACTGTAGTGATAGGATCCATTTAGAAAAGGAATTTTGGCAATACTCATAATTCAAATTATGAGTATTTATCAAAAGTGAAATTTTGAGCATTATTAATTTTATTGTTGGGAAATATGGGTAGAATTGATTTTTGTAAATCCCAAGAATATTTTACTCAAAAAGAAGAATATTGAATATATTTCACTTGAGAAATTTGAGAAAGAATATGAAAATATCCATTGAGAAAAAGTACCTTTAACTAGGCTAAGCAATTGGCAGAAACTTAGAAAAGTCCCATCGGTATTGAAAGTAGAAAACAGTACTAAATGTGAATATGATGTGAGTGGATGGGATGTGATGTGATGTAAATGGATGTGGATGTGAATGTGATGAGATGTGAATAAGATGTGATGATATGTGAAAGGATGTGATGTGATGTAAATGGATGAGAATGAGATGTGATGATATGTGATGTAAATGGATGAGATGTGATGATATGTGATGTAAATGAATAAGATGTGATGTGATAGATATGCATGTAAATGAAGAATGGATGTGGATAGATGTGACTGTAAATGAACGAATGGATGTGGATGAATGAGCTGTGAATGGATGTGGTGTGATATGGATAGATGTGGATGGAATGAATGAGATATGATGTGGATGGATGTGAACGAGATGTGATAAGATGAGATGGATGTGAATGAATGTGGGAGGTGAATGAGTGTGATGGATGTGATGAGATGTGAATGTGATGTAATGAGATGTGAATGGATGTGATGTGATGTGGATCTGGTTAGATATGAATGGATGAGATATGATGTGGATAAATGAGATGTGATGTGATGTGGACTTGGGTAAATATGAATTTATGAGATATGATGTGGATAGATGAGATGTGATGTGATGTGGACTTGGGTAAATGTGAATGGATGTGAAGTGATGTAAATAGATGTGAACGTGATGTGATGATATGTGGATGTGATGTGGATCTGAACGAATGTAGATGGATGTGATATGATATGAATGGATGAGATGTGATATGATATGAATGGATGAGATGTGATATGGATATGTTGTGATGTTATGTGATGAGGATAGATGTGGATAGATGTGATAAGATGTAATATGATGTGATTGGATAATAATGGAGGAAGGACGATGGGAATACATATGATTGGATATGGAATAAGCAATGTGAATTGATGTAGAAGAATGTGGAATAATGAGAAATGATGTGGAACAATGTGGAAAGATGAGAGTTCATTAGAAATTGCATTTACGAAACCTGTTTTTAAATGACTATTTTATGTCAAGAATGCTGGGGAAGCATTTTGACCATCTTGTGAGTGAGATCATGGAGACCTAAGTGATAAAGTTGCAACAGCTGACGGAGAGTCAATGGAGGACGTCTCGCATAGCAAGGTCGGCCGAGGTCTTGACCAACCTTGGTTTGATTTAAATGGTGAGCTTTCGGTACGGTGGATGAGGGACCAAGAAAGCGGCCTATGAGTGAAGTGCTAGGTGACTTGCGAAGGAGCCTAGAGGGTGCTGACCATACGGTGCTCAGGCTCTAGGTCACTGAAGATATCCATGCGTGCGTCGGGAAAGAAAATGGAACAAGGTGTTAGAGTTATTTTTTGAACTCGGGCATGGATTTGGTTGATTGGCCTTACTGGTCCTCAAACGGATGAGTCCATGGCTCTTTTATATGGATCTGTTGGTTGATCTTGCTGATCTTCAACACGGTCTCATTCATATCACCAAGTAGCTTCTAAAACCAAGCCACCTTACAAGGTACATAGCAACACCCTTATACTCTACCTTTGTAATCGCCTCTGTACTTGACAAAGAAAATATTGACTGTTTCTTATTGCTCCAACTCATAGTACCACTCCAAAATGAAAACATAAAGCTATTGGTAGACCTCTTTTCTGTGACACTACCAACACAATCAGCATTTGTGTACCCATGTAGCTATATCTCTATACTAGCTTCATAGAAAAGTCCATAATCAACTATCGACTTTATGTACCTAAGAATCCATCTAGCCACATCCAATTGTGACTTCCTAGGGGCCTGCATAAACTGACTCACAAGTCCAATAGTATAGCTCAAGTATGGCCTAGTAATGATCATATATATCAAGCTACCCATTGCACCTGTACATGGTGGGATCCTCCAAAAGCTCGCCTATATTTGTGGAAAGCTTTGTGTTCTGCTCAAATGGCACTAAAATAGGTTTACATCCTATCATAACATACTTGCACAACATGTCCAAGCCATACTTTCTCTATAATAGCAAAATTCCATGAGGTGATCTCACCACCACTATGCCCAAGAAATTCCACAGCTCACCTAAATCTTCATCTCAAATTTCTACTTTAAAAGCCTCCTAACATCATGTACGTCACCATCACTATATATATAATCAAGTCATCCACATATAAATGACTACTAGCATGATCCCTATATTTATTTTTTTCACATAAAGTTAAAAATCTACATTGGATATCCAAAATCTTGTAGTGGGTGTGCCAAGTGGAAACATACCCTTAGCCTAAGAGGTGGTGCCAATGGGTGTGTGTGTGTGGCACGAAGGGGCACAATGCCTCTTTATATTCATGTATTGTGCCAAGCAATGATATACAGCAGTTATCTCTCTTCTTAAAAATAAGAGCTATAAGAAGGAGACTTGGTATCTTATGTACGGAGTTGATTCTTACAAAATAAGTAAATTAAAATATTGAGGGATATGTCCATTTAGAATTACATAGCTCACCTCCCAAGGTGTAGCTCACATTGAAACTATGGAGTTGAGATGCAAGGTTACATAAATATACCAAGCTAAAAATTTATTATGGACACTTAACCCAAGATATGCTAGAACAGTCACATAAAAAGAATCAAGAGAGGCTCAAGAAAGAGAGGCACAAGAGGACGCTAAGGCAAGGGCAACCAAAGCCAAAGAAAAACAAAACGGGCTAGCACTGAGAGGAAACATGGCTTCTTTAACCCTAATCAAAGAAGATGACATTGAGATAGAGCTTGCTTGTCTCAAATTTAAACTCTTTATTATTGAAGGAAAAACCATAACTCTTCTTTTTACGATTGACTTGGGAGCAAGTCACAACTTACTCTCATACGAAACATGGGTGAAGCTAAGCAAACAAAAGTTAGAGTCGATAATAGCCAAAGTTAAGGGTGTGCGTGTAGGAATAGCAAGGGCCTTGTAAACTTTAAATGTGAATATATTCACTAGAAATAATCCCTGGTTGTGTAAGATTTTTGGAATGCCTGTAAGTGCCTTAGAATAGGAGATGTTAAGGAAACCCTACTATAACGTGTCATGGGAAGTTGCCTATCCGTCGAGCTCAAGCATGGCTCAAGAGATCCACCGTAGCCACTTGTCACCGCCATCCTCCCACACTTGTTGCACACCGACGAGGGTGGTTGCTTTAATCCAATGGGTGATGCAAGCTCTCTCTTGTGAAGATTATGTGGGATCTCCATGGAAGAGGATCGCATTGGTTAGTCTAATCACTCAAGAGAGAGAGAGAGAGAGAGAGAGAGAGAGAGAGAGAGAGGAAGCAAGAGGGAACAAGTGATTAGCACTAATCCCTCCCAAACCCAAACCCTAACCCTAAGCACACCACATGCTAGATTAGAGTTGCAAGAGAGAGGGAGAGAGAGAACACTCCACTTCTATTGCAAAAATGGGAGAATGAGTTACAAATAAGAGAAATCTATATGTGAGAACCCTTAATCTTATCATTGGGATTGTTCATGGGAGAGAAGGTTCTATCAAGGGATTTGTATAGTTATGTTTCTTGTTCCTTTGTTCATTCCATTCATTTTAGGGTGCTAGGTAGTGTTGGTTATCTCAATCCTCCCTCTCTCTTCATCCTCATCCCCCCCCTTCCCCCTGAGAGCTTGTGTGAGAGACAAACATTTAGGGCCCAAGCCTCCTCATCGTCTTCCAAACGACGTGTAAATTGGGAGCACAAAAAGGCTACATATTGGTTTTCCACTGGGATTGTTTGCAAGGAGGCAATGACAACACAAAGGCAGAGCTTGTAACATCAACACATGGCAAGATGCAAAGGTTAGATGACTTGGGAGCTAAGATTTCTACAACACGCTAAGCGTTCACAAGTTTGGTACCTTGAGTTCATTTTTTAACTTGTTTAAATAACATTGCAAGATTACATGTGGAAAAGACATCATAAAGAAATGACTCATTCAAAAAATAGCAAGTTTATTCAAATAAGCAAGTGATGATAGTCAAGATTACGTTTTTCTAGAAAAAGAGAAGAGAAGGGTATTTTCAGTGAGCTTTTTGAGTTGCCTTTTAACCCTTATTATATATATATATATATATATATATATATATATAAGCAAGCTCGGGGCTAACTATACACCCCCCATGTTCCAAACACATAATAGTGCTAGAGTTCTCAAAAGCCTATAGGTCAAAAATGTTCCAAGGGCCGAGTGCTATGGAGCCATTAGAGAATCTAACCTCCTTGCATGCGGGTGGCGACTAGCAAAGGCAGATTAGCCACAACAAAAACATCAGTAGAGCAATGCACTAAATTTCACACAGAGCCTTAGGTGCACTCAGGCATAGCAGTAAAGCATTGTATGCACATGGGTGGCTTTGTTGTTGCACACACGTGTGGAGAAGAGTAGAGCTAGGTGACTATATTCAAGCACCACTTGCTCATGCAGTGGGTGAGGAGACTAAAATATGCAGATATCCTCAGCACTAGAGTGCGTAGTGTAGCCAGTAGGCAATTGTATTTGAGGACCACCTGCCCATGCAACAGGCGGGGAGAGTAAAACAAGCAGACGGTCCTCCCCCAGAAGTGGAGCACATAGTGCAGGCCATTGTATTCAAGGTCCACCTACCCATGCAGCTATTAAGGAAACCCTACTCTAACATGTCATGGGAAGTTGCCTATCCGCCAAGCTCGAGCAAGGCTCAAGAGCTCCATCGTAGCTGCTTGTCATCACTGCCATCCTCCCGCACTCCTTGTCACCCCAAAGCAGTTTCTCTAATCCAGCGGGGGATGAAACCTCTCTCGTGAAGATTGTTTGGGATCTTTGCACGAGAGACAATTACATTGGTAGCCTAATCACTCAAGTAAGAGATGGAGAGAGGAAGCAAGAGGGAATCATAAGAGAACAAGTGATTAGTACTAATCACTCCAAAACCCTAACCCTAAGCACACCAAAAAAGTTAGATTAGAGTTGAGAGAGAGAGAGAGAGAGAGAGAGAACACTCCACGTCTATTGCACAAATGGGAGAATGAGTTACAAGAAAGATAAATTGGCTTTATAGTTCCAAGCCTTTTCCCACTAGGTGCCCGGGAGTAAGTGACCTGGGGTGCCAAAAAATTGTGACAAGGCTTTCCTCTATGGATTGGCCAATCCACCAAGATCCTCTTGTTTGTCCTTTGAAGTTAGGGAGTTTCCCTCATCAAATGATGGGATTTATAATATATAATGCCGACTCCCATTACATAAGTATGTGGATATAGTTTTTGTAGGAACGTGTTAACCAATATGTGGTTAACATACTCCCCTTCCTAAAGTCGATCGCGTCCTTGAGGCACGCAGGGAAGTGTCACACTTGGAAAGAAGTTAGTGGAGTACTGGTGATCAAGTATCCAGCTAGTCAAATGAGCTCTTATGAGTTTGTTTTCTTGGATGTGCCTAGTAGTACTCTTTATTTTGTTTTTGGTGTTTTTCTTTTTTTGTCGCATTTGTAGGACATCCTCATGAGAGGAGTCAAAGTACTTGAATGAGTAGACTAGCATGGAATACTTCATGACCAATATCCAAGTGGTAGGTGGTATTACTAAGGAGGGTTTAGTAAATAAAATGGTGTTAGTAAGCAATTGGGAGGGGGGAATTTTGCCAAGGGACAAGGAGGCAACGCGCATGGAGACTCCTTGTGCTCTGAGATGTGTTATGTTGATGGTTATGTTGATGGTGATGTACATGAAGCCCTAGCATCTTTGTCAAGAGACCGTAATGGGTTTCTTGGCTCCTATGGAGGTATTGGTTTGCGATGTTCTCTCTTTTTCTTTTGGTGGTTTGTCTTCTTCTATCATTGGAGCTCATGGAACTGGGATCCGGTGTTGTTAGGAGTGGTAGTCGATGGCGAGGATCCAAACATGTGGAGCCGAAGAAGAAGTTAAGGGTAGGATTGATTAGGCATGAAGCATAATTATTTTGGTGAGGCGAGGGTGATTAAGAAAATCCAGGCGATGGGTCGTACCATTAATGAGGCTTACGGCCACCATGGTCCCCCCATCTAGAAATGTACCTAGATGGCTACCGATGATGAAGCTTTGTGTGGTGTGTGCACATAGGACAAAGCCCAATGAGATTTGCAAGTGTTGTGCATGGGCGAGGGAAAAATGCGTGCCTATGGTCCTAATCACATGGACTTTTTTTTTAAATGTTTTTATTGATCAACACCCCTAAGAAGGGTTTTGTATTGAGTGGCCCATGTGGCTAAATTTGCGAGCTTACCCTTGAGTTTATCTTTGAGTGGTTGGATGTTAAAACCCTAAGATCTCTCTAGATAATTGTTATGCATAAAACATGCATAAATCAGGCATAAACTCAACCACCCAACCACCCCTGAGCCCAAGGGATGCACACATGAATAATGAATGAAATACATCATACCTCTACCTTGATGTCCCATACCATCAAGAGGTATAACACAATCCAATAGCATATAGCTATAGTGTGAAATGGTAGGTGAGTAGATATGAACCTCTACAAAGAGAGCATAACATAGCCTTGGCCTCATGGAGCCCAAACCTCCAAGCCCCCAAGCTCCCTTGAGTGTGCCCCATGCCCCTATTATATAGGAGGGCCCTCAAGTGACTCTTGACTTTCCATTCCTCATGTGTGACCCTTGGATGCCTGACCCTAACCTTAAACCTTAAGGTTAGTCCTAACCCATGCTCCACTAGACCTTGTTCCCATGCTCCCATGCTCACAAGTCTAATGTGGGTTAGCCTCCTAGTATATGCACACATAATGTGTATATAACATAGCACACATAATGTACATATAACATACTTCCCCTCTCTCAAAACATTGCACTCTTGCAATGAAAAGAAGGAGAACTGCGCTGAACAATCTCAACCGACTCCCAAGTCGAATTCTCAATTTCCCTATCTTTCCACCTTATTTTAACCTCAAGGATTAGTCAACTACAAAGTTTCCTTTCCCTGAATTCAAGTACCTTATCAGGTTCATGTGGAACATAGGATAATTCATCGACTTCAACGAGTTCTTGAGGAGTAACTGTGTCATCCTCACCTCCCAGTTTCCCTTTCAATCTATCGATATGAAAGACTGGATGAACTCTAACAATTGGAGGTAGTTTTAGTTCATACGCAACCGTGCCAATTCGATATATAACTCGAAATGGACCACAATATCTAGGAGATAAACTCGAGCATTTTTCCATTGACAAAGTTTGAAAATCTTGAGGAACATTAAAATAAACCAACGCTCCTGGTTCAAAAGACCGAGATGAGCGTCCCCTATCAGCATAAAACCGTGCCCTATCATGAGCACTCCTGATATCAAATCCCGAGCTTCGGTCAGAATTTCCTACATATCTCGCAAGAAATCCCTCGATGCATCAAGCTCGATGTCCTTAAGACTGACATCAATAGGTGCCCTGAGTTGATACCCATACTACATAAGTATGCACGGACTAAAATAATAGCCGTAAATTTAGAACTGTTATAGGCAAATTCCATCATTGGAAGATATTTCCCAATATGATGATATTCTAGAGACATGCACGAAGCATATCCTCTACAATCTGATTCATACACTCTGTTTGCCCATCAGACTATTGCGGATGATCAGAACAATTCACATTCAAAGTAACTTTTTCGTTGTAAACCTTTCGGAATAAAGTAGGAAAGCATGGCATTATAACAGCAGAAACCAGGGATTCATCGGCACCCCGACATACCCACATCTGCATATGGAATAATCGACGTCTCGAGTTACCCATATCAACATAGAGAATCATCAACGTCTCGATGAGTCACATATATCCATCCGTAAACCTATCAGGTTGATTGTGTAAATCACCTAAAGTACGGAACTAAAGAAAGAAATGCCAACAAAGGAAGAATCCAAATTTCCTTATCCGAACACAACAAGATAAACTTGTTTGAATTCTAAAGAAAGAGATTTCAACAAGTGAAAATGCCAATGAGATTTTCCTCATCAAAACATGCAGGTTATAGATAAAAGAAGTTTATCTAGAGAATGCCCACACTATAACTTCTAGTGAATTTAGAAAATAAGATTGTCTTTGAATGTTGAGGACAACATGCTAAGTGATGTAAGCAAAGCAACAATCTTGAGCCCAAATTATCCCATAAGATAATATATGTGAGGGATCACTAGCGTCCCATACCACCATGATACCACCCATACATACCTTAACAATTTGAAACTCCCTAGTATGCCGTCTAGGAAAATATGAATAAAATCCTGTGTAAAAGGAATAAGATGGCCTTATCCAGACTTTCACATACTAAACCTGTCTCTATATACTTGAGACTACATCAAGGAATAAATCCTTATGAGTACATCATTAGAAAAGAAATTGAATTATTGGCGCCTTTCTAATGATAACTACCCAAAACACAATAAAGTTAGGGTAGGAAAATAACTCACCTAGATATATAAGCAACTAGGTATCCGAGTTGGAATATATACAAGAGTATAAAAAATATACTCCAAAATTATGTGCAAAAAACGAAGGCAAATGCTACCTTCAAAGCACATGTAAATATTCAAAAGATCAAAAGATCCTTATAAAACCATGGATAAAAGCATAGAAGCTCCTTAAATCCATAAAAACCATAGTTGATCATAAAAATCAATGCATACCATCTAATGGACATAAATCATGCCAAAAGAAGCATTAAAATTGGTGGCCAACTCATCAATCCGGAGTATATGAACATTGTGTTGTTCAAATAAAACTCCAAAGTAAGAAAGTGAAACACATGCGTGTAGCACTCAATAAAAAACCCCTAGACACAAGTGATTTAGGCAAAACCTGATGAGTCCATATAAAACTTGGAAAACATCCAAAATCCACCACCGATCAACTAACCCATGATAGAGGCTTAAGAAATTAAGCACAAACCACACTTTAATAAGTGCAAAATAAATTATCATGGAAAAGTGTCAAAGGTGAAACACACTTTGAACGTAAATTATAGCCATCAAAAGAAATTAAGGAACATGTCCAAAAAGAATGGCTAAACAATGGTAAAAAATCATGAATACATCGTTTAGAATTAATCCAAACATAAATATCCATCAATACGAGATATAATCGTATTAATAATATCACGCATCTATCTAATGTCAGCACGAGAAAACGTACTTCAACATTAAATAACCCTCGAAAATATTAAATTCTCGAGAAAAAGAATTATCATGATTTTTTTCTAATTTTTCCTAATTTATAGGGTCTCAAAATATAATAATTTTGAATTCCTTCAAACCTATCTCATGGCATTCCAAACCTATATTTTTCTAGAAAATTTTTAGCAATTTAATTTGCCAAAATACCATTGATATTTTAAAAATACCAATTTTTAGGATTTCTAAATATAATATCTAGAATATTCCTAATTTTCCCTGAGAATCCCATCGTTCACGAAATTTCCAATTCCGCCCGACAATTCTCAAATCCAATGAAAATTTTTAATTTTAATGGATTTTTCTAATTTTTTGGGTCAAAAAATATATTTTTAAAGGAATTTGAATGGTCATGAGCGCCCGAATGGACACACCACATGCCAAACACCAACCTCACATTTTTCCAAAATTTAAAATAACCTTTGTCTAATTTTCCACTAATTTTCAGGAATTTTTTAAAATTTTTAATCAACCCCGAACGCATTTAGAATACGAACGGTCAAAAAATTTCGGAATTCCAACGGTTTTCCCGGAATACGGAAAGCCAAAAGTTTTGGGAAAATGAAAAGACAAAAAAAATTCGGAATGTGAAAGGTCAAAGGTTTCCGGAATACGGAAGGTCAAAAGTTTTTCCGGAATTCGGAAAGCCAAAAGGTTTCGGGAAAACGGAAAGCCAAAGGTTTTCCGGAAGATGAAAAGCCAAAATTTGTCAATAAGAAAATTCCAGGAATTTTTCAGAGATTTTTTACCTCAAATCCCAAATTTTCTGAATTTTTCAGGCTTTTTTTTCAAGCTTTTTCCTTGAAAAATATCAAAAAGCTCTTTTTTTAAATAAAAAACTCATTTTTTAAAAAAATGAAAAAAAAAATAAGCTTTTTTTTTAGCTTATAGGATTTTGATTTTTTAGGGAGGATTTTGATTTTTTAGGGGGGGGGGGGGGGGGCGTTTTTTCGCCGGCGGCTGCTGCGCAGCCCCCCCCCTCCCGTCGCCTGCGCATGGAGAGAATGAGAGAGTCCTTCTTCTCCCCTCTCTCCTCCCTTTCCTCTCCATTTCAAACTCTCCTCCAATCTCTTCTCTCTCTCTCTCTGTTAAACAGAGAGATTAACTTAATCCATGATTAAGTTTTTAATTAAACTTAATCATAATTATGATTAATTATGATTTATGCTTAAAAAATATCATTTAAAGAGATTTTTCACCCGGAAAAGAGAAAGAAAAATCAGATTTGAGAGGTGGAGAGGACCCCACGCACACGGGAGAGCAATTTATGCATCAACACGCTGTCCCCTACTGAATTTCAGTAGCAAATTGACAGAAATTTGATCGCATTCCCGCGGAAAAAACCCGCAAAAAATGTATAAAAATACATTTTAAATCAAAAAAATGCTCAAAAATTTCCTTAAAAATTAGGAAAAATTTCTAAAAATTTTAGAAATTCAGGGAATCCATCCTACAAAAATATCCACCATAAACTTTATGGTATTTTTGTAAAAAAATTCCATTAATGCTTGATTTTAACCATAAAAAATAGGGAAAAATAGCATTAACTCACGGTATTCCCCCGCAACGTCGATTCGTCCATTGAATTGAAGTACCACACGTTACAATCACCATAACGATGATCCATGTGCATTTCATCAACACAAATCAACAAAATAATATTTTATTAGTAAATATTAGAATTTACTAAAAAAAAATCAACAATTAAATAGAGATTGCTCTGATACCACTGTTAAAACCCTAAGATCTCTCTAGATAATTGTTATGCATAAATCAGGCATAAACTCAACCACCCAACCACCCCCGAGCCCAAGGGATGCACACATGAATAATGAATGAAATACATCATACCTCTACCTTGATGTCCCATACCATCAAGAGGTATAACACAATCCAATAGCATATAGCTATAGTGTGAAATGGTAGGTGAGTAGATATGAACCTCTACAAAGAGAGCATAACATAGCCTTGGCCTCATGGAGCCCAAACCTCCAAGTCCCCAAGCTCCCTTGAGTGTGCCCCATGCCCCTATTATATAGGAGGGCCCTCAAGTGACTCTTGACTTTCCATTCCTCATGTGTGACCCTTGGATGCCTGACCCTAACCTTAAACCTTAAGGTTAGTCCTAACCCATGCTCCACTAGACCTTGTTCCCATGCTCCCATGCTCACAAGTCTAATGTGGGTTAGCCTCCTAGTATATGCACACATAATGTGTATATAACATAGCACATATAATGTACATATAACATTGGATAAGCTCATTGTAGCATTGCCCCTTGGTTTGGTGATGAAGTCGAGGGACAAAGTGAATCTTTGTGAAAGAGGATCTGTGGGGGGGAAAGGGGTAGGCAAATTGAGCTTTTGAGTGCCCATGGGTTGGGTGTGGACAAGTCCATAGGATTTTGTCGAGGAGGAGGAGCTTTCCTGCCTATTGGTCGCCAAACGATCTTCATTGATTGGACGGTTACTGGCTTGGTTGGTGTGATTTGGGCAAACTACTGAGGGTTAAGCCATGGGAGCCAAATGATGGAGTTCCCATCATGGAAGCCTTGGGCATCTAAGAGGCGCGTGGGTACCCATCGCTACCGAGTGATGAAGGTCCTTAGTTGTCGAGGCTTCTAGGGTTTTGTCGACTAGACTTTGAGATATGATTTGGTTTTTGACATGGAGGATAGTCTTTTGATTATGTCTTTGGGAGCCACATGTGTGTTGCCTTCATGAAAGCCTTGTGCTTTGATCACATTGGTATAGGAACCTAGCGTTGTTGGCTTCGTTATTTTTGGGGTTGCCAAACCCGTGGTTGTGGGAATCACAGATTCCTGGGGAGTTATTATGGTGGATGAGCACATGGAGAGTTCTTGGGTAGCCAAAGGCGAGTGTTGCTTCCATAGTAGCCTTGTGCTCGTAATACAGAGACGGTCGGGGAAGAGCCAACATTGAAGCTTTGACTTAGGGTTAGTTTTTGTTGCCTTAGTTGGTTTCTTGTGATTGGGTTCCACAGATGACCATTTGGGGATCCAGAGTTCTGTGTAGCCATCATAGAAGCCCTGAGCTTCAAGAAGGCCCTTGGGCACCCACCATTGATTGTCATGATAAAGGTAACAGGTTGGGGTGCTTGCGATGTGGGTGGTCAAGGATGTAGAGTTTAGAGGGATTGTTGACAACAAAGCTTCATGATCGAATGATGTTGACAGTGTCCAATCGATTGGCTTTGGTGAGGCATGGGGTGTGGTAACAGGGGAGACTGTCGGTGATAAGGATGTGGCATGAGGGGAAGAACAGTTGGGGGTGAGGGTGTGTGTATGATTTCCTCTTAGGGACACAAGATGATAGCGGCCTTTTTGCCAAATATGTTAAGGAAACCCTACCCTAACGTGTTGTGGGAAGTTTCTTATCCGTCACACTCAAGCAAGACTCAAGAGCTCCACCGTAGCTGCTCGTCTCACCGCCATCCTCTCACACTCATTTGTCACCCCGAGGCGGTTGCTCTAATCCAACGGGTGATGCAACCTCTCTTGCAAAGATCGTGTGGGATCTCCATAGGAGACGATTGTGTTGGTAGCCTAATCAGTCAAGCAAGAGAGAGAGAGAGAGAGAGAGAGAGGAAGCATAAGAGAATAGGTAATTATTTTAGCACTAATCATCCCAAACCCTAACCCTAAGCACACCACATAAGATAGATCAGAGTTGCAAGAGAGAGGGAGAGAGAGAAAACTCTACTTCCATTGCACAAATGGGAGTATGAGTTACAAACAAGAGAAATTGGCTTTTATAGTTCCAAGCCTTTTCCCAACTAGGCCACCTAGGAGTAAGTGACCTGGGCACCCAAAACATAGTTACAAGGCTTTTCTCTATGGATTGGCCAACTAACTAAGATCCTCTTGTCTATCCTTTGAAGCTAAATACTTGGGAGCATATTTAGGGTGTTTCCCTCATCAAATGGAAGTATTTACAATATATAATGTCGGCGCCCATTACATAAGTGTGCGAACATAGTTGTCGTAGGAATGTGTTAACCAATATGTGGTTAACAACAAGAGAAAAACAAGCGGGTGGCCCCAACAATAGAGCACGCAATGCAACCCTAGGAAGGAAATTGTATTCAAGGACCACCTACCCATGCATTGGATGGGGAGATAAAAAAACTAGGTGGCCCTAGCACTAGAGCACATAGCGTAGCGGGTGACTATATTCGAGGACCACCTACCCATGCAGGGGTGGGGAGAGCAAAATAAGAAGATAGACCCAACACTAGAGCATGCAACACAGCGAAGGGGGAAAATATTAAAGAGTGCAATTCAACACGACACATCAATAATAGGTGACGTGGAAGAACCGGACCACACATGCTGGCAAGCACAAAATAGAGGGCATTGAGGGGTGGTGAAGGTTGGAAAATGATCAAAGTCAGTTTTACATAGGCCTTCACAACATCAGAGTAGGAGCCAAGAAAGTGGGCAATGCTAGCCCAAAGAATGCAATGACAAAGAACAAGCTTAGTGGAGCTAGGCTACACATTGAAAATAGTAGAATAGGCTCAATGGAGTCTGTTGGCTACACCACTGAGGCTACATCTACCACATTGTCATAGGAGGAGTGTTAACCACACTGGTCAACATTATTTTTCAAGTGTGGTTACACTTCTTGTAATCCATTGTTATGTTACCACGCTAAGCACTTAATGAAAAAGATATATGGGATGATTGAGCTTATGGCTTGTGTAATGTCGGTCTCGCCAAGAATGAGCCTAGATGTACATAGAGCTAGGAAGTTAGTTTTAGGTCCTCAATTGTAAATGGGCAGCTGGCTATTGTAAAAAGAGAGCTCATGTATATAAGTGATTTATGCAATATGAAAAGACACAATCCCATTATCACAATTGAGTCTTGCCTTCTTTCTCTCTCTCTCACTCTTTTGTGGCTATGGTGGTAAGCTTGTATTTGTGAATGCTTGTTTGCTTGATTGTGGTGTGTGCATAGAGTGGATGCGTCTTGTCTTGTTTTCTCTTCTCCCTCTCCTTGTCTCCTTCTCAAGATCCCTCTTATATACACATTGGCATTGAGTGGAGTTAGAGCTTTCCATAGCTCTCTTCTCCCTTTCTCTCTACCTAGCTTGTGATTCTCCATTTGAGGGACACAAGTGTGTTAAATTTGCAGCAATGTGATGAGCTATGGTGGATCAAATGCTAGAATCAACATCATTAACAAAGAGATTAGATGATAATTAAGACATGATTAGTGAGCAATTAACTGATATGTTAATGTAGGCATGGATAATCAAAAACTAGCAAATTCTCATTAGGCCAATGCCTCAATTTATAGAGTTTACATCCAAGCATCTAATCCCACTGATTTCTCCTTTATTCACTCCAACTCTTTTGCTTGATTCTCTCCACCTCTTCCCTGAATATCTCCACATCTCCTAAATCTCCTCATGCTACCCTTTATTCTCTCCTAGTAGATACTTCTCACCTTTTCACAGCTTCTCTCACATTTATAGATTCTCTTTTACAGCCTCTTGCTAAGGGCTTGTTCCCACACACACCCTATTCACTTGTATATTTCAACAAAGTAGAGGTGGAGTGAGTCCCTAGTAGCCTCACATTGGGGAGTTAACCCTCATTAGGGCTAGCTTAGTGCTAGTCTCTGAACCAACCCATGCATGGCATCTTTCTCTTCTTCTTTCCCTCTCTTGTGCAAGATAGTGTGTTGACATGGTTAACAAGGAGGACCAAATTTTGTTCTATAGAACAAACCTTCATTCGCAAGGATACCAG
The DNA here is from genome assembly GCF_041138505.1 of Cibotium barometz. Classification (NCBI taxonomy): domain Eukaryota; kingdom Viridiplantae; phylum Streptophyta; class Polypodiopsida; order Cyatheales; family Cibotiaceae; genus Cibotium; species Cibotium barometz. The sequence goes on from NC_141110.1 coordinate 26,347,102, forward strand.
TGAGCTCAACAAGCAAAGCAAAGCTAATGGCCAAATTTGGAATAGATGTGGAAAGACACTGTTGGCAAGAACACCACTGACCATAAAAAAACTCAGTCCATATCAAGCAGAAAGAACATGACCAGGCAAGAGACACCTATGATCATAGAGATTTCTTCTTGTTTAAATTTTTTTTTTTTAAAGCCTTATCCCCCATCTCCATCCCACACCCAACCTCCTCTTCTTTTCTTCCACCCACCCATTATCCCCTCCTCACCACATATCTCTCTCCTCTCCTCCCTTCCATTTACTTTCCTATCCACCTAATCCCCCTATTCCCTCCCTTTCACACATTTCCCCTACACCATTTAAAAATTTTCTATTTTTCCTCCTTTCCCACCAGACCCCCTACCTTACTAACTCACACACTAAACACACACATATAATTACACTCACCCCCTACCCTACTAATGCACACACACTAAACACACAATATAATTACACTCACCCCCTACCCTACTAACGCACACACACTAAACACACAATATAATTACACTCACCCCCTTACACACACACACACTCTAACACTTAATTCATAACTAACACATCTCCTAAATCCCACTAGCTTACTAAAATTCTTCTTACTAATTTTCGTCTTGCACCTATATAATTTTTTTTAAGTAATAAAAATAATAATTAAAAAATAAAGAAAAAAGGTCTATCACTCCCTCGTCAACTTTATGCACTGTAAATTTTTTATGAGGGTTAACATGTTGGGAGCCTCTTTTTTCTAGCCTTTGGCTTGCTCTTATTATCATGAGGGATTATCCCCACTTAGTGATACATTCATTGAGGGGAAGTCTCTTGGTACACATTATGATTCCATACCTTATCAGAAGTCATCATCTCCACATGCATCATCATTAGGCCTTATGGTTCATGTTACTTATACATTTATGGCATTTTCTAGAGAACCATCTTTGGCCAATTTCATTTGGGATCCAAGATCCACTTTGGATAATCCTTGGTCCATACCCTCATCATCATATGCTTCATCGACTTACCCTTTTACATTGCATTTTTCTATGGCACCCACCTTAGCATCATATGTTTGGGATCCAGGCACACACTTATGGGAACCCATTGACTCTCCCATCTTCATTTGGGATCCTAGTGGATGGGCTACACATTAGAGGTTGGGGGAGCCCCTCGCCTCTCTTTATCACATGTGATTCACATTAGAGTTGGAGGAGCTTTCTATACCTCCTTCATCGACATGGGCTTCATCAACATATCTTTTGATTTTCTTTGGTCTATTCTGCTACATCATTTTATATCTTTCTTTTACTTCCTCCATTGTACTTTAACCTTAGAAATCCTTTTCCACATCCAACAGGACTGGATGTGCATCAGGATGTGCATCAGTGGTGGGCAAATGTTAACCCTTGGGGCACCTAGGCCAACATTGAGCTTCATTGACCACTCTAGGTGTATATGCACATTGCACACATTGTATTATCTATTTGGTGCTACACATTGCACACATTTTATTATTTATTTGATGCACATAGCCTAAGGTATTTACCTTAGGTAATGGGGATGATGGGCTTGCCAACACCTCATTGTTGGTTTTATTTTGCGTGACTCTGCTATGCTTGCTATGATGGCATATGGATAGACTTATGTTTGCTATATAATAAGAGCATGGGTGAGGGAGAGATCATTCCCTCTACCCTAGAGTCAGAATCCTTGACTGAGAGTGTGAGATTGGTCTTGTGCAAAGTGTCCTCTTGTTCCCCTTGCCCTCATGTTAGTTCTTGTGTTGTGAAGGAGAGTGTGTGTTGGAAGGGTGGAAGATCCCTTGGCCCTTCTTCTTGCCATGTAGCTAGTGAAGGTGTGAGGTTTATTGCAAGAGGGAGGTTTATGTGCTTGAGGGTTTGCATTTTGCTTGGAGGAGGATGGGGAGAGTGTGCTATGGTCTTCTCTTAGGTTCATTGATTGTAGGATGGTGAGAGAATTCCATATGTGAGAACCCTTAACCTTATCATTGGGATTGTTCATGGGAGAGAGAAGGTTGTGTGAAGGGATTTGTATAGTTTTGTTTATTGTTCCTTTGTTCATTCCATTTGTTAGGGTGTTAGGTGGTGTTTGTTCTATCTACTCTCTCATGCTCTCTTCATCCTCATCCTCGAGAGCTTGTGTGAGAGGCAAGAATTCGGGTCCAAGCCTCCTCATCGTCTTCCAACAACGTGCAAACACTCAGGAGAATAGAAATGCCCACACATTGCTAAATGCATAGGGATACTATGAAGCCAATGTGTTAGAGACAAAGGTAAGAATCCCACTCTACAAAAAATGTTTAAAAGCTAGAAGCCTCATGTTCATAAATTTTGGGTTCCCAAATAACTACTAAAGGCATAGGGATACTATGAGGAGAACAAGAAAATTTGGATACCTAAGCAATGAGGCAATCGAGGAGGCAATGAAGGAAAGTCATCTTTGCAAAATGTCACGACCAACCACCACCAACAATCCAAACTATTACATGAGAGCCAACTAGCTCAACTTGGAAAAGATAGGAAAGGCAAGAATGGATCCCAGTTAAGAAATCATTTTGTCAAGGCCAAGTAACAAAAAATGTGTGGGTGCCCAAAAAGAATCTAAGTAAGAAATCATACTTCACTAATCTTGGTCAAAATGTTGAGATTGAGTGGGAATGGTAACGTAAGCCAGTTTCCACTGAGGATGTGATTGAGAAGCCACAAGAACCTAAACAAAGCCATAAGAATCCCAACCTAACATCATAAAAAATGCTAATCAAATTAGGGTAAAAAAGAGAAGTCCACAACTCCTTGCCCCAAGGGTAAAGCTATCATGGCCAGACACACAAGAACACATGTCTAAGTAGGACATGTTTACACAAGAACCTACTACTAATTCTATGGACTGGATGATTCAATGGATGGAGAAAGAGTTGATGTGCTCTTTGGAATAACTACAAGTGTTATATCATTAGACCCCTTTTAGATCAAGAGATTCATCCAGATATACTTGGGTTTAACTGATGAAGGCTCAAACCAATGAAGATGACATGACAAACTTGCAAAAGCAACTCCAAAGGACTAACTTGCTATAGCTAAGTTCTAATCAATCAAGAGCTTCACCAAGATATACTTGCATTTAACTAATGGAGGATCAAGCTAGAAGATGTCATGAAGAACTTGCAAGAAACTCCAAAGGACTAGTTGGCTAACTAAGTTCTAACAATATTAACAACCCTTTGGAAGTCTCTCCACTTATAATTAAATCAGATTCATTAGCATGATTTTGTAGAATCATGTCCATGAATCTTAACCCCCCCCACATCACGCCACACCACATTTTCCTAAATTCATCTTGGTAGAGCCATAAATGATCTCTACCATGCATCATCAGCTCCTCTAGGACCTCACCCACCTATAAACATCAATTCTTAATTGCTGTGATTCTATGTGAATCATGGCCTTGATTCTAAACCTTGCAGAATCACAATAAGAAAAAATGAACCAAAATTGTAAATTCTTGAGCCCCTAAGTTGTGTTTAAAGAGAATGTGGGGGAGAGGAGCTTGAGTTCCTTGCAAGAAAACACACACACATAAGAGAGTGCAAGACACAAGAAGAGAGAGATGAATGGCTGAATTTTCTTCTATCTTCTTCTCTTCTCTACAACCATATAACTAAAAGATCAGAGTACATACATAAAGGAGAATTACTCTCCTACAATAACATACAAATGGTCAGTCTATAGTGTGAACCTGACTATATGAGCTGGCTCTATAGCTATGCCATAAATCTAGTACTCCAAAGTGGTTGTCACACTTCCTATCATCCCATTGGCAGCATATCAACCTTAATCTCACCAACCATGCTAGTGGCATAAGTACGGAAGCTATCACCTAGGCAAGTTATCAATGTCCTCCGTAGCACTAGTTAAGCTCTATATCTCAACACTCTCTCTAAAGCTCAACTCCACACACTGCACTCCAAGTAAGATTCTAAACTTGTGGAGCTTCTTTGTACCCAATGCCTTCATGAAGATGTTAGCCACCTAATCCTCTGTGTTGACATATATCAGATCTACATCACCCCTCTACTATAACCTTCTCCCTCACAAAGTGATAGTGCACCACCTCCATGTGCTTTGTTCTAGCATGGTAAACTAGGTTAGTGGCCAACTGTTTGCTACTCATGTTCTCTCACAATAAATGACAACTTCCTTATCCATGGGCTCACCCATATCACCAAGTAGCTTTTGAAACCAAGCTATCTCACAAGCTGCCCATTGCAGCACCCCTGTACTCTGCCTCTATACTCAACAAGGTAACTGTTGGCTGCTTCTTATTTCTCCAATTCATAGCAGCACTCCCAAATGAGAACATAAAACCATTGGTAGATCTCCTATCTAAACACTACCAACCCAATCAACATCTTTGTACCCATGTGGTTGTATCATACATGACTTTCCGTTCATCTTAATTCCATTCCTTGAATACCTTTATATCCGCTAGAGTGGCATTGTCTTCGGAGACAACTCTGGAGGCTCCTCATTATCTTCTTCGGACATAGTCCCAAAATCCTTTACCCACCATCAAGAAATTGGTCATTATAAACTTCCAAGCATGAAAGTTGTTCTTGTCCATTTTCTCACAGACAATCTGCTTAAGGCCGTCAAACATTTTTACCTGCAACAATTAGAAACCTACAAACATGCAATTTTTGTATGTAACCTGTAACACAACACTACTGCATTGATACTTCAGCACAACTTGTATATCACCAAATCTAACGAGAGTACATGTACATACACCCAATATCAACAATACATATGCAAATAGTGTTTGTACTCTCAAAATATATTGCTGCACTGCAATAACCAAATTTCAACCAAAGATAGTTCTCTACCTCTTAGAACTTCCTGAAACGACCAAAAATACCTTGCAGAGTAAACAGAACGGAGTTCGAAATGCACCCGAAACGTGAATCCTTGTATTGCTTCGTTGTTTTCTTCTTCTTGCCTCTTGCTTGCCTCCTTAGCTCTCACATGAGCTGGAGCTCTGATACCATAAAGAGAATAATGCGGCGGAGAGGGATAGCTTGAGTTCTTTGCAAGTAAACACACACACACACACACACACACACACACACACAAGAGAGAGTGCAAGACACAAGAGAGAGATGGATTGCTAGAATTTCTTCTATCTTCTTCTCTTCTCTACAACAATATAACTAAAAGATAAGAGTACATACATAAAGGGAAAGTACTCTCCTACAATAACATACAAATGATCTGTCTATAGTGTGCGCCTGACTATATGAGCTGGTGTTATAACTATGCCATAACTCTAGTACTTTAAAGTGGCTATCACACAGCTTGTCAATCAACCATAACCTCATCAACCATTATGCTAATGGCATAAGTGTGGAAGATATCACACCCAAGTGGGGCTTTGCCTGCTGGCGTAGCTTCCACTGTGATCGCCACAACAGGTGTTGGGGGTCCATCCAACCATCGGTTGGTGCCCCTAGCCTTTGTCACCTTGTATATCCGTTGAGCAACAACTTTATTCTAACAACTTTGTAATTGAATCTTGCTAATGGGTAGTGCCTAGGTAGATGTAAAAGTGAAAAGGGAAACTATCCAGGATATGGGAGAAGGGGGAGTAGGATGTGTCAGCTACTATGGGATATTGCATTGTACTTGGGGATAAGCCTTCACTCTGATACACATTGATTGTTGGTATGATTCTCCATTCTCTGTACTGTACAAGTTTTTTTAATTCCTAGTTTGCATTAGTGCTTTCTATCTAGATATGTCTTCTTGTTGGAACCTAGGTTCAACGTCATTCCTGTCTAGACGTGACTCCTATCTGTAGAAACAAAACTAGGATCCATGTCAAGAATCTCATCAGATGCAAGAAGTAACCTTTATGATGTTGCAACTAACTCCCTTAGCATAGGCAGATTGGTGGTGCAACATGCTAGCGCTAGCTTATCATGTTGGACACAGTGGCATTAGTCGTGTCTCCAAACCACCTAAGCTTATCATGTTGGACACAGTGGCATTAGTCGTGTCTCCTCAAGAGCCGACTAGGTGGTTTGGAGACACGACTAATACCACTATGTCCAACATGATAAGCTAGTGCTAGCATGTTGCACTGCCAATCTGCCTATGGTAAGGGAGTTAGTTGCAACATCATAGAGGTTAGTTCTTGCATCTGATGAGATTCTTAATGTGGCTTGGACACAGTGGCATTAGTCGTGTCTCCATAATAACAAAAATTACCACCCTTATGGCATTCGTAAACTTTTTGATATCATATGTTGTTGGGGGTTATCCAACTGGCTAATCCCCAGCCTTTGTCACCTTTTATATCCGTTGAGCAACCACTTTTTTGTAACAACCTTCTAACTCAATCTTTCCAATAAGTAGTAACGAGGAAGATGTAAAAGGGAAAAGGGAAACTATCCAGGATACGAGAGAAGGGGGAGTAGGGAGTGTCAACTATGGGATATTTTATTGTACTTGGGGCTAACCCTTAACTCTAATACACAGTGATTGTTGGTGTAATTCTCCATTCTCTGTATTGTTTACAAGTCTGTTTGATTCCTAGTTTACATTAGTGCTTTCTATCTAGATGATGCAAGAAGTAACCTTTATGATGTTGCAACTAACTCCCTTAGCATAGGCAGATTGGTGGTGCAACATGCTAGCGCTAGCTTATCATGTTGGACACAGTGGCATTAGTCGTGTCTCCTCAAGAGGTGGTTTGGAGACATGACTAATACCACTATGTCCAACATGATAAGCTAGTGCTAGCATGTTGCACTGCCAATCTGCCTATGGTAAGGGAGTTAGTTGCAACATCATAAAGGTTAGTTCTTGCATCTGATGAGATTCTTAATGTGGCTTGGACACAGTGGCATTAGTCGTGTCTCCATAATAGCAAAAATTACCACCCTTATGGCATTCTTAAACTTTTTGATATCATATGTTGTTGGGGGTTATCCAACTGGCTAATCCCCAGCCTTTGTCACCTTTTATATCCGTTGAGCAACCACTTTTTTGTAACAACCTTCTAACTCAATCTTTCCAATAAGTAGTAACGAGGAAGATGTAAAAGGGAAAAGGGAAACTATCCAGGATACGAGAGAAGGGGGAGTAGGGAGTGTCAACTATGGGATATTTTATTGTACTTGGGGCTAACCCTTAACTCTAATACACAGTGATTGTTGGTGTAATTCTCCATTCTCTGTATTGTTTACAAGTCTGTTTGATTCCTAGTTTACATTAGTGCTTTCTATCTAGATATTCCTTCTCATTGGAATGTGGGTTCAATGTCATTCATGTTTAGACATGACTCCTATCTAGAAACAGAACTAGGAGCCATGTCAAGAATCTCATCAGATGTGGGAACTAACCTCTACGATGTTGTGAACTAACTCCCTTAGCATCAGTAGATTGGCGACATAACATGCTAGCATTAGTTTATCATGTTGGCCACCACACTGGCATTAGTCGTGTCTCCTCTAGAGCCGACTAGGTGGTTTGGAGCTACTCAAGTGCCGCGGATCTGGATAGCTACAGAAAGGCTGGAGATAAGGCTACCCTCAAAGCATAGATTGAAGAGTTAGAAGAGTTGGTGGCAGAGTACAAAGTAAAACAAAGGCAGGATAGGTTAACTATAAAATCCCTCAAGAAGGAGATTGACTCCATAATCCCTGCCAAGAAAACAAGAGGAAAAGTGACACATTAATGAATTGAATGTTGCCCTAATGATAGCCCATGCCAATTTAAAGAAAATATAAGACCAACTAGATGCTACAAGGAGAACACATGCAGAATAGCTAAAGACATCCAAGTGTGAACTCAGGAAAAGGCAATAGCAGGTGGAGACCATAAGGAAGGCCCACGTTGATACCCTTGCCCGTGTTGGAGACAAGTCATGCCACTAGTATAGCATGTTGGAAACAATACAACAACACATCCATGTGACATTGGGGATTAGGGCATATGGTTCAAATGATCACTTAAACCTTAGGACATTTTGGAGACTATGCTTGATGGCATAGAATAGAATCTTTGGAGCATATGCTAGGCACCTAGAGCAAGTGGGGAAGATCTCCCTTGCACTTAAATCTAGGATTTTGGGTGCTCTCTTCTAGATATAGTTAGGGTTTTGGGTGCTCTCTTCTAGATATAGTTAGGGTTTTGCTTAGGGATTAATCTCACCCTAATCCATTATACTTCAGCCTGTATAAAGAGGTTGTCATCTAATGCAAAGTACACTACCACTATTATCCCATCTCTTGTGTCATTATGCTGTCCATTTAGTTAGTCATGTGATTAGCATTAATCTTCATCTTATTTATCTTGTCTTATGCAATTACCATGATTATGATGATGGTGTCTGTTCATCCTCCCTAATTTCAACATGGTATCTAGAGCTAGGTTATCATCCTAATCTTACTTTAGCTACTCCTAATCATGCTCCTCCAAAATAAGATTAATCATTAATCTAGCCATGGCAACCTCCATTAGGAGGAATATGGACTCTCTATTTTGCCCCTTAAGGAGAATAAAAAAAGATTGGCCTGACCAATGAGAGAGCTGGGATTCTAGATCCATGTAAAATGGATCTTTTTGTCATATCTTTGCCCAAATATCTTAGGATAATAAAATAATAGAGCCCATAACTTTAAAAAATAGAGAAATGTCAGATTTCATATCATAAACTATTGTTTCATGTCAAATGTACCTTGTGGTCAGCACATGGAAGTTTGAAAAACCAAATTTCATTTTTTCTCTTTTTTTATGTTTAACTTTTTACTTTCCCTCCTTTTGCATCTCACTACCTTTTCATTTCCCCCCTTTTTTAGCGAAATTCAATTTTGCCATATCTTTTGCAACTCTAGTTCTTTCTTCACGAAATTTTACAGGTATGTTGTTCTCCACTATAGCTCTCTCCTCATCATTAAATTTCATCTCATTTGGACAAAACCTCTATGAGTTATGTACATTTTCTCACATGAACTTTCTCTTCTTTGCGCCACAAATAGCTATCTTGATCTGAAGTGGCATCAAATTCTTATGAGTAATGATCATATGTTTAGGGTTTGTCTATGTTTTGTTTTGATGTAAGATAGGTTTGTTTATGTTTTGTCTTGATGTGTTGTTGTTTATTTTCATAGGAGCAACATTGTGAGCAACAAGATTGTGCGAATCAAAGCAGTAAGTTGCTATTTATTTTGTGTTGTTTTATTCTTTATTTGTTGCTTATAATCTTCTCTACACCATAGATAACTATCTTGATTTTAAGTGGCATAAAATACTTGTGTGAGTAATGATCATAGGTTTAGGGTTTGTTTATGTTTTGTCTTGATGTGTTTATGTTCATTTTCATAGGTTGTAAGCAACAAGATTGTGTGAATCAAAGCAATAGGTTGCTGTTTATTTCTTGTTGTTATAATGTTTATTTGTTGCTCGTACAATCTTAACATAGATATTTATTAATCATGCAGTCTAACTTTGTTAATTTGGTGCTTTGTTTTTTATTATGGATGTCTTCAAGGAGGAGGAATATCATTAATATTCACACAGTGGAGGTGTTTAGTAGGAGAGATGATGAAGATAATTGGAGCCCTGAACAATACAGTAAGTTAAATTTGATTTTAATGAGACCAAGTACTCGTGGGAGTTTCAAGGTCAAGCTCAAAGATGTAACAAACCCCAACAAACAATGGAAAGGTAGAATCATAGAGTTCAGGAGACACACCAATGGTACAATAACAGAGGCTTTCATTCAATATGTTTATATGCACAAAGAGATTTAAGTGCATCATGACAACTTCAGTGCACCGACATAAGCCTAACAATAAGTTTATATCTCTATGCTTTGTGTTCTTGTGCTTTAAGTCCATGGTTATTAGATAGAGTTTTAATATAAGCATGTTTGTTGCTGCTTGCAGCTTTATATCCATCAGCTCTGCATGAATGGCAAAATGTAGAGCGCTTAAGTGGAAAGCTAAATGTTTTACATGTAGAGATAGGTGCCTTGATCTATGACAACAAGAGTGTAAGCAAATTGGCAAAATGTAGAGCGCTTAAGTGTGGAAAGCTAAATGTTTTACATGTAGAGATAGGTGCCTTGATCTATGACAACAAGAGTGTAAGCAAATTGGCATCTCAAAATGTTTACTTTTATGATTCCACATATGTTGTGGAGAGACATAGTTTGGAGTACATATGACTACCACCGTTGTCTAGCCAAGAATGGTATAATCCTAGCTTAGACATGTCAAAAGCATGTAGGGTAAAGATAAAAACTGATGTTCATGATTCCATGAAACCCTCCACAGGCTCTAGAGATGTGCATCTAAGTTGGTTTGTTCCAGTTAGTTTATTTGCACATCTGTTTGGATCCTGTGAAGTAGTAAAGAAAACTAAGATTACATATCAATAAAAGTGCCCATCTAAGGATTGGATGACTCAGTTACTAGGTGAGTCATGGCATCTCAAGAGAACTCACCATGATGATATCAGTGAGTGCAAAATCACTATGTCAAATGTTACCTTTTTAGGTAAGATTACACTGTTTTATAGTTTTTATTCATACGTACTTCATTGCAAGACACCGATCATTGATTATTGATTGTTGTTGTTGTTTTTATGTTTTTATGATTGTTGTTGATTGTTGATTGTTGATTGTTGTTTTTATGTTTTTATGTTTTTATGTTGGTTGTTTGTTTTTTTATAAAAGGTACTTCATTGCAAGACAAACTTTGTGCATTCGCTTCAAGTATAGAAGGTGGTGACTTCTATGAGGACAGTGGCTCAGATTGGACCAATACATGCGAGATGGCACACCTTCAGCACTCATTGATGTGAATATTCTTTGGGAGGGTTATGACCCTTTTAGCGTTAATGTAGAAAGTTATTAGCCCCTTAGTTTTTTGAGGCAAGAAATGCAACTCATGTCCAATGATCCTCCTTGTAATTCTTATTTCAAGTTGGATGGTAGGAAGGTTGGGAGTCGAAGTAAACATCGCAAAACATGCAAGCAGTGTGTTGCTCCACACATCCTTGAAATTGTAGAGTCCATGTAATTCTTATTCTTCCAAGTGAATATTAAAAACTGTTTCTCTAAAAGTATTGTAAATTTAATTTTATTTCATTTTCATAAATTATAGTGGTTTTTTTAAGTCTACTGTGTTTTGAACCCATTAATATGTAAGAAAATAAAGATAAGTATAAGTAAGTGCAATTGTAAATATAAGTATAAATATATATTTAAGTGTAAATAATAACATAATTAATTATCCTAGAAATATAAATATGATTTATGATTTCTTATATTTTAATGAAGTGTCATTATTTTTAAGTCTATGAATATAAGTATAAAAATAAATATAACTTCAAATATATATTTAAGTGTAAATAATAATATAAGTAACTTTGTAAATAATATAATATAATAATAATAATAATATGTAACAAGAAAAAGAAGTATGATTTATTATTTATTATATTTTATTGAAGTGTCCTTCATTTACTAAAGTATAAACATAAGGTATTAAAATAAATATAAGATTATAGATATTTTAAGTACAATAATAAACATAAGTATAAACTACATCCATCCAGTCTCACAAAACCCAAAGTCATGACCCACCACTAGCTTCATTGAGTGCCATCACCATTAAAGGGGTGGAGTACCTCCTTATGTAGGATGTGTTGGAGCTCTTGGAATCAAATTAATATTACTCCATTAAAATTTAATAAAATATATATTACTTTATTAAAGTTTTAATGAAATAATATATATAAGTATAAGTAGGGGTTATTTTCATTCACTTCTATTACATTCTCTATCTCTCACTTTCTATCCACCTTGCTTGTTACTCCCTTTACGCCTTCACCATGGCTTCTCATCATGATGTGTTCGCATAGTGGATGAGTGAAACCTGTTATTACGGTCAAATGTGGGACCAGATTTACCCTAGGTTTTGTTATAGTGTTGAGCTAGAGAATATATTAGGTCTCTAGAGCCCGATAGCTCAGTTCTTGCATATTTTTACGCGGGATGTGATGATATCACATTTTTAATCCCTGACTCCACTACTCGATGGATACCCCTAGAGTTCCTCTTCTCCATGAAGAGTGGTGACAACCATAGAAAGTTTGTGCAAAGAGCACTTGCACATGTTTCCCCCCCTTTCAATGTACCTCTGTGCCCCTCACTTTTGAGGAGGCAGACCTGATCGATCTCATCGGAGCGAGATATTGCCTTTGCTATTTGTATATTATGCTCTAATTTTGAAGAGGAGAATGATGAGGAGCCAGTGGTGCCTCTTCTCACCTGTGAAGAGAAGGAGCCAGAGGAGACAATCCTAGACAAGCAAGAGGAGGAGGCACGTAGCTTGTCTTTGGACTTGTCGACTATCCACCAGGAGGCAGCCCATCCTACTGAGAATGCAAAACTTGCATCATTGAGTGCCATCACTATAGATAGTGTTAAGTACTTGCTCATGCAGGATGTCCTTGAGGTCTTGGATTTGAGGAAGAAAGAGCTGTACTGCCACCTTGTCCGGGATGTTGATGAAGACTCATTGACTTGGACACTGTGGATGTCCCTCCACAAGTAACTGAGATTGGCCGATATGATGGCACGAACATGGATGGTGTCTCTGCAATCATCCACATCCAAAGAAGTGCTGCAGAAGCTGCTCTTGACTATGATATCTTAGATGTAGAATTTGAGAGGTTGTAGGAAGATCTCTTTGGACCTCGACCACACATGCACCGGTCAGAAAACAGAATGATGAGGCTGTGATATATTTTTTTTTTATCTTCTCAAAAATTTTGGTGCGAGGCCTCAGGGGCTTAGGGACCCCACACATGTAATCTGGTGGCATGCATCGGGGCCCTCCAGGCATGCCAGCCGAAGGCTGGCATGGATGGCCCTGATTTTGCAGGCAAGGATGGTGCAGAATTAGGGCCATCCTCACCAACCTTTGGTTGCCATGCTTGGAGGCCCCCCGCGATGCATGCCAGATTACATGTGTGGGGTCCCTAGGTCCCTGAGGCCCTGTACACAAACAATTTTAACTCATTCAAAAATATATTTTTTCATGCAATTGTATTTTGGAGTCATTTTTGATATTTGATTTTTGCATGCAAATATTTTCTTCATAAAATTGTCTATGTCGATGAGTTTGCATCAAGAGCTGGTGGAACAAGGGGTGGCAGAGGAAGAGTCCAGGATGCAGCTTTGAAGAAGGAGTATATTGGCAATATCTTCCAAGACATCATTGTCTTTCACAAAGTATGCTCCCCTGATGGACAAGTCTCTCTCATGAAGATCAAGGCTTTAACAAAGGGTACTGCATTCAAGTCCATGCCTATGAAATCAAGCTTAGAGAGGGTGGTGCTTGTGAAGTGCTCCAAACTCTTATATTTGTTTGAAGCTTAGCATGTGGAGGGAAGATTCATTCACTTGTTGGCCTAGGCCTTGCTACTGGGAAGATTGATCTTCATGCTATCCAACTGGAGCTCGATGAAAATTTTGTTGTAATTCTTTCGCTTAAAGCTCCTACTGACTCTGCTGAGCCTAGTACTAAGAGGCGTAGAGTTTAGGATTTTTGTACTTGCTTCTATGTCATGATGTAACAGTTTTTATATTAATAAAAATATATTTTTAAAGTTTTGTTGTATTCGTGCAATCAACAAATAATATTTAATCATTAATTTGAAATTGAAATCACAATACAGTTATGATTGCCGGATATAATCAAGTAAACACTTGGCAAGGATCAAAAAAAAATATTTTCATTAAGTAAATCATTTACATCATGATCACATGAGATTACATTGTGGCATATACATGAGATTACAAGATCTCCCTAAAACTACGGCTGATCACCATAATTTTCCCTCCACTTCTGCATACGTAGAACTAGCCGCATATCTTTGTCAGTGATGGTGACTCTCTTGGCATGGACTGCTGCGTACATTATGTCACCATACATGTCCACCAAAAAAGCTTCAACAGCCTCTTGAAGAGATTCCAAAGCTACTGATGTCCATCGTGTGGGAGCCTCACTATTGCCGACCCGATGATGCCATCGAGATATCCGGCTCTCGTTCAAATCATCCATGATCTCCCTAATGAGGCGGTGAAAAGGTCTCATCGGGATCAGAAGGTCTGTCACCTTCTGATACTTTCTTATTTCTCAAAGAGCGACAGTGCCAAGTCTCCACCGACGTTTGCTGGGGACCTGACCTTCACGGGATCAACCCTCCTGGTAGTTTGCTTGGTGCGAGCCATGTTCTTGAAGAAGATAAAACAAGAATAGAATGAAAACAAAAGACTCTAAACTTATATTTATAACTTCAAAAACTGTAAATATAACTTATATTTATATTTTTATGAAATAAAAATAAATAACTTAAATGTTTTAGTAATTTTTATTATATTTAGTAATTTTCTTATTTATAATTCCCTAGGGTTTCTAGAACTTCATTCCATGTTTAAAGTAATCTAATTTTTAGAGTAATTTTTATTATATTTTTTTAGTAAAGATAATTTTTAAAATTTCTAAATTCATTGAAATTTTATACACTTATAGTCTTTCATGGATACATGTGTGAAAAATCCTAAATCCATATGAGGCCTGTGAACAAAAAAATAATGCTTTCGATAAACTTGAAAAACTATACGAGAGAAAAAGATAATAACACCCAAGATATTGAGAAAGAAACATCAAATTGTACTTGTATTAAAAACACTTCTCATAGATTACAAGTACATTGAAACACGGGTTTACAATGCATCATATGATTTACTCAAATCATATTATCCATGTTTAAACTGAAGGCATCACCATTATTACGAATCCTTCGTACAAGTCTAAAATCCTTGTCCATATAAGAGTGATACACTTCGCATGAATAGCTACCAACTAACCATCATGCATGAGGTCCACCGAATATGCCTTAGCTGCTTCTTGAAGAGCTAGCAATGCTTGGACTCACCATCGTTGCACATTGTTGACTACAGAACTAAGTCTTGCATAGAACCTATTACGAGACATTCGCCTGGAGATCTTACAATATCTCTCTCACCAGTCTTGCAAATGGCGCCCTCGGTATGATTAAGTTTGTACTTTTTTATACTTCCTTATTTCTCAAAGAGCAGCAATGCTTGGTCTCCATCTACGTTTCTTGTGACATGGCGGATGTGGATGCGTTGTACCTGTAGTAGTGCCTCTTGGATTGTCAAATTGAGTGCGCTCACTATCAGTCTCCGTTGGTATATTGACCTGGGGCTATGTTGGACGAGTCTTAGTAGGGTTCCTCTTAGCACTTTGCTTGGTGCGTGCTATGCCTTGAAAGCTAGAAGACTATAAAATGTAAATGTCTCACCACTCTCAGTAATAGTTTAGTCAACTTTAAAAATAACACAACTGTTCACACACAAGTATGCATATACTCTCACACATAAAATCATTTAATATTATGGTCATAGTTAGTGAGATTATGGGTGATATATCACATTGGTTTACAAGCTCTATGTGAAAGCCATTTTGGTTTAGTAGAGTAATACTTGCATCAACAAAAAATTACAGAGTTTCAACTTGCATTTGCTCATTTGAAACACTTCACTCTCGGGTTTTCCACTTGCTTCCCTCTCTTTCTTGAGTTCTCAACCATTCAGCATGTTTCTCTCTACTTGATGAATTCTCAAATTGTGTCTTTCTAACCTTACATATGACTCTGCGTATTGCCTGTGATCCATTGGACATAGGTTTCTTCTCCTCTAACCTTATTACTATCTTTCTATACCACCATAGAAGTAATTGTTTCATTGTATTGACATCATAGATTCCACCTCCATGAGAAGTTGTCTTTTGGAAAGCACATCGTGCTTGCCAATGAGATTGATCCATGCCCTGTGTAGACCATATCGCTAAACTTCCTTCATGAGCATGCAATATATGCTACATCAATAAACAATGTAATCATAGTTAGTCTCTAAAACCATATAAATTAATTATAATGTCACACTTATTGTAATGTCACACTTACCATGTAATGTGTTATACTACTTAAAGTCCAGGCTTCAACAACTGATGCATAGAATATACCAATCACCTCCTTAAACTCCTTGGAATCATCTGGTCCAAATTTCATCTTCTGCAAAAGCACTGCCAATTTATCAAGACCAATCCACACATTTGCTTTTTCTACTCTAGTCTTTCCTCCATTGCTTCAATCAGGAATGGCCATATGTAACTTTTTCCATGCTTCAGATTTCTCTAGTTGTTGTACTAGTAGTACTCCATTTTCATTTCATGGTGCAGAAAGGAATTTCCTTGCTTTTAAACCGCCAAAGCAAGGCTTGCATGGTACATTGCCGCTTGCTCCAGACTTTTTTTCATCCTTCTTTATTTCTACCTGGTCTCAATGTAAACCCATCCCAGATAATACTTCTTCCACCCTTTTACATGTTTCTTGGGCATCAGAAGTTGGCTGTATTTTATAAGCAGAACACATATTCATAAACCAATTTGTCTATGATCCTCACTAGTGCATGAAAGGTGCAAAAGTGTACTCTTGTCAAGGGGATGTCAAGAATAGAATCCCACTTAGGATCTACTTGTACCATTTGGCCCCCACGGCAAACAAATTGATCACGTGTAGGACAACCTTCTCTGCCTGTTTCTTCCCATTCTTACCTTTCTTTCTAGACCACATATAATATATGCAAGGAAACTCTGCATTTGCTGTATTTGATACACCAAACATGCACTTCAAAGTTTTGAGATCTCCAGCAAGGTGCCATTCCACTTGATACTCACCATAACCTTCCACGTGCAAACTTTCACCATGATTTTGATATTGCACTATATTACGTATCTTTGTCAAGTTAAAGAGAATCTTCAAAATCTCATGATCTTCCTTTGGTACTTCAAATGCAGCAAGCCACCAAATTTCATTCTTATTTGTGTGCAAGACAAATTTTAGCTTGCCTCCACATTCTACAACAGATGTACTGTAAAATTTTACCATTAGAGATTGTAACTTGCATACATCTAATACAAAATTATTATTTGTGTGCAAGACAAACGGCACTTCCTCTGACCCATACTTGCATACATGTCTGTGAGACATAAGTGCATTGGCTCACCAATTAATTGTTCTACCTTACTATTTCATGATTGCCATGCTTGCACCACATAAAATGGTTTAGGAAGAGGCAATACCCTTTTCTTTTGCAACACTTTTTTAAAACTTGTATCTAAATGTTTGTATATCATGTCATAAGACTGAGAACTTATTTACCTTATTACATATTCCCTACATATCATTTGATATGAAGGAATCACTTACCTCTTGTAAGGATTGTATGATAACTTCATCACCCCAACTAACTTAAACTTTGGGCATTGAAGTACTTAAACTTTGGGCATTGAAGCGTGGAGTTCACCATATCTTTAGTGAATACCTTTTCAATTCCTTGATTCACCATATCTTTAGTGAATACCTTTTCAATTCCTTGATTCACTTCATTTTCTAGATTGCTAAACATCTTTTACATGTTATCACGTTGTGCATAGATCCTTCGCCTGTATTGTCCACCTGTCTTTTCCAACATGTGCATAGGTTTATATGACCTTTGGCATTCACGTACCTCCCATGTCGTTGTGGGCCCATAAGTGACAATCTTCTCTAGCATTGTCTTCATCTTCTTATTGCTAGCCTGTAAATCATTAGCCTGGTTAATCAAACTGGCATTTTGCATTACCATGTCATGCAGAGCATCTTGAAAAACATTGTTCTCTTCTCGTTTTGCCAACAATGATCTATTAAGTTTCATGATCTGTTGTGCAAAAACATGGGCTTGGGTTGCAAGTCTCCAAGTATAACCCTGTAACCCTGCATTACCCTCATAAACATACTTGACAAATGATGTTAATCCTGAGAATTGGGGAGATTGTTGTGTAATAGGATCAGGTGGATATATAGACCCATCAACCCAAAGATCTATATGTTTTTTTCCTACTATTCTGTGTAATTGCATCACCGATGGATTCATCATTGAAACCTCAATTCTCTTGTACAATGGGGCATACTCTTCATCTAGTTGGAAGTGTATACTTCTCTTCTTAGAGCTTCTTGCTTCCTAAAACATCAAAAAATTGAAAACACTTAGATACATCACTATCTCCATTGAGTAGTACAATCAATGCCTACAAGAAAACTTACACAAAATTTCATGATTATTAACACATATGTGTAACTTAACACCAACTTTAACACATATTATTATTATTAACCAACAATAATGCACATATTATTATTATTAACCAACAATAAAACATATCTTACTATTAACTTTATTATTTATGAATAGTAATGCACATAACCAACAGGAAAACATAACTTATAGAACTCAATTGAACATAATCAACATCAAAACATTGCTAACCTCCATTTTTGTTCTCTATTGCTTCTCTGTGTTATCTCTTTGTTACTTCTTTCCTTGATAGCAAAAGGGAAATGGTTTGTTGGCTCCAAGAAAATGGCACCAAAACATCAAATCACTCTTCATTCTCTAGCTTTGTAGTGAACAAGTGCAATAGAACAAGAGGGAAATACAAACTGTTTGGAGATGGAGGAAAATACAAATTGTTTGGAGATGCAAATTTGAAAGTAGAAGAAGAAATGAGCTATGGAAAGAAGAAATGACCTAAAGAGAAGAAGAAGCTCTATCACAAAAAAAGGAAAATTCGTAATGCACTATTCTCTAAAATAATAAATCTAAACACATTCTTAAAATCTTAAAAAATGTCTATTCTCTTCTATAAAAAAACATAAAAAATGCACCAGAATGTAGATAAAGCACAGATCTACGTACTTGTGAAAAGAAATTATGAAATACAAAGTACAAATCAAGTTATTCCATTTTTAAGATAAAATTCTTCTAGAATCACGAAATGATTGTTTCTTCAATCATAAATGAATCTGGGTATTTAAGAATGTCTTATCTTTTGAGATATTCGAAAACAGCTCAAATAAAAAAATAGTTTTTGAGATATTCGGGTTCTGAGAAGGTCTGGTACAGTTCTTGGACAGTCAATAAAATAATAAGTGAATCTATTATAAAACTAATATTTTGAAATGTACAAGATTCAAAAAGAGAAGTGAGAGAAGCAATATTATAACATTATTTTTACACTTTTCCTTGATTCATGGAAGAGAGAGAAAGCCCTTAGAGGGTCAGTTTGTGAGTCCAAATTTTTCCTAATGCACATTGTGGGAATCACCTCCACAGCCACTTGCTAGTGGAGGGTAGAATCCACTTCTCACCTTACTGTGGCCTCTTCCCAGCTCAGAGGCAAAGAGGCGGACCTCTTCGATGGCCCTCGCGAATACCGAAAATCTGCAGTGACGCCAACGCCATTTTTTTGGAGAAAAATAGAAAATCGAAGCGTGCAAGCCGGCATTGTGCAATTCCTTCTACCCGGGGGGTTTTGACCTCTATGAATCGAATGGCGAGCTCAGTTCTATGAATGGAGCACTCCAGGTCACGGCGGCCAACTCTGTGGACCCTCCAAAAGGTTTCCTCTCTTAAGTAGAGATTAATCTCTATTTATTTTATGACTAATCCAAAGTTTTTATGGCTCAAACTTTTCTTAATACACTAGTAATGCATGGTGTTTAACCCCTTTGCTTCATGGTTTGTGGAAACACATCAATTTTATCCACACCAATCTTCTACACATTGGTTATCCCAAAACAATGAGTTTTCTCACTAAACCACTCTCATTGAAGAATTATTATTTGATTAACTTTGTTAATCATGCCTTCATCTCATGAATCCTCCAATGTAAAATATTTGAAGCCAAAGAAGAAAAGCAAGAAGTCAAAAACAACAAAACCCTCAACAAAAAGGACATGGTACTATCATCTTGCAAGAGGTCAAGGGTTTTCAAAGTTTTTGTCCTCCAATATGCATCTCTATGGTGATGGGGGTTTTTAGTTTCTAGCCTATTGCATCTCAACTTTGTCTAAGGGTTTAGACACTCTCTTTTGGTATCTAGTGCCAAGAGGTAAGACCTGCCCAATCTTAATGACTAGTACATATAAAGTAGATAAGTTTGAAGGGTATAGCTTTCATACATGGCCGCAGACAAAGATTAAATTTATTCTCTTGAGAAAAGGGCTATGGGGGATAACAAATGGGAAAGAAAAAATGCCAAACACCCGAGATGAGAAAGCTCTATGGATTGGCAAGGATGAGAAGGATTTGGCCATCATAGCCTTGGGACTTAGTGATACCTATATCCATCACATAGATGGAAAGGACTCATCCAATGAGGCTTGGAATACCCAAGATTCTCTTTTTTGAGCACAGTCCAAGAACTCTAAGATCAGCCTCCTAATGAAAATTTTCAAGCTAAAATTGAGTTCAGGTGTCACTCCCGACCCATCTAAACTACATGAAAAGTATTCTCACACAACTGGCTTGGAGGATCAAGAAAACTATTGAAGAGGACATAATCATAGCTCTCCTCCTCAACAGTTTACCTCCTCAACTATTGAAGAGGACATAATCATAGCTCTCCTCCTCAACAGTTTACCTCAAGAGGAGTATGGTAACATAGTTACCACTCTCACTAACTTGCCTTCACCAAAGCTTCTGGATGTGGAAGCATCTCTCCTAGAAGAAGATGCAAAAATTAAGCAAAGGCAAGATAATACTCAAGGTAATACAGATAGTGCTTTCTTCAACAAAGGCAACTACAAGAAGAACAGGAGAGAATTTGGATCGAATTCAAAGAAAGAATTCCCCAAAAAGTTGTGCAACTTTTGTGAAAAAACAGGGCACAAAGAAAAGGATTGTTTTCATAAAAACAAATCTCAGATAGCTTTACTTACGAAATAGCTGACAGCTCAAGCGAAGGCAAGATAATACTCAAGGTAATATAGATAGTGCTTTCTTCAACAAAGGGAACTACAAGAAGAACAAGAGAGGATTTGGATCAAATCCAAAGAAAGAATTCCCCAAAAAGTCATGCAACTTTTGTGAAAAACCAGGGCACAAAGAAAAGGATTGTTTTTATAAAGACAAATCTCAAATAGCTTTACTTACGAAACAGCTGACAACTCAAGCGAACACAAATGCGACAAAAAGAGGGCCTCAATGGAGGCTAACTTCATCGAAGATGATTGGGGAACTGCCCACCCCTCTATCATAAGCGAATTGTAAACATAACTAGTAGCCTAACATCTGTCATCAACTTCTAACATTGTAAACCACCATGAGTAAGACCTACGAGCACTTGGATGGTCATCATAACTAGAGTTGTAAACGGTAACTAGTTCTAGCACTGTCATCTTAGTAGCCATGGATATTTTGTTGAGAAAGGGTGTTGGAAACAATACAACAATTCATCCATGTGTCATTGGGAATTAGGGCATATGGTTCAAATGATCACTTAAACCTTAGGACATTTTGGAGACTATGGTTGATGACATAGAATAGAATCTTTGGAGCATATGCTAGGCACCTAGAGCAAGTGGGAAAGATCTCCCTTGCACTTAAATCTAGGATTTTGGGTGCTCTCTTCTAGATATAGTTAAGGTTTTGCTTAGGGGTTAATCTCACCCTAATCCATTGCACTTCAGCCTATATAAAGAGGCTCTCATCTAATGCAAAGTACACTACCACTATTATCCCATGTCTTGTGCCATTATGCAACCCATTTAGTTAATCATGTGATTAGCATTAAGCTTCATCTTATTTATCCTATCTTATGCAATTACCATGATTATGATGATGGTATCTTCATCCTCCCTAATTTCAACATAGCGGAATAACACAACTTCACCCCACCCCACATTTCTTCGTTGCCTCTCTTGCAAGAATGGAGTTGAACTGAACAAGTTAAGCTTTTCATTACAAAGCAAACAGAAAATGAGTTGCGAAGTACTTGTAATAAAGGGTCAAGAAATAAGTTAAACAGAATGGGGCTGCGAATCATTGACACTCGCCCAAGAGCCATTGTAAGATTCCTCCCCAGCCTCTCAAGATGTCCAGTATCTTCCCCTGTAGTCAAATCCCTCTTCAAAAATATAAAAGATCTTGTTTCTACTAGTTTTGGCCTAGAGAGAGAAAATCTTCTAGAGAGTGATAATTCAGTTTTTAAATATTTTTGAAAGGAAAAATATCTCTTCTTATTAAAATAAGTTCCCCCGAAACAGAAGTTCGAAAAGATTTTCAGAAGGTGCATTAGAAATCAAGTATAATCTATTCAAGAGGCCTTCTCCTAAGAGTCAAGATTTTTTCGAAATTTTAAATTAAGGTTCCTATGGGCCAATAAGATCAATCCATGTGTGGGGAGGAGATAAATCCAATTTGTAAAAGAAAAATACCCAAAAATGAGTAAATACTCACATGAGATGAAGAGTTGACTATGTACAAAGGTTATTAGTAAAAAACTATGAGTATTACTAAAAAAAAGAGATATTTTGGGTATAATGATTCCATTTTGACACGTGTAAGGAAGGGGAGTCCCTTTAAGGAGGCGCCTACTTCACATTCTTGAATGAGTTTTAAACTCAAAATAAATGTGATATTTTTATCTCTCCTCTCTCTTGGATCAAACCGAATCAAAAAGAAACCAAACTAGGTCCAAATCTAGTCCAAATTCGACCAAACTGAATCTGAAAAATTCTAGAAATCAATTAGAGCCTCCCTCTCCTATAAATAGGACCTGAGTCCTTTGTAAAAAAATAGCAGAATTATACTATGCCAGAATTATGCTGAAATAATGATAATTTTTACTATTCTCTAAAATTCTCTCTAAATTGAAGAAATTGGAGCTTCCCTTCTTCTTCAATCTCCATAGGTGGCTCCATCAACATACCAAACCAATTGATTGGTTGGGGACCTCTACCGTGATCAAAGAATCAAGAAATTTGTAAGGTAACGTGTAAATTTTGATCTTTTTCCATAATTTCTCAATGTTTCTCTCTTTTCAACCCCTCTCAAGCTTGAGAAGCTTAATTGGAAAGGCTTTTTAATGCTATTGAAGTTAATTGATGAATGGTAGTAAGGAAATACATAAAATTCTCATTTATGCTTAATTTTAATGGCTTTTATGATTTTTATCTCTCTAAAATGATTATGATGTTATGCCTCATTGAAAAAAGGCATTCCCCTCTCTTCTTTAGTAAATCCAACCATTCTTTATCCTAGATGAATGATTAATGGATAGAATCAAGTTTTTCATAATGTTTTCTAGAAATAAATAGAAATTGTTTACATTAGAATGATTTAAATACTCTTGGTGAAATTCTAGTTGATTTTAGAGAGTCAAAAATTGAAAAATGGTCAGATATACAAAGGAGGTTATGGTGAAATTTTCTAAAATTGTGTAAAATAAGTTTTATTTTTTATCAAAAAGAGTAATTCCCATCGTATATGTATTCTTAAAGTGTTAATTTTCATCCTAGGTATAAGAAATTACATACTAAAAATATCTTATTAAAAAAGTGTTACTTTCTTTAGAATTAAGTTCTATGCATAGAAGGAAGTATATTGAAATTGTTATTCTGATTATAAAAGTGTGATTTTCATCATAAATGATTTTAGGCATAAATTAGATGCATAAAAGAAATTCTTTTATATTAAAAGGGTGATTTTCATCATAAATGATTTGTATGAATAAACATATGCATAAAAGATAATTTTTTTAATATTAAAAATGTGATTTTTATCATAAATGATTTTATGCATAAATAAGATGCATAAAAGAAATTCTTTTATATTAAAAGAGTGATTTTTATCATAAATGATTTGTATACATAAACATATGCATAAAAGATAATTTTTTTTATATTAAAAGTGTGATTTTTATCATAAATGATTTTATGCATAAATTAGATGCATAAAAGAAATTCTTTTATATTAAAAGAGTGATTTTCTCATAAATGATTTGTATGCATAAACATATACATAAAAGATAAAAAATTTTATATTAAAAGTGTGATTTTCATCATAAATAATTTTATGCATAAATTAGATGCATAAAAGAAATTCTTTTATATTAAAAGAGTGATTTTCATCATAAATGATTTGTAACGTACCCATCTTCACTAATAAAGAAATGTCCATGTAATTATGAGTTTTTATGGTATAAATATCAATGATTTATTATTTGAGTCATTTCTACTTAGAATCTTCAAATTCTGAGCCCAAATTTGGAATCTGCGCGCGATTTTACCCTAATATAGGATTTTACAGCATCCAAAACGGACACCGGATCAAGCCTATACGCTAATTTCAATCATTTTAGTTAAAAAACGGCGACCTTTAAACCTTAATAAATGCACGACCGCACGTCCGATTGACGAACGGTCTGAACCCCTGCGGCCAAGAGAACCTCCCGGACAAAAAAAAAAAAAAATTCGCCCCCCGGGGCGGTCCGGCACGCAAATCGAGACGGGCGTCCCAAATTTGGGTACCCCGTCCCAAAATTTGGTCCGTACACACTTACTAAGGCGCCCGTACAATGGCCGCCCAAGAACCAAAGGACGGCCGCCCACTGTATGGTCCACGCGTACCCTTAGGTGGACACCCAGACCGGATAAGGTACATGCGTACCACTCCTTTCCCAGACAACCGACACCGTACCTTTCCCGTAGACCCATGCAGGCCACTGATCCATAGCCTTTGAAGGTACACCGTCCTTTCGTCCTTGCTTTGCGCAGCGCCCGTACCCTCACCCCTCAGCTATATAAACCCCCGGGATGCTCCTCAGTCGGCACGCATTTCTGTGTAGCGTATGCCCTGTTGTGCCGTCGTCCGTACCGCTGTCCGTCCTTGTGTGGCGTACTTGCTGCAAGTACAGCTGCCCTTGCAGCCACCCCTCTCACACCCCCTCATTTGGCTCTTTTCAGATAAGCCAATTTTCCTCCATCCCCCTCTTGCTAGAGACCAGTGTCCTTAACTCTTCTCCCCCCCCCCCCCCCCCCCCCCCCGTGTGAATAGACTTACAGAGAGGCTTGCAGCCACCCCTCCCAGCCTTCTTCACGTTTTTGCCTTTGGCCTTAAGGACATCTCACAATTCCCCCCCCCCCCATTTGCGTAGACTTTAGTAAGGGTTTTTTGACTCAAGCGAGGGTTCGTGCGCCATATTCTTTTGCTCATACGGTGAGCAAACGAGCTCGGAATTCAGATCCAACTGAAGCGTTTCGATCGCAGCAGCGAGCTCTACAAGGCGACGCCTAAGATGGCCTCATCTCGGAGACGGAAAAATATTGCCTCAAGAGGGGCACGTAACAACGAGATGGAGGGAGATGCGCCCAATGTGGCTCCAGTCCTCCCTTTTCAAGCCCCTCAAGGAAACGGTGGCCAGGTTAGCTTGGTTAACTTTCAAAAGAAGAGATTTTTCCTTAAATTAGTATTAATGAATGGTGTCTTTTTCTTTTAAAATGAGGACATAAAAATTATATGAAATTACGAATTATGTGATGTTGTTTTCGATAAATTGCGTTGAAATTGCTATCTTCATGAATTGTGAATGCTATACTTAGAAAATTGCATTGAAGTTGTTATCTTTGGAATTCAAGATTTTTTTTGGCTTCAACGCTAACTCCGTTCCGTGCTTGTGTAGCCGGGCGGCGTCATTAGCAAAGCCCGGGAATGGCCCAAGGTATCCCTCATACCTTTGGGAGAATAAGGATCGCCGATTGAGGCGAGAGATTATGAGGCTGCCTAGTTCTGAGGGCCCAGGCTAGTGCGGTAAATAAGCCCACCCTAGTGTGCAGACATCCCTCTGAGGGGCGGGAGGATCGAGCGATGGAGCCTGAGAGGGCGACAGGCCGGCTCGAGTCCTCGCCAGCGGTCGACGATGAGGTGTATGGACCCGTAGGGTTTTGCCCAGCATGTAGAGGCTGGAAGGCCGAATTCTAGATCATCGGCACAATAAGAATAAGAGAGCCGGATTGGCTTGTATGGAAATGGACTCATGTATAAACTTTTTATATAATTGCATCTTGTCTTTGGTATGATTGTATTGTGTAAGAAGGCTGTTTTAACGAACCTTGTGAAGAAGGGCCCTAATTAAGGAATATGTTTATTTATGTCAAACAGTGTGGTAGTATTAATTAGAAAACAAATTGATGCGTGAGTAGGGTGGAAAGTGGGAGGATGGAATGCCCTGACGGCACCATCCTACGGACGGGTGGACCCGATTAGTCGGGTAGCTTTCCAACAGATTAAGTGAAAGCCCTACGTTAGATAGTTAGGTTCTTGGGCAACTCTATTCTAGAAGACTAGGTCAGCGGCTGTGCCTTGCATAAGATGAGGAAAAAAGCGTTGTCTCTAGAAATCAAGTCTAGTAGTTGTCCAATTTTTGATCAATTGCCCTATGGGTGATTTGATGTTTAGAAAATCACGCTCCCCCTGCGGGATAGAGCTAGGTCATACCTATGAATCGTATCCTTGAATCTCTACAGGCTCAAGGTGTCGATGAATAGGAAATTTTTCCCAAGATAAGACTTAGCGGACTATCTTAAGTGTTTCTCCCATTTTTAGAAGGAGGAACCTTACAATTGGTATCAGAGCAAGTTTGGCTCTTAGGAATTGCTGTTTAAGGACTGTTTTGTAATAAATGTTTTACCTAACGTAATGCTAATTAGTAAAGATATCCTACTTAAACAAATAAGTTAAATTGATGTTTGAATGATTGTAGGAAGAGGAAGATGCCTACTCCAAATTTCTAGTTTTCCAATGCATCTTCGAGACTGCTAGTCACTCCTCGAATTTCGAGTTTCGCGACACCATGGTGCAGATATTAGAGAAGATATCCCTCCCTCATTTCTCTCGTATTCAGAGAGGATGGGGTAGAGATTTCTGGAGTCGTGGGCCGAGATACTTCATCATCCGAGCATATCAGATTGGGAACCTCACCACCGACCTTAAGCGGATTCGTTGGATTGAGAAGCTGAAGATGATCCGCTTATTTTGGTTCGTCGGTACCCCCAGGGCCGACACCTCGGTGACTATAGATGGGGTTCGCATACCTCAGGATTGTTGGGTGTATGACAAAGTGATGCAGGTCTTACCTGATAGAGTAGCAGTGTTGGGACCTACCCCAATCCAGAGTTTACCACCCTTACCATCAGTTTTTAGAGTCTTAGAAACTACAGCGGAACCCCCATATTTCACCTATGTGGACCGCTCTACCCTTATGTCATAGTCAAGCCTAGGAATTTCCCTTCATAGCAAATAAGACTGATTATAGTCTCAGAACTTTGTAATAAAACTTGTCCTTGTAAATATTTGGAAATAAAATAATTTCAATGGTTTTACTCTCCAAAAATTAAGCGTTGTGCAAATATGAATCTTGTAATCTTAAAAATTGTTTTTACGATGATGGCCAGGACGACCACCCTCCACTTCCCAATGCGCTTTATACCGATACCCAGGAGAAGAAGCTCCTGCTCAAGCAAATGCAACCTCCCTCCTTTAAAGGAGAAGGTTCAAAGGTTGAGAAGGATGCTGAAGTCTGGATTGAGGCGATGGACGATTATTTCTCTGCTGTCGGTACTGGAGTAGCAAATCAGTCTATGCTCGCACGGTTTCGCCTCACTGGAGATGCTAAACTCTGGTGGAAACAGTGGTGCCGTGACAAGGAAGTCACCGAGCATTCTCAAACGTGGGAAGACATCAAGCAGGCAGTGAAGGAAAGATATCTTCCTCCATCCCATGAATCCATAAAGATGAATGAGTTTTTTAGCCTTAGACAGTGCAGCTTAACTCTTGAGGACTACTATTCCAAATTCATTACCCTTCGGAAGTATGCCCCAGCTATGACTACTTCCCAGCAAGTGGCTCGTTTCTGCCAAGGGCTAAATGAACCCCTAGATTCCCGCCTTGAAGCAATGAGGCCAAGCACATTACATGATGCTCTCATACGAGCTAAGCCCCTTGTGAAAGAAATGAAGGCTAACAAACCGAAGAATCAAAAGAGATCTTACCCTGAGGCAAACCTTAGAGATCAACCCTACAAGAAACCCCAACAGAATTTTCCCTACTACAACAGAGGGCGACAAGGCAACTCTTTTGCCCCCCGCTCGTATGCTGCTTCTTCCAGAGAAGGCCCTCTGTGTTTTGAGTGCAATGAGCCGGGACACTTTAGAGCCAACTGTCCCAAGATGGCAACATCATTCCCCCAAGGTAACAGAGGAAATCAAGGCCGTGGAACCCCTACCCACCAAGGTGCAAGAGGCAGTGGTCGTGGTAGAGGCCGCGGAGGAACAGTTACTAGAACTGCCTGTGTTATAAGTGAAGAACCGACCTTGGAAACGGCTGAAGAAGAGCGTGCCACCGTCCATGCGGCGGTAGAACACCAAGGTCCGAATAAACAATTTGGTGTAATCCAAGCCCCCGCCACTCATCACGGTAAGCCATTTCAGCTTTTGATTGATTGTGGCAGTACCCATTCATTCCTTTCTCCTAGGTGCTTACAAAAATTAAACTTGAGTCAAAAAACAGCTAGAAAAATGATTGTAGAGTTAGCCAGTGGGAAAGAAGTAGTATCTCGCCACTCTATAGGAAACCTTGATTTTGAGCTGGGTAATGAGCAAACTCATGGTCACTTAGAGTCTTGCCACTAGGAATTTATGATGGAATCCTTGGGATGGATTGGTTAATTGCAAACAAAGCTAACATTCATTGTAACCAGGGGAGTATCACTTTTGAAAATGAGCATGGCCAAGTAATATCTGTTCAGGGAATCACAGGAAAACCTAAGTCTAGGGTAGTCAAGGCAAAACATCTTCTCAAGGGGACACGTAAGGGTCAGCAAGTTTTCCTAGTCAAACTCAACAAAATCATTGAACCTAGTATGGAGACAGAACCCTCTTGGCTCCAAGAATTCTCTGACATCTTCCCTGACGAGCTTACAGGGTTACCGCCTCCTCGAGAAGTCGACCATGAAATCGAGGTGATCCCTGGACATCAACCCGTCTCAAAAACTCCCTATAAAATGTCCCTTCCTGAAGCCATTGAACTTAAGGAGCAACTTTCCCAACTCATTGAACAAGGATTTGTACGGCCCAGTAGCTCTCCGTGGGGAGCACCTGTTCTTTTCCAAAAAAAGAAGGACGAGACTCTCCGCCTCTACATAGATTATCGAGGGCTAAATCAAGTCACTGTCAAGAATAAGTATCCTATCCCTCGCATTGATGAACTTCTTGACAGGCTTCATGGGGCCAAAGTCTTCTCAAAAATAGATTTGAGGTCTGGTTACTATCAGATCAAAGTCAAGGAAGCAGATATACCCAAAATAGCCTTTAATACCCGTTATGGCCACTATGAGTTTACTGTAATGTCATTCGGGTTAACCAATGCTCCTGCAACCTTCAACCGCCTAATGCAAGATATATTCCGCCCGTACTTGGATGAGTTTGTGCTTGTTTTCTTTGATGACATCCTAATCTACTCCAAATCAATGGAAGAGCATGAGGAGCATGTGCGTAGAGTTCTGCAATTGCTGCACAGACACAAACTCTATGCCAAGAAGAGCAAATGTACCTTCTTTACTCATCAAATTGAGTATCTTGGATTCATCGTCTCCAAAGATGGCATCTCAGTAGACCCCGCCAAGGTCAAGGATATTCTAGAATGGCCACCCCCTAAATCAGTTCGTGAAGTTCGTGGATTCTTGGGAATCACGGGTTGGTAGAGGATTTTTATCAAATATTATGCCTTGGTAGCTGCACCCTTGACAGATCTTCTTGATAAGGATTGCAAAATAGTGTGGCTGCCAATCCATCAAAACAGCTTTCATCAGCTGAAAGTCATTATTACTTCTGTCCCAGTCTTAAAACTTCCTGATTTCTCCAAGGAATTTGAAGTGGTTACCGATGCTAGTAGTCTAGCACTTGGTGGTGTCTTAGGCCAAGAAGGAAGACCAGTCGCTTACACTTCCCGCAAGCTGAAGCAATATGAAGCAAACTATGTCACCCATGATTTGGAGCTCTTAGCAGTTGTTCATTGCCTCAAATTATGGAGACATTATCTCTTGGGAGGCAAATTCCAGCTTGTAACCGACCACAAAAGTCTAAAGTGGATCTTCACCCAGCCGAACCTCAACATGCGGCAAAGGAGATGGATTGAAATTCTACAAGAATATGATTTCGACATCAAATTCCGCCCTGGGAAAGATAATGTGGTAGCTGATGCACTTAGCCGCAAATCTTTCTTGAATGCAATTTCAATGCCAAATAACCCCATACTGGTCAAGGTGGAAGAAGTCTCATCTCATGACCCAGATTATCAAAGGATGATAAAGTTAGTAGAAGAAGGGGGACATTCAGAGAAAGAGAAGAATCTAATCAAGGGATACTCCACTCATGAAGGAAGCCTCTACTTCAATCACTCATAGGCTATGTATCCCTAAGGATCCTGCTTTAAAGAAACTAATCCTCCATGAAGCTCATGATAGCCCTGCTGCTGCAGGACACCCAGGTTATGCAAAAACATTAAATGCGGTAAGAAGGAGCTTTCATCGGGCAGGCTTGAAAAATGATGTGCTTCGGTACTTGAAACAATGTCTCTCATGCCAAAGGATCAAGGCTGAAAGGGTCAAGATGCCTGGAAAGCTTCAACCCTTAGATATTCCCCAAATGAAGTGGGAGTGCATTAGTATGGATTTTGTCACAAGTCTCCCCACTGTTCAAGGAGGATATGACTCCATTCTAGTAGTAGTGGACTTACTTACCAAAGTAGCTCACCTTATACCAGCAAAAAAGACCTTCAAAGCTTCTGATGTTGCTCGAATATTCATCAAGGAAGTCCTCAAACTTCATGGTCTCCCAAAAAGGATAGTAAGTGATCGGGATTCTGACTTCACCTCAAAATTCTGGCAGTCTCTATTTCAAGCTCTGGGGACTCAACTTTGCTTTAGCACAGCTTATCATCCAGAGACCGATGGCCAGACTGAAAGAGTCAATCAAGTAATTGAAGACATTCTCAGAGCATACTGTGGACGGGAACCCAGAAGGTGGATTCAATACCTTCCTCTGGTAGAATTCGCCTACAATGCGTCTTATCATCAAAGCATAGGAATGTCACCATTCAAGGCACTCTATGGGCAAGAATGCCTGTCTCCTCTAAATTTCTCTGATCCAACCATAAGAGTTGAGGCATCCAGGAAAATGCTCGAAGAAATGGAGGAACAAACCAAAGCTATCCAAAGGGATATTAAAGCTGCCCAAGATCGACAAAAGCATTATGCTGACAACAAGAGGTCTGAAAGGATCTTCAAGGAAGGAGACAAAGTTCTTCTACGGATGCGACCCAAACAAAGTTCTCTATCACTTGGGAAATATAAGAAGCTCAGCCCTAGGTATTGTGGTCCTTATACAGTTATCAAGTGTCTAGGTAAAAGTGCCTATAAACTCCAACTCCCAGCCCATATCAAAGTCCATAATGTATTTCATGTAAGTTTATTAAAACCATATGTCCCCAGTCTCGATCATATTCTTGATGATGAACAAGTTGTAATCCCTACTCAAGGAGTCCTTGAATTACAGCCCAGTAGCATCATAGATTCTAGGGAAAGGCAACTCCGAAATAGAACTCTTGTAGAACATCTAGTTCAGTGGAAAGATTACCCTGAAGAGGATGCAACTTGGGAAGATGAAGCTACACTCTTAAAGGATTATCCCCAATTCATGACGAGATGAGGATATCTCGATTTCTTTAAGGGGGGAAGGATGTAACGTACCCATCTTCACTAATAAAGAAATGTCCATGTAATTATGAGTTTTTATGGTATAAATATCAATGATTTTATTATTTGAGTCATTTCTACTTAGAATCTTCAAATTCTGAGCCCAAATTTGGAATCTGCGCGTGATTTTACCCTAATATAGGATTTTACAGCATCCAAAACGGACACTGGATCAAGCCTATACGCTAATTTCAATCATTTTAGTTAAAAAACGGCGACCTTTAAACCTTAATAAATGCACGACCGCACGTCCGATTGACGAACGGTCTGAACCCCTGCGACCAGGAGAACCTCCCGGACAAAAAAATTTTCGCCCCCCGGGGCGGTCCGGCACGCAAATCGAGGCGGGCGCTCCAAATTTGGGTGCCCCGCCCCAAAATTTGGTCCGTACACACTTACTAAGGCGCCCGTACAATGGCCGCCCAAGAACCAAAGGACGGCCGCCCACTGTATGGTCCACGCGTACCCTTAGGTGGACACCCAGACCGGATAAGGTACATGCGTACCACTCCTTTCCCAGACAACCGACACCGTACCTTTCCCGTAGACCCATGCAGGCCACTGATCCATAGCCTTTGAAGGTACACCGTCCTTTCGTCCTTGCTTTGCGCAGCGCCCGTACCCTCACCCCTCAGCTATATAAACCCCCGGGGTGCTCCTCAGTCGGCACGCATTTCTGTGTAGCGTATGCCCTGTTGTGCCGCCGTCCGTACCGCTGTCCGTCCTTGTGTGGCGTACTTGCTGCAAGTACAGCCGCCCTTGCAGCCACCCCTCTCACACCCCCTCATTTGGCTCTTTTCAGATAAGCCAATTTTCCTCCATCCCCCTCTTGCTAGAGACCAGTGTCCTTAACTCTTCCCCCCCCCCCCCCCCCCGTGTGAATAGACTTACAGAGAGGCTTGCAGCCACCCCTCCCAGCCCTCTCCACGTTTTTGCCTTTGGCCTTAAGGACATCTCACAATCCCCCCCCCCCCATTTGCGTAGACTTTAGTAAGGGTTTTTTGACTCAAGCGAGGGTTCGTGCGCCATATTCTTTTGCTCATACGGTGAGCAAACGAGCTCGGAACTCAGATCCGACTGAAGCGTTTCGATCGCAGCAGCGAGCTCTACAAGGCGACGCCTAAGATGGCCTCATCTTGGAGACGGCAAAATATTACCTCAAGAGAGGCACGTAACAACGAGATGGAGGGAGATGCGCCCAATGCGGCTCCAGTCCTCCCTTTTCAAGCCCCTCAAGGAAACGGTGGCCAGGTTAGCTTGGTTAACTTTCAAAGAAGAGATTTTTCCTTAAATTAGTATTAATGAATGGTGTCTTTTTCTTTTAAAATGAGGACATAAAAATTATATGAAATTACGAATTATGTGATGTTGTTTTCGATAAATTGCGTTGAAATTGCTATCTTCATGAATTGTGAATGCTATACTTAGAAAATTGCATTGAAGTTGTTATCTTTGGAATTCAAGATTTTTTTTGGCTTCAACGCTAACTCCGTTCCGTGCTTGTGTAGCCGGGCGGCGTCATTAGCAAAGCCCGGGAATGGCCCAAGGTATCCCTCATACCTTTGGGAGAATAAGGATCGCCGATTGAGGCGAGAGATTATGAGGCTGCCTAGTTCTGAGGGCCCAGGCTAGTGCGGTAAATACGCCCACCCTAGTGTGCAGACATCCCTCTGAGGGGCGGGAGGATCGAGCGATGGAGCCTGAGAGGGCGACAGGCCGGCTTGAGTCCTCGCCAGCGGCGGCCGACGATGAGGTGTATGGTCCCGTAGGGTTTTGCCCAGCATGTAGAGGCTGGAAGGCCGAATTCTAGATCATCGGCAGAATAAGAATAAGAGAGCCGGATTGGCTTGTATGGAAATGGACTCATGTATAAACTTTTTATATAATTGCATCTTGTCTTTGGTATGATTGTATTGTGTAAGAAAGCTGTTTTAACGAACCTTGTGAAGAAGGGCCCTAATTAAGGAATATGTTTATTTATGTCAAACAGTGTGGTAGTATTAATTAGAAAACAAATTGATGCGTGAGTAGGGTGGAAAGTGGGAGGATGGAATGCCCTGACGGCACCATCCTACGGACGGGTGGACCCGATTAGTCGGGTAGCTTTCCAACAGATTAAGTGAAAGCCCTACGTTAGATAGTTAGGTTCTTGGGCAACTCTATTCTAGAAGACTAGGTCAGCGGCTGTGCCTTGCATAAGATGAGGAAAAAAGCGTTGTCTCTAGAAATCAAGTCTAGTAGTTGCCCAATTTTTGATCAATTGCCCTATGGGTGATTTGATGTTTAGAAAATCACGCTCCCCCTGCGGGATAGAGCTAGGTCATACCTATGAATCGTATCCTTGAATCTCTACAGGGTCAAGGTGTCGATGAATAGGAAATTTTTCCCAAGATAAGACTTAGCGGACTATCTTAAGTGTTTCTCCCATTTTTAGAAGGAGGAACCTTACATGATTTTATGCATAAAAGAAATTCTTTTCTATTAAAAGAGTGATTTTCATCATAAATGCATAAACATATGCATAAATGATAATTTTTTTATATTAAAAGTGTGATTTTCATCATAAATGGATTTTATGCATAAATTAGATGCATAAGAGAAATTCTTTTATTCTAAAAGTGTAATTCCTACTAAATTGGATTTATGCATGGAAAGATGCATAAAGAATTTATTTTAACCCAAAAGTGTTATTCTCATCAATTTTGATTTTATGCATAGAAAGATGCACAAAGAAATCTATTTTTAGTTCAAAAGAGTTATTTTCATCAATTTTGATTTTATGCATGCATAAAAGATTGAATTTTAATTCAAAAGTGTCATTCTCATTTAAAATGAATTTATGCATATGAAGATGCATAAAAGATTGATTTTTATTTCGAAAGTGTTATTCTCCTTAAAATGGAATTTATACATAAATAGATGCGTAAAGAAATCTTATATCAAAAATAAGAATTCTCTTGTATTCTATAAATAGATATGAGGATGTGAAATGAATCAGATAGATGAAAATGTGAAAGAATGGATGCACATGTATGTATGTGAAGGATGTATGTGAAAGGAAAGATGTATGTGTATGTGAAAGTATAGATGTGGATGTATGGATGTGGATGTGTGGATGTGGAAATAGATGTAAGGATGTAGATGTGAATGTGAAAATGGATGTATGGATAAAGATGTGAATGTGGAAATGGATGTATGGATGTAGATGTGGATGTGGATGTGGATGTATGGATGTGGATGTATAAAGTGGATGTATAAATGTGGATGTGGAAATAGATGTATGGATGTAGATGTGAATGTGAAAATAGATGTACGGATATAGATGTAAATGTGGAAATGGATGTATGATGTAGATGTGGATGTGAATGTGGATGTATGGATGTGGATGTATGAATGTGGATGTGGAAAT
Source organism: Cibotium barometz (assembly GCF_041138505.1). NCBI lineage: Eukaryota > Viridiplantae > Streptophyta > Polypodiopsida > Cyatheales > Cibotiaceae > Cibotium > Cibotium barometz. Next base: position 26,382,342 of record NC_141110.1, read on the forward strand.
AAATGTATGGATATAGATGTGAATATGAAAATGGATGTATGGATGTAGATGTGAATGTGAAAATGGATGTATGGATGTGGATGTGGATGTGGATGTATGAATGTGGATGTGGATGTGGATGTATGAATGTGGATGTGAAAATGGATGTATGGATGTGGATGTATGGATGTGGATGTATGGATGTGGATGTGGATGTATGGATGTCAATGTGGATGTGGATGTATGAATGTGGATGTGAAAATGGAGGTATGGATGTAGATGTGGATGTGGATGTGGATGTACGAATGTGGATGAGTATGTGGAATAATGAATGCGAATATGTATGTGAATGGATATGGCATCGATATGAGCGAATGGATGAGATGAGATGTCATGTGAATCAGAATGTGAATGAATGATGTAAGATGTGAATGAATGAGATGTGATGAGAAATGGATGTGATGAGACATAATGTAATTTAAGAAAGATAGGAATGGATGTTATGTGAAGTGAATGTATCTGGTTAAGAATGGATACACATATGATTTGGATTTGGTTAAGTAATATGGATTGATGTGAAACAATCTGGAAAGACGAGAGTTCATTATAGAAACTGTATTTGTGAACTGTTTGTAAATAAATGTTTTATGTCAAGAATACTGGGGAAGCATTTTGACTGTCTTGAGAAGGTGGTTGTGGAGACCTACCTCATAAAGTTGCAACAGCTGACGGAGAGTCAACCAAGGATGTCTCGCGTAGCAAGGTCGGCCGAGGTCTTGACCAGTCTCGGTTCGATTTAAATGGTGAGCTTCCGGTACGGTGGATGAGGGACCAAGGAAGCGGCCTATGAGTGAAGCGCTAGAAGACCTGCGAAGGATCCTAGAGGGTGTTGACCATACAGTGCTCGGGCTCTGGGTCACCGAAGATACCCACACGTGCGTCGTGGAAGATATTGGAACAAGAAGTAAGAGTTGTTTTCTAAAATCAGGCATGGATCTGGTTGATTGACCTTGCTGGTCCTCAACAGATGAGTCCATGGCTCTTTTATATGGATCTGTTGGTTGATCTTGCTGATCTTCAACGAGGATTCCATCTTGATTTTTATAAGTGAATATTGCCGTGTACTATGAGCTAGGAACTATCGACAAGGCCCCTGAGTGAACAGGTGGTGAGCGTTCTGGTTGCCAACGATGCCATAGATACTCCGATGAAGGAATGATTGGAAATTAAGATTCAACCGGATATTTGGAAGTTTATGATCAGTAACACTATGATTTCTTAAATGATTGATTTAAATACATGTTGAATCTGGGAAAAAGGCAATTTCATATTGGGTGTGTAAGTGGTGTGACTGGAGTTAAATTTGCTTGAAAATCCGGCTAGGGGACCTGGAAACTCTTTTCCCTGGTACCCCAGACAAAACCTAACCAAATTCTAAATTGGATCCCATCACTACAGTGGTTGGGTAGTTGGCTAACCCATGGGACTGGATGGGGTTAGGGTGGACTGATGGATCCATAAAATGAGACTCAATTTCTATTGTAGTACGCTAGATGAAGTAAAACCCGGATAGTAATTGTTCTATGGAAAAAGGAATCAACGGCTGTGCCTCTCGATGGGGAAAAAAGCGTTGATCTCTATGATCCAAGTGCAAGTTTCTTCCTTGATCTGACCAAGTGACTTTAGGTTCGGTCGGATCAGTTTGGTCAGTAATGACCTAGACTACGTTAGAGTAAAATTTATCTTGGAGGAATCGCCTGTGCTTTCCGGGCAAGGGAAGTTTTTCCAAGTTCGGTTTTGGAAGAACCAAGGAATTAGTCACCTATCCGGATATCCGTGGGCGAGGCCCCGAGTGTGGGACCCTGCCCCGCGCAAGTTGTGCTACTTCCGCTGCTAGCACCCCGAATCCGTTGCACGATGGGGATGGGGATCTTATAGCTGGTATCAGAGCCATTTGGTTAATGAGGATCAACCGAGAAACCAAATATGTCAAAAATTTATCAAGAAGCACTAAAAGGTTGTAATTGTGTGATAAAATTCCTACAATTTGATATTCAAACTGAAATTCGTAAATTGGTAATTGGGTCTTCAAATGGAAGTACCGCAATTGTATGGAATCCCTGACTTGATTGCGGCCTAGAGATGATGGTATTTACCTTATAGTTCCAAGAACCATGACTACCCGTATATACCAAGAGTATAACTGCAGCTCTTTACTGGCAGTATATACGAGTAAATCAAAGACTTGAAGTTATAAGCATTAATGCTATCCAGTTGATGAATTCGAATGTGATTGATATGATTTTTAAATTCTGGTTGAGAATTGATGAGTTGATTTGGATTCTGATTAAAAAATGATGATCCCTGAAATTTGGTTGAAATGTAATAAGCTGAGCGAAACCGCAATGAGGATGAATGGGACGAGTCCCTATGATGATGTTCATAACTGGAATGACGTTAATAACTTCTGCAAATCACTATGAGATTAGTGGATTGTGCTGGCAGATTACTACTGTTAACTTTTGATCAGTGGATCAAGTTAAGGGTTGATAAATTAAAAATCTGAAAAATTGAAATCCCCATGGAGGATTGTTCAGATAGAAAAATTCAGTTTGATGGACCATTATTGTGTTAAAGATATGAATGAGATATTATGAATGAATTGTGCGTTCTATATATCTTTATCCCTTGATTCTGTGGGGAGCCGACCTATTTAGAGAACCTCAGAATCAGTTGAATATCAAAATTCGGATTGAATCATAAATAAAGAGACTTAACAAGAATTTTCGTATTGATAGGAATATGGACTGAGGTCGTCGTGGTAGAAATGTTAACCCCCAAATCGATGAAGAAGAGCTCGACCTGGATGTTCGTAAAACTCTTCATAGTTCGCAGCCTGGACCTTTCAAGGGCGAAGGGGAAAACTTGGGCGAGGCTATGGAGAAGTGGATCGAATCAATGGAAGAATACTTCGATGTCACCGGGTACAATGAGAAGAGCAAAATGACTCTTGCAAGGCTGAAGATAGTGGAGACAGCTAGAGTGGCATGGAGAAACCACTGTGAGACAAACTGTCTCGACCGAAATACCCAAACCTGGACCGATCTCAAGGCTTAACTCAGAAAGAGGTTTTGTCCCCCATGCTTTCTTGAAACTAAGATGAATGAGTTCTTAGAACTAAAGCAGGAAAGCCGGACCATTGAAGACTACCATCAGGCTTTTGCCCTTCTCCTTAAATATTCCCCTCAATTGGATGAAGAGCAGCTGATGGGGCCAGGTTCATTCGCGAAATGAACGAGCCACTGGATACTTTAGTCAAGAATACCAAACCTATTTCCATGGCCGAAGCAGTTCGGATGGCGAAGGATTTCTCCAAAGCCTTTAATGTCAAAGTCCCGCCAAAGCCATCACCTTTCAAAAGGTTTTTATTCCCAGAAGATAATTCCAACCTTCCTCCGCCTAAGAGATATCAGGGTCAAACCCAAGATATGGGAAGTTCCAGAATGGAAGAAATGTCCTTTTCCCGAAACTCAATCCCCTCGATTTCAACTTCAGAAGTTCCACCCTTGACCAAGAGAGTGAAATGCTATAACTGTCAAGGGTTTGGACATCGCAGCATGGATTGCCCAAAGAAAGGAAAATCAGGGATCAAGATTCCAGAGACTCCAGCCCCTTCCTTCGAGAGTAATCAGGGTTCTATCCGCCAAAATCAGGGAAATCCCAGAGGTAGACTCTCTATCCAACCAGCAATTTCAATCCAAAGTAATGCAAGACTTCCACCTCAAAATAGGGGAAGTCAAAGAGAGTTGTTCCCAAATCGGCCATCCACTTCCAAGGCAGTAACGCTGGAAGTGATTGAAGAAGAAGATGAAGATGAAAGAGATCATACTCCACCTGTGAGATAAGGACATCTCGCGTTTTTTAAGTGGGGTAGATGTAAGATTCCTCCCCAGCCTCTCAGGATGTCCAGTATCTTCCCCTGTAGTCAAATCCCTCTTCAGAAATATAAAAGATCTTGTTTCTACCAGTTTTGGCCTAGAGAGAGAAAATCTTCTAGAGAGTGGTAATTCAGTTTTTAAATATTTTTGGATGGAAAAATCTCTTCTTATTAAAATAAGTTCCCCTGAAACAGAAGTTCGAAAAGATTTTCAGAAGGTGAATCAGATATCAAGTGTAATCTGTTCAAGAGGTCTTCTCCTGAGGGTCAAGATTTTTTTCAAAATTTTAAATTAAGGTAAAGTGTGAATTTTAATCTTTTTTCATAATTTCTCAATGTTTCTCTCTTCTCAACCCCTCTCAAGCTTGAGAAGCTTAATTGAAATGGCTTTTTAATGCTATTGAAGTTAATTAATGAATGGTAGTAAGGAAATACATAAATTTTTATTTATGCTTAATTTTAATGGCTTTTATGATTTTTGTCTCTCTAAAATGATTATGATGTTATGCCTTATTGAAAAAAGGCATTCCCTTCTCTTCTTTAGTAAATCCAACCATTCTTTATCCTAGATGAATGATTAATGGATAGAATCAAGTTTTTCATAATGTTTTTCTAAAATAAGTAGAAATTGTTTACATTAGAATTATTTAAATACTCTTGGTGAAATTCTAGTTGATTTTAGACAGTCAAAAATTGAAAAATAGTCAGCCATACAAAGGAGGTTATGGTGAAATTTTCTAAAATTGTGTAAAATAAGTTTTATATTTTTTTATCAAAAAGAGTAATTCCCATCATATATATATTCTTAAAGTATTAATTTTCATCCTAGATATAAGAAATTACATACTAAAAATATTTTATTAAAAAAGTGTTACTTTCTTTAGAATTAAGTTCTATGCATAGAAGGAAGTATATTGAAATTGTTATTCTGATTATATAAAAGTGTGATTTTCATCATAAATAATTTTATGCATAAATTAGATGCATAAAAGAAATTCTTTTATATTAAAAGAGTGATTTTCATCATAAATGATTTGTATGCATAAACATATGCATAAAAGATAAATTTTTGTATTAAAAGTGTGATTTTCATCATAAATAATTTTATGCATAAATTAGATACATAAAAGAAATTCTTTTATATTAAACGAGTGATTTTCGTCATAAATGATTTGTATGCATAAACATATGCATAAAAGATAATTTCTTTTATATTAAAAGTGTGATTTTCATCATAAATAATTTTATGCATAAATTAGATGCATAAAAGAAATTCTTTTATATTAAAAGAGTGATTTTCATCATAAATAATTTGTATACATAAACATACGCATAAAAGATAAAAATTTTTATATTAAAAGTGTGATTTTCATCATAAATGATTTTATGTATAAATTAGATGCATAAAAGAAATTCTTTTATATTAAAAGAGTGATTTTCATCATAAATGATTTTATGCATAAATTAGATGCATAAAAGAAATTCTTTTATATTAAAAGAGTGATTTTCATCATAAATGATTTGTATACATAAACATATGCATAAATGATGATTTTTTTATATTAAAAGTGTGATTTTCATCATAAATAAATTTTATGCATAAATTAGATGCATAAGGAGAAATTTTTTTATTCTAAAAGTATAATTCCTACTAAATTGGATTTATGCATGGAAAGATGCATAAAGAATTTATTTTAACCCAAAAGTGTTATTCTCATTAATTTTGATTTTATGCATAGAAAGATGCACAAAGAAATCTATTTTTAGTTCAAAAGAATTATTTTCATCAATTTTGATTTTATGCATGCATAAAAGATTGAATTTTAATTCAAAAGTGTCATTCTCATTTAAAATGAATTTATGCATAGGAAGATACATAAAAGATTGATTTTTATTTCGAAAGTGTTATTCTCCTTAAAATAGAATTTATGCTTAAATAGATGTGTAAAGAAATCTTATATCAAAAATAAGAATTTTCTTGTATTCTATAAATAGATATGAGGATGTGAAATGAATCAAATAGATGAAAATGTGAAAGAATGGATGCATATGTATGTATGTAAAGGATATGTGAAAGGAAAAATGTATGTGTATGTGAAAGTATAGATGTGGATGTATGGATGTGGATGTGTGGATGTGGAAATAGATGTATGGATGTAGATGTGAATGTGAAAATGGATATATGGATGTAGATGTGAATGTGAAAATGGATGTATGGAAGTGAATGTGGATGTATGGATGTGGATGTGGATGTATGGATGTGGATGTGGATGTGGATGTGGATGTGAAAATAGATGTGTGGATGTGGATGTGAAAATAGATGTATGGATGTAGATGTGAATGTGAAAATAGATGTATGGATGTAGATGTGAATGTGAAGATGAATGTATGAATGTGGATGTGAAAATGGATGTATGGATGTAGATGTGAATGTGAAAATGGATATATGGATGTAGATGTAAATGTGAAAATGAATGTATGGATGTAGATGTGAATGTGGATGTATGGATGTGGATGTGGATGTGGATGTGGATGTATGAATGTGGATGTGGATGTGGATGTATGAATGTGGATGTGGATGTGGATGTGGATGTATGGATGTGGATGTGGAATGTAGATGTCGATGTGGATGTGAAAATGGATGTATAGATGTAGATGTGGATGTGGATGTACGAATGTGGATGTGTATGTGGAATAATGAATGCGAGTATGTATGTGAATGGATATGGCATCGATATGAGCGAATGGATGAGATGAGATGTTATGTGAATCAGAATGTGAATGAATGATGTAAGATGTGAATGAATGAGATGTAATAAGAAATGGATGTGATGAGACGTAATGTAATTTAAGAAAGATAGGAATGGATGTTATGTAAAGTGAATGAATCTGATGTGATGGGATGAAAAATGATGTATCTGGTTAAGAATGGATACGCATATGATTTCGATTTGGGTTAAGTAATATGTATTGATGTGGAACAATCTGGAAAGACGAGAGTTCATTATAGAAACTGTATTTGTGAACTGTTTGTAAATGACTGTTTTATGTCAAGAATGCTGGGGAAGCATTTTGACTGTCTTGAGAAGGTGGTCGTGGAGACCTATCTGATAAAGTTGCAACAACTGACGGAGAGTCAACGGGACGTCTCACGTAGCAAGGTCGACCGAGATCTTGACCAACCTCGGTTCGATTTAAATGATGAGCTTCCGGTACAGTAGATGAGAGACCAAGAAAGCGACCTATGAGTGAAGCGCTAAGAGACCTGCGAAGGATCCTAAAGGATGTTGACCATACGGTACTCAAGCTCTGGGTCATCAAAGATACCCGCAAGTGCGTCGTGGGAGATATTGGAACAAAGAGTAAGAGTTATGTTTTAAAATCGAGCATGGATCTGGTTGATTGACCTTGCTGGTCCTCAACGGATGAGTCCATGGCTCTTTTATATGGATCTGTAGGTTGATGTTGTTGGTCTTCAACGAGAATTCCATCTTCATTTTTATAAGTGAATATTGCTGTATACTATGAGCTAAGAACTATCGAAAAGACCCCTGATGAGTTAATAGATGGTGAGCGTTCTGGTTGCCAATGATGCCATAAATACTCCGATGAAGGAATGATTGAAAATTAAGATTCAACCGGATACTTGAAAGTTCATGATCAATAACACTATGATTTTTTGAATGACTGATTTAAATACAGTTGAATCTGAAAAAAAGGTAATTTCATATTAGGTGTGTAAGAGGTGTGACTGGAGTTAAATTTGGGTGTGTAAGAGGTGTGACTGGAGTTAAATTTGCTTGAAAATCCGACAAGGAGACCTGGACACTCTTTTCCCTGGTACCCGAGACAAAACCTAACCAAATTCTAAATTAGATCCCATCACTACGATAATTGGGTGATTAGCTACCCGTGGGACTGGATGGGATTAGGCTGGACTGATGGATCCGTAAAATGAGACTCAATTTTTATTATATTACGCTAGATGAAGTAAATCTCGAATAATAATTGTTCTATGAAAAAAAAAATCAACGGTTGTGCCTCTCAATAAGAAAAAAAGCGTTGATCTCTATGATCCAAGTGCAAGTTTCTTTCTTGATCTAACCAAGTGACTAGAGATTCGATCGGATCAGTTTGGTCAATGACCTAGCCTACGTTAGAGTAAAATTTATCCTGGAAGAATCATCTGTGCTTTCCGGGCAAGGGAAGTTTTTTCAAGTTCGATTCTGGAAGAACCAAAGAATTATTCACATGTCCGAATATCCGTGAGCGAGCCCCCAAGTGTGGGACCTTGCCCCACGCAAGTTGTGCTATTTCCGCTGCTAGCACCCCGAATCCGTTGCGCGGTGAAGACGGGGATCTTACAAGCCATGAAAAAACTAAAGAATAAAAAACTTCTTTTCTCAGTTTCAATCCATCAAAATAAAAGTAATGCTCAAAAATAAAGATGATTTGACATTAAAAATCACACAAGTGTCCGAATTCTAACTAGAATGTGAAATTTATGATCCTGAAACCAAAGGCATTCCTAAATTGTAACCCTTTCAGTCGAAAAAAAAAATACGGATCTTTGGAGAATGTGTAATGGCACTAGGCATTATGAGTGTGTGTATATATATAATAACTGTGTACTAGAGAAGGCATATTGATCCAAGGTACAAGGAATTGAACTTAAATATAAAATCGATCCGAGGTACATAAGTTGTTTGATTTTTAGATGGAGAAATTGAACTTAGCTGCCATCATGGCTAAGCAGTCCGTGGGGAGGGTCAAAAAAGCATTCATGAAAGCGTCCTGGATGCGGGCGAGAGAGGCCACTCCAACAAGTCGGCAGTTGCCTTCCGGATCCAGCCTTGTGCCCTGACCCTGCCGCAGGCGCCCCTGCGCCGCTTCTGTTGTGAGCAGCGTATCCACAACAAGGGGAGGAGCACGGTACAACGCCCCCACAGAAAACAGGAAGTTGGCCGAAAACTCAAGCTCCACCTGCACATCAAGACTTGATTGATAAGTACATGATGCTAGGTTCAACTGCAATTTCTGCACTTCATGACTATGGCGATAGATCATACCTTGCCTGTGGAACGCTCGATGAAGCCCTTGAGAGACTGCGGGACAACTTGGATGCAGATGAAAGGGGGCAACGGCAATCCAAGGAACCTCGTGGTTTTGGACTCCACAGATGGGATGTAGAGATTGTCTATGTCGAACTCCACAGACAATTTCCCATCACCAAGCTGCTCGGCTGTTCCAAAACCTCCTCCCCCTTCAGCATTGTAGACGAAATCAGGGTACCCGGCGATGCCCAGCCTGCAGTCCCGCAGAGTCCTTATCTCGATGCGAGAAACCTCACTCTTGGCCGGTTTCACCCTTTCTATTCCTTCTTCCACAGTCCCTACCTGCTGCAGGGGAGAAGCCAGGGCAGAAACAGGCGAAAAGCATGCCCTCGCGACCTTTCTGGGAGCGGCAACGCAGGGCGATGGCCTCCCCCGCGTCCCGGGAAAGAGTCCTTGCCTTTCCTTGCTGCAGACTGAAAGGGAAGCTTGAAGATGAAAAGCTGCCATGAAATAGCGGCTGAGAAGCACAAGAGACGAAGTGCTACATTGTCAGAGAGAATCAGCCGGTATAATGGACGGGAGTGCAATGGGGGAAGATGGAAACGGAAACCCTAAATTAGTTAAATGATGAAATGGCGTCTGCGTGCTCCTCCCCTGCCTGCGAGATCTCGTTGAAGAAGATTCGAGAGCGCGGCGTCTGTGCCACTCGTGCCACCCTAGCAAATCTCCTCCACGCGTTTTGAAATCCTCTCAGCCACCGCATTTCGGCGGCCACGTGGAATGCCAGCGCACACACTTTTTGAAACACCCTTGGTTGGTTACCGCCCCCAGAAAAAAAAAAAAGAGAGAGAGAGAGAGTTTTTTTTAATGAAAGGCTCAAGCAAACATGCAATTAATTAACGTACTAATAATTAATTAATCATTATGCTCATTGAAAAACCTTGATTAATTAATCATTATGCTCATTGAAAAACCTTGAAAGAAAAAATCCAAACCCAAGTAAGAACATGGTGCATGTGTCTAAAAGGCAGTAAGCCATCAAGCTAAGGAAGAGCAAAGAAGATAGCAGGAGCCGTAAGAAGATTGATTGCATGCGCATGTCCTGCTACCAAGAGATCTTCCAAAAACTGTTGTACAACACGTCGGTCCAACTGGAATGATCCTGAATTACACAGGATCTTGAAGACGTTCCTTATTGGCCAGCTAAGGATGGAACATCCAGTACCGATGAAGTGGTTAGTGATCAAACACCTACATGCAAAGGGCGAATAGAGGGGACTCTTGCTGTTAAGACGACAAGATGCAGTAGTCACAGAAAACAGGACATCTCTCCCATAGCCCGAAGAACTACAAGCAGACAGGTTTTAGAGACCAAACAGGAAAACTGAAGAGAAAGATAAGGCAATGAGACCTACTGATAAAGGTCCACGAGAGCCGGCCCGCTACCGCCTGTTGATTGATGGATGCAGATGATTCTCGCCCTTCTGTAATCAAATGATCCCCCTGTAAGGGTGCCAAGCAGGAGCCTTCAAGCTAAGGACGAACAGAGGAGTTAGTAGGAGCCGTTTCTCCAGAATTCAGCTATGCAACACGTGTAATATAACCAGTTTCCTCCCTTTTTTCCTAATATAATCTGCCCTTTTTTGAAAAAAAATCCAAACCCACCACAAGGAGAGAGACGTTCCCACATGCCACTTGGCAGAAATAATGACGAGAAATTAACAAATTTAAAAGTGGAGATTTATCAATCTTTGTGTGTTCTTTCAACAACTTTAGAATCCTACACTTGTTCCTTCAACAACTTTTGAGATTCCTCCTATTAATAGATTTAGGCATCTACAGTCCATTGTGGGTAGGGCAATTCCTCTCCCGCCGGGTTTGCAGAGTTTTTAGTGGGTGAGCCTAACGGCAAGTCCCACAGTACCTAGGTTCCTTTGGGAGTTCTTGGTCGCTGTCGTCCCTAGTTATTGGGTCTTCCGAGGTCATGCCTTAAGGAAGTAGCAAAACCGTCCTCATCACGACTGAGACGACGAAGCTAATGACAAAAGCGTTTCTCTGCTCGAGTCTCAGAGACGAGCATGCTCGTCTCTGACCCCGACTCGAAAAACAAAAAAACTTACACTTGACCTTTTAAATCATTAGTAGAACCAAATCTTCAGAGCCGACAACTTGAGCCTAGCCCGGTTGGCTTTTATTAATAGATTTAGACATCTATACTTACACTTGGTCTTTTAAATCATTAATAGAAACTAGATCTTCAAAGCCAGCAAACTGAGCCTAGCCTAGTGTGCTTGTAGTCGACAGGCTTATAGGAAACAACCCGCTCTTAAGCAAAAGTGCTTCAAACAATGTAGAATCCCAAGCACCCTCTCGAGGAGAGTCATCCATCCAAGCTCTGTCCATTGATAGGTATAGAAAGTCACAGACAACACAAGTGAAAGCAAAGACACCAACATATGACAAGGAGGCTTTGACTAGAAACAAGAGAAAGTCGATCCCTGTATGGACGATGAGCTCTTTAAGACTCGTGTGACTCGTGCACTAGACTCCCCAAACCAGATTCTCGTTTTAGAGATTTCATCCTTGTAGGGAGTTTAACCGAAGTGCCATTCCAACCTGAGAGAGTTAAGTGAAATGGCTGAAAGAAACCTCATAGAGCTATCCATCCTAGGAGTAGATCCTAACAGATCAAGATCAGGGAGTGGAAGCACGAACAGAAGCAATTCCTCCTCACACTACATTGTCCCTACATCAGCTTTGGGAGCTTTTGGTTCTTTATGTTCTAGAGCATTTGGCTTCAAACTAGGAGGGACATGTGGAGTATCAGGCTTCAAACTAAGAGAGACATCTACATCATCTTTGGGAGCGTTATGTTCTTTATGTTCTAGAGCATTTGGCTTCAACTTAGGAGGGACATCTGGAGTATCAGGCTTAGATCATCTATCTTTGGAGTGGGAAGCTTAGGAGACTTCCAAGGCTCGAAACAGGAAGCTTCAAAGCAAGATTCGTTCCTTGGGGGTGCTTAGTGTTAAAATATCGAGCTCAACAAGTATTGTGGACATTGATGCCCCGCTGGGTGATAGCTTCCACACTTACATCAATAGCATGCTTAGTGAGATTATGGGTGATATGTCACCAGTAGTTTAAAGCCTGTGTGACAGCCACCTTGGTGTACTAGAGTTATGACATAGTTATAGCACCAACTCATATACTCGGGTTTACACTATGGACCGACCTTTATATGTTATAGTAGGACAATACTTTCCCATATAATATGTACTCTTATCTCTTTAGTTTATGGGTGTAGAGAAAAGAGAAGAGAATAGAAGAAAATTCAGCCATAATTCAACCATCCATCTCTCTCATGTGCTTGTCTACTCGTGTGTGTGTGTGTGTGTGTGTGTGTATGTGTGTGTTTGCTAGTAACAAGGAGCTCAAGTTCATCCTCTCCCTATATTCTTTTGAATAAAATTCATCCATCCATGTCTCTTGTGTGCTTGTCTACTCGTGTGTGTGTGTGTGTGTGCTAGTAGTAAGGAGCTCAAGGTCATCCTCTCCCCGTATTCTTTTGATGGGAAGCCATACACAGGTAAGGGTACTTCCATATCCTTCCCTCTTTGATGAAAAGCCATACATAGGTAAGGGTGATTCCATCTCCTTCCCTCTGATTTTGGAGCAACACCTTCAAGAGCTATAAAAGCTACATGCAAACATGGAAGTCATTGTCTTAGATTGAGGCATCCTCCTCGATGAAGGAAGAAGATCTTATTATGTATTAACTTTGTTAATCGAAGTTTGCACTTTTTCACACAATTCGAGGCCATTTCAGGCTAGCTTTAGCTTTGCAAGATTTTCACAGGCACTCCATGAAGGTGTTAATCTTGACTAGGTATGCCTAATTTTTGGATCGGTGCAAAGTTGTGGCACAAATTTTCTTATGCAGAGAATTTGAGATTTTCAAGTTGTTAGTGGATGTATATATATGTGTGATTGTTCCATTTAGCAATATAATAGGTGTGTACCGTTGTGTTGAAGATTGCAAGTTTTCTCTATGTGGAGAAGTAAGCACTCTTTGGTAAGCTGCTGCAGGTAATCATGCTTGACAGTCTATCCCAAATTGTGAGCGAGGAGTTGGATAAGAATTACTTCCAAGCATGGAAGTTCAAGATGGCCAATTTTCCTTATGGGAAAATGATATTGGGAGTTCATCACATGTGATGAAAAGGAGTGAGAGACTAGGAAAGAAAATCCCACCCCACAACAGGTGAAGGCATATAAAGCATGGCATGAAAGAGCTAGAAAGGTGCTACATTAGTTTACTATTAGTGTGATAGGTGCTATTATTGTGCATATATAGGATGTAGAAATGCCTGAGGAGGCTTGGGTCACCTTGATATACTGTATACAACACTCAAGCTCAGAAGATGCAGCTAAGCACGAGCTACATAATGTGACCAAAGGAAAGCTGAGCATAAATGATTTACTTAGGGAAGGTTAAAGGGCTTGCAGATGCCATTTCTTCTATTGGATCACCAGTAGATGATAATGATATGGTATTGGTGACCTTGAATGGTCTTGGAAAGTAATACAACAAGTTTTAGACCTCTGTTAGAGTTCGAGAGAACTTTCCTGAATTACAGGAAATGATTGCTCTCCTCATCTATGAGAAGTTGAATATTGGGAGAGGTTCATCCTTCGAAAATTCACATGAGCAAGCCTTCTACTCATATATACAAGTAGAGGTAGAGGTAGATTGTTATCTAGAAGATGCAGTGGTGGTCGATTTGAAAATCAAACCAGAGGCAACAACAACACAAGAAAATCAGTCTCACCCATAAAGCTGATGCACGTTCGACTGCAAAATTCCAATATGAGTCAGTCATCACACATGCTTCGGTTTCCCCCTCCACTATAGAGACAGGGGGAGCCAGAGAGGCTGAGGTGGTTGGCAAAGAAACCAAAATGCAAATAGTATGAACTACTATTACTTTGGCAAACCAGGGTAGAGTGCAAAGGACTACTATAAAAAGTAGAATAATATTAAAAGTGGAAAGTTGTAGCAAGGTAACTATGCATCATCAAGTAAACAGGGCGATGACATAAGTGAGAATATCTATTTATGATGCAGCACTTGCTTAGTTCCACAATAGGAAATATGTTAGGATTGGGAGATATTTTGGTATATAAATTATGGCGCCTTAACCACATAACTAGTCATGGTGAGTGGTTTAGAGATATCTAGAAAATGGAAAAATCAAGCTATGTGGAAATAGGTGATCATATACTACATACCCCATTGCACATGTTGGTAAATTGCCATTGTCTATGCAGGATAACAAAATTAAGTACTTGGCAGATGTACTTCATGTTCATCATATTATTCAAAACCTAGTTCCTATTGCACAAATGTTGGTTGAGCAGGGATGTGCAACAAGGTTCAATCCTCGAGAGAGCTTTGTGTAAGACTTCAAAAATCAATGCTTCTTGGTTGAAAAGGGTAACAAAAATGGCAAGTCGTTTACTTTGGTGGATGTAAACATGCCTAACATGAAGACAGCCACTCTTGCACATAGGGGACAGGCATCACCGCATATATTGACATATAGCACAAGTGCATTGATCATGTGAATATACATCGACTGAAGTCTATGCAAGCCTAAAATATTGTTGTTGTGAGTTTTGTCAAAGTTTAAGGTTGATAGTATGCATAAAGTATGTGAAGCATACCAGCTTTTGGCAAGCATGCAAAACATGCATAAAGTATTTGAAGCATACCAGCTTTTGGCAAGCATGCAAAACATGCCTTCCCATATAAAAAGCAAGCTAGTGTAAGGCCATTGGATATTATACACTCTAATGTATGAGGACCGACCAAGACTACAACAATTATAGATTACAAATGCTATGTTACCATTAATGTTATAGGTTGCACATACTATGTTACATTCATTGATGATCACACTAGGAAAGTGTGGGTTTACTTCATGAAGGAAAAAAGAAAGGTTTTTGCTCACTTTCAGAGATTTAAAGCCTTGGTTAAGAATGAAAAAAGTATGCAGATCAAATGCCTAAGATCTAATGGTGGCGGACAATATTTCTCCAAAGAGTTCAATGATTTCTTAATAAAGCAAGAAATCAAGAGGCAATTCACATGCACGCACACTCCACAACATAATGGAGTTGCAGAAAGGAAAAACAAGTACATTAAAGAAGTTGCTTTGTCAAAAGACTAACCATGGGACTAGATGGGGTTAGGTTGGACTGATGGATCCGTGAATCGAGATTCAATTTCTACTTAGTTCGATAGATGAAGTAAATTCCGGACAAAAATATGGAAAAGAATCAACGGCTGTGCCTCTCAATGAGGAAAAAAACATTGGTCTCTATGATCTAAGTACAGTCTTTTTCCCTGATCTGACTATGGGACTTACAGGTTCAGTCAGATGAGCTAAGTTAGTTAAGGCTTTTAACTACATTAGGGAAAAGCTATCCCAGTGGAATCGCCCGTGCTTTCCGGACAAAGGAAGTTTTTTCTGGGTTTGGTCTAAAAAGAATATACTAGATTATTTTTAGGTTAAAGTAGTAGCTAAATTATTGTTTATATTATGAACATGACCCCCCCCCACTATAGCATTGCTCATGGCATGATTCCTGAACATGAGTTTACAAGAACAAAACCACATTTTTATCACTTGAAAGTGTTTGGATATATTGCATATATGCATATATGCATGTTCCTAATGAAGTGGAAACCAAGTTGGATCCAAAGGCATAGAAATGATCTTCATTGGTTATGCTTTGGAGTATAAAGGTTATCAATGATATAACCCTACTGTTGAGATGTCAAGCTCAGCACATGCTGACACTTATGATACGCTTGGGTGACCATTCCACATTTACACCACTGGCATGTTTGGTTAGCCGACATGAAAAATCTTCGTTCGAGTGATTCTATAGCTGGACTACACCTACCAGCTCACCTATTTAGCATGTTCACATTATGGACTGCTTGTACATAGTACTCTAGTACTTATGTTGGTTTTCACTTATCTTTTATAGACCTCTTTTGAGAGCAACAAGGAGAAGAAGATTTCAGGCTTCCATATTTTTGTGTGTGTTATCCATTGTTGTTGTTGTTGTTGTTGTTGTTGTTGTTGTTGTTGTTGTTGTTGTTGTTGTTGTTGTTGTTGTTGTTGTTGTGTGTGTGTGTGTGTGAGAGAGAGAGAGAGAGAGAGTGTGTGTGTGTGTGTGCTTACAAGAGCTTAGGCTCTCTCTCCTCCCCCAATCTTTTCATGGTATCAGATTTTGGTTCATGCTAAGGAGTGGAGTGACAAGAAAACAAGGCTACGAATGTAAAGGAAGCAATACACAGGTAAGAGCATCGTCATCTCTTGCCCATCTTACTTTGGTACTACACTCCATGGGTAGCTCTAGGAGCTACACATCTCCAATTGAGGAGCTATCTTTGTATACGTTGAGGTGCTTATACGGTGTGTAGTACTTTGTACTACAGTTTTACGGTAAAAATTTCTTTTCGAGTGCATCTTGGCCTCTGTTCGCTGCCACAAGGTGTTTTCGGGCACTTCTAGAAGTTTTGGTTTCAAACTGTTTCTATCCGAACACTGGTTATTGCAGTGCAACAGTGTATTTTAGGTGTCCAAACAGTGAGATTGCACATGTATTGTTGATTATGGGTGTATGTACATGTACTCTAATTACATGTTGTGATATACAAGTTATACAAAAGTACTAGTATAGGAGTTATAACAAATACTGTTATGTTATAGGTTGCATACAGTAATTGTTTATTTGAAGATTTTTGGTTGTTGTTTGTTTACAGATTTCTCATTGTTACAAGTAAAGTCTGACAACATCAACAAAATTTTTGGTGAGAATCTTGACAAGAACATCTTCCATGCATGGAAGTTCAGAATTACAAATTTCCTAATGGGAAAAGGATTTTGGGACTATGTTGAAGGAGACAATGAGGAGCCTCCGGAATTGCCTTAAGAAAATGCTACTCCAATAGAGATCGAGGCATTCGAATAATGGAACCAAGTTACTAGGAAAGTCATGTATTGGCTTTCAGTCAATATGTGACAGACACTATGATTGGGCATAGATAGGATGCCGACACTCAAGCAGTTGCATGGAAAAACTTGGTGAAGATGTTCCACACAAACATAAGGGCAAGGAAGCTGTTATAACTAAAACAAGAGTTGCATATAGTGGAGAAGAAGAACATGTATAATGATTATACATTTAAGATCAAGGGTATTCTTGAATCCCTTGGATCTATTAATATCTCAGTGGGGAAGACAATGACTTGGTGAGCATTTGTTTGAATGGGCTTGGCAAAGAATACAAGCAATTCAAGACCTCTATTGTTGTAAGAGAGAATGTTCCCAACTTTCATGATTTAGTGTCTATGTTAATCATAGAAGAGAATTCTTTGAGTGAAGACTCTTCCTCCCAAAGCAAGAACACTTTAGAATAGGAATTCTAGTCAAATTCAGGTAGAGATCGAGTCCAAGGTGGTGGCCGTTTTGGAAATCAAAATTATGGACAATAGTAGAGGTAGAGATAAAGGTCACGATCAAGGCCAAGATGGTGGCCATTTTGGAAGTCAAAATTATGGATAACAGTCTATAATGATTGGCAAAGATAGCGATTTGGATCAAGTTCGAAGGACTATTTTTAATATGGCAAACCAAATCACTTTGCAATAGAATGCCAAGCAAGAAGTAGACATAAAAAGTGGCAGTTGCAGTGAAACAATAATGCATCTTCAAGAAACCACGTTGAAGATAGATGTGACTAGTTCTTTGTTATGCATCACATGTTAAATTCAATGACTGTAGATGTATCCACAAATGGTGATAATGTATGGTATATGGGTTATCACATGACCTGTTATGGTGAGTGGTTTAGAGATGTAAAAAATTTAGAAAAACTAGGTTATAAAAAGACGAGGAATGATATGACCCATCTGATTTCTCACTTTGAGAATGTGCCATTAGCTATATAGGATGGCAAGATGAGGTACTTGGTTGAAGTACTTCATGTGCCTAACATAACAAAGAATTTGGTTTCTGTTGGGAAGATAGGTGTGTATAGTTTTAACCAAAACATAATACCTTGCAGCACAAGAGAGGGAGAGAAGAAGAGAATGATGCCATGCAAGGGTCGATTTGGAGACTTGCATTTAGCTAATCCTAATGAGGGTTAACCCCCCACTGTGAGGCCGCTAGGGGCTCAATCCACCACCACTTGTGTCACCCAAGTGGAGATGAGATGGATGCATTGTATAGAAATGAGACTTAGGATTTGGTGCCATTGCCTAAAGGCAAGAAAGCTATTAGCTGTAAGTGGGTGTATAAGGTGAAACATAATAGTGATGGTAGCATAAGCAGGTACAAGGTTAGATTGGTAGCTAGAGGATATGCGCAAACACATGGGATTGACTATGAGGAGACATTTGCCCCAATTGCAAAGATGGCAACTGTGAGAGTTGTGATTGCAGTGGCTATAGGTAAAGGTTGGTTTTTACATCAAATGGATGTCAAAAATGTGTTCTTGCATGGTGACTTGCAAGAAGAGGTGTATATGGATCAGCCACCAGGTTTTGAGGATACAGGTCACCCAGAGTATGTGTGTAAGCTTCATAAGGCCTTGTATGGGCTGAAGCAAGCTCCACAAGCATGGCATGACAAGATTGCTGAGTATCTTATCACTATTGGTTTTCATATGGCAGATACATATCACTCTTTATTTGTGCGTAAGAGTGATAAGGGTATTGTGATCATCACCATTTATGTAGATGACCTTATTGTTGGGGGTGACAACTTGGAAGAGATTGAGCATGTGAAAAGTCTTCTTAAAAGGAAGTTTGAGATGAAGGATTTGGGAGATTTACGGTACTTTTTTGGGAATTGAGGTCATTTGCACACCTGAGGGTTTTCGGCTATCATAGAGACAGTATGCATTGGACATGTTGTCCAAGTATGGGATGGCTGATTATAAGCCAATCTCAGTGCCATTAGATCAAAATGGCAAGCTTATCGCGGATGCAATTTATGTGTTAGAGGATCCCACTATGTATAGGAAGATTGTGGGGAGTTTGATCTATGTCACAGTGTACGACGCACACTTCAATATTTGAGGGCCACTGTTGATTATGCATTGTTGTACCATTGGAGCTATATGGGTACACAGATGCAGATTGGGCAGGTAGCATCTCAGACAGGAGATCTACCAGTGGATTTATGTTTTCATTGGGGAGTGTTGCTATGATATGCAATAGCAAGAAGCAGCCCACAGTTGCCTTGTCAGGTACAGAGACAGAGTACAAAGGACCTCCGGTGGCAACATGTGAGGTAGCTTGGTTACGCAAGCTACCTATAGCCTGATTTGGGGTTGCATGTGGAGAGAAAGGTTGTCATATATTATGATAATCTTAGCAGTATATAGTTGGCCAGGAACCCAATTTTCCATGCACGAACGAAACACATTGAGGTAAATTACCACTTCATAAGGGAAAGAGTCTTGGCCCAGCGACATCGACTTGGCCTACGTCAGCACACAGGATCAGGTTCCTAACATCTTCACGAAGGCCTTGGGAGCTGAGAAGCTTCGCAGATTTCGAGATATGCTTGGAGTTCATGAGCTAGAGTTAAGCTTGAGGGGGAGTGTTGAGATGTCAAGCTCAACATGAGTTGACACACTCACAAGGCGCTTGCATGACTGTTCGACATTTATATCATTGGCAGGTTTGGTAGCTGGCATCGACACATCTTCTCCATAGATTAGATTCTACAGCTGGACTACACTGACTAGTCCACATCTACCCACTCCTCTTAGCATGTTCACATTATGGACGGCTTGTATATACTCTATTATGTGTGTTAGTTACTTTATCTTCTTTGTAGACCTTTTTTGTTGTGTGAAGTAGAAGAAGAATTTTCAGCCTCTCACCTTGTCAAAAGCTCAAGCTCTCTTCTCTCCTGCATCTTTTCACTTTGATATCCTCCATTCGGAGCATGACTACTGCGATATATGAAACTTGAATCTAGTGACTTCCAATGTGAGCTCATGGATTAATCCAAGTGGCTACACTCATTGCGTTGATCTAGCTATTTTTAAGCAAACGTAGTGGTTTCCATTTGCTCAAACCGAGCATTCTACATGTTGTATCTGATAGTATGTTAACTCTTGATCCTTCTGATATAGCCACTCCGACCAACTTGACCTAGATCATTGGGATGGCTTCGTCATAAACTGGGGCTTCCCTCGACAGGGTTTGTGTCTTTTCTATGTGCATGGCTTCCAGCGAAGGCGCTATCTTCTCTTCCTGAGGCATCAAGCGGCACAACAGTTGCTCCCTGAAGTTCGGTACCAATGTGAGGAGCTGTTCAACCGACATGTGATGATGAAAAACAGGTAGAGGGAGAGGAGGCACACATACAAGAGCAAACCCTAATGTATTATCAAACCCTAACCATAGAGGGAAGCCATCTCCCTCCTCACACAATGTATAAAACCATAATCCATAATCCACAACACACTACATGTGTTGTGTCCACACATTGCTATGTGTCTCACACATGTCACTACCTAACATGCCAGCACATAGTGCAACTGGCACAAGTTGACATTGAGCTTGAATCTCAACAGCCCCTCTCAAGCTCGTGACGTACTACCATAGATGAAGATGTAGATGAGCTTGGGCTATCAAGGCTCTCAACACTCCCCCTCAAGCTCATCCCATGTACTCCCAACATAGTACGGAAGTACTCAAACTTCTCCCTGCTAAGTGGCTTTGTAAAAGATGTCGGCCACCTGCTCTTTAGTCTTCACATACTGCAAATCCACTGTACCATCCAACACTTTCTCTCTGACAAAATGATAGTGGACCTCTATGTGTGGTCCACGCATGAAAAATTGGATTCTTGGCCAACTGTATGCTGCTCATGTTGTCATAATGAATGACAACCTTGCCATCAATAGGCTCACCCAAATCAATCAAGAGACTCTTTAACCATACTCCTTCACATGTAGCAATGGCTGCACCCCTGTATTCAGCCTTTGTACTAGATAAAGCAATAGTAGGTTGCTTCTTGTTTCTCCAACTCACCACTGCACTTCTAAATGTAAAGGCATAACCACTAGTAGACCTCTTGTCATACGAGCTACCTACCCAATCTGCGTCTGTGTAGCCATGTACATCCAAGCCTTTACCATGCTCATAAAGAAGACCATAATGTGCAGTGGTCTTTACATAGCACTTAATGCGTCTCACTACATCCAAATGAGGTTTTCTGGGACTTTGCATAAATTGGCTTATTAGCCCCACATCATAATAACTGAGATCCAGGCGTGTGATAGTCATGTAAATAAGACTTCCAACCATCTTTCTATACATAGATGGATCATCCAACTCTTCACCAAAATTAGGCCCCCGCAGCTTTGCATTCTGCTCCAAAGGTGTACTCATTGGCTTACACCCTGTCATCCCATATTTTGCCAACATATCCAATGCATATTGGCGTTGCACTAACCATGTCCCTGCATGGTCTTTGATCACTTCAATCCCAAGAAAATATCTCAATTCACCCAAGTCTTTCATATCAAACTGCCCACTCATGCCTTCTTGACATGCATAACATCTATAGCATGATCTCTTGTGACAATCAAGTCATCCACATAGATGACAAGTAAGACAATCCCATGATCTATTTTCTTCACATAGAGTGAAGAATCTGCTAAAGAAACCTAAAATCCAAGGGAGATAAGATATCGGCTTATCTTATCACTCCAAGCACGAGGTGCTTGCTTCAAACCATATAATGCTTTCCTTAATCTGCATACATGAGTGGGGTACCTCGGGTGTACATATCCTTCTGGCTGTGCCATATAAACTTCCTCTTATAAATCACCATTTAGAAATTCAACACTATATTCGTGAGTTTGGGAATTTCCCAAGTCCCATTTTTTGAATACTAAAAAGGTGGGACCTGGATAACATGCCTATAAGTTTCTGAAAACCATATCATGTGACCTATTGTTGGAAAGCGCTTGGAAAATGGAATCTAGTGAGCTATAGAGCGCTCAATTTGGACTAACGGTGTTTAAGTTATGATTAATCCAAAGATTTGACCACGTGTCCCAAATTACTGGGAAATTCCCATATTCCCCAATATGGTGTTATTCATTTTTCACATCCATTTGATGCATTTCCCAACCATTTGCTGTAGCCATAGCAATGACTGCTCTCACTGTTTCCATCTTTGCAACTGGACTAAATGTTTCATCATAGTAGTCCAAGCCTTGGGTTTGTGCATAACCCTTAGCTACCAACTGCGCTTTATGGTGCTCAATGGAACCATCTGATTTGCATTTCACCTTATAAACCCATTTACAACCAATGACATTTTTTGTCTTATGGTAAGGTAACCAAAATTTGCATTTCACCTTATAAACCCATTTGCAACCAATGACATTTTTATCGTATGGTAAGGCAACCAAATCCCAAGTGTCATTTTGAACCAATGTGTCCATCTCAACATCCATTGCCTTCTCCCATACATGCTTCCCAATAGCTTTTGTATAGTATGTAGGTTCCACATGCTTCACCAAAGAGGTCATATATGCGTAATGCATAGCAAAGTCACGATATGTCAACCTGTCAACTGGATACCTGACCCTTTGGGATCTCCGCTGCAATGCATGGGGATCACTCTGAACACCTATCACTCTAGCATGTGGAGGCATATATCTATCCTGCCTTGGTGTGCGTAAAACTGGTATGCCAAGTTCCTCATCCAAACTCTCTGAACTTGACGACTCATAACCTGTAATGCCGATTCCTTCAACCTTCTTTTTCCCTTTATCCACAGCACTATTCCCAGTGCTCACACTCTCATGTCTCAAGCGTCCTGACCATGGACGTATAGTGCTACTCTCAGACTCAGCTGGCCCAGACTTAGAAATAGAACTTGCTTGTGGCAAGTTCACATGCACATCAGCATCCACGGAATCAATGACACCCTCATCCGTTGCCTTATACCACCTAGCAAGTTCATCAAACACCACATCTCGTGAGATAACCACTTGCCTAGTTTGTGGATTGTAACATTTATATGCCTTGCGATCCTGTGCATACCCAACAAAAATGGACTTTTCTGCCTTAGGATCCAACTTCTTCCTTCTCTTGTCTGGCACATGCACATAAGCTATGCAACCAAACACTTTGAGGTGTCCAATGTCTGGCCTAAAACCTGTAAGACGCATCTCTGGCGTACTTCCATGTATGGCTACTGTGGGTGTCTTATTAAGTACATACACTGCTGTGGCACACGCTTTTGTCCCCAATAATAATCTTGCATGCTCTTTTCATTGAGCATCGCCCTGTCCACATCACAAATGACTCTATTTTTTCTCTCAACAACACCATTTTGCTGAGGTGTGTACCTGCAAGTTAACTGCCTTCTTATGCCATGCTTTCTCAAGAAATTCTCAAAAGCATGTGAGGTGTATTCACCACCTCCATCTATCCTCAAACATTTTATCCAAGAGCCATATTGCTTCTCTGCAAAAGCTTTGAAGTCCATAAACTTTCCCAACACTTCACTTTTCTCTCTGAGAAAGTAAATCCAAGTCATTCTACTGAAATCATCAATGAATGTCACATAATACAAGCTGTCTTTAATGGATGGGTTTTGTGCAGGACCCCATACATCTCTATGAACTATCTCAAGTGGCCTGCTACTCATGTTGCCTTCTTTAGGAAATGGCAACCTTACTTGCTTTCCAAACTGACAAGCATCACACACACATGCATATTCCCATCATACTTGAATCTAGGCAGCCCACTAACAATGCCTCTTGCCTGCATATTCTTTAACCTTTGTATGTTTATATGTCCAATCCTTTTATGCCACATGTCAATGTCCTGTACCACATTTCGGTTTTTAGAGAACATGACTGATTTCAACTCAGGAATCCCAGCATCCAACTTAAATAACCTGCCTTCTTTCTTGCCTTTGGCAATGACTCTACATCCATTTTTAAAATCCTCAACAAAGCAATCATGCTCGTTGAAGAAAACCTGTAAACCCTGTTCCACCATTTGACCAACTAAGGCCAAACTTTTTGTAATAGAAGGCACATACAAGACATCTACCATAGACTTTGTTTCACCATTGTGCAGCATAACCAATGGTACACTTCCAACATGTATGATAGCATGTTGGGTATCATCTCTTGTCTCCACATAGCCTTTCACATCCATAGGCTTCATATGCTCAAACCATTCGCCATGACAAGTCATATGGTTTGATGCTCCAGAGTCCATATACCAAGTGTCATCACTGTCACCATTTGTCATCATAGATCCCACGACATGTTTCATGGCAAACAAGTGATTTGCGCTACCATCATTTTTGCTTGATGCAAAATTTCTACCATTTGCATAATTTCCACCATGTTGTGCATAATGTCCACCATGTTGTGCTCTACTCCCTCTCAAATCATTTTGTTTGCGAAAATAATCACGTGCAATATGACCAAATTTTCCACAGTAATGGCATTCCACATTTTGCATAGACGCTTGTTGGCCTTGCCCCAACGTCCTCTTGCACGAGGATTACCTCTACCTCTCTGAGGTGTATATCCACGACCACCTCTGGCACCATATGTAGGCTGAAAATTCTGTTGTTGCGGTGACCTATCCTACCATCCATGACCACGTGATGCAAATCTCCCCCAGCCTCTAAATCCCCTTTGTGATGAATAGAAAGCCTGATTTCTGCCATTATCATCATGGCTAGTAGATGCATCATGAAAAGAGTCACTGAGTTTGATTTTCTCAACAAGCAAGAGTGAAACCAACTCATCAAAATCTGGTAAACCTGTACTCCGAACAAAAATAGATGTATCAAAAGACGTACTCCTTGCCAAGACCACACAAGGTAATGTCTACCAAATCATCATCAGGCATGGGAGCACATAGTTGCTAATGCATCTGCATACTTCTTTATCTCTTGAACATAATCATGGATACTCCTTTCTTTCTGCTTCACATTATGAATCTATTGTCTCAACTGAGACTTACGAGCACTAGTATCTGTATCAAACAGCTTTACCTATGTATCCCATGCATCCTTGGGATTCTCAGCATCATGTATATGTATGAGTATAGCATCCGAGATACATATAGACAAGAAATGCAAAACTTTGTATGCTCTCTCTGACCATTGCTTATGAGCTACAACCTATTGTTGTGTAGGTTGTCGGGGTAGTTCCGGACTCTAGCTCCGCACCTGTAACAAGGTTCTAAAATCCTTTTCCCTTCAAAAGCTCTTAATCCTGTACTTCCATGCCTGGAAGTTCTTTCTATCCAACTTCTCACCTATAATCTGTACTACTGGGTTGTCTAACATATTTACTCAATGCAAATGCACCTTCGGCACACGTCAAATTCTGTAAACGAGCCTTCCTCAGCTCAATGCAAATGCACCTTCGGCACACGTCAAATTCTATAAACGAGCCTTCCTCAGCTCAACCACACTCTAATAAGTGTTCCAGTTACTCCAAAGTACTCAATGAACTTCACTGTTGATGTAGAAAATCAAACTGATTGCATTCAAATTGAACTGGCATACGCAGTCCAAAGTACCCTGTTTTGGCACGCTTTCCAAGGCTTCAAATTGCAACGTAGTGGTTCAATCAAGTGTGGATAACTTGCATTGACACCTAAACAAGCCTAATGTTGCATATCAACACCAACCAAGGTGCATACATACCAATTTTATTAAATCCCCTTCTCTGTTTTGAGAAAAAGCAGTAAAACCAGTAGTAAAAGTGCTCTAATTCCTTTGATTCTTGTCCAAATTGAGAGACCAGGCATTCATTAGCTTAGCAATGATGTCTACTAACTCCATGTAAAAGGAATTAGACCAATTTCTTAAGTCGAGAGAGTAATTAGTCGATTAATCACCCTCTGTTTCACTAATCAATGTAGACAGCATGTTTAATCACCTCATAATCAGCTCCATAATGCATAATTGCTTCAACCAATCATATAGCAGCCTCCTCAAGTATGTGTATCACACAATTGCTGTAGGGGTGATTTGAGAGGTTTGTTGTGTTGATTGAGGGCATATATAGTTACCCAACACTCCAAGGCATGTGCCCAATCCAACAATTAGTTGATTTTTTCAAAAGACTAGCTCCAATTTCATCAACAATAATAGACTCCTCTTCACTCACTGTTTTTGTGAGGGCTTCAAAACAGTGAATTTCCACTCACTTAAATGCATCATCTTTGCTCCAAATTCAATGTAGGACTTGCACATGAGTTGCCAATACATTCCCATTTGCCAAATACATGATTCTTTGTCAGATTTGCAACCATTTGCCTCATACATTCACCACACTCAAGCTTCAATGGAGAGCTTGCAAAACAAAATTTTTTTTTGCTTTGGGCAACTCAAATCTGGTGCTGTTTGTGTTTTTGCACCTGCAATCCGCTCAAGGGTGTTTAGTAGTCCTTACCCGGTAGGCCAAGCTCTCAGATTTGATGAAAATCAGTGTGCTCCAAGCTTCACAGCTCCAATGGTAAGCTTCACAGCTTTTCTTCATAGCTTCTTCTCCCTCTTCTCTCACTCACTTATAAACCCTAATAGAGAGCACCAGGCTCTGATACCATGATGAAAAACAGGTAGAGGGAGAGGAGACACACACACAGGAGCAAACCCTAATGTATTATCAAACCCTAACCATAGAGGGAAGCGATCTCCCTTCTCACACAATTCATAAAGCCATAATCCATAATCTACAACACACTACATGTGTTGTGTCCACACACTGCTAACCCTAGCTAATGTCCACACACTATGACCAGCAGGACGTGGTCATTCATGTCTCACACATGTCACTACCTAACATGCCAACACATAGTGCAACTAGCACAAGCTGACATCGAGCTTGAATCTCAACATGAATTAGCTACTACCGCTCTTCAGATCTTCCCACAGATCGTACTGCGGAGTTTCTACTTCCGCAAGCCGACTTCGGCTTTCTTCCCCTGCTACGGTGCTTCCACACCTCTTTCCAACCGAGGTGGCTCCGCACCTTTCTTTGGCCTCGGTGTCTTCTCTCTAGTGAGGACACTTTGCCTTCTTTCTCCAGGTTTATCTCCAACAAATTGACTTTGGGTTCTGGTTGATAGATCGGACTAAGCCTTTCTAGCTCCTTTTTTCGCAGCGCCTCTCTGGCCTACTTCTTTTCCACCCAGTTGAACACTTCTATCCATACCTTGTTCTGCTCCTATCAGGTGACAGCTTTTTGCTTCCCCCTCTTATGAGAGGTCGAGTCTTTCGCTGCCTCCAGAGACTCGGGTTGCATGGACCGTGTCACCGCTATGGCTGATGATTCGGCCGCCCCTCTGTGGTCAACTTGACTACTTCTGGCTCCTCTGGGAGCTTGTATTTTGATGGCATTCAGTGTCGGTGGTCCTAATGTTGAAGCCTAGGCTCCTTCCACTTCAGCCCTCTGTGCTTCCTCCAAATTTCACATTCTGACTTGCAGTGTCTTGGGAAATGGCAAAAGTAAAAACATGTGAAAACGAGTCGTGGTGCACCGAGCACATCCCTAGGAGGAGAACTCCCATGGGGATGGAATTGTAGTCTGCGGTATAGATGGAGCGGAGCCATCGGCAGGGGAGTTGGACGGCTGCCACCACAAGGGCTTGGATCATCGGTTGCCTGCAGAGGCGCTCTCCTCTCATTGTATCTGCATGCTTTTGTGGTGTGAGTGGCAGTTCAGAAGAGGGCACACCAAACCTCATTCAAGCCGCACTCTTCGGCTCCGTGTCCATGATTGTGACACCTCGCACTTTCACTCTCGCACTTTCACTGTACTCGTCCTCCTCTAATTTCTCACTTGCTAACGAGTTATCAGAATCATCCTCCTCTTCCAAGGATTCGGAAGCGGATCTTTGGACTTCTTCTTACTCTTGATGGATCCTACCAACACATGCTCGGCCCTCAGAGCTGATTTACCAACTACTCCAGAGTCATGGTGGAAAGATTGGCATTGACTCTATTGCCCTTTTGATTTTTTTGCGGAGGCCCTTCATGAAATAAGAGTTGAGGATCTCCTCTCCCTGCCGATTGGCTGCATCTAATCTACGGAGCAGCTTTCGAAATTCAGCCGGCATAGTCTTCCACCGTCAGGTTTTTCTTATTCATCCGGCACAGCTTATCAAGCACATGCACGGAGATCTTGTCTTCCCTGAATCTTTGAAGGAATGCATCTCTGATTGCATCATAGGTGGGAACGTGGGAGCGGCACTTTTTTGTAAGGTCAGGATGAAGGCTAAGTTTTTGAGACATTAGTAAAAATCGGAACTCATTTTGGGACCTTTTAGGGTTTAGGAAAAATAGCCCTCGACCAATCAATGGAGGGCCAACGTAACGTTGGAGTAAATAATAAATAGGAGGAAAAAAGAATAAAAGTCATATTCAGATAGAGAACGGCGAGTTTGCATTGAATGAAGATATCTTTTTCGTTTATTATAATTGATATTGTCATCTTTGGTGCAGGATTTGCAATACAAAATTTGGTGATTTGGACATCGTCGACGCGTCCGGAGCGGTCCAAACCCCCAAAACGACACCGGAAGCGCTGAAAACGAGCATCCGGAGGCCCGAAAAAGGCCAAAAAGGGCCGGCCAAGAAAATTCACTGGGAAAAGCGATTTTATCGCTTTTCCCAGTGAATTTTCCTGGCCGGAAGCGCTGAAAATGGGCATCCGGAGGCCCGGAAAAGGCCGAAAAGGGCCGGCCAGGAAAATTCACTCGGAAAAGCGATTTGGTGGCAGACTGCCACCAAATCGCTTTTCCCAATGAATTTTCCTGGCCGACCCTTTTCGGCCTTTTCGGGCCTCCGGATGCCCATTTTCAGCGCTTCTGGTGTCGTTTTGGGAGTTTTGGACCGCTCCAGACGCGCCGGCGATGTCCCAATCACCTGTTGCCAGACTGACACCAAATCACATTTTTTGGCGAATCTCTGTAGTTGCATGTACTTGCTTTAATATTTTTGCTGATTTTGGGTGAAGAAAAATCAAAAAATCGTGAATTTCTTACAGGGCCCCAAAATGAGTTCCCTCTTTTCCTAATGTTTTTTTCCATCGGGCTAGGGATGTTCACACGCCAACACTGTCAAAATGAAGGATGTGAGCATCCACATCCTCCAAGGATTTTTCAAAGAACTTGGGATACTTCACGGTGACGGTCGTGGAAGCATGTTATAGTTTAGAAGGTGGAGGTTGGGTGGTGGTGGTGGTGGTGGTGGTGGGGGTATGAACAACAATGGGGGTGCGGTTAGGCGGGGTTGTGGTGGTGGTGGTGGTGGGGGTATGAACAACAATGGGGGTGCGGTTAGGCGGGGTTGTGGTGGAGGTGGTGGTGGTGGTGGTGGGGGTGGGGGTGGGGGTGGTGGTATGAATAGTGGTGGAGGTGGGGTTACTAGTTCATCTTTGGATTCGGATTCGGATTCGAAGTCCGAGTCTTCTAGTTCAGGTGTTTTGTGGGGGCTTCTTCGGGTGTGGCGAACTAGAGTTCCCCATCTTCAAGCCGCACCAAGTCGCGCAGTTCACGTGCGGACATGAAGGATTGATTCGAACACAAGGCAAATTAATTCAAACACAAAAACAATCAAGCAACAAGCAAAACACCACAAGAAAGAGACAACAAGACGCATCATGGTCGCCAAAGTGTTGTCGGGAACTAATTATTGTTCCCGAGCAACCTCTTGAGTGGCTCTGGTTATGCGCGCAGCATGCACCAGCTGGATACGGATCGGGCACAAGACGAATAGACACAGCCTATCGGCTATACTAGAGGTCACTGCACTATGGAACCGACTACCAGTAAGACTAATCAACTCCTGTGGATAATCCCAATTGTTAAAAATACTGAGACTTAACATATAGAATCGCTAGAAATGATAAAAGACAAGATGATTAAACAAATAGACGGACTGACTCGGGAGATGCACATAGATGATACAAAAGTGATCTTCCTTTATTTCAAAAGAGACGAGAATATACATAAACAGTAATCTTACAATAGAATTATCACAACAACAACCTTTACAATGTTCAGTTTACATCCTTTTATACCACTCACTCACAGTCATAGTGCAGTACAAAGATATCGCCGTGTTCTGAACACTGCGGATTTAAAGAGTAATGACCTATCAACTAGTGATAATGTGCGCCACTTCAAGCACCTTTGCAATGCTTCTATTCATGAAGCTTCTTAAATTTTCCGAAGGAACCAAGTCATTAATGTGGACAAACTTTTTTTCCTCAAAAACCACAAAATCTATGTACGTGATTCTGTCATACTCTTCCAGCTTCTCATTTAAAGAATATTCTAAGTCCCTAAGAATATCAAGCAAATTGAACTACATATTGAACCTATATAAATAAAATAACGGTATTACTTTGTATTGCATTGATGTCATGAGAAAAAATAAATCTATATATCTAAGAATAAGTTGACCAAAAAGGGAGCCTCGCAAGATGCGTAACAACGCAATATGGACGAACCTATATAAGTGAATTAACGGTATCGCTTTGTATTACATTGATGAGGAGAAAACATGTATCTATATTCAAGAATAAGTTGACCAACAAGGGAGCTTCATACGGATGCATAACAATGGGATATGGACAAACGCAATATGGACGAACCTATATAAATGAATTAACGGTATCGCTTTGTATTGCATTAATGAGGAGAAACCTTGTATCTATATTCAAGAATAAGTTGACTAAGAAGGGAGCTTCACAAGGATGCATAACCAAGAGAGCTTTGCAGGGATCCATAACACTGCGATATGGTCAAAGCTATATAAATCAAACAATGGTATCTCTTTTGTATTGCATTGATGAGGAGAAAATATGTTTCTATATTTAAGAATAAGTTGACCAAGAAGGGAGCTTCATATGGATGCCTGACAAAGCGATATGGACAAACCTATATAAATAAAATAACAGTATCACTTTGTATTGCATTGATGAAGAAAAAAATGAATCTATATCTAAGAATAAGTTGACCAAAAAGGGAGCATCACAAGATGCATAACAATGCAATATGGACGAACCTATATAAATGAATTAACGGTATTGTTTTGTGTTGCATTGATGAGAAAACATGTATCTATATTCAAGAATAAGTTGACCAAGAAGGAAGCTTCATAGGGATGCATGACAATGCGATATGGACAATCCTATATAAATAAAACAACATTATCACTTTATATTACATTGATGAGGAGAAAACATGTATCTGTATTCAAGAATAAGTTGACCAAGAAGGGAGCTTCATAGGGATACATAATAACGCAACATGGATGAACCTATATAAATGAAACAACAGTATCACTTTGTATTGCATTGATGAGGAGAAAAAATGAATCTATATCTAAGAATGAGTTGACAGAAAAAGGAGCCTCGCACAGGGATG
This sequence comes from Cibotium barometz, assembly GCF_041138505.1. Lineage (NCBI taxonomy): Eukaryota > Viridiplantae > Streptophyta > Polypodiopsida > Cyatheales > Cibotiaceae > Cibotium > Cibotium barometz. The sequence continues at coordinate 26,413,846 of NC_141110.1, forward strand.
CATAACAACACAATACGAATGAATCTATATAAATGAAACAAGAGTATCACTTTGTATTGAAACATGCATGACAACAAAAAAACTTAAATTGAAAGCCTAACAAAGTTTTGCTATCAACGGGTGGCAATAAAGAGATTGAAATCCATATGACACGTGCTTGCATACCTTTAGAACGCAAAAGTAGATTTTCAATTGGCAAACACGAGTGCAAATTAGCGTTTCAAGGAAACACTAGGAAGGTCGAAACTCGAGTGCAGTGTGATATCTGTGAGATCAAGTATTCAAAGATGGGTGAAACGGACAGAACATTTGGAATATTAAGGGAAGAATTGGCAAAAATGGTGAAAAGTGTGCGTGAAATCGGACAAAATGATTTCTATTATCATATTGGTGACGTAGTTCTTGAGAAACAAGTCTACGGTCGAATCAACATCGATGTAATGGTCAAGGTGATATAATCAGTTAATATTAGCAATGCGATTCTCAAGAAACGGGTGTACGGTCGAATCAACGTCGATGTAACAGTCAATGTGATGTAATCGATCGAATCAACGAATGCCATATGGCAAGGAGGCCATCAACTCGCACATGTATTATCACACCATGTTTTCTCGAAGAGCATGTTGTCGCACGTGTGGTATTAAGCAGGATTTCTTGTTGATGAGTTGTAACCCTCACTAATCATTCAAGTCATTTTCTAATCCCGTGCAAGATTACCCAACGTCCAGCATCAATTTCAGCAAACTCTGCAAGATATTACATCTTCTGTTCAATTTTCCACTGCCCAGCATCCATTTTGGTTAGCTCTACAAGGTATATTGCATCTAGTGATTGGTTTTTCACCATCTTGCATCAGTTTTGGCAACCTTTGTGGCAACCTTTGTGAGGTATCATATCCTCCTTTGAGACACGATACAATGTGTTCTTTATGTCTACACTATGCATCACTTTCTAGGGGACGTATTCTACTTTTTATATGCGAGTGAAAGCATAGATTGGTGGTACAAATTTTCTACTTATGTGAAGTTGTCCTTGGATGTACTTATGGGTTTAGTTAAGAAGTTTTGTAAGGGTTTGTAAATATTTTCTTTTCACACACATCGTTGTTATCAATATCTAACTACATGTAAACGGTATCATTATCTCACACACGTTGCTGATATCATTATAACTACATGGACCCAACCACATCCCTATTCGAGCATGTAGCCTATGACATAGCTAGTTTTCCCTCTTCTACCACACAACTCGCTCCTCTCTCTCTTTTTATTCTAAAACAAACCCCTCTCTTTCCCCCTCTGCCCCCCCTTCCCCTCATTTTTGCGGGCAAGTTAGCAGTAAGCACTCATCTTCCCTTCCCCTTCCCCTTTCCCTCTTTTTATTGGTGGGCAGGATGAAGACACCTACATGGAAATGCACTTTGAAGGCCAGCAGACAAGAAACTCCCTAGGCATTAGCACAAGAGATTGCACTGGATGATAACTAGATAGGCAAGTCTTCATCTAAAGTATCTGCATTGGATGACAACCAGACACTCAAGTCTTCCTCTAAAGCATCTTTCAAAATGTAAGCTACCTACCGCCTCAAAATGGATGACACATGCCTCCTCAAAATGGATGTTACCTTCTAAATATTGATTTATTGCTCTTTAAATAGTAAATTTCATGCACATTGTTGGTGGCCGAACAATCGCAAGGTGGTTAGCCACCCTACCACTGAGCCGAATCAGCGCCGCCGGATGTCAGAGCCGGTGAGTTGGCACACTTTATTATAGAGCCGTCATGCCAGAGTTAGGTGTGTCCACCTACCTTATGTGGTTGGACATTGAGATCATTCACGAGTAGAGGTTGTATGTGTGGTTGTATGAGATTATTCATGACTATGGATTTCTAAGAGCTACAATGGATATTCTTTTGTTTTCTCTATGTTTTCCTTTCTGTTGTTTTCTCTGTTAGGGCAAGAGTCCACTAACACTTTGGCAACCCACGATGCTAGCAACCCCATCCCAACTGTTAGGGCAAGAGTCCTCTAACACTTTGGCGACCCACGATGCTAGCAACCCCAAATGCAAACACGAGTGCAAATTAGCGTTTCAAGGAAACACTAGGAAGGTCGAAACTCGAGTGCAGTGTGATATCTGTGAGATCAAGTATTCAAAGACGGGTGAAACGGACAGAACATTTGGAATATTAAGGGAAGAATTGGCAAAAATGGTGAAAAGTGTGCATGCAATCAGACAAAATGATTTCTATTATCATGGAGGTTAATATTGGCGACGTAGTTCTTGAGAAACAGGTGTACGGTTGAATCAACATCGATGTAATGGTCAAGGTGATATAATCGGTTAATATTAGCAATGCGGTTCTTGAGAAACGGGTGTACGGTCGAATCAACGTCGATGTAACGGTCAATGTGATGTAATCGATCGAATCAACGAATGCCATATGGCAAGGAGGCCATTAACTCACACATGTATTATCACACCATGTTTTCTCGAAGAGCATGTTGTCGCACGTGTGGTATTAAGCAGGATTTCTTGCTGATGAGTTGTAACCCTCACTAATCATTCAAGTCGTTTTCTAATCCCGTGCAAGATTATTCAGCATCAGTTTTGGCAAACTCTGCAAGATATTACATCTTCTGTTCAATTTTCCACTGCCCAGCATTCGTTTTGGTTAGCTCTACAAGGCATATTGCGTCTAGTGATTGGTTTTTCACCATCTTGCATCAGTTTTGGGAACCTTTGTGAGGTATCATATCCTCCTTTGAGACACGATACACTATGTTCTTTATGTCTACACTATGCATCACTTTCTAGGGGACGTATTCTGCTTTTTATATGCGAGTGAGAGCATGGATTGGTGGTACAAATTTTCTACTTATGTGAAGTTGTCCTTGGATGTACTTATGGGTTTAGTTAAGAAGTTTTGTAAGGGTTTGTAAATATTTTCTTTTCACACACATCGTTGTTATCAATATCTAACATGTAAACGGTATCATTATCTCACACACGTTGCTGATATCATTATAACAACCACATCCCTATTCGAGCATGTAGCCTATGACATAGCTAGTTTTCCCTCTTCTACCACACAACTCGCTCCTCTCTCTCTTTTTATTCTAAAACAAACCCCTCTCTTTCCCCCTCTGCCCCCCCTTCCCCTCATTTTTGCGGGCAAGTTAGCAGTAAGCACTCATCTTCCCTTCCCCTTCCCCTTTCCCTCTTTTTATTGGTGGGCAGGATGAAGACACCTACATGGAAATGCACTTTGAAGGCCAGCAGACAAGAAACTCCCTAGGCATTAGCACAAGAGATTGCACTGGATGATAACTAGATAGGCAAGTCTTCATCTAAAGTATCTGCATTGGATGACAACCAGACACTCAAGTCTTCCTCTAAAGCATCTTCAAAATGTAAGCTACCTGCCGCCTCAAAATGGATGACACATGCCTCCTCAAAATGGATGTTACCTTCTAAATATTGATTTATTGCTCTTTAAATAGTAAATTTCATGCACATTGTTGGCGGCCGAACAACCACAAGGTGGTTAGCCACCCTACCACTGAGCCGAATCAGCGCCGCCGGATGTCAAAGCCGGTGAGTTGGCGCACTTTATTATAGAGCCGTCATGCCAGAGTTAGGTGTGTCCACCTACCTTATGTGGTTGGACATTGAGATCATTCACGAGTAGAGGTTGTATGTGTGGTTGTATGAGATGATTCACTCACGACTCTGGATTTCTAAGAGCTGCAATGGATATTCTTTTGTTTTCTCTATGTTTTCCTTTCTGTTGTTTTCTCTGTTAGGGCAAGAGTCCACTAACACTTTGGCAACCCACGATGCTAGCAACCCCATCCCAACTGTTAGGGCAAGAGTCCACTAACACTTTGGCGACCCAGGATGCTAGCAACCCCAACTGCAACCCTCCAACCCCAGCTACAACCCTGTATTGGTGATGAGTTGGGTGTGAAAGACGACACACTGCTGCCAAAAGGAGAAGCCATCGTTCTCATTGCCTCAATCGCAAAAGGCTCATGAAGTTGGGGTTATCTTTCTCACGTCCTCAGTGAGGGGGGTCGTGCGAAGGCCAGTACCCATTCTATGGGATAGTTTATGCGGTCTGTGGGAGACCCTCGCAGGCAACGGGTGCACATAGGCCCTCTATTCAGCTAGTGGGCGCATAAAGCAAGTATAGAGAGGAGGAGAATGTGATAGCCTTGGAACCTAGAGCCAGGAGCTTCGAACCAACAGTTCCCATGCACCCATCTGCGGCGACGGAGGCCTCGGCCCACTAGTCGTCGCAACAGCTACAGAATCCGCAGGGTTGATAAGCCGACTGACAGCAGCAGGCGAGGTCTGGGTATACCAAACGCGGAATGGGCCAACCGCCACCTAGAACGATAATTCCACACCCGCCACGATTCAAGACCCGCCACCCGGAACCCCGATTGATTCCGCAACTCAACCCAATTCGCATTCCGCATCCGCCACCCAACTTCCGCTGCACGAGAAGCACCCGGTCGTATTATATAATCCGCAGTCTTCCACATTCCGGACTTCTCTGCCACCCTCACACTGCATCAGCCATGCTGATTCCACACGAATTCCGGAATGCTCTCCGCCTGCAAAATCCGGAAACGGATAATTATTCCGCTTGATGACCCGGACGATGCTTAGAGAGAATTCTGCTCCGCCTCTGCTGCCGCAGGGGCGGCTTCCTTCGATTTAGGCGTCCACAGCCTACACGCAAACCCCACACAGAATCTGTTTCCAGTCTGGAGCAAGCGTTGAGTAAAGCGACAAAATTAATAGTAGTGGGATGTACTGAATCATGCTGCTGAATCCTCTGGTAGAGGGCGAGGGCATGGCCGAGTTCACCATGTTTGACAAACTGAGTGATGAGACAGCTGTTGTTGTGGGTCAGTTGATATTTGGCCTAGCATCACACGCTCTCCAACGTCCTACTTATGTTGGTATTATAGAAATTACTTTAGGCCGGAGGAGAAACTCCACAACGACATGATGAGTGATGACTTGAGTGTGCTTTACCCAATTAGTAGACCCTATCAAGTTAAGGACTATCCAAGAAGAACTCGTAGAATGATGTGGAAAGGAAAGATATTATGCACTCACACCATCATTCTATGAAATAACATTGCCATCTATTTGTCCTTTTTGCAGCATAGTGGGTGATTTCCTTAATAGCTTAGAACGAGGCAGCTACTTAGCTCACCTGCCTATAGTAACCATGCCATTTTATAGTCATCATGCACTCATACCATTACCCCAAGGCATATCTATTAAAGGCAACCCATGAGAAGAAGGATGATCCTTGTGAACAATGATTTTATATTCACGTGATCACAATTTTTTTTTATTAATAACGTGTTAACATGTTATTAACATGTTAACATGTTCCCAAAAAAGCCGGTGGGAGGTTCTCTGGTAACCGACTAAAATCCTGCCGTGATTTTTGCAATACCCGGCGGTCCCGCCAGGAATATTAAAACCCCGGCAGGCCCCGCCGGGGTCGTCATTTAGCCCGAGAGCTACATTTTTGTATATATACAAGCCCGGGAGGCCCTTTGGCAATTCATTGCTGACAGTATACACAGATACTGATAGTTGTGGGTGTGTGTGTGTGTGGGGGGGTGTGTGTGGGTGTGTGTGTGTTCGTGCGGGCAGCCACCCATGGTCGCAATGCGCGGCAGGATGTGGGTGGTCCGCCACACGAGAGGTGTGTGTGTGTAAGGCCATTCTTCGGAATGGTGCTTATCGTGGGACACATAGTCGGAAACGCGACTGGTTTGTGTCCTATGGTAAGTATGGCACACCGTAGCGGTACTAGTCGGTAACGCGGCAAGCATAGTATCGTTATGGTGATGTCACCTTCCCTTCCCTTCCCTTTGTCAAATGCGGGCATATGGTCGGTAACGCGGCCAGTGTATGTCCGTATCCTATTCGTATTCCCATAGATTCGGGTGGCATTTTGTCGTTAACGCGGCAAGTTGGTGTCGTCCGCTAGTGCATATATTGTTTTTTGCATATTGCGGTATTTGATCGTTAACGCGGTCGAAAAAATATCATAAATTTGCTTGATACGGCTTGTATTGTTTTTATTGTGTGTGATCCATGAGATACTTGGTTGGTAACGTGGCATGAGTATTTCATGGATCAAAGTTTACATCATATTGTCTTTAAGTTTAATTTCATGATGTCATGACTCGTAAAAATGAATATCTCTCTCTCTCTCTCTCTCTTCCTCCCCTCCTCTCTCTCTCTCTCATGATACACTTCACAACTCTCTCTCTCGATACACTTCACAACTCTCTCTCTCTCTCTCTCTCTCTCTCTCTCTCTCACGATAGGTGTGTAATCCCTAATAAATTACCTCTTTTCCCTCTATTTTCTTAAAATATAAAACAATACTAAACATTATTTTCCTCTCTTTAGGAACTCACAAAACTATTGAAAATGTCATCTAATGTTTCCTCTCTCTCTATCTGTCACGACTCTCTCTCTCTCTTTCTCCCCCCTCTCTCTCTCTCTCTCTCATGATACACTTCACAACTCTCTCTCTCTCTCGATACACTTCACAACTCTCTCTCTCTCTCTCTCTCTCTCTCTCTCTCTCTCTCGATACACTTCACAACTCTCTCTCTCTCTCTCTCTATCTCTCTCTCTCTCTCACGCTCTCACGATAGGTGTGTAGATGAGGAGTGCTTTTTTTTCTCTTAAAATATACATAATCCCTAATAAATTACCTTTTCTCCCTCTATTTTCTTAAAATATAAAACAATACTAAACATTATTTTTCTCTCTTTAGGAACTCACAAAACTATTAAAAATGTCATCTAATGTTTCCTCTCTCTCTATCTGTCACGACTCTCTCTCTCTCTCTCTCTCTCTCTCTCTCTCTCTCATGATACACTTCACAACTCTCTCTCTCTCTCTCTCTGTCACGGTAGGTGTGTAGATGAGGAGTGCAACATGTATGCACTTGATAAGTAATGATAAGTAATGATGCACTTGTTGCAGTTGTCTCAAGTTCGATAATGTATTGCATGATGTTGAGTTCAGTAATATTGTTTGATATTCCGTTTTTGTTTGATCATTGATAAGTAATGATACACTTGTTGCGGTTGTCTCACGTTTGATGATGTATTGCATGATGTTGATTTCAGTAATATTATTTGATATTCCATTTTTGTTTGATATCAATGATAAGTAATGATACACTTGTTGCGGTTCTCTCACGATTGATGATGTATTGCTTGATGTTGATTTCAGTAATGTTGTTTAATATTCTGTTTTTGTTGTGTTTAGTGATATTTGCTAGATTTGCGAAGACGACCACCATGCTTTCTCTTGAAGAGCGTAAAATCGTTCTACGAGCAATTCGCATTGAAGCAGTCATCGCAGTGTCACAATGTTCAGAAGACATCGTCAAAAAGATCAATGAGTCTGAGATACTCATGCGAGATCTATTAGAGCAGATATGGGAACATGCACAACATCGACTTCGAAGTGGAGGCAACGCTGAGCTGCTTGATAGACAAAAGATAGCAGGCTTCAACCATCAACATATAACACGAATGATTTTGGGGAGCATGCGTGTAGCATGCAATGATCTTAGGGATGCTGCCCCGCTTGAAGCTAATATATATCGTCTACAGTTATGGGACGCTGTATGGAGCGAGCAAAGAGCCAAGAGCAAGCGCATGAAGGCGTTGGATGCAGAGTCACTCCCCAAAAGAGTGTGCATTGCTGCCCAGGATGTCCCTGCAACGTCCAGCCAGCCAGATGCGAGTGGGACGGGTGCCATTAATCGCACAATCTACAATTCTATGTGCACACACCTCATTGGAGTCCCGCACGAGGCTCTGCTCGAAGGGCGAACAATAGGCTCTGGTGTTTTTGGCACAGTAAAAGAGTATACAGTTAGAGGTATATCATTTTTGCCAGAGCACATTACTTTTTGCGGAAAGCACTACAAAGGAGAAGGCAGCGCCAAGTTTGAGAGCTTCCAGGCAGAGCAGGGCATGCAGGTTCTACACCCATTAATTGTCAGGTGTATTGCCTTCACAAAAGAATCTCCTTGGATCACTATTTTCCCATACTATAATGGCGGCTCGCTTGGTGATCTACTCTTCTGAAGGTCCCCTTCAGATTCAGTGAGTTCACCAGAGCAATTTTTCGTTTGGATCGAGAATGGAGAAAACCCCGGCCCGATAATATTCCTTTAAGTCATCTAGAACTTTCTAAAATAAAACAAATAGTAATAACCATGCCACATATTATGTATGCCCTGGTGGAAGGCCTAGCAGCAGCACATTTGGTAGGAATTGTTCCCATGCACCCATCTGCGGCGACGGAGGCCTCGGCCCACTAGTCGTCGCAACAGCTAGAGAATCCGCAGGGTTGATAAGCCGACTGACAGCAGCAGGCGAGGTCTGGGTATACCAAACGCGGAATGGACCAACCGCCACCTAGAACGATAATTCCACACCCGCCACGATTCAAGACCCGCCACCCGGAACCCCGATAGATTCCGCAACTCAACCCAATTCGCATTCCGCATCCGCCACCCAACTTCCGCTGCACGAGAAGCACCCGGTCGTATTATATAATCCGCAGTCTTCCACATTCCGGACTTCTCTGCCACCCTCACACTGCATCAGCCATGCTGATTCCACACGAATTCCGGAATGCTCTCCGCCTGCAAAATCCGGAAACGGATAATTATTCCGCTTGATGACCCGGACGATGCTTAGAGAGAATTCTGCTCCGCCTCTGCTGCCGCAGGGGCGGCTTCCTTCGATTTAGGCGTCCACAGCCTACACGCAAACCCCACACAGAATCTGTTTCCAGTCTGGAGCAAGCGTTGAGTAAAGCGACAAAATTAATAGTAGTGGGATGTACTGAATCATGCTGCTGAATCCTCTGGTAGAGGGCGAGGGCATGGCCAAGTTCACCATGTTTGACAAACTGAGTGATGAGACAGCTGTTGTTGTGGGTCAGTTGATATTTGGCCTAGCATCACACGCTCTCCAACGTCCTACTTATGTTGGTATTATAGAAATTACTTTAGGCCGGAGGAGAAACTCCACAACGACATGATGAGTGATGACTTGAGTGTGCTTTACCCAATTAGTAGACCCTATCAAGTTAAGGACTATCCAAGAAGAACTCGTAGAATGATGTGGAAAGGAAAGATATTATGCACTCACACCATCATTCTATGAAATAACATTGCCATCTATTTGTCCTTTTTGCAGCATAGTGGGTGATTTCCTTAATAGCTTAGAACGAGGCAGCTACTTAGCTCACCTGCCTATAGTAACCATGCCATTTTATAGTCATCATGCACTCATACCATTACCCCAAGGCATATCTATTAAAGGCAACCCATGAGAAGAAGGATGATCCTTGTGAACAATGATTTTATATTCACGTGATCACAATTTTTTTTATTAATAACGTGTTAACATGTTATTAACATGTTAACATGTTCCCAAAAAAGCCGGTGGGAGGTTCTCTGGTAACCGACTAAAATCCTGCCGTGATTTTTGCAATACCCGGCGGTCCCGCCAGGAATATTAAAACCCCGGCAGGCCCCGCCGGGGTCGTCATTTAGCCCGAGAGCTACATTTTTGTATATATACAAGCCCGGGAGGCCCTTTGGCAATTCATTGCTGACAGTATACACAGATACTGATAGTTGTGGGTGTGTGTGTGTGGGGGGGGGTGTGTGTGGGTGTGTGTGTGTTCGTGCGGGCAGCCACCCATGGTCGCAATGCGCGGCAGGATGTGGGTGGTCCGCCACACGAGAGGTGTGTGTGTGTAAGGCCATTCTTCGGAATGGTGCTTATCGTGGGACACATAGTCGGAAACGCGACCGGTTTGTGTCCTATGGTAAGTATGGCACACCGTAGCGGTACTAGTCGGTAACGCGGCAAGCATAGTATCGTTATGGTGATGTCACCTTCCCTTCCCTTCCCTTTGTCAAATGCGGGCATATGGTCGGTAACGCGGCCAGTGTATGTCCGTATCCTATTCGTATTCCCATAGATTCGGGTGGCATTTTGTCGTTAACGCGGCAAGTTGGTGTCGTCCGCTAGTGCATATATTGTTTTTTGCATATTGCGGTATTTGATCGTTAACGCGGTCGAAAAAATATCATAAATTTGCTTGATGCGGCTTGTATTGTTTTTATTGTGTGTGATCCATGAGATACTTGGTTGGTAACGTGGCATGAGTATTTCATGGATCAAAGTTTACATCATATTGTCTTTAAGTTTAATTTCATGATGTCATGACTCGTAAAAATGAATATCTCTCTCTCTCTCTCTTCCTCCCCTCCTCTCTCTCTCTCTCATGATACACTTCACAACTCTCTCTCTCGATACACTTCACAACTCTCTCTCTCTCTCTCTCTCTCTCTCTCTCTCTCTCTCTCTCTCTCTCTCTCTCTCTCTCACGATAGGTGTGTAATCCCTAATAAATTACCTCTTTTTCCTCTATTTTCTTAAAATATAAAACAATACTAAACATTATTTTCCTCTCTTTAGGAACTCACAAAACTATTGAAAATGTCATCTAATGTTTCCTCTCTCTCTATCTGTCATGACTCTCTCTCTCTCTTTCTCCCCCCCCTCTCTCTCTCTCTCTCATGATACACTTCACAACTCTCTCTCTCTCTCGATACACTTCACAACTCTCTCTCTCTCTCTCTCTCTCTCTCTCTCTCTCTCTCTCTCTCTCTCACGCTCTCACGATAGGTGTGTAGATGAGGAGTGCTTTTTTTTCTCTTAAAATATACATAATCCCTAATAAATTACCTTTTCTCCCTCTATTTTCTTAAAATATAAAACAATACTAAACATTATTTTTCTCTCTTTAGGAACTCACAAAACTATTAAAAATGTCATCTAATGTTTCCTCTCTCTCTATCTGTCACGACTCTCTCTCTCTTCCTCCCTCTCTCTCTCTCTCTCTCTCTCTCTCTCTCTCTCTCTCTCTCTCTCTCTCTCTCTCTCTCATGATACACTTCACAACTCTCTCTCTCTCTCTCTCTGTCACGGTAGGTGTGTAGATGAGGAGTGCAACATGTATGCACTTGATAAGTAATGATAAGTAATGATGCACTTGTTGCGGTTGTCTCAAGTTCGATAATGTATTGCATGATGTTGAGTTCAGTAATATTGTTTGATATTCCGTTTTTGTTTGATCATTGATAAGTAATGATACACTTGTTGCGGTTGTCTCACGTTTGATGATGTATTGCATGATGTTGATTTCAGTAATATTATTTGATATTCCATTTTTGTTTGATATCAATGATAAGTAATGATACACTTGTTGCGGTTCTCTCACGATTGATGATGTATTGCTTGATGTTGATTTCAGTAATGTTGTTTAATATTCTGTTTTTGTTGTGTTTAGTGATATTTGCTAGATTTGCGAAGACGACCACCATGCTTTCTCTTGAAGAGTGTAAAATCGTTCTACGAGCAATTCGCATTGAAGCAGTCATCGCAGTGTCACAATGTTCAGAAGACATCGTCAAAAAGATCAATGAGTCTGAGATACTCATGCGAGATCTATTAGAGCAGATATGGGAAATCGACTTCGAAGTGGAGGCAACGCTGAGCTGCTTGATAGACAAAAGATAGCAGGCTTCAACCATCAACATATAACACGAATGATTTTGGGGAGCATGCGTGTAGCATGCAATGATCTTAGGGATGCTGCCCCGCTTGAAGCTAATATATATCGTCTACAGTTATGGGACGCTGTATGGAGCGAGCAAAGAGCCAAGAGCAAGCGCATGAAGGCGTTGGATGCAGAGTCACTCCCCAAAAGAGTGTGCATTGCTGCCCAGGATGTCCCTGCAACGTCCAGCCAGCCAGATGCGAGTGGGACGGGTGCCATTAATCGCACAATCTACAATTCTATGTGCACACACCTCATTGGAGTCCCGCACGAGGCTCTGCTCGAAGGGCGAACAATAGGCTCTGGTGTTTTTGGCACAGTAAAAGAGTATACAGTTAGAGGTATATCATTTTTGCCAGAGCACATTACTTTTTGCGGAAAGCACTACAAAGGAGAAGGCAGCGCCAAGTTTGAGAGCTTCCAGGCAGAGCAGGGCATGCAGGTTCTACACCCATTAATTGTCAGGTGTATTGCCTTCACAAAAGAATCTCCTTAGATCACTATTTTCCCATACTATAATGGCGGCTCGCTTGGTGATCTACTCTTCTGAAGGTCCCCTTCAGATTCAGTGAGTTCACCAGAGCAATTTTTCGTTTGGATCGAGAATGGAGAAAACCCCGGCCTGATAATATTCCTTTAAGTCATCTAGAACTTTCTAAAATAAAACAAATAGTAATAACCATGCCACATATTATGTATGCCCTGGTGGAAGGCCTAGCAGCAGCACATTTGGTAGGAATTGTTCCCATGCACCCATCTGCGGCGAGCGACGGAGGCCTCGGCCCACTAGTCGTCGCAACAGCTACAGAATCCGCAGGGTTGATAAGCCGACTGACAGCAGCAGGCGAGGTCTGGGTATACCAAACGCGGAATGGGCCAACCGCCACCTAGAACGATAATTCCACACCCGCCACGATTCAAGACCCGCCACCCGGAACCCCGATTGATTCCGCAACTCAACCCAATTCGCATTCCGCATCCGCCACCCAACTTCCGCACGAGAAGCACCCGGTCGTATTATATAATCCGCAGTCTTCCACATTCCGGACTTCTCTGCCACCCTCACACTGCATCAGCCATGCTGATTCCACACGAATTCCGGAATGCTCTCCGCCTGCAAAATCCGGAAACGGATAATTATTCCGCTTGATGACCCGGATGAGTGATGACTTGAGTGTGCTTTACCCAATTAGTAGACCCTATCAAGTTAAGGACTATCCAAGAAGAACTCGTAGAATGATGTGGAAAGGAAAGATATTATGCACTCACACCATCATTCTATGAAATAACATTGCCATCTATTTGTCCTTTTTGCAGCATAGTGGGTGATTTCCTTAATAGCTTAGAACGAGGCAGCTACTTAGCTCACCTGCCTATAGTAACCATGCCATTTTATAGTCATCATGCACTCATACCATTACCCCAAGGCATATCTATTAAAGGCAACCCATGAGAAGAAGGATGATCCTTGTGAACAATGATTTTATATTCACGTGATCACAATTTTTTTTTATTAATAACGTGTTAACATGTTAACATGTTCCCAAAAAAGCCGGTGGGAGGTTCTCTGGTAACCGACTAAAATCCTGCCGTGATTTTTGCAATACCCGGCGGTCCCGCCAGGAATATTAAAACCCCGGCAGGCCCCGCCGGGGTCGTCATTTAGCCCGAGAGCTACATTTTTGTATATATACAAGCCCGGGAGGCCCTTTGGCAATTCATTGCTGACAGTATACACAGATACTGATAGTTGTGGGTGTGTGTGTGTGTGGGGGGGTGTCTGTGGGTGTGTGTGTGTTCGTGCGGGCAGCCACCCATGGTCGCAATGCGCGGCAGGATGTGGGTGGTCCGCCACACGAGAGGTGTGTGTGTGTAAGGCCATTCTTCGGAATGGTGCTTATCGTGGGACACATAGTCGGAAACGCGACTGGTTTGTGTCCTATGGTAAGTATGGCACACCGTAGCGGTACTAGTCGGTAACGCGGCAAGCATAGTATCGTTATGGTGATGTCACCTTCCCTTCCCTTCCCTTTGTCAAATGCGGGCATATGGTCGGTAACGCGGCCAGTGTATGTCCGTATCCTATTCGTATTCCCATAGATTCGGGTGGCATTTTGTCGTTAACGCGGCAAGTTGGTGTCGTCCGCTAGTGCATATATTGTTTTTTGCATATTGCGGTATTTGATCGTTAACGCGGTCGAAAAAATATCATAAATTTGCTTGATGCGGCTTGTATTGTTTTTATTGTGTGTGATCCATGAGATACTTGGTTGGTAACGTGGCATGAGTATTTCATGGATCAAAGTTTACATCATATTGTCTTTAAGTTTAATTTCATGATGTCATGACTCGTAAAAATGAATATCTCTCTCTCTCTCTCTTCCTCCCCTCCTCTCTCTCTCTCTCATGATACACTTCACAACTCTCTCTCTCGATACACTTCACAACTCTCTCTCTCTCTCTCTCTCTCTCTCTCTCTCTCTCTCTCTCTCTCTCTCTCTCTCTCTCTCTCTCACGATAGGTGTGTAATCCCTAATAAATTACCTCTTTTCCCTCTATTTTCTTAAAATATAAAACAATACTAAACATTATTTTCCTCTCTTTAGGAACTCACAAAACTATTGAAAATGTCATCTAATGTTTCCTCTCTCTCTATCTGTCACGACTCTCTCTCTCTCTTTCTCCCCCCTCTCTCTCTCTCTCTCTCATGATACACTTCACAACTCTCTCTCTCTCTCGATACACTTCACAACTCTCTCTCTCTCTCTCTCTCTCTCTCTCTCTCTCTCTCTCTCTCTCTCTCTCTCTCTCTCTCTCTCTCACGATAGGTGTGTAGATGAGGAGTGCTTTTTTTTCTCTTAAAATATACATAATCCCTAATAAATTACCTTTTCTCCCTCTATTTTCTTAAAATATAAAACAATACTAAACATTATTTTTCTCTCTTTAGGAACTCACAAAACTATTAAAAATGTCATCTAATGTTTCCTCTCTCTCTATCTGTCACCACTCTCTCTCTCTTCCTCCCTCTCTCTCTCTCTCTCTCTCTCTCTCTCTCTCTCATGATACACTTCACAACTCTCTCTCTCTCTCTCTCTCTCTCTGTCACGGTAGGTGTGTAGATGAGGAGTGCAACATGTATGCACTTGATAAGTAATGATAAGTAATGATGCACTTGTTGCGGTTGTCTCAAGTTCGATAATGTATTGCATGATGTTGAGTTCAGTAATATTGTTTGATATTCCGTTTTTGTTTGATCATTGATAAGTAATAATACACTTGTTGCGGTTGTCTCACGTTTGATGATGTATTGCATGATGTTGATTTCAGTAATATTATTTGATATTCCATTTTTGTTTGATATCAATGATAAGTAATGATACACTTGTTGCGGTTCTCTCACGATTGATGATGTATTACTTGATGTTGATTTCAGTAATGTTGTTTAATATTCTGTTTTTGTTGTGTTTAGTGATATTTGCTAGATTTGCGAAGACGACCACCATGCTTTCTCTTGAAGAGCGTAAAATCGTTCTACGAGCAATTCGCATTGAAGCAGTCATCGCAGTGTCACAATGTTCAGAAGACATCGTCAAAAAGATCAATGAGTCTGAGATACTCATGCGAGATCTATTAGAGCAGATATGGGAACATGCACAACATCGACTTCGAAGTGGAGGCAACGCTGAGCTGCTTGATAGACAAAAGATAGCAGGCTTCAACCATCAACATATAACACGAATGATTTTGGGGAGCATGCGTGTAGCATGCAATGATCTTAGGGATGCTGCCCCGCTTGAAGCTAATATATATCGTCTACAATTATGGGACGCTGTATGGAGCGAGCAAAGAGCCAAGAGCAAGCGCATGAAGGCGTTGGATGCAGAGTCACTCCCCAAAAGAGTGAGCATTGCTGCCCAGGATGTCCCTGCAACGTCCAGCCAGCCAGATGCGAGTGGGACGGGTGCCATTAATCGCACAATCTACAATTCTATGTGCACACACCTCATTGGAGTCCCGCACGAGGCTCTGCTCGAAGGGCGAACAATAGGCTCTGGTGTTTTTGGCACAGTAAAAGAGTATACAGTTAGAGGTATATCATTTTTGCCAGAGCACATTACTTTTTGCGGAAAGCACTACAAAGGAGAAGGCAGCGCCAAGTTTGAGAGCTTCCAGGCAGAGCAGGGCATGCAGGTTCTACACCCATTAATTGTCAGGTGTATTGCCTTCACAAAAGAATCTCCTTGGATCACTATTTTCCCATACTATAATGGCGGCTCGCTTGGTGATCTACTCTTCTGAAGGTCCCCTTCAGATTCAGTGAGTTCACCAGAGCAATTTTTCGTTTGGATCGAGAATGGAGAAAACCCCGGCCCGATAATATTCCTTTAAGTCATCTAGAACTTTCTAAAATAAAACAAATAGTAATAACCATGCCACATATTATGTATGCCCTGGTGGAAGGCCTAGCAGCAGCACATTTGGTAGGAATTGTTCCCATGCACCCATCTGCGGCGACGGAGGCCTCGGCCCACTAGTCATCGCAACAGCTACAGAATCCGCAGGGTTGATAAGCCGACTGACAGCAGCAGGCGAGGTCTGGGTATACCAAACGCGGAATGGGCCAACCGCCACCTAGAACGATAATTCCACACCCGCCACGATTCAAGACCCGCCACCCGGAACCCCGATTGATTCCGCAACTCAACCCAATTCGCATTCCGCATCCGCCACCCAACTTCCGCTGCACGAGAAGCACCCGGTCGTATTATATAATCCGCAGTCTTCCACATTCCGGACTTCTCTGCCACCCTCACACTGCATCAGCCATGCTGATTCCACACGAATTCCGGAATGCTCTCCGCCTGCAAAATCCGGAAACGGATAATTATTCCGCTTGATGACCCGGACGATGCTTAGAGAGAATTCTGCTCCGCCTCTGCTGCCGCAGGGGCGGCTTCCTTCGATTTAGGCGTCCACAGCCTACACGCAAACCCCACACAGAATCTGTTTCCAGTCTGGAGCAAGCGTTGAGTAAAGCGACAAAATTAATAGTAGTGGGATGTACTGAATCATGCTGCTGAATCCTCTGGTAGAGGGCGAGGGCATGGCTGAGTTCACCATGTTTGACAAACTGAGTGATGAGACAGCTGTTGTTGTGGGTCAGTTGATATTTGGCCTAGCATCACACGCTCTCCAACGTCCTACTTATGTTGGTATTATAGAAATTACTTTAGGCCGGAGGAGAAACTCCACAACGACATGATGAGTGATGACTTGAGTGTGCTTTACCCAATTAGTAGACCCTATCAAGTTAAGGACTATCCAAGAAGAACTCGTAGAATGATGTGGAAAGGAAAGATATTATGCACTCACACCATCATTCTATGAAATAACATTGCCATCTATTTGTCCTTTTTGCAGCATAGTGGGTGATTTCCTTAATAGCTTAGAACGAGGCAGCTACTTAGCTCACCTGCCTATAGTAACCATGCCATTTTATAGTCATCATGCACTCATACCATTACCCCAAGGCATATCTATTAAAGGCAACCCATGAGAAGAAGGATGATCCTTGTGAAGCTGAGTCACACCCAATGTATGAGTTATGGCTATCTGACAGCGAACTATTGCAATGAGATTGAAGATTTTTATAGGTTCAGCAAGATGTAACCACAAAAAGAAGTCTACATAATACAGGATGCAATTCTACAAGAGCAACTTTCAAACCATATGATCGACCAAATGCATTCAAAACCAATCCTCAAATGTCACTATTATTTCTAATTTTTTCTTTTATTTTTGATGTTTAATTGAGTGCCTGCTCATGTTTCATATGACGAGTTCAAATTTTCTCTAGTTATTATTTGGATAACCATTAGCACTAAATTCCTCTCTTGGAAATGGTCCTACTTCAATCTTTACCAAGACTAAACTTAAGGTATGCCAAGTACTCTACCTTCCTTTGGTGTGTCTTCACTAGTTAAAGTGTAGCCTTCTAGGTGAGTTGCGCAAGTGAGGATAGCTTTATTTATAATCAAAAAATAAAAAATAAAAATCTATATTCAAAAAAAAAAAGGAGAACCAAGAAGATCGCCATGTTAGATCTTCGTATACTCCTAGGGTTTCTCATACACTCATTGTGGTTGTTTTTCTCATTTGTGTGGTATCTACAGCTCTTTCAACAAGATAATGTAAACATGTTTCATGACATAATCTTACACTAGTCTCAGCCGTGACACCAACCAAGTCAATTGAGGCTAGGTAAGTCTCTCCTCTAATTTGAGACTTGAGGCTAAGACTCAGCTATGAGACTAACCAAGTCAGTTGTGCTAGGTAACTCCTCTAATTTGAGACTCGAAGTTGAGATTTGACTCCTCTTTCTTGAGATGTGGTATCCTAATGAGAAGTATTAGTGGGTGTTAATCATGCGCACTGGCCATAAGAGATTTCCATTGAACGAGTTAATAGCTCAGGGATTAATAGCTTGGCTACCCTATAACAACCACTTTTTACTGAATGGGTACTCGGTTGTCCTATAACAAGAACAAATGGGTTATTAGATCGGTTGTCCTATAGCAACCACTCCCTATTGAATGGGTTAAGGAGTATCATTGCCCTTCTCGATTCTAAGTTGACAAGTTTCTTCCTGTCAAGAGATATTCAAGAAATCAAATACACAGTTGATTATGAGTTCACTAGATCATCCTAAACCTTATCGTAAAAATGAAGAGGGTTAATCAAATGCTTGAAGATATGCTTCAAGTGTTCATTCCCAAAAGGCAATTTAATGGGGAAGACTTTGTATTGGGAAGTCTCTCTCTTTGCATCTAGAGTTTGTATATCGTGTATTTTTGTATGGCTATGTCAGGGTGGTCGCTTCATACACATGTAGCAATAGTACCTTTGCACACAGAGGGGGTTTTCATTTATTGAGGGACTTACATGCCATACACATGTAAGAGGGGATTCAACAAGTAAATTTACAAATGGGGTTTGCATAAGGGGTGTTAAAAATGTGCTATATGGATTTTTATAGAATGACTCCTTAAGATGGCTATCAACCTAGAGCTCCTTGGATGATTGATTTACACAGAGTCAAGGTGCAAACATCTTTGGATCTCTTACAAGAGCAACAAGAAATTTTGCAATTTTGCCAATAAAAGCCTTTGCATAAGAGCCAAGTTTTATGTGGATTAGAAGTAATCACCTTGAAAGTTCCAAGCTGGTCAAATGGTTTATCTAAGAATTAAAACGTTATTACAACTCGAAAAGTTTACTAGCTTTCTCCTTGGTTTAACAAACTTTTTAAAATTGCTAAGATAATGAGGTAGATTATAAACTAGATTTTCCACCAAGGGTGAGGGTTTATCTTGTCTTTCATGTCAATATATTGAAGGAGATGTTGGGAGCTAGAGATCTTGTTTCAATCGATGTATTAGTTCAATTAAAAGGTTGCTAATCGTTGTTTGTTTGATCTTTAGATTTGGGATTCCATTCCACTATGTGCACTTTTGTGAATACTTCCATTTACATGTCATGTAATATACCTGGTTTATCACAAACCTCCAACCATCTACTCCATCATGCCTGACTTAGATACCACGCCTACTAATGTTAACACAATCAAGAGATCCCGATATTATGTGCAGATTGTTTACATAAGTACTCTCAAGACCATGTTTCATAAGTGTTTCCATCGCTATCCAATACAATTCTACCATACAGTAGGCTCTCTAGGTCTACCTTCACATGGACGATCTTCATGAGAAACATAGGTCAGTACAGCGTGTTGGCTGCAATAGACACTACTTTGGAACTGTTGCCCTACACCACCAATGCTCTTTCTACATAAAATACAAATATACAACAGATACAAGGCTCCTGTTGTCAACCATGAAAAAGAGAGCATGAGCCACTTTGCTGAAGAAAGTGTACAGGCTGATTATACAGGCTGATTGGCAGGAAATGCCACCAAAATAATTTACAGAAGAGATTCCACTCCACTTCTTGAAAAAAACTGCAAACAAGTAAATATATAATTAGATTCTCTCTCTCTCTCTCTCAGAGTTTTCACCCGATGCGACCTCCGATCATGAAGGACAGACTAGCTAATTAGTAGGTTTTTGTTTGCTTACTTTATCGGCCCAATGGAAACTAATGTTTTGGGCTTGTAACATCCCATAGGTTCTATTCCCCCCCCCCCCCCCCCCCCCCCCCAAACCCCCCTTCTCTCTCTCTCTCAGCCATTTATGTCATGCCAGCCTTATATCTAGCTTTTATAGTCAACCCATTTCAACCTCTATTATGGAGTAGTCATTCAATCGTTTTATTCTTTCTACATGTTTTCATGCGTCGACTCTTGTTAACTTGGCCTCATAGCTCTATTTCAAGGTACTCAATGCCCCAATATGCGTTTGGTGTCCTGTTCTGAAACTGACATTACACCCTCGTCTTGTCACCACGAGAATCTGCAAATGTATCTCCTAACAAAGCTTCTAAACGAGCACTGCTTGACTAACAGCCATTGATTTGACTTCTCCTGTATAAGCAAGAGCTGAGAACTCCGAAACCTCTGTGAGAACTCTCCTGATGGACTCCCTTCCAGTACTCACTCAAGCATACCCATCCATTGGTGTGCACCTGCTCAAATGGATCACAGGAACTCTCTTCGCAAAATCCAAAGTAGCCCTGCCGTTCATAACGGTAGATGTTCCTCATCATAAACTCTGATTGGAACCTGTATCCACCTGTACTTCCTTGGCTATTGCATGCTCCAACCAACATCCACTAGCTCCACGTTGGCCTTACTCAGTCCTCCCTATGGACTCGCTCTTGCGGAACATACTCAAGGGAATAAACTCAGTGATATATAGAGAAGCCAAAATTGCAACCATTGCTGTACTAGCTTCTGCAACAAAATCTGCTCTAATCCGTGGTGAGGACACCTCTACTAACATGTCCTCCTGTGATACTCTTGAAAAGGCCACCAATGATAGCAAAGACTCTCCACCAACACCTCTAATGCCATTGAGGATGCATTCTCACATACTTGGCTAGAAACTGTGTCATTCTACACACCCTCCATAATTATCCTTTGGTTCTACAGATGCCTTCTTTCTCCCCAGATTGGTCCTTCCTGTCTATCAGGCAAGTTAGCACTTTTGGAACGCTTCCCACCAGAGTCGTGGTTTGTACACTCCTCTAAAACTATCCTTGCCCTCTTTGTCCTTAACAACTGCCTCTCTAACCTTATCCTCGCTCTTTTGTCGGTATTGTTGTGTTTCTAGCTCAGGATTGTCCCAGATCTTGAGCCTTGTTGCCAAGCGAACCGCCCCCCCAAGATACTACTGGGCTTTGAGTGCACAAACAGATGCGAACACGGTCAGCTTCAAGCCATCCACAACCTTGCTGACCTCTTCGCTTTGGCTGGCCACCAGCACACAAACTCTCTCTCTCTCTCTCTCTCCCTTCCAAAAAAACTTATAAATGGGGCATTCTGGATCCTATCTCAAGTATTCTCAACCATCAGGAGTGCAAGACCGAGGGCGAATTGGAAGAGCTGAGAATTGGATCTGCAGCCACCTACTGTAGATCTTGGGCTGAGACCTAGGAAGATCACTCTCTGATTATCTTTGCATTTTTAGAGCATTTACTTCGTTTCATTGTACACACAATAGATGGTTCGAACTTTGGGTTACTTCATTTGTTTGTGCTTGTGTTTTGGATGTGGTTCACTGCTCTTCACGCTCTCTCTCTCTCTCTCTCTCGATTAGCAGCAGCTAGATTAGCTCGAGGGCATGCAGCCTTGGGGCCACTTGAGAGGCAGTGTGCACACATACAGTTTCAGGAGCCGCACACCAAATTGTGGTTATTTGATACGCTTGTCACACCAACCCTCCTGTACGGAGCTCCAATTTGGGGGCCCAGCATACATCACAGATCTCAGAGAGGGACGGATGAGGGATGGAGGCAAATGGAGAGACCACTGATTATGATGATTGCCCGCATGATTCGGAGCAAATCATCAGTACCACATGAGATTGTGAATGGGAGAAGAAGAATTAGGGTTCATGTGTGGGAGACATACACAGAGAAGCAAGGGAGAGAGAGAGAGAGAGAGAGTTGTGGGGATAAGTCAACTCACCAAGTGTGAGTGTGTGACTCCCCTATCACACATGTATATTGCACTAGTACACATAGTGCACTTAGTACATTAAAAGTACTAAGTGTACTATGTACTATAACTTATGGGCTTGTACACACTACAAGGGTGGGCATTATGCCTTTACCCCAACAACCTCCCACTTAAAGGCAAAGTGCCCTTAAGTAAAGGAAAAGAAAAATCAGCATGTACATGATAATATACAAGGCCATATCAAGGCTGAAACTGGCCTCATCCAATGCCCATCAAGTGTCTGCAATGAGCAAACCGCTCCGGAGGCAAACTCTTTGTCAACAGATCAGCCAGGTTGTCATCCGTATGAATCTTAACAAGCTGAATTTGCTTGTTCTCTATCACCTCTCTGATGAAGTGATACTTCACATCCACATGCTTCGTCTTTGCATGAAAGGCAGGATTCTTTGCCAACTGGATGGCACTCTGACTGTCACAATGCAACAATGGAATATCCCCTGTATAGCCCAAATCAACCACTAACCGAGATAGCCATAATGCCTCCTTGCAAGCCTCTGTGGCTGCAATATACTCGGCCTCTGTAGTAGATAAGGCTGTGCACTTCTGCATCCTGGATATCCATGACACAGCACCTCCTGTGAATGTAAACACATAACCGGTAGTAGACTTCCGGTTATCTGGATGACCGGCATAATCCGAATCCGTGTAACCATGCACTAATGCATCCTGTTTGCCAAAGCATATGCACATATCCTGTGTGCCCTTCAGGTATCTCATGACACCTTTCACTGCTTCCCAATGCTTCTTGCCAGGGTTCGCCATGTATCTAGAAACCACTCCCACTACAAATGCAATGTCCGGCCTAGTAGCAACCATGGCATACATGAGACTGCCACAAGCTGAAGCATACGGAATCTTGGCCATATCAGCCCTGCCACTATCTGACTGTGGGCTGTCCATAGCACTGAGTTTCACATATGGAGGCAAAGGAGTACTAGTCTTCTTCCCCCCGTCCATATTGAACCTCTGCAAGACTTTGCCAATGTATTCCTTCTGAGACAAATACAACACATGCTGATTTCTGTCCCGAAGTATCCGCATACCCAAAATGTGATTTGCATCACCCAAATCCTTCATATCAAAGGTTTGATGCAGCCTCTGCTTCAAGGCATCCATCTCCTTACGAGATTTCCCGGCAATCAACATATCATCAACATACAAAATGAGAATCGATAGACTGCCATCCAAAGCTTTCTTGGTGTATAAGCAGTGATCTATGTCACTTCTCCTGAATTTCTGGGATTTCATGAATGTATCAAATTTATGATACCATTCCCTTGGTGCCTGTTTGAGCCCATAAAGACTCTTTTTCAGCTTGCATACAAGCTTCTCCTTTCCACTCACTACATAACCCTCTGGCTGCTGCATATATATCTCCTCATGGAGATCACCGTGAAGAAAAGCAGTCTTCACATCCATCTGAATCAAGTCCAGATCATCATGTCCAACCAAAGCTAACACAGCTCTAAGTGTGGTCATTTTGACCACTGGAGGGAAGATCTCATCAAAGTCCACACCATATTCCTGCTTGAAGCCCTTAGCCACTAACCTGGCTTTGTATCTTGGCTTTGCATCAGGTGCAACTTTGAGCCTGTAAACCCATTTGCATGGCAAAACCTTCTTGCCTACAGGCAAATGCACCAACTTCCATGTTCCATTTTTGTGCAGAGAATCCATCTCTGACTTCATGGCACGCTCCCAAAGAGCCTTGTCTGCCCTCTGTAAAGCCTCCTTATAACATGAGGGCTCCCCACAGTCAGTAAGCATCAAGTAGTCAACCCCTGGAACAAACCTGTCAGGGGCCCTGGAGGGTCTTGTGGACCTCCGTACCCAATGACCATCATTTGCAAGTTGCTGTCCAGCCTGCATATCACCCATTGGTGGCTCCTGTTCCATGCCAAAAGGCTGAAAAATCATGCCCAGTATCTCCTCTAACTGTGGTATATCCATAGGGATATCTTCTGCCATCTCTGGCTGTCCATTTCGACCATTTTCAGCACCATTTAAGGGCTGGTTTTGTTGCTATAATGGCTGATTTACAGCCCTTGGTTGTTGTCCATGATGTCCATCATCATCAAAGATGACTCTGCCAAGCTCCTGTTGCCTTGCAGGCTCCTTATACATGCATGTTTCATCAAAAATAACATCATTGCTGCGTATAATCTTTCTATTCACGGGATCCCAAAGTCTATACCCCATTTCACCTTTGTCACCATATCCTAGGAATATGCATTTGTGAGACTTAGGATCAAGTTTGGTGCGCATTTCCCTGCGTATGTGCACGTACGCAACGCAACCAAACACTCTCAAGTGCTTGTATGACGGAGGCTTCCCTGTCCATAC
Source organism: Cibotium barometz (assembly GCF_041138505.1). Classification (NCBI taxonomy): domain Eukaryota; kingdom Viridiplantae; phylum Streptophyta; class Polypodiopsida; order Cyatheales; family Cibotiaceae; genus Cibotium; species Cibotium barometz. Next base: position 26,438,103 of record NC_141110.1, read on the forward strand.
TTCCTCTGGCACTTTCCCACCAAGCCTCGTGTTAGGTGACCTGTTTATAAGGTGAACGGCTGTCATAACAGCTTCAGCCCAAAAACCATGAGGTAATGCAGCATGTGACAACATAGAACGGACCTTCTCCTGAATGGTCCTGTTCATCCTCTCTGCTGTCCCGTTTTGTGGAGGATCATAAGGAGTAGAGAGCTCCCTCTTGATGCCTTTAGCATCACAAAAGTCCTGAAACTGTTTGGACATATACTCTCCTCCATCGTCGGAACGCAAAGCCTTCAGTGTTTTGCCAGTTTGATTCTCAACATGAGCAACAAACTTCTGAAACACTGAGAATGTATCACTCTTCAAACGAAGAGGATAAACCCACACCTTGCGTGTGGCATCATCTATAAAAGACACAAAGTATTTTGCCCCTCCCAAAGAAAGCTGAGGCATCTCACATACATCTGTATGCACAAGCTCTAACTGAGCATCTTTCTGTCCAAGAGCTTTCTTGTGGGGGCACTGTAGTTGCCTGCTATATATACAATGCTCACAAAACTGAAAACTTGAAAACTTTAGAGAAGGCAAGTAACCCAAACGAGACAATTGCTCCATTCCCTTGACACTCATGTGTCCCAACCGGCTATGCCACATAGAAATTTCCGGCAGCTCGGTTGCATTTACATTAGCATGGTGACAAACACCTGCATGCATGAAATAAAGAGTGTCCACCTTAGAGCCTCTGGCAACAACCAGTGAGCCCTTACTAATCTTCCACTTTCCACGACCAAATGTGGTAACATAATCAGCATCATCAAGCTGTCCAGTAGAAAGCAGATTCTTCTTGATCTCAGGCACATGCCTAACATCATGGAGCATAAGCTGTGAGCCATCTGAAAACACAAGCCTCACATCACCTCTGCCAAGAATCTTGCATGCATGGTTATCACCCAAATAAACCACTCCTTCATTGCCAGCAGTATACCTGACAAACAAGTCTCTGCAACCTGTGACATGAAAGGAGACACCTGAATCAATGATCCATGAGTGCATACCATGACCACCTGTAAGAAGTGAATGGGCATCAAGTGAAGACGTGAATAGGACCTCATCCTCACTGTCACCTGCATATGACACATTGATTTCTTCAATTTTGACTCCACTTTTGCCCTTTGGCTTTACATCTTTGGCTTCATCTTTGTCTTTGTCTTTGCTTTTTCCCTTTTCCTTTTGATCATTTTTCCATTTGTAGCATTGCTTTTTAATGTGTCTCTTCTTGCCACAATAATGGCATTCCAAGTTCTTTTTGGAGCGGGACTTGCTCCTTCCCCGTTCTTGGCTTTTACCCCTTTGTTGGGATCTCCCACGTGCATTCATTGCATTGGACTTTCCAACAGAGTTGTTTTTCCTGTTCATCTCTTCTTGAAGAAGAGCAACCTCAACATCTGCATATGACAGCATAGCATTCGAATTGCTAGTGGCTGTCCTGAATGTGTCCCAACTCTCTGGCAAAGTGCATAACAAAAAAGTGGCTTTGAACTCATCGTCCATTGCCAACTTTTGATTAATGACCTAGCTGACAATACCATTAAACTCATTTAGATGGGCTGTCATAGACGCCCCTTCCTTCATCTGAAGACCTATGAGCTTTTCAACCAATACACTTTGCTTGAGGCACTTTGCTGGGCATACAAGTCCTGCAATCTCTGCCACATTCCCCAAGCTGTCTTCTCTTCACGAATGCTGAAAAGTAAAGAGTCTGACACAGACAACATGATAGTAGATCTTGCCAGCTCATCCATATCTTCAGCAGTAAGAGAAGCGGGCTTTACACTCCTTTCTTTGATAGGCTTGTGCTGCTTCTTCTGGAGCAACACATTGTAGCACTGGGTTTGCCAAATATCATAGTTATGTGAGCCTTCAAGCTTCTTGATGTGAAGCAATGAAGAGCTCTCACCTGTGGTTGCCATAGCAATATGCAACCTGTCAATGCCTGACTCCCTGCAAAATGTGCAAACACTGCACCAAAAGCACACAAAGTGCTCACAGTTCTTCTCCCAAGCTTTATCTCCCACTGCGGAAGCAAGAATGCAACTTTTCTCCCACTTTATGTGATGAAATTAGCAAAATCTGGTTGTTGCAGATTTAGGACAGCGCCTTAAATGTGCTCTGTTCCCCTTCCAAAGTACTGTACAGCAGTACTAAGTGCTCACCTGTGATGTACCAAACCTGTACCGACAAGTACAGCAGCATAAATTGAACCTTTTCCTCACTCAAATCAGTGTACAGCCATGCCAAAACTTGCACAAAGCTGTGCCAAATCTATACCAGCAGGTACAGTAGCAATAAATGCTCTCCTGGCTGTCCAAATGAGTGAAAATCAAACTTTTACAGTCCCGAACACTGCATACAACAGTCCCTAACAAAAATTGGGCAAAAGCCCCTTGACTGCAAGCTGATTTTTGAGGATTCAAGGCATAAATGTCTTGCCTGCTGCTTTGCCAAGCTTAACGAGCATAAAATCTTGAAAAGCCCCTTGATTTAAGATCAATTGCTGATCATACCTGGTACATTGACGCACATGAAGGCATCCAAAGTCTTCACGGTGCTTCCCCTTGCCACATATACATCAAATACATGAAACCCCCTTGATTTACAGGCACATTGAGTGCTTGTCAGGCATCAACACATTGCCCAAAGCATCAACTGCGAGTGCCTGCATGCAAATCAATCCAATCGGCACAAAAGCCCCTTGATTTGCACTGCAATTTGCTGCAAATTTTGCAAATCAATACAATCGGCACAAAAGCCCCTTGATTTGCACTGCAATTTGCTGCAATTTTGCAAATCAATACAATCGGCACAAAAGCCCCTTGATTTGCATTGCAATTTGCTGCAATTTTGCCCAAATGTGCGATTTCTCACATCATACAGCATGTATGACTGCTTAATTGCACAATTACATCAAAAGCCCCAAATTTTGACATCCAATTTCCTGCAAATTGATCCTGATTGTGACCAATGTCACCCAATTTTGCCAATTTTGCTCAGAAATTGAGCAATTCGGCACCTGTATCTGCTCAATTGATGACTGTACTTGCTCAATTGCAAATCCCAAAAAAAAATTGAAGCAAAATACCTTGTAATTTTTGATTTTTTGTTGCAGGAAAAAAAAGTGGGTGATGAATTTGGTGCTGCTCTGCAGAAATCTGATGCTGTTGGAGAAGGGGGGTGATGAAGCTGCCGAAGGACTCCTCACGCTTGTTGTTGGCTAGCTTGGTGTTGCAAATCTCACACAGACAAAACTTCAACCTGTTTGCCCAACGCGTTGTTGTGCGCTAAGGCTTCCAAAGCGGACTGCGGACAGTTGAACACTGGGCGTCCATACTCAGGCGAGCGAGGAGTAGCTGTGCTGCAGCGCCGTCAGGTTCTCCAGGTTCGCCACCGCCCAGCCACTCGTCGTGTCGAGCTCGCCTTCGCCGCCTCCACCTATTAGCGCTACGGGTTTAATTGGCTTCGCCTGTGGCTAACGCTTGCAACTTTCCCTTCGCCTATCCGCCACCTAGTAGCGCTACACCACTTCGCGCAGGCCTCCTCGCTCGCCTGCTTGCGACCTTCTACGCAATCGCTCCCAGCTGCCTACGTCCAGCGATAGCGGCCAGCGCTTCCACACACCCAGTCGAATAGTTGAATGGCGCTGAAGTGCGCCTGCTGGGCAGCGCTGCTAGCTTGGCTATGGCGAACAACAGTGAGCTCACTGCCCTCCGTCCTGAGTGGCCAGCGCTTCTACCATGTGCACCACGCCTGTTGGCTCCTGTTGGATGGGCAGAGAAAGGCGACCAAATCAGGGTACGACCATCACCTTCAGAATTCAGCACGACACTACGAGTTAGGCTTATGGCTCTGATACCAGTTGAATGGGAGAAGAAGAATTAGGGTTCATGTGTGGGAGACATACACAGAGAAGCAAGGGAGAGAGAGTTGTGGGGATAAGTCAACTCACCAAGTGTGAGTGTGTGACTCCCCTATCACACATGTATATTGCACTAGTACACATAGTGCACTTAGTACATTAAAAGTACTAAGTGTACTATGTACTATAACTTATGGGCTTGTACACACTATAAGGGTGGGCATTATGCCTTTACCCCAACAAGCCACTCGTCGTGTCGAGCTCGCCTTCGCCGCCTCCACATATTAGCGCTACGGGTTTAATTAGCTTCGCCTGTGGCTAACGCTCGCAACTCTCCCTTCGCCTATCCGCCACCTAGTAGCGCTACACCACTTCGCGCAGGCCTCCTCGCTCGCCTGCCTGCGACCTTCTACGCAATCGCTCCCAGCTGCCTACGTCCAGCGATAGCGGCCAGCGCTTCTACACACCCAGTCGAATAGTTGAATGGCGCTGAAGTGCGCCTGCTGGGCAGCGCTGCTAGCTTGGCTATGATGAACAACAGTGAGCTCACTGCCCTCCGTCCTGAGTGGCCAGCGCTTCTACCATGTGCACCACGCCTGTTGGCTCCTGTTGGATAGGCAGAGAAAGGCGACCAAATCAGGGTACGACCATCACCTTCAGAATTCAGCACGACAGTACGAGTTAGGCTTATGGCTCTCATACCAGTTGTGTGGGAGAAGAAGAATTAGGGTTCATGTGTGGGAGACATACACAGAGAAGCAAGGGAGAGAGAGAGAGAGAGAGAGAGAGTTGTGGGGATAAGTCAACTCACCAAGTGTGAGTGTGTGACTCCCCTATCACACATGTATATTGCACTAGTACACATAGTGCACTTAGTACATTAAAAGTACTAAGTGTACTATGTACTATAACTTATGGGCTTGTACACACTATAAGGGTGGGCATTATGCCTTTACCCCAACAGATTGTTCGGGCTGAGCTGGGTGCTGCACCAGTAGTGACCGAGGCCCTATTCCAGGCAATTACCTTTTTACAACGGCTATGGGAGCTCCCTCAGCAAAGGTACTCCCGATTAGCATTGACCTCATCCATACAGTTGGCAAAGGATGGAGATACTCATTGCTGAACCGCGTGATCAGGATGGATATCATCATAGTGGACACAGAGAGGACATGGACTAGTCCCCTTGAGCCCTTAGGCACGAAATGACTCATTACAAGAGCCATTTTCTACACCTCTCACCGTATGTTTTTATCACCTACCCGACGTACATGGATGTACACCTATCACATGGGATACGTTGTGCCATTGGACAGATCCGGACCTCATCACACCAGCTGCGGATTGAGACAGGGCGATATGTGCATCAGATCTCGGATGACCGCATTTGTCAGTGATGCTACCAGGAGGCAGAGACAGAGGAGCACTACATTTGCCGATGTACAATCTACTATGGGACCTGGTCGACACTCCCTACATGTGTGTGTGTGCCATGTTTGGAGCTATGTGTTGAGCCAAGAAGGCCGACAAGATTGTTTCTCGTACCGGTACGAACCTATTTGTACCGTACGATAAGATACCGTACGATATCGTACAGTTTCGTACGGTACGATCCCCCCCCCCTCCTTGAGAAAAAAATTCCAAATGCTCAAAAAAAATTCCTACTCAACGAAGATCCCAAATGCCCGCAATACTTCGCAACTTTCGTGTCCACTCAGTATTCCATATGGGATTGCTGAGAGACCTAAAATATCTAGCAAGGTAGACTAGTAGTGTACACTTGATTGGTAGGATGAGAGAATCTTGCTGCATCACTTGGAGATCCCTGGTATATGTAGGCTAGACAGTCAGATCCTCAAGTTATGTACGAGGGAGAAGATTTGGACAGGGCCATTTTGATCTACAGAGGAATCCCTAAGCCTATCACCCTAGATTCACTGCCCGTATTTGTGCAAGGACGGTCCCTTAGTCATAAACGCTACAATGGGAGACCTTTGGTATCGCATTACCCATGCCAGCTCTTTTTTGGAGACAATTGGGAGATCCAACCGGGAGAGACACATCTCCATGTTCTGGTTCCTCAAGCACTGTAGACTCCTCCACCCCCCCCCCAACCTTCCCTCACATTCAAGCTTGAAGCTCCATAGTTTGTAAGCGTTTTTAAAAAAAAACCGTATTTTATTGTACGGTATTCCAAAATTTCATATCGTACCAAAAATTCCCGTACGGTATCGTATTTTCATACCGTGACAACTATGAAGGCTGACCAGTGGCTTTTGAGAATAAGAAACTCAGTAGTTCACAATGCAAGTGGCCCACACACAAGCTTGAATTGTATGCAATTATACATGCACTCAAGGTGTGGAGGCATTACTTGTATGGACCTGAGTTTAAAGTATACACGGATCATGATACACTGAAGTACTTTTATAACCAGCTAGATTTAAGAGCCCATCAAGCACGATGGGCCGAATTGATACAAGAGCTTCACATGGAAATCTTGTATAGACGAGGAAAAGACAATGTTGTTGCCGATGCATTGTCTCGTGTAATGTATCAGAGGAGTTTCAATATAGTCGAGAACGAGATCATTCATAGAACACCTGAAGCTCAAAAGACGGATCCGTATGTTCAATCGTTATGGAATAAGGCTAGCCAAGTAGATGAGGAATCAGCCCTGTCTGATATATTGTCTGGTAAACATAGATTTACCATTGAGAATGGAGAAACGGCAAGATATGCGTTCCGGACTCAGATAATTTGAGGATATTAGTGACACGAGAATGCCATGATAGTCCATGTACTAGACACCCCGGAATTAAGAAAACAATTGAGCTCATTAAATGTTTCTACTAGTGGCCACAGTTAAAGAAACATGTTAATCATTATGTAACACATTGTTTACAGTGTTAGGTTACTAAATTTGAGCATGTGAAGTCGCTCAGATTGTTACATCCGTTGCCTATTCCAGAGAGAAAATGGTAGAGCATTTCCATGGATTTCATTATGGGTTTACCCAAAACCAAGAAAGGATATAATGCTATCTTTGTTACTGTCGATAGATTATCTAAGATGGCACATTTTGTTCCTACGAACAAAGTCGAAGCTCCGCAAGTAGCGGAATTATTTATTTCCAATGTGTATAGATTACATGGCTTGCCAAAATCCTTTGTGTCAGATAGAGATCCGTGAATTATAGGTAATTTTTGGAAGCATGTTTTTAATAAACTTGGCACGCAACTCTACTTGAGTAGCTAGAGCTCGAAATCATATTCGTCATGCTACAAATCGAGCGGTTAAGTATGCTAATCCCAAGAGGATAGCTCGTTCTTTTAAAGAGGGAGAGAGTGTATTTCTACTTGTTCCTCGGAGAATTGAGACACTTCGTGTGGGTAAATCTACTAAGTTGTTGCCTAGATATTGTGGGCCATGGACACTTTTGAAACGAGTCAAAAATGTGGCTTATAAGTTAGACTTACCACAAGACTGTCATGTCCACCCACTATTTCATGTGAGTCAACTGAAGCGTTTGAAAGAAAGTGAAGCAAATATAAAACGCAGAAGTAGGCCCAGGTACAAGACCTATAAATGTTGGAAACTGATGTTTATTGCTGAAATCTGAGCACGAGGGAAGCCCGTAGGTGCTGTACAATGTTAAGAAGCAATAGCAACTGCTAATGACCTCAACTAAATGCTGAAAAATGAGATGAATTGGGGGAAAGGGAGTCGGCCCTTATATATTTCCCCAAGATGCTGGTCGGCCAGCTGTAGCAAGCCGACAGCATGGCAATAGCATAAAATGCTACAAAAATGCCTAAAAATACCAAAAAATGGTAGACAAATGCAGAATAATCTCTACTAAGATATGTCAATGTAGGGCCTCATAAATGGCCAATACAAGCATAAAAAAGGTGATGTAGACCCTCTGGAGATGATATAATCCAACACCTCCTCTCCAGCGGCGGCAGAGGGACGGTCCATTACCAGCACGTTGAAGTAACACCTCCATAGTAGCTCTCAAAAGTGGTTTGGTGAAGAGATTAGCCACATTGTTCTTGGTAGAACAGTAGGTCATTCGAAGAAGGCCCAACTTGATCCAATCGCGTACAAAATGATAATGCACTTCAATATGCTTGAATCGTCCCCGTATCACAGGATTCTGTGCCAGAGCAATAGCACTCTGAGAATCCGAGAAAATAGTAACTGGGGAAGTGTCGGTACAACACAAATGCTCCAGAATCTGATGAATCCAAAGTGCCTCAATGGAGGAGAGAAGGTAGGATTTATACTCAGCCTCAGTGGAAGAAGCAGAAACAGTCCTCTGCTTTTGAGACTTCCAAGAAACCAACCCAGAACTAAGCATGAAGCAATATCCAGATGTAGACCTCCGTGTATCAATACAGCCTGCCCAATCAGAATATGTGAAGCCAACCAAATCAGCACCACAAGAGTAGGTGATGCCATAATCTAAAGTACCTCAAAGATAACGAAGAACTCTCAAAGCTGCCTGCCAATGAGACGTTCGAGCGGCTGATGAAAACTGACTGAGGACACTCATAGCATAGGAGATGTCTGGACGGGTGTTGGCAAGGTAAAGCAATGAGCCAACAATCTGCCCATACTCTGTGGAATCCACCTCCTCCTTGGATAACTTGGCATTGGGATCCATGGGACGAGAGAGGTGTACAATCTAACAACCCATAAAGTGGTGAGCAGCTTCCTCACATACTTCTACTGAGAAATGAAGATACAATCATCTTTCCGCCAAACCTCCAGTCCAAGAAAATAATGTAGAAGGCCAAGATCAGTCATCTCAAATGTCTTTGAAAGCTTGGATTGAACCTACGTGACCAACCCAGTATCTGAGCCAGAAAGAATAAGGTCATCAACATACAAGTAACAAAACAATGACAAATATCTCTATCAGAAAGAAGCACATAGAAATTGTTGTCAACATATGCCCTCTCAAAGCCAAGAGATAACAAGAAGGCATCAATCTTTTGATACCAGGCAGATAGAGAAAGAAGCACATAGAAATTGCTGTCAACATATGCCCTCTCAAAGCCAAGAGATAACAACAAAGCATCAATCTTTTGATACCAAGCACGGGGTGCCTGTTTGAGACCATAAAGAGCCTTCTGCAAAAGATAAACATGGGTGTCCTGCCCCTAAATCACAAAACCAGGAGGTTGCTCAACATAAACTTCCTCCTCTAAAGCTCTATTCGGAAAAGCAGATTTGACATCCATCTAGAACACGGGCCATCTGAAGTGTGCAGCCAGAGCCAAAACAATCCTAATGGTGGTATACCTGGCTATAGAAGCAAATGTCTCATCAAAGCCTTCACCTGTATATCCTCATGCAACAAGGTAGGAATTGTACTTGTCCAACGTACCATCTGCACGAAACTTAACTTTGAAAATCCATTTCACACCAATAACATGACAATGTAAAGGCCCTGGTACCAAAGACCAAGTGTTATTCCTCTCAATAGAGGCCATCTCTGCTTCTGGCCGCCACTGCGGCTGTGAAAGAGCCTCCTCTGGACTCTCAGGCTCATCAATCTCCTGGAGAGAACTAATGAGAGCATAATTCACTGTGTGATGAGATGTGGAAGCCCGAGATGAACGGCGAGGTCCAGGGGTGGTGGTAGAGATCTGGTTATGAAGTTGTGCATCAGTGAGACCAGAATCTCTAAAGAGTTGCTGAACCCACCGAGGTAGGCCAGGCTTCCTCTCAAAGCGTGAAGAAGAAGAGCCAGTTGCAATAGAGGACTCATCAGATGCTGCTAGAAGTGGTGATGAGGTAAGTGTTGGGGTAAAGGCACTATGCCCACCCTTATAGTGTGTACAAGCCCACCCTTATAGTGTGTACAAGCCCATAAGTTATAGTACATAGTACACTTAGTACTTTTAATGTACTAAGTGCACTATGTGTACTAGTGCAATATACATGTGTGATAGAGGAGTCACACACTCATTCCCATGAGTTGACTTATCCCCACAACTCTCTCTCTCTCTCTCTCTCCCTTGTTTCTCTGTGTATGTCTCCCACATGAATCTCTAATTCATCTCTCCCATTCAACTGGTATCAGAGCCATAAGCCTAACTCGTACTGTCGTGCTGAATTCTGAAGGTGATGGTCGTACCCTGATTTGGTCGCCTTTTGTTGCCCATCCAACAGGAGCCAACAGGCGTGGTGCACATGGTAGAAGCGCTGGCCACTCAGGACGGAGGGCAGTGAGCTCACTGTTGTTCGCCATAGCCAAGCTAGCAGCGCTGCCCAGCAGGCGCACTTCAGCGCCATTCAGTAAGCACTGGTGAGGGTAATCCCAGAGTCAAAGCAGGACTCATAGAGGGACCGGGAGCTGCAGAAGCTGATGCAACGGGAACAGGTGATTGTAAAGGAGCAACTTGCACCGGGGTTGCAGCAGAGGGAGGTGGGGGAGCTGGACGTGGAAGAGGTAAAAGATCACTAGCATCTATCGGAAATGGATCATCCAGAAAGTCCAAAGATGCATTAGGTGGAGAGGAATCAATGCCAAACAAGCTCTCATCAAACCGAGCATCACGGGAAATGATGATGTCATCATCCTCCAGATCCCAGAAGCGGTACCCTTTGGATCTCAGACTGTAGCCTATGAAGATCCTCTTTGACTTCGGGGCGAGTGTGGTCCTTTTCTTATCTGGAACATGTACATAAGCAACACAACCGAAAACACGAAGATGAGATAGAGAAGGCTTGTGTCCTATAAAGGCCTCCTCCGGAGTCATCCCCTCAACTGCTTTTGTGAGAGAGCGGTTAATGAGATAAACTAAGGTAGCCACAGCTTCACCCCAGAAAGCAAGAGGGAGACTTGCATGATGCAACAAAGCACGAGCCATCTCTTTGAAGGTCCGGTTCTTTCGTTCCACAGCTCCATTCTGTTGAGGAGTGTAAGGAAAAGTAGTCTGTCAGTGAATGCCCTTCGAAGCAAGGAAGTCATCAAATGGTGCAAACTCGCCACCATTATCAGTCCGGAGGAATGAAACTCTACCCCCAGACTGATTTTCCACCATCGCGATCCAAGTCCTGAAACTAGCAAAAGCATCTGACTTGCAATGCCAGAAAGCATACCTAGACTTTGCGAGTGAAATCATCCACAAGAAGAAGAAAATATCGAGCCCCGCCAAGAGACTCAACCTCCATAGGTCCTACAAGATCTGCATGTATAAGTGTGAGGGCAAAAGGACGGAAGGACCAGAAATACAAGAGATCAGAGTAAAACCACAGCATGAAATATGTGAGTGAATATATATAAAAGGGTGAGTGCAGATATGTACAAGAGCCCTCATATGAGAGGTGACTCAGAGCAAAAAGAAGACCAATGCTGAAGCAGAGAAGACGTCGGAGCTGAAGCACGGTCGATGACGAAGGCTCGCGTCGATGTGAGGCAAAGCACTCCGAGGTGATAGTGGCAGCGGAAAAAGGTAACATCGATGACGATGATGGTGGTGCAGTCTCTGATGACATGGGTGTTGCGTACCTAACGCAGACAGGACTGCCGTCTTGATGTAGCAGAGAGGACTGCCATCCCAAAGTAGCAGAGAGGGCTGCCGTCCCGATGTGTAGCAGAGGGGGCTGCCATCCCAATGTGTAGCAAAGAGGGCTCTTGTCCCGATGTAGCAGAGAGGGCTGCTGTCCCAAGGGTTGTGCCAAAAACACACAAGATATGCTGAAGGTAAGCACGGATGTGAGCCCCGATGTATGCGCTGAAGAAGGCTGAGATAAACGCAGATATAAACCCTGACGTAAGCCTGATGTAAGCACAGATGTGGGCTGATGTATAGCGCTGATGTATGCTGCAGCAAAACGCAGATGATTGCTGAAGCAAAGCGCTGATGTGCTGAAGTAAAACGCAGATGTGGAGCAGAAGAAGGCCTGATGTAAGCGCCAAGAAACAGCCTAATGTAAGGCTGATGTAAGCCCTGCAGAAGGCAGCCTGGACCAGCATAGGAAAACGCAGATATAAGCCCCTGCTGTAGGCGGCCAGAGGGTACTTGATATAGCAATGAAGTGGTACGTGAATGATGAGGTATAGGCAATGCTATATATAGTAAAAGGGGGTTGCTGGTCAGTCACCAAAAAGGTGTAGGCCAGCAGCCAAGACAAAAAACCCCCCAAAAATATAAAATATAAAATATAAAATATCCAGAAAGTCCCTTTTTAGGGCTGGAAAAAGTGTTGTTTCTTCACACCCCCTCTCAGGCCAAAAAGGGGACCATGAGAAGATGAAAAAAGATGAAGTATGCTAGGGTCCCACACAAACACAACGGCAGAAGGAATGTATTCCCCCCTGGAATCAAAATTTGATAAAGTCTGAGAGGGCGATCGTGATGGCAAAGGTGGTGTGGATGAGGTGATGTGCATGGGTTGGGTTGATCATCTTCCAAAGTATGATCTTGAACAGGATTCTCCACTGAGTAAGAAATCCCATTACCTATGTGGTCCAGATCACAGTTTGGAGAAGCATCTTCTAGTGAGAAGAATCGGTCCTCTGGGAGTGCGGGTAGACGATCCATGCTGTGCACTCTCGAGGTCTTCAATCCCTTTGCTCACAATAGCTCTGATACCATGTGAGGGCAAAAGGACGGAAGGACCAGAAATACGAGAGATCAGAGTAAAACCACACAACATGAAATATGTGAGTGAATATATATAAAAGGGTGAGTGCAGATATGTACAAGAGCCCTCATATGAGAGGTGACTCTCAGCAAAGAGAAGACCAGTGCTGAAGCAGAGAAGACGTCGGAGCTGAAGCACGGTAGATGACGAAGACTCGCGTCGATGTGAGGCAAAGCACTCCGAGGTGATAGTGGCAGCGGAAAAAGGTAACATCGATGACGATGATGGCGGTGCAGTCTCTGATGACACGAGTGCTGCATACCTGAAGCAAAGAGGGCTGCCGTCCCGAGTGGTGCAAGCTCTGGTGACACGGGTGCTGCGTACCTGAAGCAGAGAGGGCTGCCGTCTCAATGTAGCAGAGAGGGCTACCATCCCGAAGTAGCAGAGAGGGCTGCCATCCCAATGTGTAACAGAGAGGGTTGCCGACCCAATGTGTAGCAAAGACGGCTGCTGTCCCAAGGGTTGTGCCAAAAACACACAAGATATGCTGAAGGTAAGCACGGATGTGAGCCCCGATGTATGCGCTGAAGAAGGCTGAGATAAACGCTGATATAGACCCTGACGTAAGTCTGATGTAAGCGTAGATGTGGGCTGATGTATATGTCACGTGCATCCAGCACTTGGATGCCACGTAGACATAACTGTACAGAAGGTGCAGGACTTGGGATGGTAAACTGGTCCCATGTGAGCCCAGTCCGGGACGAGTCAGCCAGGGTTCCATCCCACTCGTCCGAGGTCAGGTGTGCATTGTCCTGCACATGAAACAGTGCCAGTCTGCGCTGTGAGTCTCCCTCTGTAATGATGTCAGTGACTCTGTGTATCTGGTATGATACTGGATGCCAAAACACTGTGTAGACAGTTAGGGTTTGCAGTTAGGAAAAGGGGCCAGCCCATAGGGCTACCCCAGGAACTCTTGTGGGCATGGGGAAAGTACAAGACAATCCCCATAAGGGCCAGAATGGCCCTGGCTGTACCCACCAGCCATGGGTAGGCCATGGGAGGGCTGTAGGACAGCCCTAGGGGCATACCAAGGGTAGCCGACTGGTTATCCAGCCATGGGATGGCTATGGGGCAAGTGTGGGGCAGCCCATATAGGCTGCCCAGCCTCCAGTACAGCAGGCATACAGTGCCCAGCCCCCCTAGGTCCATGTCCCTAGTGCCCAGCAATTAATGTAGGCATGCGCAGCATTAATTAATATTTTATGCTGTAATATTCAGTCGTGGGCAATATCTGGGACAGCTGACTGCAGTTAAACCAGCCGACTGGTCTTCCTAGAGGGTATAAATACCCAGCCCACAAATCAGTCTTTTCATCTCATCATTTGCCTAGTGCTGAAGCTGAAGCAAGGGCCAGGACAGCCTAGATCAAGCTAACGCAGAAGGGGTGAAAGATTGCAGGTCAAGGGCAAAGATTCCTCTCAGCCAAGAAAGGTTCAGTCAGTCTTTTATTTCAGTATTTTACATCATTCTAATAAAAGCAAATACACCATTCATGGTGGGAGCCCTACAGAGGGTATTCGGGACCCAATACTGTGTCCTCTTCTCCCTCTCTCTCTCTCTCTCTATTTTTCTGCACATCTATATTCAGTTTTGTGCGTTATTTTCGTCATGATAAGTGTCCTGATTTCTGAGCATTGAAGTTACCGATCTCCCCCGAAGCTTCCATATGTTACAATGGTATCAGGGCCTACTTCAAGTGTAAAGATTCAGCAAAGAAACCAGAATTTTTTCTCGCTCGTGTGGTTGGTTTTCAGACTCCGGTGGACTACCCCTTTCGGAGTGACTCCTGTCCCTCGAAGGACGGTTGGTTTTGAGCCTCCTGAAGTCTCCCACACACACAGTGGATGGTCAGATAGCGCTCCAGAAAGGAAGTGCGTTTTCCTGCTATGAGCTTCGACGACGAGAGAGACCAAGAACCTTGGGACCATAGTGCACCGTGCAGCCCAGCTAGGGCACCAAGCTTGAGTGTTACAAAGATGTTCCAGCAGATGATGCGAGCAATCGCAGACCGGATGATCAAGTTGGAAGAGCAGAAGACGTGGATCCTGGCTATGGAAGAGCGTACCCATCCTCCAGCACCGCGTTTTCCCTCTCCTTTTGTATCCCAGATTCCAGATCCTCTACACAGGGACCCTCTCGCGGGGTCACGACCGCAGCCGAGCTCTTTGCTTGAGTTGCAGATGCGTGCATTGGAGATCCGACAACGTGAAGACGAAGCCATGTGACGCGTGGAACATGAGCGTTACCTAGCAGCTTTGGATGCCAGATTGACACCAGCGGCACCCTCCAATCATTTTCCCGAGAAAATGAACTTCTGTAAGTATAATGGTAAACCCGACCCCACAACTCTTTATTCATGGTTACATCAGTCTAAAAGCTTACTTTGCTGCAGTTAGAAAGACATACTGACAGAGTGATCTTAGCCAGTTGGTACTTGGAAGGTGAGGCCATTCCTTGGTGGACTCAGTGGGCTCATGCCCACACCAGATTAGGTATGGCAGCTTATGTGTGGATGAGTTTGTCTGCGACCTTAAGCAGCCGTTTCTACCGCCCCACTACCTTGAGCGACTCAAAGACGAGTTCAGGGGAGCGCATCAGAACGCGCAACCAGTCCTTCAGTTTGCCAATAGAATTTCGACTTTATGTTTGCAATTAGGCTTATCTGATTCGGACAAGAAAGGACAGTTTTTGCATGGCCTTGACACGCAAATCCAGTGGGAGGTGGGTATGTTTAGACCAGCCACCTTCGAAGATGCACTCTCGCTTGCGCAGAGTGCAGAAATGAAGCATAATGGTGGCAAGCCCAAGACCTCCCAGTCGGCTACTCCCAAGGCTACCGCCTCAGCGGGGTAAAAGGCCAGAACCAGACGGGGTCTTCCCCAGGACAGAGCACGGGAGCCTCTGGCTCCAAGAACTCGAACAATGCGTCCAAGCTTACTCCACACCAGAAAGCGGAGGCAGGCAAGACAGGTGGCAAGTTGAGTGCTGAGAAGATTTCTCAGTACAAGAAGGAGGGTAGGTGTTTCTTTTGTCATACAAAAGGCCACACTTCTCGGGAGTGTCCTAAGAAGACTCTACCACTCCAAAGACCGCCGCCGCAGCCTCCACAGCTTCCGTGGTGAGCCCAGCTCCCACACAGACACCAGTGGCTACCCCTAGTTCTTCAAATCCCAATGCTTCAGTTGGAGCAATTATTAGCCGGGAGCTCGAAGATAAGCAAAAGGGCGCCCATGACCAGGAGTATGAGCGCAACGAATTGCTCAAGTCCTTTGGCTACATAGGTGGCCAGAGAGGAATTGTCTTGTTTGACAGCGGCAGCACAGAGGACATGGTCACGGAACAGGCCGCTCGACATGCCCGTTTCGTCCTGACTTCGGTGGACAAACAAGTTGAGGGTTTTAGCACAGGCATGACAACGAGCGTCAAGTATGAAGCTCTAGGTGCTAAATTAGTTAAACCAGCCGACTGCTCCTAATGAGAAGTATAAATAGTGGAGGCCATAATCCCAATGATTCATCTCATTTTTCACCAAGTGCTCAAGCAATCCAAGGGGCCAAGACAGCCAAGGGCTTGCTAACGCAAAGGGGTGAAGGATTCAGGTCAAGGGCAGGGTATTCCCAGCCAAGAAAAGGTCCAAGATTACTGTATTTTCTTTCAGTTTTTCACATCATTCTAATAAAGCAAATACACCATCCGTGGTGGGGGCCCTACATAGGGTAATTGGGACCCAATACTGTGTCCTCTCCATCTCTCTCTCTCTCTCTCTCTCTCTCTCTCTATTTTCTGCACTTCTCCTTTCAAATGTTGTGCGTTAATTTCCGTCGCGAAAAGAGTGCTGAATTCTGAGTTTTGAAGTTACCGATCTTTCTCCGAAGCTTCCGCATATTACAGTGGTATCAAAGCTACTTCAAGTACAAAGATTCAGCAAAGAAAACTAGAAAATTTTTCTCGCTCGTGTGGTTGGTTTTTAGACGCCGGTGGACTACCCCTTTCGGAGTGACTCCTGTCTCTCGAAGGACGGTTGGTTTTTAGCCTCCGAAAGCCTCTGGAAGTCTCCCACACAGATAGTGGATTGTCAGATTGCGTTCCGAAAAGGAATTGCATTTTCCTGCTATGGCGAGCTTCGGCGATGGGAGAGACCCAAAACTGGTTGAGGACAAAGGAGACCATGGTGTTGGCCTCCTCAATGAGCAGGCTGATCCATGGTAATGCCCCGATGTCCTTGAGGAGGTTGTTTAGGCAATGAGCCATACAAAAGGACACCGTGACATGTCCATACATACTTTGGAGAATAGCTCCCGCCGCCCTATTGGAAGGCTCCCCATCCGCAACAAAGCCCACTACATGCTCGGGGCCAACGATCTCCATGGTGGTAGCCCACTCCGCCGCAAGCACATCCGCGCTCTTCCCAGTGCCGGATGCATCATGAGATGAGATGAAGTACATCTCTCCGCGGGAATATGCAACCATGCCGTGAATACTCCTCTTGCGGGTGTCACTCCATCCATCCACAATGAGGGAGACTCCGTTCCTCTCCCATTGCCGCTTTGTGTTGTCGGCCGCTTGCTCTATAATGCACTTCTCGTTGTCGAGCAATGTAGCTTGAGTGTCACAGACATGTTCCAGCAGATGATGCGAGCACTCGTCGCAGAACAGACAGCCAAGTTGGATGAGCAGAAGGCGCGGATCTTGGCTTTGGAGGAGCGTACCCGCTCTCCAGCGTCGCGTTTTCTATCTCCTCCTCCCTCTCCTTCCGTATCCCAGATACCAGATCCTCGTCACAGGGACCCTCTCGCGGGGTCACAGCCGCAGCCAAGCTCCTTGCTTGAGTTGCAGGTGCGTGCATTGGAGATCCGACAACTAGAAGACAACGCCATGCGACGCGTGGAACACGAGCGTTACCTTAGAGATTTGGACGCTAGATTGACACCGGCGGCGCCCTCGAATCATTTTCCTGAGAAAATGAATTTCAGTAAGTATAATGGTAAACTCGATCTCACAACTCTTTATTCATAGTTACATCAATTTGAAGCTTACTTTGCCGCAGTGAGGAAAACAAATACTGACAGAGTGATCTTAGCCAGTTGGTACTTGGAAGGTGAGGCCATTCCTTGGTGGACTCAGTGGGCTCATGCCCACACCAGAGCAGGTATGGCAGCTTATGTGTGGGACGAGTTCGTCCGCGACCTTAAGCAGCGGTTTCTACCGCCCCACTACCTTGAGCGACTCGAAGACGAGTTCAGTGGAGCGCGTCAGAACGCGCAACCAGTCCTTCAGTTTGCCAATAAAATTTCGACCTTATGTCTACAATCAGGCTTATCTGATACGGACAAGAAAGGGCAGTTTTTGTATGGCCTGGACACGCAAATCCAATGGGAGGTGCGTATGTTTAGGCCAGCCACCTTTGAGGACGCACTCTCGCTTGCACAGAGTGCAGAAATGAAACACAATGGTGGCAAGCCCAAGACTTCCCAGCCGGCTTCTCCCAGGGCTAACACCTCGGGGGGCAAAAAGCCAGAACCAGACCGGGTCTTCCCCAGGACAGAGCCCGGGAGCCTCTGGCTCCAAGAACTCGAACAATGCGTCTAAGCTTACTCCAGACCAGAAAGCAGAAGCAGGCAAGACAGGTGGCAAGTTGAGTGCTGAGGAGCTTTCTCAGTACAAGGAGGAGGGTAGATGTTTCTTTTGTCATACAAAAGGACATACTTCTCGGGATTGTCCGAAGAAGCCTCCAAAGGCCGCCACCGCCTCCACAGCTTCCGTGGTGAGCTCAGCTCCCACACAGACCCCAGCGGCTAACCCTAGTTCTTCAAACCCCGGTGCTTCAGTTGGAGCAATTATTAGCCGGGAGCTCGAAGATAAGCAGAAGGGCGCCCATGACCAGGAGTATGAGCGCAACGAATTGCTCAAGTCCTTTGGCCACATAGGTGGCCAAAGAGTCGTTGTCTTGTTTGACAGTGGCAGCACGGAGGATGTGGTCACGGAACAGGCCGCTAGGCGTGCCCGTTTCGAGCTGACTCCGGTGGACAAATAGGTTGAGGGTTTTAGCACAGGTATGACAACGAGCGTCAAGTATGAAGCTCTAGGTGCTAAGTTAGAAATTCGGGGCATAGAGTTTGTGCGTGACTTTATGGTTGCCCCTCTTGTAGGAGCACATATAATTTTGGGTATGCAGTGGTTTCACAAGTTTCTTCCTGATGTCAAGTGGGACAAGCACACGTTCCAGATCAATCGGAATGTGTCAAACACCCCGGTGACCATTAAGTGTGAGCCAGGTATTCCGAACTTTCCGCTCATAAGCCACTTGCAGGCTATGGTAGCTTACATATCTCGTAAGTTACTGCCCGCCGAGAAGAACTATTCAGTCTATGATCGTGAACTCCTAGCAGTGATACAGGCCTTGAAACATTGGAAACATTTCCTGTATGGCCGTGACTTCGAGGTTCGCACTGACCATCAGGCATTGCGCTGGATTCAGACGATGCCAAGTGCACAGTGGAGTGATCGACAACACTGCTGGAGTCAGATATTCCAGCAGTTCGGTGGTATGATTGAGTACCTTCCAGGAAAAGCCAATCCAGTGGCCGATGCTTTGAGCAGGAAGGGACAAGTGTCTACAATTCAGACCACTAGACTTCACCTTGTTGGTACAGGACTAGAGGACATGAAGCACACGTACGCGGATTCCGATGAATTCAATACTCAGTGGGAACAGGCATTGGATGGCATAGGACCATGCCATTTTCTGATACGCAATGGTTGGCTTTTCTACAAATGCCGACTATGTGTCATGAAGTCATTCCGGGCAGCTCTTCTCCATGATGCCTATGACGCCATTACAGGTGGTCACAGGGGCATGAATTCGACTCTGGAGAAATTAGAACGGCAATACTATTGGCCAAAGATGAGGCGTGATGTGTTTACATATGTACAACGCTGTGACATTTGTCAAAAGGTGAAAGCTCCTCGTGGAAAGAAGATAGGGTTGTTACGGCCCTTGCCAATTCCTAAGGGTCCTTTTCCAGGACATTTCGATGGACTTTATCACAAATCTGCCTCCCAGTCCAAGTAAGCGTAATACGCAGTGCTTAACTATTGTTGATAGGTTTAGCAAATTTGTTATGCTTATTCCTTGCAGGGCCAATGTGACTGCCGAGGATGTTGCCCAGTTATTCATTCGGCATTGGTACCCGATTGGCGGGATTCCTAGAACCATAGTGTCAGACCGAGATGCCAAGTTTACCAGTCATTTTTGGAGGGCATTGTTTGATAATTTTGGTACTAAGCTGAATTTTTCCAGTGCATTCCACCCACAGACAGATGGCCAGACAGAGATATACAACCACTTGGCCTTTGATGTGCTGAAGTGTTATGTCCACGATCAGCAAGGTAAGTGGGAATCGTTTTTGCCTTTAGTTCAAGCTGTTTTGAATGACTCTTTTTCTTCAGCTCTTGGCAGGTCTCCATATGAGGCAGCGTTTGGAAGACCTTTCCAGTCGTTGTTAACCAAGACTTCGTCTTCAGTACTACCGGACGCAAGTGACGGAGTCTTACCAGGAGATTTTAGAGTCAGTAAAGGACAGATTGGCTAAAGCACAAGAGGCCTAGACTCGACAAGCCAATAAAGACCGAAGGGATATGAAGTTTTCGGAAGGAGATTGGGTTTATCTTCGGATTATGAAGCAAAGACTGAAACAGGTGGACAAGCGATGCCCAAAGTTGTCTTTCAAGAGCTTCGGACCTTTTCCCATACGGAAAAAGATTAATGAGGTGTCTATGCAGTTAAAGCTACCTCCAAGTTGGACCATGCACGATGTATTTCATGTCAGTTGGTTAAAGCCATATGCAGGTCCACCCCCTTCACAGGTCAAAGACGAAGCGGAACCAGACATTGTGGATGAAGCAGAAGTAATGGTTCCAGAACAGATCCTTCTGCACCGTTTCAAGCATGGCTTAGGCCGAAGACTACAACAGTTCCTCACGAAGTTTCAGGGACCGAGGAACTCATGAAGCAGTATGGCTCGACAAAGAGTTCTTCGAAGACTATCCGGTATTATTGACGGATTATTTGGAGGCTATGCAGCTTCCGTCAAGTTAAGCAAAAGGGGATGTCACGTGCATCCCGCACTTGGATGCCACGTAGACATTTCTGTACATAAGGTGCAAGACCTGGGATGGTGAACTGGTCCCATGTGAGCCTAGTCCGCGACGAGTCAGCCAGGGATCCATCTCAGTCGTCCAAGGTCAGGTGTGCACTGCCTGCACATGAAACAGTGCCAGTCCGCACTGTGAGTCTCCCTCTGGAATGATGTCAGTTGTTCTGTATGTTTGGTCTGCCACCAGATATCAGACAACTGTGTAGATGTAGGTAGGCAGTAGATCTAGACACAGGGAAGGCTTTGGGCCACCCAAAAATGGGGCCAAGCAGCCCCAGGACATGCCCACCAGCCCAAGGAAGGGCTCGGCAGGCTGTCAGCCAGCCCAAGGAGGGGCTGGGCAGGCTCTCGGCCAGCCTAAGAGGACTTGGCCAAGCAGCTGACTGGCTCTTGGGCCAGCCCAGCCAGTTGGCTAGCCCTTAGGGCAGCCTGGACTGCAGGCGGCCAGTGCCCAGGCGCTGCCCAGTAGCCTGCGTTGGACTGGACAACAGCCCACAGGGGCAGCCATGGCAGTCCAGTGTGAAACGTGGCACTTTCAGCATTTAATAGTATTAAAACCAGTCGTGGAGGTACAGTAAACCAGCCGACTGCTCCTAATGAGAAGTATAAATAGTGGAGGCCATAATCCCAATGATTCATCTCATTTTTCACCAAGTGCTCAAGCAATCCAAGGGGCCAAGACAGCCAAGGGCTTGCTAACCCAAAGGGGTGAAGGATTCACGTCAAGGGCAGGGTATTCCCAGCTAAGAAAAGGTCCAAGATTGCTGTATTTTCTTTCAGTTTTTCACATCATTCTAATAAAGCAAATACACCATCCGTGGTGGAGGCCCTACAGAGGGTAATTGGGACCCAATACTGTGTCCTCTCCATCTCTCTATCTCTCTCTATTTTTTGCACTTCTCCTTTCAAGTGTTGTGCGTTAATTTCCATCGCGAAAAGAATGCTGAATTCTGAGTTTTGAAGTTACCAATCTTTCTCCGAAGCTTCCGCATATTACAGCAAGGCCATTGAAAGATCTTGGAACAAGTATAGAAGAGCAGCAAATAAGCATCATAAAAAGATAAATCTCAAAGAAGGTAATTGGGTATTGGTAAAACTTGAGAAAGCTCGTCTTCGAAAGAGGCATGGGAAAGAGGGATTGTATCTAAAACTTTCCAATAGATATTATGGGCCTTTCCAAATCTTAAAAAAGATAGAGTCTAGAGACATTATCTTGAGAAGTTGTGGGACACAAGAGTTAAGCACCAATGCGTGGCACCTCCCCCACATAAGAGAGCAATGAGGCTGAAGAGTGGAACGACCAACTCCCTACACATAGGGGAAGGTCATTTTGGAGAGAGGACGACCCCCATTCATAGTTGACGGGCATCCTTGCCTCTCAAAATCACCAAAACTCGAAGTAAACTATGGTTTTTGGCGTAATTTCTCACGAAAAGAGAGAAATCCCAGTTGTAAAATATGTTGAAAACAACACAAAACGTGCAAGATGGGCATCAAAAATCAGCCTACCCTTTTTCTTCATCGCTAAAACAAATCAACCATGCTAGGGACATTTTTCTCTTCTAAAGATCCACGCTACTTGTAACATGCAGTAACTATGCTGAATATACTGAAGCAAAACAGTCCCAAGCAAGAGACACAAGTAGTCTCATAAGTGAGGGAGCAAAAGATATACAAGACAAGATGAAAAAGTGAGAGGCCAGCCCCACCTATTTATAGGTGGGGAGAGCTGGCCGACTAGAGCTACAATGCTGGCTGGCTAGAGCTGAGTAGCTGGCCGACTGGGAAAATACCATACGGGGTTGGGAAAAATCCCAAAAAAATATGTAAAACAGGGGTGGCCAGCCCACAATCAAGGGCCATGCAAAAGGGACCAAAAGGACACCAGAAATGGGCAGAAATTGGGGATAAATGTGCTAACAGAACTGGGTGTGCATAAGACTCTCCGACATGGCTTCATAGTTGTCTTCAACCTGTTTGATGGTTCAACAGACGTTTGGTCTACATTGTCCTTGTGTTTGGCACTCCTCCCTCAAATTATCTTTAATAAGTTTTTTGCATTGTAAAAGAAGTTCTCCAAAGCAATAAAGCAAATACTCTTGCTTGCGGGAGGGCCCCCGTAATTGGGTAGGTTGGGACCCAATCTGGGGTCATCTTTACATTCTCTCTCTCTTCAGTTCTATCTCCCGTGAATAAAGATTAAAGTGGATTGCTTCATGTTCATTAACTGAAGGTATAAAGAAGGTCTTGCCATGCGTTACACGATCATACCAGCATATCTCTCTTTCTCTTGCACTCTCTATTCAGCACACTCTAGTGCCCTTTTGCTTCCGCTCTATGCACTCTTTCATGGTATCATCGTTCCTGGTTCAACGATTCCATCTGCTACCCCAGATTTAGCCCTATTTACAGCCCCTTATCCTCTGCGTTTTTCACAGATTTGCAGCCTTCTTCTTGCTGCGTTTTGTGGACAGTTTCTGCTGGTTGGTTCTCCTTCAGTTTGGCTTCATCACTTGCAGCCAGAAGGCAACTTTTCAACAGCGTTTCATTCCTACTTGGAGTTTGGATCTAGGCAGCCTGTTTTTTGGACAGCAGCCCCTCTTTGGCTGCGTTTTCCTCTCCGGTGGACATTCCCTATTGCAAAGGGGGATTGTGGTGGTTCGGGCTTTGGTGGGACTCTTGGTACCTGTGGAGAACACTTCTTCTTCTGAGATTGTGCATATTTCTGAGATTGAGCCCAAGCTTTTGTGATGGCTGCTCCAACTTCTCTTCATATGTTCTCTGAGTCTGCAAAGTTGGATGGTTCCAGCTACACCTTATGGAAGGTGAAGAAGAAGTTCCTGGGAGGCTGGTTGGTGGTGTTCCACAACACCCAAAGGGAATGGCAATCCTGTGAGTCGGGTGCCACTTGAGGCACATGTCACGTGCATCCCGCACTTGGATGCCACATAGACAACATATCTGAACAAGAAGGTGCAGGACCTGGAGTGGAAACTATTCCCATGTGAGCCGAGTCCGGGACAAGTCAACCAAGGTTCCACTCTATGCGTCCAAGGTCAGGTGTGCATTGTCCTGCACCGGAGGTAGTGCCAATTCGTACTGCGAGTCTCCCTCTAGAATGATGTTAGGTGATCTGAGTATCTGGTTTGCGAGTCTCCCTCTAGAATGATGTTAAGTGATCTGAGTATCTGGTCTACGACCAGGTGCCAGACATCTGTGTAGGCATGTAGGTTTGCATGTAGAGAAGGGGCCAGCCCATAGGGGCTACCCCAGATTAGAGCTTAGAGCTTTGGCAGGGGGCAAAGGGCAACTTAGAGCCACCCCAAGGGGCCAGGAAGGCCCCACGTGCCCACCAGCCATGGCTTGGGCTGGGAGTGTTAGAAGTCATCTCCTGTCTTTCTGTAGACACCATGGCCTTTGTTGGGGGTGTGCCCGTCCTTGTAGGTGTTCTCTCATTTTTCCTCACTCCCCGTATTTTTTCCCCATTTTTCCCTATTTTTCTGTGGCTTGGGTGGCAGCCCCGTGGTGGAAGGAGGACCTCTAAAGCTGGCCGACTGCATCTGGACATGCTGCTGCTGCTGGCTGTTTGTGTTGCTTCAGGTCCATGACCTCCCAGATGAGCTGGCCGACACCCTGCTGCTGGCCGACTGGTGATGATGTTGGAAGGTTGGCGATTTCGAGCTTGTGATCTATGGCTAGAAGGTGCCTTGGATTATCCCATAAGTGGAAGCATGGGAAGTTGAAGAGCCATATATAGGCTAGAGTGGCACCTTGTCATAATCATCTCCTCCGGCCGGTGTTTTGGGAGGCAGCTCACCGGGAGATGAGTGCCCGTCGGGGGTGTTCGTGGTGCTCGATGATGGTGATGCGTCTCCTACGTGCGTTAGTCTTCCACTGCGCATTCTGACATGGTATCAGAGCCCGGGCGTGTGTGGTCCTGGGCGACCCCCTCGGGCCTCGATGGCTTGTGGAGCTCGAATCGAGGGAGGGTGTTGGAAGGTTGGCGATTTCGAGTGTGTGATCTATGGCTAGAAGGTGCCTTGGATTATCCCATAAGTGGAAGCATGGGAAGTTGAAGAGCCATATATAGGCTAGAGTGGCACCTTGTCATAATCATCTCCTCCGGCCGGTGTTTTGGGAGGTAGCTCACCGGGAGATGGGAGTCCGGTGGAGGGATGCTACAGTGCCCGTTGGGGGTGTTCGTGGTGCTCAATGGTGATGCGTCTCCTACGTGCGTTAGTCTTCCGCTGCGCATTCTGACATGGTATCAGAGCCTAGGCTCTAGATAGTTCTTGGGATTTGTGTGAGCAAGAGGGAGACTCTTGTGTTGCTGATTGGTGACTGTTCAAGACTGTTCGGGAAGAGGAGAAGCAAGAGGACGACGGGCTGATTTGCTCGACAGCCACTTACAGGTGTTAGTTCTTCTTTGTTCCCACCCACCCACCCTTTTCAGAGTACATCCCCGCAATGGCAGATCTGTTTGAGATGGCCAAGAGGCATGTGAAGATCGGGACACTCCCCACGTTCCTAGTGGACCGTCAGTTCGACGGGAGCAACTACGGCATATGGAAGGTTATGATGGAATCTGTTCTGGAGTCTTACGATCTCACTCATTTCGTCGTTGTTGGGGTTCCCTGGCCGGAAGTAGAGGAAGGGGAGTGACCGTCGATCCGAAAGGACCGGGAGGCTCAGACACAGATGTGGAATCGTGTCAACGCCAGGTTCCGTTCGTTTATCTTTCTCAACTGCACACCGCAGGTAATCAATCATGTAAAGCATATGACGCTGGCCAGAGGCATATGGCAGCATTTGGCCTCTCTTTACAATAGGGTATCGCCCATGAAGAGGATTTCCTTGGAAGTACAGATGCGGGTTATGAGCCCTGCAAAGTCGTTGACGATGCGGGAGCATATTAACAAGCTGCAGGCTCTTCAGCAGGAAGTTCTTCAGGTTGGGAAGGAGATATCGTCACAAGACATGGCCATAACGTTGCTGTCACACTTGCCCTCTCAGTACTCAGCATTTTACTCGTGTTTGATTACCAATGGCAGGCTCAGCACCATCACGTGGGAGGAGCTTGTGCCCATGGTCTTGGACCAAGAGAAACGATTCACGAACCCTCCTCAGGGTGGAGGTTCGGAGGCCTTAACTGGCCAACGGTCAAAAGGCCGTAACACAAGCAAAGGGAAGGCTTCATCGGAGAAGTCTTCTGAGAAGAAGTCCGTTACTGACCGCGAGAAACTAAAGGCAGAGAGGACCTGTGATGATTGTGGCAAGAAAGGCCACTATTGGAGGCAGTGTCCCAAGCGGAAGACCGAGAAGGGTGAAGATTCCTCAGCAACAATCATGAAGACTCCGGCTTTTGTGAACTTGGAGGTGATGGACACCGATGTTTCATTTTCTTCAAGCAAGGAGATTGGAGGATTCTCCGCAACGGATACTCGGGAGTGGATTCTAGACAGTGGTACTTCTAGGCACATGCCTCCTTCCCGTTCAGATTTACAGGATCTCTGCAGGTATTCTGGTCACATTCGTATTGGGAA
The DNA here is from genome assembly GCF_041138505.1 of Cibotium barometz. Taxonomy (NCBI): domain Eukaryota; kingdom Viridiplantae; phylum Streptophyta; class Polypodiopsida; order Cyatheales; family Cibotiaceae; genus Cibotium; species Cibotium barometz. The sequence goes on from NC_141110.1 coordinate 26,464,361, forward strand.
TACATCCACTATCCCAGTCCACAGTGAGGGCAGGTTGGAGATAGTTCCCAATGGCAGAGGGGGGAAGCATTTCTCCGAGGTGTTGTATGTTCCGTCACTTGGTTTTCATCTGTTGTCGATGCATCAGGTTTGCAAGACTGGCGTACGTGTGGAGTTTAATGAGCATTTTGTTGCTCTTCGGGACAAAGCAACATGCCAGGTGGTTTGGGAAGGCGGAGTGGAGAATGGAGTTTACAAGCTTTCAACACTCTCTCTCCCAGGTCCTCGGGTTTGTGATGAGTGGCAGTCTGGTAATAGCCACTTACGTGTGGATACGCTGCAAGTGCAGGCTTTCCGGGACCAGATGGTGGATAGCTTGCCAGTTGATGGCAGCAGTTGTTGGCAGGAACTTTCCAGTACTGATGTTGGTGGTTCTTGTGTTCGTCAGTCAGAGGAAACTGAACAGGTAACTTATGCTCTCATGTCTTGTAGTATTCGGGACAAAGAACCTCCTGTAGATGAGGATGTTCTTTCCACGGGGACCTCTCGGAAAGCCAGGCAAGTGGCAGTTGATTACTTGCAGAAGGAGGTGGTTTCTCCAGGCTTTGTGGTTCCGGATTCAAAGGGGGTGGTTGACAGGTTTCAGAAGGCCTTGCGTGGTCTTCAGCAGGTTTCCAAGACTAGGCTTTGCACCGTACCAGGTGTTGATCCTTGTGAGCAGTGTGATGCCTCATTGACTCGGAAGCAGAATGGTTCATTGATCTGGTTGATGGACACCAGATTGGACAAGAGCTTCCTGATGAGGCAGTTGAGCTCATGGTTGTAGATGACTCTTTGGGAGGCAGGATTGCGTATCCTATGGTTTCTAAGGCATACGAAGGATCATGGACTCTTTTACACAGGAGGGGAATTGATTGATGGAGTCCGACTCCACGGTTGGAGTGACTCAGTTTGGGGAGGAGATCCGGACACGAGGAGATCTACTTCAAGCCCAGGAGCAGTTTTATGGAGCAGTAAGCGGCAGTCATCTTTTGCCTTGTCGACGACAGAGGCAAAGTACCGGGCTGCTTGTGATGCTGCTTGTGAGGTGGTGAGGTTGCAAAGGTTGCATTGCATGATTGGGCTTCCACTGGAGGAACCCATGGTCATCTAGAGGCACTTTGTTCGTGAACAGATCGTTGCTGATGACATCTTGCTAGAGTTCTGTTCGACAGAGGACAGTACGGTGGACCTCTTCACGAAGTCGCTATCTGAGGATTTGCTCAGGCGGCACCCCAGCTCCCTGTGGTTGGTTTCACAGCCAAGAGCTGAGAGGGGGTGTTAGAAGTCATCTCTTGACTATTTTTATACACTAGGGCCTTTGTTGTGGGTGTGTCCGCCCTTATTAGGTGTTTTCTCATTTTTCCACTCTCCGTATTTTTCCCCCATTTTTCCCTATTTTTCTGTGGCATGGGAGGCAGTCTTGTAGTGGCAGGAGGACCTTGAACCTGGCCGACTGCATCTGTGGAGACTCTGGAGGTGGCCGACTAATTTGCATGGGTCGTGGACTTCCCTGATGCTGGCCGACCCCCTGTGCTGCTGGCCGACTCTGTATCTTACAGTCGTGGGGATTTTTGTGTCCTGTCGGCTGCCCTACAGCAGGCCGACTGCTGTTGTGTCGGCCAGCCCTAGGGGCTCTAGACAGGTAGCCGACAAGGCACCAGGCCCTATGCTGCATGTCGGCTAGACGTGGGACAACCCACACATGCTGCCCAGCAGCCCAGCAGGAATGCGTGGATGACCAGCCTAGAAAACATGGTTTAATAGACATTAAACACCTTATTATTCAGGTCGTGGAGAGAACTGCTGCCACCCGACTTCTGTGTGCTAGCCGACTAGGAACATGAGAAAGTATAAAAAGCCTAGCCATGTATTCAGTCCAACATCTCATTGTTCACAAAGTGCTGAAGCTACTTCAAGCCATCTCTAAACCAAATGGCTTGCTAGGCCACCTTCTCATGTGAATGCAAGGATACCAAAAAATGGTCTCTTCTCACACATCTCAAGGAACCATGCTTATTTTGCTGAGGCATTATGGCAATTTTGCTTGACTAGATGCCACAAGTGGTTCAATCAAGGACTCTTTAGAAATTGAAGAAGAGAAGGTAGAAATTGGGAAAGATTTAAGACATTGAAGGAAAAAAAAAGGGGAAAGAAGAGAGGAGAAGAAGAGAAAAGGAGAAGAAGAGCAAGGGAGAAGAAGAGAAAGGAAGAAGAAAAGGAGAGAAGAAGAGAATGAAGGAAGCAGGAGTAATGGTGAAAGAAGTAGCAGAAGATGGAAAAGGGAAGGAGGGAGGTTGGAGAAGAAGAGGGAAGGAAGGTGATGAGGAGGATAAGACCAAGCATCTATTGAACCATCAAACAGGTTGAAGACGACTATGAAGCCACATCGGAGAGCCTTATGCACACCCAAATCTGCCGAGGGAGATAAAATACTGAAGGATGAAAGTTGAAGATAGCTTCGGGCTGCCTTGGACTGTAGCACAAAGAGTGCTTGGCTGAATTGAAGTATGGACAAGACCAAAGTCTTAAGCACACATACTTTCTGCAATGTTCTACTAATGAATTCTATGAAGAATAAGATGATTTATGCAAGGGGCTGAGGGCTGCTTATATATGAACATAGGATGCTGGTCGGTTATTTGTGCTGCTATCAACCACATGATTATGCTCACGATTGCTGATAATAAGCATGCTTCACACGTGTGGTGCGCCTGCTCATGCTGCCGGCCGAGTACTGCAGAACCCAGCCAACTGGCTGCAGACATGCTACATGGAGCTGCTGACTGAGATTAAGTATTTGCTAGCCCATGGTGGCCCACAAGCAAGGCTCATAGGGGCTCATAGGCTGGTCCAAGTGCTGAGCCTTTAATCCCTTTGCTAAACATCTTCTACATGCTCCTAAATGCCTGCTATGCTGGTAACCTATATGCACTAACTGTTTTATGTGACAGACTCTGACACCTAAGGCTTGGAAAGACCTACATAGCACGTGCTTGACATGAGGGTCACCGAGTACGACAAATAAACCTAAAATATACTAATTCTGTACAAATATGGCACTGATGATGATGATCCAGTGTATCCCACACCTCAGTGCATGGGTGCATGTGAGACTGTTATTTTGGAGGCTCCTGACTGTTGACTGTTGTATAGCTTCCTTATTGCTGTACGGTCACATTGAAGCTTTCCCCACATGCTGTGCCATCTGCACCACCTGCTCCATATCTTATACATGCTGTTTCTTGTGCACCAAGACTGTCTTGCTGTTGTCCATGAATTGTATGATCTTATGAAAGTTGCCCAAGACCTGTATTGGTGTTTCTCGTCTCCCTTTAGTGGCAATGCAACAGCTTTAGTCTTCTGTTTCATGGAGGTATGGTCAACCTATGACTTGAGTGCCTCTATTTTTCTGTCCGAGAGCTTTAAAGAGGACCTGTTTTCCTATACCTTTGAGGCTGGTAATTGAGGAAAGAGCTGCCCATACCCTTGCGGAGGGCTCTAGAAGACTTGAAGGCATCACAACTTGGCCTTAGGCTCTTTGAAGTGTGTCAAGGCTATTTAAATGGTCCAAACAATCAAACTTGAGAAGAACCAGGGTATTATGTTGAAGGGTTCCTTCCATTTACTAATATGCATGTGATTATAGCTTAAGGAGAACCAGGATACTCAATGAAAGGGTTCCTTCCATTTATGGATACCGCTATGACCTAATGCGACGGCCAATGTGAAGACTCTCCCTCAGAGTCCTGGCTGAATACTTCCTCTATTCGTGCTTGTGGCCTAATGCAATGAAGCACCCTTGGTGCATGCTGAACCCAAGAAATTAAAAAAGCTGAGGCGCGCACACATTTACCTTCACACTCCTCCTCCAATTCTCAGAAAGCCTCCTCCTCGGACGATGACTCTGGTTTTGAAGAAGCCGCCTCCTCGGATTGCTCCTCCAAGGTCCTCATACAATCCTTCACGATGTGCTTGGTGGAGTCGCACATTGACCAGCCACTCGCTTGGTTCCAATGTCCTCTTGAGAGAGTTGTGTTCGCTACTCTCCCCCACTAAAACAAGTGATATCCTCAATGGCCTGAACAGCTCTGTTTTTAGGAATCTCCTTGCTCTTTTGCTGTTGGACTTTGTACAGAGACTCGGAACTCACCCGCATCCAGAGGGGCAAGACGAACTGCGTCCAAAAGATCACGGGACCAAATATGGTGCAAGGAACATCCACAAAGTACTCAACCTCCTGCAATCAATGAACAGTCCTTGGGGGCATGAGCAGAAGATTCCAGAAATGTGTCGAGTAGTCGGCTATCTGCTCACCCTGCTTCTAGACAAAGCTCCCATTGTTGCTGCTTCAACTCAAGGTAATAGTCCACACAAATAAACTGCTTTAAGACCACCTTGCGGGGCAATCATCCCAGCAAGTTACAGAGTGGTGCCTAAGGTGGTTTTCTCAGCACCTATCAAAGTTCTTCGCACCAAATGGAGATGAAAAACATCAGAACGCCTATTATTGCCAACGTTGCATGGCAGCCATCTACTGGGTCCAGTCCATCTTCCCATTGAGCTTGGGAGGCTTTAGAAGCTTCAATAACTGAGTTCGCTCCTCACCAAGCATGGAGGAAGAACTTGGCAACCCATTAGAACACCAACATCGAGCCAGTGAAGGCAAACAGGAGAACTATCTGATGAATTTGGTGGAGAGGGACTACGCGAAGGAGATCGTCGACGATGTCTCTCGTGCCAACTATGCACCGGACCTGGAGCGAAGCTCATCTAGTACATCTTTACCTGCATCCAAAAAGTTTAGCCACTTAGTCCTCAGAATTGCCCCTAGGGGCTCAAGAGCACGAGCGATGGTAGAATCCAAATCCAGAACATTAGGCACTCAGGGTGCTGACTCTATCCAATCAAGATGGTTAGACATGGCCTCCATGCTTGCTTTGAGACTCTAAAGTAAATCTGCAAGCTTTGTGAGATCCATAACAAGACGCCCAAAACCAAGGATAAACGAGAAGTATCGTATGGGATCTGTCTCTCGGAATGTTATCTCACACCCCTACGACGCCTAAGCTCCAAGTACATGCCCGGCACCTCTGATCATCATACACATCACCATGTTGTCCACGACCTGCCACTTGTCATCACCACCACGTCATCTTTGCCACATGGCACCTATGCTTGCATGGGCCTGTACATGCTATCCTCTGTGTACCACAGGTGTCCATGGCCTCCAGCCAAAGGGAGAGTCGTGAAAGCCTAAAGGACTTCTTTCTAGCCTGCATTTTAGATTTTACCCCCACTTGTGGCGGCCCCTAGCCCTCTAGCACCCGTTGGAGCTTCTAAGAGGCCCCGCTTCACAAGTTTAGCACCACCATGGAGGACAAATTTGCAGCCAGCCTCTTCAAAGCCTGATACTGGTAGAAGGCAAAACAGGTAGAGATGCCAATAGCAAACAAGAGAAACCAATATATCAAGTTTCAGTAATATTTATGAAGTAACTAAACATTCAAAGTGCACGTTTTATCTGCACTTGTCTAGTATTTCTGAAATCCTAACTTGTACCTCCCTTGCTTCAATGTGCTCTCTTGCACTATCATTCACCATAAATCAATATTATTGTAAGAAAAGCTGGAATGAACCACAAGTTTGAAAGAGCAACAAACCTCATTGGGCTGGCTTGCTTCCATTATTTCGTTGTAACTGCTGTAACTGCTGCTGTTGTAGCTGCCATTGGTGCTGTTGTTGGTGGTGCTGCTGTTGCTGCTGTCCCTGCATGTATGCATTGTACAGCTCCAAATTCCTGTACATGTTCAGGCTCATTGAAGCAGGCTGCACAAAGATACAGATAACCTACCTTGTTATGGGTGGGTTGCGTATGACATCAAAATGGCTTTCCCTACTTGCTGTATATATGCGCATGATATAGTGCATGTGTTGTGCAAAAGAGTAGTACAGGGATAGGACAACGTACCTGAACTTGATGGTGTGGCACATAGAGATTGTAGGGATCCAACATGTGGGGGCTTTGCAACTGATCTTGACCATCAGCCATGCTCAAAGATGGAATGCATGGCTGTAGACCACTCATGGCATGGGATGGCCCTGCAGATGGCTGAGGAGGAAATGGTGGAATTGGCATGATTGTGTGTCCAGCCGCAACAGCAGCAGCATTAACATTCATCAGACCCATCCCCATTCCCATACCCATACCCATACCCATGCCAAGTCCGACACCCATTCCCACTCCCATGCCCAAGCCCATGTGTGGCAAGGCTGGCATCTGCAAATGCTGCATGCCCATGTTGGGCATCAATGCTGGAGGAATGCATATCCCTGTTCTGGTGGACAATGCCTGCTTACAAATGCAATAGAACCTGAAGTTTAGATCCACAAAATGCTGATGACTATAAGAACCACAATCCGAATAAAGAAAATATGATCTACTTGTGGTTCATATACAAAACCTGTAGCTGTGATTGGAGCAATTTCACATACTCAATAGCCTCATCAAGTATTGAAGCCTTGGCCGTCTGCATAGCACAGCATCACACAAAACAATTAACGTTCTGGTGCCCGTCTCCAGACAGACCTTCATGGACATGAGGTCTACGACCAAGAGTTGGAACCAATGGTACTAAGCTGGTGCCCGTCTCCAGACAGACCTTCATGGACATGAGATCTACGACCAAGAGTTGGAACCAATGGTACTAAGCTGAGAGTGACCAGATTATTGGACCAAAAGTTTTGCCAGCAAGTATAACCTCACCTTACTTGAGTTAGGCATCAGCTCACGTAACGCCATCAGCTTCTCATTGATTCTATCTCTTCGCTTCTGAAATACAAAGCCATTAAGAGCACCATGAATATTCAAGTATTGCCAAAAAAAATGCAAGCTTCATGCACAACTATGGAAAAGGACAATCTCAGACGTACTCTTTCACATAGGTTGTGCATCTCTGCAGCTCTGGTTCTCTTAACTAGCTTCTTGCTGTTATTAGTTGCTTCCTCAACATCCTGCTTACAGCAATTTGCAGTCCAAACTAGCCTAAGACCTGGGAGAATATTTGTGCTTGGCTGATAACTCGAGAGCGAGAGGAACAAGTGCAAGAAAAAAGTCAAAAACCTTTGAAATTACCTCACTCTGATATTCTGAATCATCTCCTCCACTAAATTTTCGTTTTGACATTGTAAAAGTCTCTTTACCGCTTTTCTCAGAGCTACTGTCAGAGCCTCGGGATGGTGATGTGGCAGTTTGCTCAGCAATGTGTAATTTGTCCATCGCCTTGTTAGATGCCGTGACAGCACTGTTGGATGCATTGGAGTAGACAAGATTGTCCTCCCCAATGCTCTTTCCTTTACTTGTTTCGCCCACCAGCTGTCCACTGCAAGAGGCAGGTGGTGGAGGTGGTGATTGTAGTGGGGCCCATCTCCCATGAATGTTATCACTCTGCATAGCTACTGACTCCCTTTGAGATGGTTGTTTAATAGCATTGAGTTCGGCCTTTCCCAGCTGCCCATAGCGCTGCCTTGCTCTCTCTACATTTGTCGGACCACTGCCAGCACCAACCATGTGCAAGTTTGCCTTAGTCTCTGCTACCGGACTGGAGAAAAGTGAGAAATTTCTCTGCAAAGGGGGTTGCGGTGTGGAAAACGTGACCTCTAGAGGTTTCAAAATTGGATGCAGCGAGCTCTCATACAGTTGAGAATAATAGTTATGGTTGACAAGTGGAACCATATCTGAGCTCTGCAGCCTCACAACGGGTTGCAAATTCTTGTCTATAGATAGGGGTGGCTGCATTGTGGCTTGCATTCTACTGAAGACCTCTGGCCCAGAATGAGAGGTGGTGAGGCCCACAGCTTGCCCTCCATCCACAGCCATTGCAGCATCTGCACCTGCTACCATGTTTCTCAATTCATCTGGACCACTACCGCAAGATTCTACAGCTTCTACTGTGCCTTGAGATATGGTGGGGCAAACATTAAGCCCCGAAAACCCAGGGTTTGAAGGTAAGATGGCACTGAACATGGATCCGGAAGTGTTGAAAGGTGCCTCTTGTTGTTGAAGGTCAAGTTGATTAAAAGAATGTTTCACAATCTGCACACTTGAACTGGGCAAATTCCCAAACAAGTCCGAGCAGAAGCCCTTGTCGTGCGTGTCATCCATGGGGAAATGCAGCCATGAAAACATCTCATGGTCTTGGAAATTAGGGTTTCGAAGAGGGACATCAACAGAGTGGACTGGCTCATTGATGATGGCATGAAGGATTCCATCGGCGTCCATCGTATCCACCCTGGGTATTGCTAAGTCACCAGGCTCAGGCATCCAAGCTGAGCTGCCCTGCATCCACACTGACCGATATGCGCGGTCGCATAATGAACTGCTGCTCAGACCGAGTTAAGTTGATAGCAGGCTCATGGTTGGGCCTATGCAGAAGTAAAAAAATATGTTCATTAGGGCTTCATGTTTACACATGCACATGAACACGTTGATAGGGGCTTCGAATGCTAACAGAAGTAGAGAACTGTGCTTATCAGGGTGAGAGAGAGAGAGAGAGAGAGAGAGAGACTTACAAAGTAGCTAGCAGAAGTAGAGAACTGTGCTTATCAGGGTGAGAGAGAGAGAGAGAGAGAGAGAGAGAGAGAGAGAGAGAGAGAGAGAGACTTACAAAGTAGCTAGCGATGAAGATACTGTATACGAAGGGGAGGCTTCGGGACGAATCTCGACACTTCGCTTGGGATCTGGGGCTATGGTGAGTTCAAAATCTCCATTAGGGGCATAACAGTGAGGAACACAGAGAGTCATACTCTGCGCAGCCTCTGCACCATAACAACAAGAAGGAAAGGCATATACAGAAAAGAAGCTGCAGCAGCAGCAGCAGGAGGTAGCGCGTTTTTCTCGGTTACGCTGGTGGGAGCTGGATTCGAGGATTCCTCATGTTTGAAGAAGAAGAGTTCTCTGCGAGTGAGGGAGTTCGCCTTCTTCTTCCTTCACGTTGCAATTTAAGAAGGGAGGTGCCGAGGGAGGTCTTGCTCTTCGTGGTGTGTGGTTAATGGCGGGGAAGGTCGTCGTTGTCGCCATCGAGCTTGCTCGCCGGCGGCGGGTAACACTCTTGCCGGCTCCTTACCTCTTTCCCCTCCGTCTTCTTTTAAGCGGCGTCTCCCACGGCTGGCCATTAGAGAAACTTTCACTCGAGTAAGGTGTCTACACCATGGATAAGAATCAAAGCATGAGCTTCACATTTGGAAAATGCGCCCCAATTTCATTAGAGCAGGAAAATCACTTCTCAAAATTTCTTGTAAGCTATACTTGAATGAAATTATGAAGAATGTTTTTACATACACCTGGGTGAATTTATTCTTCTCGAGCACTTGGCAAGATTGGTCGTCGGTCGCTCTCACGGCCTATAATAGAGATTGGACAATTATTATTCATTTGCAATGGAGATCTTTGTCTTGTCTTCTTCCATGGCAAGTGGGTGAAGGCACTATGTTTTTACTACATCTGATAAAGCTTCATTTACAATGGAGGTCTTTGTCTTTTCTTGTTCCATGGCAAGTGGGTGAATGCCCTATGTTTTTAGTAAGTCTCTTGCTACCACATCACCAACATGGCAAACATATGGCTTCCCTTTCAAAACTTCATTATTTACCTCCTTTGTAAGGGATTAAATTGGCTAACGTGGGATTTCAACCAACTTGATCATAACCTATCGACTGGCAACCTTGCTCTTGGAACTAATCTACTGCTTGGGGTGTTTGTGTGGCCATACAAACGTATAAGAAGGAAATTCAAAATTTTGAGGGATCACAAAATTACTCAATGGTTATGGAGCTCATGCTACTTAGAGTGCTTGTGTGGCCATATGTGCACTCTTGCCGCACGTGTCGGAGCTAGGGACTTGCCAAGCACCATGTGCGAGCCACGAATGGCTGCAAGCACACAACCAGGAAACCAACGAGCTCAAAACAGGGAGCAATGGTGTGTCACTCACCGCTCATACCGCCGTCATGAAGGATTCTCACGCCGCGATGAAGAAGGAGCCGCTGCCACCGCTCTACCGCCTCGCCGCAACCGTGCCGCCATGCAATGCTCGATCGCTACACTCTCTCTCTCTCTCTCTCTCTCTCTCTCTCTCTCTCTCTCTCTCACACACACACACACACACGCTGGGGAAGGATATGGAGAAGATGAAGCAAGAGCACTCCTTGTATTCAACACTCCGAGAATGAGAGGTTTTAGGTTACACATGGGCGCCCACACATGGCCGACCGATCCTAACCCTTATCCTGATGAAATTCAAGAACATGTGGTGCCGACAAGCCCGGCCCATGACTCAGAATACGTAAAATAATTATATGACGTAAAAAGTAATACGTCTCAATGTCCGCCATAGGTTAACACCATATGTGTAAGAGGGAAATGAGAGGGATCAAAAATAACTTTGTACTTTTGGAAGATAGTTGTAAAGTGTGCACGCCACATAAGAGGATTCGGTTTTCAAAAACCTTAGATATTGTGTGCATTGTATCCATAGAACTCCATACATGTAAATCTTGGCTAAGTACAAGCATACAACTCTTTTTCAAAATCACTCAAGTAACCCTTGTTTAAGTATAGTTTAGTAAAAATATGTAGCAAAATCCATATATATAACCCTTTCAGCTAACCTCACAAGCTCTCTTGCATGTTTTTTAAGGACCCTTTGAGGGTGCCACACAAAGCTCCTTCCTTGTACTATTGACAATGCTAAGCAAGACACATATTAAAAAAATGCTACAGCTGGCAAGGCAAGCCTTTAATGCAAAAAGAGTCTTGTGTGCACTTTCATGCCAACATTAATCACCGCAAAGTGATTGATGTACTAGTTATACTTTTTTTTATACATAACAATCTACTTTGTTTATCGTATATACTAGTGATATATTTTATGCATTTAGCCTGGTGATGCAACAAGCTTGGAAAATGGAGGCAATACACATGTTTGCAATAAGGGTAGATAGCATGACTCTAAGGCCATAAATAGTCAAACATGCTGGCATAACCAATGGGGATTGATACAATGGCAATGTTATTAACCATTCCAAGAATGCACATAACTTTCTAAAGGATTTAACAAACCTCTATATTTTGTGACTTTGTTAGATTGTTTAGAATACACATTGGCAAAAGAGACTCATGTGACTACTCATCCAAGCTTGCATGTCTCTTGCTTGACCTCACAAGTGTGCTGTTTTATCGAGATTTTCATGCTTTTGAAAGTGTGTGCTTCATCGTCGTAATAGGGGAATGAACCTTGGTTAAATTTGCTTTAGTAACTAAGCTAAGCCTTATATTCCATTCTTGTAGTACAACAATAACCTCTATCAATTAGTTTTTTATAGCATAATAGCTAAGCATTAGAGATTTCCACTAAATGAAGTTTAGGCATGCTATAAATTGTGGAAGTAATGGACCTACTCTTACACACGATTCATAATCTGCATTGATATGTTATTATGTAAGTTTATGAAATACGGTACCAAGTAGTTTTTTATAGCATGTGTGTACGTGCGCGTGCGTGTGTGCATGTTGCATGCGTGCATACGTGTGTGTGTGTGTGCGTGCGTGTGTGTGTGTGTGTGTGTTCATAAGAAAAATGGGACTAAATACATATGTGTCCTTAGCTGAACCTAGTCTACATAGAAAATATTATAGCAACTTTCACAAATAGCATCACGCAGGGTCCTCCCACCACGAGTACTCAAACCCAAGATGAGAATGAGAATAGGCCACCTCCCCCAAGGCCCTCCCAAGAGTATTCAAGCCCAATATGAGAATGAGAATAGACCACCTCTAGAGAAAAAGCCGCGCATGTCTCTCCAACTTGAGAGGAACCCACACCCACCTGCCTAGGAGCACCAACCCCACCTCCACATAGCAATCAAACGTGGGGACTCTAAAACTCAACAAAAATGAAGGCCATCAATGTGTTGGAAGGCATTCCCCATTGCAAAGAGCTCTTTAGTATGTCAATAACCTAATCATTCTTGATAGTACATTACTCTCTTTAGAAAGGCCTACATATTTACCAAACAACCAATGAAACCATGTCACTCTAGTACCCAAGATATGTAGAGCTCATCTCCCCAAATTAATCCACATTGCTCTTAGTGCAAGATATCTCTAAAAGAGATGCCAAGAGTAATCTTTGGCAAACCTACATCTATAGCATTTTCCAGATGACACGTTTCTCTTTATCAATTTGAGGCCTATGGGAAGAGCACCATCATGACTCTTCATAAATAAATAAAAACACCTTCGCAGGCAACGATGTCAAATCCTATAAGTCTATTGACCACCTTTCTACACAATACATGATATATGGATTTTGTTTGGGGTTTGAAGAAATACAAGTCTTTGGGCGGCCAAGCCAACTCATTCACATTAGTGGAGACTTGAATTTTATCTAGTTTAGCCCATAAACTCCCATTTATACCTATTAAGGCCTATTAAGCTCCCTGTCATACCTGTTAAAACCAAACATGACTACTACATGGCTTATCCCTCCAACCTAGTAATGCTTCATGTGTGTATACATGGGACCACCAATAAATATGGTTGGCGAGTAGAGAGTTGCTAGTGACTCTAGTGGACCCATTCCAAGTTAGAGAGTAGAGAGTTTCTAGTGACTTTAGTGGACCCAATATGGTTAGAGAGTAGAGAGTTGCTAGTGACTCTAGTGGACATATTCCAAGTTAAAGTGCCCATCACTACTTTTCAGCTTTTGACCAAGAAGGAGACGAAAGGAGAAGAATTTGCATTTGACTGGGGCCGTTGAAAACGAGCATATGTCCATTTGACTGGAGCCATTGAAAATTTATTGTCAACCCCAAAGAAGACCATGCCACTTACCATGACTGTTCACAACACACTATGCACTCCATCAACATCTGACTAGTCCTACTAGAAAGCAAGAAAGGTAACTCTCCTAGCATCTATCAACATCTGGCTGGTCCTGTGAGATGAATGGCAAGAAAGGTAGCTTTCCTAGCCTCAACATGAATCTATATGTGTAAAATACCTAACCCACCAAAAGCCTTGGGGAGACATATCTTATCCCACACTAACTAGTGGGGCTACCTTTCAGGTTCACCCCATTCCTCCATAAAAACTTTTTAATTGAAGCATCTCTTCATTCTCACCAACAATCGGCCTTCTATCTCTTGCCTGCCATGGCCACTTCTCCACCATCAATGCCTCTTTTCATCTCCAAATCCCCATCCCGCTCATCCCTCCCAAGTGAGCGAGGCAAACCCCTCTTCCATCCCTCCCCATATTTCAGCCACATCTCTTCCCCCATGATGTCATACTGACTTTCCCTATCTAGCTAATGCAGGCTCGCATGCATAAAGGAGTTCAGTTTCTCGCTCCTTACTCTATTGCTGCTTGTACATAAGAATGTACCAAGTTTCAATGGTATTAATTCCTTTTAACATGGAGACACATAATAGTTCCACGTGCAATAAACATTGAAAAGGATAGTGTTTATGAAATCAAAGGTAATCAGGATTGTGAGTACTTTCAACAAAGCAATAAGCAAGTAAGAATCCACAAAAGGAAGTGTAGAAAGGTGGACATCACCATAGGTTGAATGTAGTATTTGCTTATCTCTAAACTAGATCTCAAACTACCCTTAGACTTGACACTTCCACAATAATATCCCTCCAATTGGATTTCATATATAGCTCACTTAGGTGGACACATCATGGATGCATGTATTTACACTTAATTTCAAGGATCCTATTTGTGAATCCTTTGGTGTATTGAGAAGGATTCGTTAATGATGTGTAGTTTGTGCTCTCATGAAAGCCGGATTATTTACATGTACGAGTTAAAAGGCTTTCATTTTGAAGCTATTAATTGCACCACTAAGGGAAAAATAGACATGGATAACTTTGGATTTTGTATAAGCAATAAAAATCCAATGAGGAGGATAAAATGAAACAATTACATCACTAATGCAACTAGATGTAAAGCTATATATGTTTATCAAAATGTTTTGATATGCAAAGCTTCATGATGGTTCAAAATTTAAAACTAGGACATGGATTTACTACACATTAGTGAAACAAATACATGTAAAGCTATATATGTTTATCAAAATGTTTTGATATGCAAAGCTTCATAATGGTTCAAAAGTTAAAACTAGGACATGGATTTACTACACATTAGTGAAACAAATACATTATGAATGCAACTAACTGTAAAGCTATATGTGTATATCAAAATGTTTTGATCCAAAGCTTCACGATGGTTCAAAACTAGGAAATATATTTACGATACATGAGCGATAAACTCTAGTGTGCCTTTTGTTAGCTTCTTTATGTAAGTGAAATTAAAGCAATCCAATCGATAAGTTAGATGCTTGTCCTTTGGTGTATTGATGGATGTGGATCATGGATGTAATGATGTATGTGGTGTAATATAATATATATCTTTTTTCCCCAAAAAAATAAAAAATAAGATTTATCTTGAAGAAAGTTGAATGATAAGCTTGCAATCAAGAATAAGTTTTAATGGCTTTTTTCATGGAGTGTCAGGTAAGGTCCTTGGATTACATGAAATGTTTTTGTTCTTGTTACTTTTATGAAAGTGTTTCACTTGTGAAAGGATAGTGTGATGTGATAGTTACAAGTGCAACTAAAAGTCCAAATAATCAAGAGTACTCGTTATTCAATAGAGGGTGCATCAATGGATCATGTAAAAGCATGTGTTGCACTATAGATTGCTATTAACATAAAATAAAATGACCACATGCATGAAATCATCCTAAGCCCACATGATTTGTTTTGATAGTAGTACTAACTGAGGGAAGATATCACTAGTTCACAATTTTTAGGAGAGATTGTACACAATCAATGCATGGTTACGAATTCTGGGAGCTTTCCTTTGGCTTGATGGTTTGAGGGATCTACTCTTGTTTGCAACAAGAGTGGCCACCAATTCTTTAGAAGAGGGAAAGGTCAAAAACTAGTGAATTATTAAGAAATTCACAGTTCTTGGCTCTTGGGAGGAGTAGAGTAACACTGATTCTAGAATTTCCAAATCAGTTTGGTCAATTTTTGACCATTTTTAGGTTAATTTAGCTTACTTTTTGGAACTAGACTTGAATCAGGAGAGAGGAGAGATGAAATATCTCAATTTTTTATAATTTAAAACTCCACCACACATGTGAAATAGGCGCCTCCTTCATGAGGGGGGAATTCCCATTGTGAGGTGTCAAAAATCTATTTTTTTAGTATTTCCTTTAGTCCTTAGTCCACTCTTCATCTTATGTGAGTATTTACTCATTTTTGGGGGGATTTTCTTTATTTCTTCTATTTATCTTCTCCACACATTTGGATGAATTTGATTGGCCCCTCAAAACCTTAATTTCAAATTTTCAGAAAATCTGGAACCCTAGGATACAGATTATACTTGATTTCTAATGCACCTTCTGAAAATCTTTTTGAACTTTTGTTTCGGGGAACTTATTTTAATAAGAAGAGATATTTTTCCATCCAAAAATATTAAAAATCTGAATAACCTCTCTCTAAAACATTTTCTTTCTCTAGGCCAAAACAGGTAAAAACAAGATCTTTTATATTTCAGAAGAGGGATTTGATTATACAGGGGAAGATGCTGGACATCTTGAGAGACTGGGGAGGAATCTTACAGTAGCCGCTCCAAAGTTTGGGCTACTGTCTTCTCCACACGAAACCTGCGCAGAAACGACTGTGAGATCCCTGTCCCTACCGCGCAACGAATTCAGGGGTGCTAGCAGTGAAAGTAGCACTTCTTGTGCGGGGTAGGGTCCCACACTCGGGGCCTCACCCACGGATATCCGAACAAGAGAATAATCCATCGGTTCTTCCAAAACCGAACCCGGAAAAACTTCCCTTGCCTGGAAAGCACGGGCGATTCCTCCACGATAACTTTCCTCTAACGTAATCAAAAGCCTTAACTAACTCAACTGATCTGAACGAACCCATAAGTCCCATAGTCAGATCAGGGAAAATATTACACTTGGATCATAGAGACCAACGCTTTTTTCCTCATTGAGAGGCACAGCCGTTGATTCTTTTCCATAGAACAATTTTTGTCCGGGATTTACTTCATCTATCGTACCATAACAGAATTCGCAAAGTTGTCAGTAGTCTTGCATTTCAAGCTGGAGGTGGAGAAGTTAGACAAATGGATGGTTGAGACAATAATTTATGATTTCTTGGTCTTAATTATACTTGAGATTAAAGATAAGCTTTGAAGGTAACATATTTCCTCTATTGAAAACAACCAAAATGATGCCAATTATATTCATACCACACAAAAAAATTACAACTCTCTAAATTAAAGACGAGATCAAATTCAAATCAAGATTTATTAACTCTAGCAAAGAAAATTTAAATCAAATGCCATGTCTTTCTAGCATTGTTGTGTAGGTTTTTCACCAACTTATACATATTTTCAAAAAGTATACTATTTAACTTTGTTTCTATGTGTACAAGATTAGGAGACTGATTTGTGGCACATCCTTTATTGTGCATGCACGACCTCCAATGCATGCACTTAGATTAGTTGATGGTGTTCTTCAAGTTCACATTCTTAAATAGAAGCAAAGGTAAAGTTGCATTTAATAAATGTAATAAACACTTGTAATAGGATTGATTTTTCAGAGCTTGTCAAACTTAAAGCAAAATGTGGTTTTACACATAAGCATAAGGGAATGCATACCTTTTTATAACATTGTGTAGTGAGGAGATGGACAATGGAGACTCCCAGAGTTCATGAGCCAGACGGGGAAGATCTCCTTGAATTTCAAGATTCCTTGCACTTTTTTCAAAAACACGTGGGCACTTACTAAACCTGTTTTAAAAGCAGGTGGTTGTTTTTTGTACTTGAAAGCGGGTGGTTTTAAAGCACTATGGACGGGGAAGCTCCCTTGTTTGTCTCTCTACCCATCGTAAAATGTTGCTAAGAGCCTATGTTTGTTGGGAGAAATGTGGAAATGCCCTAAAAGCTAGGTCACAAGGGTGTGGAAACTAGCCCCATGACATAGCGTTACTTACTCCTTTGCCCTCGGCAGGCTTGATTTTTGATGAGCATCCTTGCCCTTCAAAATTGACGGGTTTGAAGAAACGTAACACGTTTTTTTGTGTTGTAGTGAAATTTTTTATGGGCATTTTAAAATTTTGCAAGTATTTTAAGGCCGAAATGCTAAAAAACGGGCGTGATTCCCGTCGAAAAAGGAACTATGGCCCTCACCCTCTCACACGGTAAGGTCCACAAGGTGGGGGATGAAATAATGAAACGAACACCCCCATAACTTTATAGGGTTCTTAAAAGTCTTCAGAGTTCAAATGCATGGACACTCGACAACGGATTTGTGGGCTGGGGTTACACACGCTATACAATAATTTGTGTGGGCAAATGGGAGGCCGACCCCATCATTTGCTTTTTGTGAACGTCTACGTCCACGATATCTCTCTCAAAAGGACAATTCTCAGGCCCCGTCCTTTCACGATAACAGATGCGTCAACGGCCAAATTTATTATTTAATAAACCTTATTAAACCTTAATCCACTATTCACGTGGCCTGATAAAAAATATTTGACCCCCCCCCTTAGATCTCCCCCGGTACCACGTTTAATGACGTGGCATGGCGTTTCCCCTTTTCACACCTCCGAACAGGTCAAACTTCGAAAGGTTCGGAGATCTTATATTCATTTTAATTCTTTCAAATCCATGCCTTTCCAAGTTGCCAAGTGGAGTACGGTTCAAAGTTCAAAATGATTGGGACAACCCACGTGTCTAGGACTCCAAGTTGCCATGGGCCATGTCGTGAACTCTCCATGGCAACTTGGAGTCCTATAGATATTAGACTTCTCTCTCTCTCTCTCCCTCTCCCCAGGCACACCGAATGTTCACACGCTTGGTAGTGGCTTTTACAATTTTACGGGCATATTTGTAGGAGCGTTCAGTGCTAGCAAAAAAACTGTCCTTTAGTGTATTTTGCATTGGTTAAAATTCAAAAAAACCTATTGTATTTATTCCGGTCTTTACAAAAACCGATAAAATTTATAGGTCTTCAGTTATAAAAGCCGGTTAATAATGAGATTTTGAATAGGGGAAACTGATTGTACTCCAACTGGTTTTTTTTCTCACTGGCTTTTCTCTAGCACTGGGAGGGTCTCTTAGTTTTCACTACTTGTGAAGCAACTCTGTACACTACGCACCAATTGTAGAAGTGGCCAAAAGCTAGTGCATCTTTTCCACTACAACATAGCATGAAAAGTTCCTCTCTCTCTCTCTATCTCTTCAATGTCCATCATGTCACAATAACTTCCATCCAAAAAGCAGCTCTCATCATGGCATGTCACATTCCATTATAATCTACACCAATAGTAGCAAAGTACCATCCAAGCTTTATGTCCTTATGGCTTCTCACATACTATTTTTTGGCTTCCAAAACACTTCTCCGCTTATGAGCGAATTTTATCTCCTCAAAACAACTCATTTGTTACTCCAAGTTATACCTTTGGTTTGGTTTGGAGCCTTGGAGGCATCATCTACTTTTGGAAAATAAGATTCTCTACATGCATTCTCATTTGAAGCATTATTTTATACTTGTATGGTCTCTGTGCACATAATGCAGAGTAGTCACATCCCATTATCATTCATGCCAATGATAGCAAAGTACCAAATAATTTTAAGTTCTTCCTTGCATTACTAATGGGCTAATAATCTATCAAAACAATAATCTGTCACCATTGCAACTCTCACATCATGTTCAAGCATGCTCTAGTTTTGATATGCTATATTTTTCAATCGCATTCTCATTTCAATCAATATCTTCTTTCTTAACTTGTAAAGTAGACCCTTTATCCATACAATAACACAATCAAGATTTCACATCATGTTCTAACCATAGCAATAATACAAAATAATATCCATGCAATACCTTAATGCATGAAGATTCGCATCCTATTCCAACCATACTAATAATACAAAATAATATCCAAGTTCTTTAGTGTGGGCCATAAAAGTTCCTTGTTTAAGTGTTGGTCAAGTGTTATGTCCATGTATACTATACCTTTAGCTTTGCAAACAATATTGCAAGTGTTGCAACTTTAAGTACTTCATTTATAGATCCTCGAATATGCTTTACATTAGTTTGTAAAATACTTCACAAACTTCACATTTACATTTCAAAACAATACTTTATGGAATACCATCATTAGGATTGCCACATTAGAACATCACAAAACTTAAGTATATACACATGCCTTCTATAGTGATATAAAATTACGGTCATCAATGAATATCATAATTTAAAATCAAGAACAAGCAACAGAACTCGAATTGAGTCCAATGGTGTGTATGATGAGAATATGTTATTTGCAAGTGTTGTTTCTTTTGAACAAATTGATTTTAGAGTCGAGTTTACTTTGTGTAATTGTATTTCATAGTATGTTGTATATCAATGTAAAGTCTGATTTATTGATGTGGAGATGGGAATGTGGATGGCATAGAGGGCCAACTAGTGAGGGTTTTGGGGTGAGTTTGTTGTTGAGAAGCTAGTCGTTGAGTGCACGAAAGGGGCTATTTTCAGGTGTAGGAGCATTGGAAGCTGTGGAGAAGCAAAGGAGTTGGAGAGAATGCTGAAGGCTTGAAATCACCAAACTTTGACGGTTCTTGAAGACAAGAGGGGCACAAACCTTATGTAGTACGGGAGGCTTGTAAAGTGAGGCAAAGAAGCAGCTGGAGGGAATGTTGAGGATATGAAATCACCAAACCTTAATAGCCTTGAAGAGAAGAGGTGAAGAGACTAGGGACATTGCTAAAGCTTGAGGATCCAAGCTCCCATGGAGATAGTGCTAAGCCAAGCTAAGTTAAGATGGATGATACCTAAGAACAATTATGATGAATAAACTAAACTAATTAAATTTAGACTCAAGCACAATTAGGTTATAAGATTAAGGCTTGTACTCATAAAGAGGCTTGAGAGCTTGCTTGATTTCATTGATTGAAAGTGACCCCTTTTATATAAGGGAGGTACAACAAGGCTTTGATAAAGCATGTGGGATAACTTTGACTAGATGACTTGGCACTCTAGCATCACTCATTTTAACACCCCCCCCTTGATCCTAGATTGGGTACAACTTTTAGGCTTTCACTTTGGCACTATAGCTACTTTGGCTATGAATTTTAGCTTGAGTGCATCACATGGCCTCAGAGGCTGATTACAACACTTTTTATACAGATACGAGGGGAATATGCATCTTTGACCTTGATGTAGTTTACCTGCTTCTTTTTGTAATAGCAATCTTCTTCCAGGTGACCAATTTTTCCCCAGTAGTCTTCATCCTTCAAAATCTCCCACTCTTTGCATAGAATGCTTGCTCACTTGAATGTGATCAAGCAAAGATGATTCTATGTCTTGAATTTTAGTGTTGGGCACATTTTTAAGTGTAGAAACAAGTGATTCATATGGTTCTTTGTCAACACTCTTTAACATCACAACAATAGATTCATCTTCTTCAATAACTTTCTTCAAAGCACTAAGTTTCTGCTTGATACCTTTGAACTTGTTGATGTGTTGTGCCGCCCTGGTCTCGGTGTCTTTCTTGTCGAGCTTGTAAAACTGCATGAGAAGGTTGATCTTTGAGCTCTTCGAGTTGATGCCAAAAATCTTGTTAAGCTTTGGTATTACCCTTGTGCTTGCAGCAGTGTTTTTGGTACCCACACTTGTTGCATTGGTGGAGTTCTTTGAGGAACTCACATAGGCTTTTGTGGATGGTGTTGTGGAGTACTCTTCTTCTTCCTTGGCCTCCTAGTGCTGCATTGAGGAAGAGGTTTTGATTGTCGAGAAACCCAAATTTGATTGGCACCTTCATAGTAGCCTTGAGCTACTGCTTCTCCACCCACTTTTTGATACTATTAAGATATCGTGATTGTGGGAGTCTTGGTGGAGTTTTCTTTAGGGTTGATGTGGAAGTTTTGGGGCCCTCCTTGACTTTGGTTAACGCTGAGGCTGCAAGTTTGAGACTCATGGGCATTCTTAATGATGATAAGGTTAGAGTCTCTTGTGGAGAGGCTGTCAATGATCCTTTGGTGAGGTTTGTCAATGAAGATGCATAGGCTTCGGGGCCTTTCCTTGGAGTTCCCTGCTGTGTTAGAGATAGAAGGTTGGGCTCTGGGAACTTCTTCCAGGAATAACTGCTGATTACGAGGGTTTGGCATCGAACTTCGTAGGTGAGGATAGGGTTGAAGGAGTAGAGGCTTTATCAGAGTTGGTTGGTGATGCAGATAGTAGGTCATTGTGTAGAGGGGCTTTTGTGGAAGAGGCTTGTATCCTTTTGCGTTTAGCATCATAGATATCCATTAAGGTTGAATCCTCTTCCTGGCAGTATGGTATTGTCAACTTTTTGTCGTTGACCATCATGATGACTCTATCGCTAGCAAAGCACAATGGTGCTTGGGGAGAAATAGTCCATTTATGTCCCAAGATCAAATCTACTTCCAACACATACTCAACCACAAAAAACTTACAAGTGAGGGGGTTAGTTTCAATATACATTGTATGTTCAAAGTACCCCAAACATGGCATGTGCAAGTCTTATGTAAAGGTAATCCTTTCAGGATGTGCCGTGAGTGTTGGTTGACCTAACAAATCCCATAGCTTGAGAGTCATGAGATTGTGTTCTCGTGTTAGATAAAGATATGCTTGAGCTGTGGTGAGTTTATTTGAAATTTTCACTCCCGCCAAAATCCTAGGGATCTTTTCAGTAAGATATGTTGGAAGTTCCAGCTCCTGCAAGGTTTCTTCCTCCCGTAAATAGCAGTTGTACATTGCCTGCAATAGTGTTCAAGGAGTCTGTTTGCATGGATTCATCTAGTGAATACAACAATTCACTTATCCAAGGTCCACCAAAGATGACATCATACTCAAGGGAATCTAGGGTAACATGAAATGTAAATTTCATATCGCCATCGATTGTTTGAGTAGTGTATCTAAAGTAACCTGGAACTTCAATGTTTTGTCCATTGGCTCCTCTTGCAAGACTATTGCATGTAGGGATGAGTTTAGGTTGTCCCAATGATACCCAAATGTCTATTGTCATGATGTTATGACTTGCTCGAGGGCTAATCAATGCGCGTTTGTGCTGAACATCATTGCCTGTAGGGAAATCCAACCATACCATACCATGATAGAACATTATTGCCTGTAGGGAAATCCAACCATACCATGATAGAATCTTCCAAAGGAACCATGGATGTTTCGGTTATTGAATCAATTTCAGATCCGGTTTCTGTTTCATATTCCCATTCACTTTCATCCTCTGTTTGGGTCTCAACTTTTTGAAGAGTACCTAATGCGTACAATGACACACTTGGCCCTTTGACAATTCTTAATGAGGGCTATTTGGAAACTTGCGAATCCTGACAGTCCTGTTTTATGGAGTTTGTTATGTCCTTGTATAACTCAGGATGAGCCATTAAAGGTGTAAGTGCCGATGTGATACTGGCTTTATTATGAGAGAAGAGCATTCCTCCGAATGAGGTTTTGAGAGATTGTTTTAATATTGTAAGGGAATTATCGAATTCCTCACGTGCTTTCTCAAGCCTATAGTTTGTACAGTCTGTTTCAAATGACTATTCTATAGAGAGTATGTCTGTCTCTTGAAAGGGAAAGCGGTACTCCTCTAGGCTTTGTATCTTGGTTGCTATTTTAGGTTTGGCATTATGAGGCTCAATCACAACCGGTGACCTTGTAAGACATTCAACCAAGCTAAGCATGCTTTCCTGAGCTTGCTCTCTACGTTCCACATATGTCGTGTGATCATTATCCATTTGGGGTGGTTGGGTGGGTTCTAGTTTCTTGATTGGTCTATGTGGTGCATTGAGCAAAGAGTAAGAACTTGTTTTATCCTCACTTAGTAATGTACTAGAACTTGTTTCATTCTCTGACTTTCTTTGGTTTGTCATTTTTTCATTATGTTTACCCATGCGATAAGATCGAATTTTCTTTTGGGTTTTTATATTTTGTGTCACATATATGGGTGTTGAGGTTTGTGTGGTGGTCTTTGATGTGGATGCTTCTGCATAATGTATAGCTTTTGGCTCTTTCGTGTTTATGTCCCTTTTTGGGTTTATGTCCTTTACAGACTCCTTTTCCCTGTCTTTTAATTCGACCTTGGTTTCGACAGTCTGTTATCCTTTGTTTTTCTTAGGTTTAGAAGGTTTTATTTTCTCTTTTGGGTTCTATTTTAAGGCATGTTCTTCTACCCATGATGAGGTATTGTCTTTTACATTCTTTTTGACTGTTTGTCGTGCCTTGGCTTGTAAACGTATAAGCACATTCAATGGCACTATGGACAATTGCCCGTTTTGTACAGTTAAGATGTTAAGAGTTGTATTTTGTGAGACAAGCTGCATTGATGCAACTCTTCTTGGGAAATCTTGGAACATGTGATCAATGCGACATAGTTACACATTGGTCGCTCGCAAGGTGTCAGTGACTATGGGCATGGAAGTATTCCAAACTGTGCAGTATGCCACCTTGTGAGGTCCATGACAATAGAAACACGGAAGTGTCTGATTAACTGCTTCCTGATGTGATGAGCAGTTTCTACGCTTTGGACTATTTCTGTTTGGTGCATGGGAGATGGAGGTTTTGAGTCCATTGTGGGTGAAGCGGGACACTTTTTAGTATCATGGTCAAAGGTTTTACAATATATGCAGTATAGAAGAACAGGTGCCTTGTATGCATAATGAGGATTGGGATGGTCGTAGTGATTCCACTCAACACAAGGCATCTCGCTCCTCACTTTTGGAGGCATTAAGGATGTCTGGTTTTGAAGGTTTTCATCCTCTCTTAGAGATGTTGGCTGTAAGGTTTTAAGCAAGGCTGCATAAAATTCTGGGAATGTCAATTCCAAGATCGATCTTTCTTTTGCCATTGCTTCACTTCTTTCTTGAAACACATCTAAAAAGAGATTACTTGCTGAACCGTAACTGTCGTTGAGGATCTTTCCAACGGCCGAGCTCGTAACCCTTGAGGTATCCAAGCTCTACAACTCCTTGAGAAGCAATTCCATCGTGTCTCCCACGAGTGTTGTCACACTGCCACATTGCACTGTCCTCGTCCCTCCTCTCACCTCACTTCACTCACACACTCACTAGCATGCATTAGGGAGAGAGATTAGAAAGAGAATTAGCAAGATCAAGACTCAATTGCATAATGGGAGAGTATGTTGTATTATGAGATAAATTCACTTATATACATGGCCATAAGTGTTCACACTCACTTAGACCGGGCACTTTAGGCTCATAAGGGGCCTAATGCTATTACAATGACTACTCTCATAATATATCCATGAAGTACATCACTTATTAGAACTTCATCCTAACTTGCTACCACACGCTCTTGAAGCGGGAATCGCCATAAATACTCCGTCACACCATTACGAGCGCCCGTCCAAGTTGCAGCTTTGGACACTATTGCTTCATATCTTGAATGTATGACCCTTTGGTGTATCTACCGTGACTCTTTGATGTAACATAATGGCGGTAGCTCTAGTTTATCCTAGAATTAGTTTAACAGCTTTGTTGTTTTGAAGTGGCTCAACCTCCACTTGTTGTTCATCCTCAATTAGGTGCCAAAGCCCCTTATAAATAAGCAAGTACAAGGTCTTACTTTGCCATGTGTAAAACCCATCACCATTAAAGCATGAGACAAATTCTACATGCTCCTTGATGAGAGGGTCTTGCCATGAGCTTGTGATAAATTTCATGGTAGTGTCTTTTACTCTCTTACAATTGAAGGCTTGCATATAAGAAAGTTGTTAAGATTCAATGCAAGAGAGTGGAAGGGTTTGAATGGTAATGACAAATCCTTAGGGCTTATATCAACCCCAATTTTTTAAATTTGAAGCTCTAATCTATTAAATATCTACTAATCATAGTTAATGATAGTGATTAGTATTTAATCATGGTGATTAGAGAGGGCAAGAAATTGGAGGATGAAATTGAGCTTACAAGTAGTAAGTTTGATAGAGCTTTTAGAATGGATAGCTTGTCCTTGATGATGACCAAAGGCCTAAACAAAATAAATGTAAAAACCAATCACTGAGAACCTAGCCTTGAAACTGTAAAAAAACCCTAACTCTGTGAAAATGGAAGAAGTCGTGAAAATGGTTTGAATCTCTCTCTCTTTCTCTTCTTCCTATGTGCACGCCATCCTACATCTAGCTATCTTCGCCTTCCATCACCCTTCTTCAAGCTCTTCTACATGCATTCTTCTTCCCACCAGTGTTCAAGTTAGGGGTTTAAGTTAGCCTTCTTCCAATGCCAGGGTTCAAGTTGGGCAAAGATTTTAGTAGCTACCTTGGGAGATGAGAACCTGAAAAAGCAAAGATAGAAGCTAACACAAAAGAGAGGCAAGAAGCCAATTAAGCCAAAATTGCAACATGAAGAGGATGAGGAAGAAGTCCATGACAACATACCAAATTCTCCACTCTAAACATATGTTCCAGGTACAATAGGGATAGAAGTAATAACATATCATGAAGTGTCGGTGACACAACTAGTGTTGTCAACTATCACATATCATGAAGTGTCGGTGACACAACTAGTGTCACACCCAGTGTCACTGACACTTCAACCTGTGGTGTCAATTGGTTATGTTAACTATACATCAATGTGCAACCAATACATGAGATGTCTTAGTTTCTTGCAAGCACACAATGTATACTTGGTATTGAGTAGAGTGATGCCATGTCCATACATATGCCAATGGTTTGTGCCAATGCTTTTGTCTATGAAATTGCATGTTGTCACAATAGAAAGTATGCTATGTCGATGTTGTCTATTGTTAGCGCATTTATTCCCTAATAGTGAAAGAACAACAGAAAAGAAAAGAGAACACAGGAAAACACCATTGAGAACACAGAAAAACACCATTGTGGTCACCAAAGTGTTAGCGACATTTCTGCCCTAACAGTGAAAGAACAATAGAAAAGAAAAAATAAAATAGAAAAACACCATTGCTGCTATCAGCCAAAATCCATAATTGTGAATATCTCTCATACACCAACACACACACACACTCTCTACAAGCCACTCAACCAACTCACGTGAATGATTTGAATGCCCCCCCGAATATAAGGTAGGTGGGCACACCTAACTCTGGCACGTCGGCTCTATAGTAAAGTGCGCCATTTCATCGTCTCTGACATTCCGCCATCTTTGACATCCAGTTGTGTTGACGCGATTTGGTGATAAGGTGGCTGACCACCTACGGCTATCTAACCACCAATACTTGGCACGTCCGGTGGATTGGATTCACAATCTGACGACTTGAACCCACAATGATAGGGTCATGCCAGCATCGTGCACATACTATGTAGCTAGTGCAAGTACAATACAACCATTTGATGGCAACATGCTAGGGCTGGGAGCCCATGAGATACAAGGCCATCTAGCCATGATCATACAAAATGAAAACATAGAACCAGGTGGTCACCAATATTTCTAGACTCCAATGGCATGGAGTAGACACAGGGTAGGCATAACATTGCCCATCAAAAGGATATGTCGATGAAGCTCTAGCATCTGTTACATGCTGATGTACCCCAAATAGTACAACACCTTGAGCTCAACTCGATGAACATGGGACATAATCTCCGAAGAAATCTACTAAATAGCACAAGAGTGTGTGCATAAGCAGAAAATGAAGCAATTGATCCAAATCTTCATTATGCTGTGTAGGCTCAGCAAGAACACTCACTCCATGCTCTACTACATTCGGTATATAAGCATTATCTGCATGATCCACATCCTCTTGTAGCAAGGTGTCAAACCAAGCTGCATTAACCTCTATAAGGCCATCACCATGGACAGGCACACCATCCTCGGCAAGCAACATGTTAAACCAGTCTATGTCATCATCTTGGCTGAAAATTGGATTTTCCAAAATATCTGCACCATGCGGGAAACCTAATGCAAATCTAGAGACATCCAAGAGCATCACCTGGCTTTTTCGGCCTTCATGCTCCTTCCATGCACTCTCAGCCTCCTTCAGCATAACCAACCCATCATCATGGCTAGGATTACCATCTAGATCATTCGAATCTCCTTTGCTCATCATCCGAACATAAACTACATTTCGGGTATTCACCTACTTATCCATCCACCAAGGGATCTCGACATGTGAGGTCTTTTCTGAGCTCTCTTGGCCACATAGCTCTTCCATTGCCTCACCCTCTTCCTCATCCATGGGTGCATGCTCCAACCTGTCCTGCTCATCCATTTGAGCATCTTCAAGGCGAACATACTACTCATTCATGCAAGCATCTGCAAAGCAAACCTCTTGCTCATTCATTCAAGCATTGTCAAGGTGAACCTCCTGCTCATTCACGCGAGCATCCATCATGTATGTATCCTGCTCCTTCATTTGAGCATATATCCGGCAACCATGTTGTTCCTTGAGCTTTGTCTTGGGTGTCACGGGGCTGTCCAGCCACCTCTACTTATCTAGATCGGCATCTTCTTCTATCTCAAAAAGAGCTTGCTGCTCCTCCACAGGTTTAAGATTCCATACAGGCAATTCAGCCCTATCATGCTACTCTAAGGCAGTCATAGTTTTTGTGAAATCTCCCTTCCAGTTGGCTTTGTCTTTTCCTCTTCCTTCCACCATCATGGCACATTGCACTTGTTCCAAAAGCAATCCAATGCTTGTTTACTAAGACCTTCATCAGCATTTCTAGAGATTAGAGCATTCTGGGAGACTGCCTTTCGGATTAATAATGTATCAAACATCTCTTATGCTTCTATGGAAGTGGCCCGGACATATCCATCCTCATCCCTCTTCCATACTTGAGCATCCGGAAAACTGGCATCATTGGCTATTTTTGCCATGAAAGAATCTTTGGTAGCATCTGATGACCATGACTTTATGGAACGCATATCACATAGAGCTTTCCACCTGGTAAGGATATAGGAAAGATCCCTTCCACATTAGGGCCAAAAATGCCTAAAAAAGGGTCTTTTACTAATCTCGTGATGATTAAGAAAAGAGCCAAAGAGAGTGTGCCACGTGCACAAGAGTATGGTATTCTTGTCTCCTCTACTTTGGAGGTAGTAGAGTATGGTATTCTTGTCTCCTCTACTTTGGAGGTAGTAGAGTCCATTTCGAGCTTTTTTCCTCTAATTTAGCCAAAATCTCCAAATTCAGACAAATTGTGGTGGTCCCTAGGATCCGTTATACTGACAAATCTATCAAAAGATTTGAAAAAAGATGGCATGTAGTTAGTGCCGAAATTTTTGAAGTTTGGACAAACTACCTCCAATATTTCTTTTGGTGCCCATACCATTTTCATTCTTCTTCTCAACGTCTAGAAGCTCTCATCTTCTAGCTCTCTCTCATCTCTTTTTCAACCTCACTGAGCTTCATTGCATCTAACATCAATGAGTATAAGACTCCAATGGTGACTGTAAATAAAACAATAGTAAGAGCATATCAAACAGGTGCAATGTTTGTAACAAAATTGTGATAGTTGATGAAAAGAGATAATATGGTAGTTGATGAAAAGAGATACTTACATTTTGCATTGACCATGGATACCAGCTAAGGAGTTCATAAAAGTAACCTCTCTATCCAAAACATCAATGAGTATAAGACTCCAATGGTGACTGTAAATAAAACAATAGTAAGAAAATATCTACTCACATGAGTTATGAATTTAAAACTATAAAAAATACTACCTTAAAACTATTAAAATATACTACCTTTCATTATATGGGATGAATATATAATAGTTTCTCAGGTTGTCATATGCACTAAAAAACACTTGAATATTTGGTCTTGTCTCTTTGAAAAGATATCACTTAATATTAGAGGATCAACCACAAATATGCTGCTTGAAACCTCTGTGGGCATTGTAGAAATGTATGCCCTGTAATCAAAGACAGTATTAAGTATGCAAAAACGAGAGAAAAGGACAAAACTATGGTTAAAGAATGATGCTTACCTCATGCAATAGAATAATACAGAGTCAGATATTTCAATATCTGTCTTCTCTAACATCACTTTGTCCTCAGGTGAAATGCTCAAGTAATATTCATTCTGAGGGTTGGAGGAGACATTGATAATAATTTGACCAAATACGTTACCCATTCTATCATAATTCATAGCACCAAGTCTCCTAACTTCCTCTATAAAAATTAACCTCCCTCTTGAGAAGCATCTCTTTTTGGTCAAGTGCTTTTCTTGTTTCATACTCATGTGTAATATCTTCAATAGTAGGCCCTTTAGCTTTGTGGGACCTCTTGGGAGGAATTGTCAGGATATCAAAGGCCCTAGTATCTGTGGTGGAAAGTGGCTTGAGAACTTTATCAAATCTATACCTAAGCCTGCTCCACTGAGAAATCCTTGTTCATTAAAGTGACTGTGTGCATGTGCAGTAGCAATATAGGCATCATTCATGAAATCTATAAGAAAGTCTTCAGCTGCTTCTTGCAAGCGCCACAATGCAGAAGCTTGCCACTTTTTGTATGGGGTACTACTTTTGGTCAAGAGACCAATCCTGTCACATATTTGCTTTACTACACGGACGAAGGCAGCCGTGTCATCTTGGGCCTTCCTAATCTCTAAAAGACACCTCTTCATATAATACCATCTTGACCTTCTTTTCTTCTTAGGACTGGGTGCAGTAGCAACCTGTGCTATCTTTGGATCTTGAGTATATACTTTCCTTGTAGTTTTCTTTGTCCTTGCCATAGATTGCAAACTGAGAAATATTTGAGAAACCCTGCAACAGTAGTCAAAATCCTTTCAAGATTAATAGAAGACCCTCAAACAAGAAGAAATAAAGAAAGGATGTACATGGCCAGTGGTTTCAAAAAGGCACACAAAAGGATGTCCCAAACAGAAGCAAAAAAATATTATCCATACACTTATATGCTAAGCACACACACTAAAGATAAACAAGGAGGTTGGATATGGTATTTCTAATATAAGACGTGCACAACAATCCGTAACGGTGTGATAGGTGGTAAATCCCCTTGAAGATGCAGACAATTCATGCCGACGGATGGCAAAAAACACATATTTTAGAACTGATTATCAATGAATAAAGTACTTCCACATAAAAGACATGCAGACCATTCCGTAACGGCATGATAAGGTGGTAATTCCCTTGAAGAACCAGGTGATTCGTGCCGTTACAAAAAACTAAAAAACACTACCCTCTCTCCTACATGCTCGTCCGCAACGGCACGATAGGGGCAAAACCGCGTGCTATTTTAGATCCCTTCACGCCATTACGGAAGTGAGAAGACCACACTGGATTACCTGAAGGCACGTGGAGACTTCACTTGGGAATGATGTGGTTGCACGCAAGGACAAAGCTCTCTTGAACAAGTGGAAAATGAATAATGTGGTCCCACATTTCTATTTATACCTCACGGACCGTTGGACACGCGGCACATTGCCATTCGTTGTCTCCAACAACTAGTGACACGTGGCACGTTCTTACTGAACGGTACATTCCACGTGGCCTTCCGTGATTCGTTGTTATACAAGGTATGTAAATGTTGTATATAAACATTGTTGCTCATTTCATTTTTCCAATGTATCCGCAAAACGGCGCGAAGGCTTGGTTTATAGAAATTGAAGGTCTTTGTTATCACACCGTTCCGAAATGGCATCTTCCCCATCACCAACTCATGCCTCACCAAAGTCACCATCTCTAGTGGGTGATTCACCATCTCAAAGGTCTACCTCACCAAAAACACCTATTGGTTTGCAGTCTTCACAAGTATCTCCATCCATGTCCAAAGTTTTAAAAAAGAGAGGGCTTTCCAAATCTGCTACAGCAGTTAACAAAATCATCTACTAAGAAAGTGAAGGAGACAAGCCAACCCTCTCCAACAAAGCCTACTAGGTCCTCAAGTCTTTCTCTTAGTCCACTAGATACCCAATCAAAGTCTAGTGTATCCAAAGCATGTGAAAGGCTTACAAAGTCACCAAAGGTAGGTCCTATAGCATCAAAAAAGTTTAAGTCATCACCCAAGGCTCCTGGTCTTTCTGAGATAGTAGAGAAGAGAGAATGTTGGATTTTCTTATTGAAAGTGGAATTGAGGCCTCTTTCTTTCTAGTTTTGCTAAGGATATTTTCAATCCAGAAATTGATGTTTCAGTAATTATTAATCATGCCATGCAATTTATCAAAGAGGACTTTGATGAATTTGAGGAACTTGCAGGGCCTTCTATCTTGATTAATAACAAGGAGTATGTCCATGTCCCTGTTGGGAACCTCCTTTGTCCAGAGAGAAACATTTACAAAGAGATGTAGTATGTACAAACTTCAAAGGTTTTTAGTAGAAAATGCAAAATGCTCCTCTCATCCAAAAGGCTATAGGAGAATGGGCAAAGCTGCTACATTCATAGTTTTCTCCATTGTCAAATATTCTCTTAGAGGTGAAGAGGAGGAACTTGAGGAGATTGAAGGCTCTTAAAACTTTTGCTTTCTCAGAGATTTAGAGACAAATGATATAGAGGAGGAACTTGGACCTGAGGAGGAGGAGAGGCTTGCCAAGGATAATGAAATCACAGAATTAAAGGCACATACAATTGTTCAGTCACCCAAGGAAGGTGGAGATCCATTGCATAAATATATTGTTCCTTCACTGCCAAGTTTTCCTATCAAGGATAAGGAGTATTTACTCATTATTGATATTCAAAAGTTATTTAACTTGAGGGAGGACTATTGTCTTGCCATCATTGCAGAGGGTTGTGAACCTGTTGAAGGGCTCATTGATATTGAGAATGAGCATAATGATGAATTTGCTGCTTTAGATGTGTCTACTTCAGATGACAAGTTCATTGACTCAACTCATGCTTTATCATTATGTATTAAGAAAGCACAAGAGTCACAACCATTGATCTCCGAAGATGAATTTAATTAGCTTCAAGCTTCACTTGGTATTGCAGATGTTGGTAGGGAACATAGTGATTATGTCCAACTTAAAGACATCAAAGAAACCTCAATCTCACTCTGGACATCAGATATACTTGAACAAGATGAAAATTAAAAGGTAAATGAATATGAATTTGAATCCATACATTTTATTGTTTTAACTTACAATAATTTCACAGTATTCCTCTTGTTGTTTACAGTTGGAGCTAGCAAATGAAGACAACTTCTTAGGGAGAGGTAAAGGCTCAAGGCAAGCAGGCTCTAGCAAGAAAGATACTGCAGTTGGACCGCTATTTGTAAAAAATGGATGAGAATATTTTCCATGTGTTGCATCGCCAGCTCTCCGAGGATGCAAGCTCTATGCAGACTGTATGGCTTCTCAACTATACAAGCCAACGCTAACAAAATCATGTTTTTTGAGAAGACAACCGCTACTAGAATTTTTGGTTATGGCCCTAGGTTTTTCGCCTCTAGAACAACACGATATTTTTTGACATACTCTGCGTATGCTCTAGCTACAAATAAAACCGATGTAAACACACTAGGTGGCTACAATAGAAGGAAATTTCTACGCTCCAGGGGAGCACCAACAAAGGATGATGATGTGAAAACTTCGGAATAGACTTTTTGTACATACTCTGGATTACAATAGATAACTTTTTGTACAAAGTTATGAATACAACAGTTCTCTTTTTTGACAGTGTTATGTGTCCGAAATGTCATTTTTCTGCATTCTTTGTAGTTGTCTTCTGAAAAACCAGTTTAATAACTCTGCAAGAGCATTGCTTCTTGTAGCCCCTCCACCATGTCTTGTGCTCCGAAAGAATGATGTACGTGCCTGGTAATGTGACTTTTCCATCCCTTGGTTACTGTATGTTGCTAGGGGTCCATGCTCCTCAACAAAATATGGCCTATGTACATGGAGGATGTGCTGCATAACAAAAAAATAAAATTAGCATATGTCAATTCCATTGAGTGTATCATGAATACAAAGGAGTCTTACCAAATAGTATGTGATATCTTTTTCTCCCCATGCTTCTTTGATTATTTAAATGAGATTTGTAATAGAACTTTTGTACCCTTGCACATATGTAGCTGATGTCTTCTGTTGTCCAAGAACATTTAAAAAGATGTCAAGATGCTTCCAAACCTCCATTCGAAGATTTGCTAGCCGCGGTGTACTGGCAACATTTGTCGTGATCTCACACAATTCTTTCCAACAATCCCACGTAACATTCGCTTGTTTTTTACTATGGTTTCCTAAAAATCTTCTGGCTTTTGCACCTCCCATGGAGACATCTGCCAAGACATCTCGTGTTTTCTCTGAAACTATTGGATCTTTACTTAAATGAACCTGACCCCCATGAAAGCCCATTTTTGATAAAAATGCTTCACATTTATCAATACATTGATCTGCCAACGATGTTGGTTTAATAGAATATGCATAATCAAGATGCAATCTCAGAAGCTTGTCAATTATTCTTATCTCTGTATGCAAAGTGCATATGTGAACATTCTTATGAGAGATAAGAAGAATGGGATCCCAAATGTCTTCTTTATTCTTGAACTTACTCAGATCTATAAAGTCTCTCATTGGGACTCTCCTTGCTGGTCGGAAACTGCTCCACTCTTTTGATCCCATACCTTCCATATAATAAATGCAAGGATACTTTGCATTAGCCCCGTTGCATATTCCAAGCATACATGTGATAGTCTTTAAGTCAGCACCCAAATGCCATTCCACTTTGAAATTGCCAACTCCATCAACTATCAACATATCTCCCGGGTACTTTGGGATTGAATGATATTAGGGAGACCTATGTGGGAGAACAACCATTTGAGGGTTTGATGATTTTCAGTTTGTATCTGAGCTGCACCAACCCACCAAAGCTCTATCTCCGATTAGATTTTATGTTGTGGTTTCTCTCCTCTACCATTGCTGTACTCAATTGCCCTGTTCATTATAGATATGCTTACTCTTTCCATCTTTTGTCCTTTTTGGATCTGTGCCTCATCTAGCTTCAACACGAACTTTAGAACACCACCACATTCTTCTACAGTAAGTTTATACATATGCACCATTGTAATTTGTACTTTTCTAAGATCCACCCATATATTATTGAATGCATTATAGACAAATGTACTCTTTTTCTTCTACTTCTCATAAGGCATTATCCCTTCAATATGTATGTACTCTCCAAAAATACTCGAAAATTTCTGATTCATAGCAGTCCTAGCAGTAGAAACTGAAAGGGTTCTTGGCAAACCAAAAGCCCTTATTCTCTTGCATCTAAGATTTTGGAACCATAATCCAGAAAGAGCTTGGTAACCTTTACACAACTAATACCCACAGTGTCACAAGTCTCTACTATTTCATGTGGTTTCACAATGGTCCTTAAGTCTCTTACCAACTCTTTGAGAGTAAGATCTCTCAAATTTGTATTCTCTGGAGATTGAAGAATTTTGACTAGGTTTGCCTTATTCATGGTTTCAATGAGAAGCTTGATTCTCTCCTCATTTCGACAGATACTAATACCTGAAATGTGAGAGACACATTTCTTTGCAAGGTTGAGTCTCCTCTTTTTAGTCCCACTACTTTCAGACAACTCACTTATATTCTTTAAAGTTCTCTTCCTCTCTCTGAATCCTCCTGCCAGTGGGGTTTCTTTCAAGTTTACTAGTTTCTCTTTTAAGGAGTGTTTTACAGCTTCTAGCTCTCTAATCTTATCATAAAGCTCTAAAATAGTTTTTTGAGATGTTAACAAAGTTTCTTTCAATTGATGCATTTGGACTGAGCACACAGAAGATGTAGAATATAACTTCATATAGTAACCAAGCAGATCATCAAAACCATCTCCAACAAAACTAATCAAGTCATGAACATTTACAAATGGAGGAGGTCTACCAATTGAAGGATCATTGGAATAAATACTTCCATCTACCCACAAATCAATGTGCTTTCTTCCCTCTAGTCGTAGTCTGTTTGCCTCATCTTTGTCCAACAATGCTCAGTGATGAGGACTTCTCCAAGATGAGTAGACCTGATCTATGTTAATAGCAAGTTTGTATCTGCGTTTTCTTGCATTGAGTAAAGAGTTAGCGATAGACATTAGAGTATAATCCACTGTGCAAGGGTATAACAGAAAAGAATAGAAGAGAAGAGAAGAGAGAGAGAGAGAGAGAGCACTCAAATGATGACGAAAGAAAAAATGAACGTCAGATGAGAAGTTTATGGTTGCAATTACTGTCCATGCCATATCCTGCAACAACAAGGAGTCTCCTCTTCTTCGAGGGTATTGGGAATGTCATTCCACACTGAGGTAACATCTTTGAGAAACTACTTTAGCTCCTTTTTACTCTTTAAAAGGCGGTGGGTATCACGAGCATTCTTCCACTTGAGCCATCGGTGCTGGACAGTCTCAAATTGCTCCAACAATGCATTTGGGCATACCCCGGAGCTGTGACCTTGGAATCTGCATTGGCAACACACATGGTAGAAGCAATCATTGGTTCGATGGCCATGTTGGCCACACTACTTGCATGTCACACATTCACTGGACCTATGCTTCTAACTGCCACAATGCTTACATGCTTTTCTGGCCCATCACTCAGGGCTACTCTTCTTTTCAGCACATATTTGGCATGCGGATCTGGTCAGCAGACCCGGTTGTCCAATTTGGCTACCGATGCATTTAACCCAGGTCTAGGAAGAAGAGATCTATGGCCACCCCTCCTGTAGCGGTGCATACATTGTTGCTCTGACCTTCGTCCTCAGAGAGTGGAATACCTGCGCTTTCCGGAGAGGGATGCGCTTCCGGTTTCTGCAGGCAGCTAGCTGACCCGCTGAAGAAGGGACGCAGTAAATACCTCAACGTCATGAGCCTTTCTACGATTGATGAGCTCTTTATGCTGCTGCAGCTAGGGTTGCTACCATTCACAGCGGCACCAATCACCCACCACTGGCCTTCATCACCCCCAAAGGAGATTCTTGATATCGTGGTCGCCAAAGTGTTAGTGGCATTTCTGCCCTAACAATGAAAGAACAACAGAAAAGAAAAGAGAACACAGAAAAACACCATTGCTCTGTTACCATCCAAAATCCATAATCGGGAATATCTCTCATACAACAGCACACACGCTCTCTACAAGCCACTCAACCAACTCACGTGAAAGATCTGAATGCCCCCCCCCCCAAATAAGGTAGGTGGGCACACCTAACTCTGGCACGCCGTCTCTATAGTAAAGTGCGTTGTTCCACCGTCTCTGACATTCCGCCGTCTTTGACATCTAGCAGGGCTGACCCAATTCGACAGTAAGGTGGCTAGCCGCTTGCGGTTGTCCACCCGCCAACATCTATGATAGTTACCATAATTATGGATGTTAAGGATGCATGACATGTAGATACATGTAGCACAGCCACCATAAAACAAACAATTACCAAAGACATGAACAAGTAGGAAATTTAACCCTCCATTTAGTCTATAAGAAGGAGCATAATACCTTGTGGCAGAACATTCAAGAGGGTATTATTATGTATAGCTCCATGAAGGATTAAAGAGGCAAAAAGAGCATATACCTACTCATGATGTGGCCAAAACGATAATGACAATGGTATAAGACACTATGCAACCTTCAGTAGCACCGAGAACATTGATAACTTGCTCATTGCCTTTCAAAAGAAAACATTGGGAATGCACCATGGCTAACCACCACTCATGATAAGCATGCCTTGCCATAGCAAAGGTAGATGCTATTACCTCATGGAAACTTGATAGGGAGAATGATCAAGACCATAGTTCAAAGGGGAGCATAAAAGGAAGAAAGGAAGCTATTTTAACAACAGTATAAGAGGATGTGCTTCTACTAGAAGACTCCTCTGCAAAAGAAATTTCCCTAATTGTATAACTAGTGGATGGAATGCATTCTATAGGAAATGATTGAAGGATTGAAACACTACCTGAAGCCATAATATGAATAATACGATCAATATCTTGCAAAAAGTACTAGGAAGAGGATAGTGACCACGAGGGTAGGGTGGCAAGCATACACACACTTAGTACACATCTACCATAACCAAACCTTGCAACCCACCCCAAACACTTAAGGAGGAAACTAAAAGTATGGATAAAGAAATTGTTAAGGCAATTAGGAAGAAGGAGGCGGTTGTCGGAGCACAAGAAAAAGAGCTTCAAGATGAAGAGCCGAAGGAGGACAAAGGCAAGTTAATGGAAAGGTAAAAGAACTCGAAGATGATAATTAAAATAACTCGAAGACGATAATTGCTCTATGTGTACTAAGCTAGGTGGAGGGGTCCTTTACCAACATGTGGGCATGAAGTCTTGGATTGTGCAAGCCCAAGAGGAAACAATCCATTAACTTCTTGTCACTCAATTTTTCCCTCTTTTAGAGGCTCAAAAAGAGAAAATGCAATAGTTGTAGGCTAACATATAGAGTAAGGATACCCAAAGGCAAAATGCGTAGTTGTCCCACCGCTACAACCTCGCTATAACTCAAAGAAGAAAAGCATGTAAACTAGCCTCCATATAGGCTAAACTCACATTAGATGACCACACAAGCATGAAAAATAGGTTGGAAAGTAGGATAGTGGAGCTCGAGACGTAAGAAGAATCCCTTACTATGCAAGTGATTAACTTGAAGAAAGAATGATAATATAATAATAAGGATCATTCTCTAGCATTTCAAAGTTTGAATGCCAAGGTGCTAAGAAGAATGCGGGCCCGGAGAGGGTGAGCTTGAGCTCCTTACAAGCAAACACACATAAGAGTAGACAAGCACACAAAAGTACACACACACACATACACACGCACGCGCGTGCGCGCGAGTAGACACACACACACAAGAGTAAATAAGCACACAAGAGAGATGGATGGCTGAATTTTCTTCTATTCTATTCTCTTCTCTACTACCATAACATAAAGATAATACATACTATAAAGGAAAGTACTCTCCTACTATAACATACACAGGTCGGTCCATAAAGATACGAGTACATAGTGTAAAGGAAAGTGCTCTCCTACTATATAATATAAAGGTTAGTCCATAGTGTGAACTTGACTACATGACCTAGCGCTATAAATATGCCATGATGCTGGTAAACTAAAATGGCTATCACATAGCTTGTAAACCATTGGTGGTATATCACCCATAATATTATCGACCATGTCAGTGGTGTAAGTGAGGAGATGTCAATGTTTGGTGTAGGTAACTAGAAATCCATGCACTAGTTGAGCTCAATATCTCAACACTCCCCTTAAGTGTAACTCCATTCCTTGTACTCCAAGTAAGCTCTTGAACCTGTGGAGCTACTTTGTACCCAATGCCTTCATAAAGATGTCAATTGCTTGATCCTTGACATACACCAAATCCACATCACCTACTAGGACCTTCTCCCTCATAAAGTGATAATGCACCTCAATGTGCTTCGTTGGAATGATACATTGGACTACTTGTATGCTACTTATGTTATCATAATAAATGACAATAACCCTATCCATGGTCTCATCCATATCTGGCACTAGGTTCTTCTGTGGTTTCTTCTTACTACTCCAGCTAACAATAACACTCCTTTATAAAAACATAAAGCTACTAGTGATCTGCATTTGTATGTCCATGTACCTGTACCTATTCTCTAGCCTCCCATAACAAAGTTCATAGTGTACTGTGGACTTTATATACCTAATAGTAACTGGGCCACGAGATCTTTTTGATAGGCGGCTAAGTCCTTTGGTCTAACGACACCTCAACCTCTCTGAAATATGAGGATACGAGCAAATGGCAGAGGGACTTAACTCTATCTCAGAGGAGAAATGTAGTCATTCTAAACAGGAATGTATTTCTCAGATCGAACAGCACTCAATGTGCATCAAGGACAAGGATGGAACAAGTCCCACACTTGGTTCATAGAAACTAACAGCTTCCCCCCCCTTGAGGCACGGATGTTGGCTCGGTCCCCTAAAAATGAAACTTGTTTGGGGACCTATTTTTACTATGGATCATAATAAACAAATCTATTGGAAAGTTACCTGAATCATCAGGTCCACCCATCCATAGGATGATATAATGTTCCTTAAAACAGTCTTTAGTGCACAAAACATTATTTACATTAAAACAATACTTACAGCAAAATATTCACAAAAGAGACTTGAAATCCGGTCAGGAGCCAGATGATCCAGGCTTCCATACCCATGTCCATAAACATATCCAAACCAAAATCAAACCACTGATGATCTAGAATTCGATCTTCTAGCCTCAACCAACTAGGCATACCCCACGGACCATACTCCCTCATCGGCTAGTCACGTCGGCTTGAGAGCCAAGGTGGCTTGTCGCTCAAGCGCTACCGCTCTTATACCAAACCCTCATGCTGGGACGTCTACTCATGAGGTGGGCTAATTCACCACACTAGCCTGGGCCCGTAGAACTAGGCAACATCCATAATCACATGTCCCACCCTGGCAGAGCAAAAATCCAATTCCTAGTGGCATAGGGGGAATTACCCTCCTGTGCTAACTCCCAGCCTTGCTACTGCCTCTACCCAGCTACATAGGTAAGAGTGGAGTTAGCTAAGGGGGGGAGAAGATGTACCTATAGATTAGTAATGAAACTAACAAACATATCCAGTGAAACCAAGAAAACATTCTCTTCTAAGGGGGGGAGAAGATATACTTATAGA
The DNA here is from genome assembly GCF_041138505.1 of Cibotium barometz. Lineage (NCBI taxonomy): Eukaryota > Viridiplantae > Streptophyta > Polypodiopsida > Cyatheales > Cibotiaceae > Cibotium > Cibotium barometz. Next base: position 26,504,069 of record NC_141110.1, read on the forward strand.
TTAGCAATGAAACCAGCAAACATATCCATCGAAACCAGGGAAACATTCTCTTCTAAGCATTCTTTCTCCAACAATTCATTGAATGATAATATAGAAGGCAACATTAGATAATAATGATCTTCTTAGCTCTAGTAGTCCTTATTAATATAAAAAGAGAACCATAAAGAATTTTAAGAGCAAGATTACTCGCTCACAGTTTCGCTTACTAGCCTTGCTTTAGGACTCTTAAGGGCATCTACAAGGAAAACAAGTAGCAATTCCCCATATTAGAATCCTAATCGTTTAGACTACTTACTTGATAAAAAGTGAGGTGCGATACTTCTATGATGCTAGTCGTATAATCATTGTATGTTTATCCAATAGGGACGTAATATTTCTAAGCCTAAGAATCTTAACTCAATGACCCAAAAAGGCTAAGTTGCTTATATTTAAAAGAATTAAAAATATTGCCAAACTGGTTGTTGTTGCATGTGATGATTAGCTTCGGAAGGAGCAAAGCCGTTTTCATGGACGTGTGCCTCCTCATTTCCGCCTTAGATGTTGCGCGGTTCTTCATTTTAGTGGCATTTTGGCATTATAGTAGCACCTTTGTTTACAAATGAATAGAAAGAGAGTAAGGTGGGTGTGAAATACTAGGGATTACTAGGAGAAAGAGAGGATTCTTTTGCTGATCAAAGGGATTTGGAAGTGGAGTTCGTTTGGGATACCAAAAGCTTATTCGCAATCTTGAAGCTTTACTAAGAACAAACCCTATGCTAACCTTTAAGTCTCTTCATGCCGCACGCGCCCCGGGGAGGGGGACACTTTTGGAGAGGGTGTCCTTAGGCATAGGGATCTCAAGGGGAACAGGTAGCCTTGGTTGTGGGTGGCTTTACGTGGCCTCTACACGAGGGGTACCTGTAGGAGGGAGGGCAGGGGGTTTATATAGGTTTGGGGAGGGGGTGCTTGCACATGGAGAGAGTGCCAATAGGGGGTGCAAGTGTGTCCATGTGGGGGCACCATCTGGGTAAGCTGTATGGGTGCTAGGTGTGTCAGGCAAGGAGCGCCACTTGTCTAGGAGAGGTCTTGAAGGGGCTATATGTGGAGGGGGGAAGGTGGAAAAGGGGGGGTACATGCACCGCCTATCTAGGAGGGGCCTAGAAGGGGTGTATGTGTGGGAAAGGGGAGGTGGTAGGGGGTACGTGTAGGAGGGGACATGGCGATGGGCATTATTAAGGTTATTGGTGTGGGCGGTGCATCCGCCGTGGATCCCAAGTGTTGGTAGGCAGCATGCCCCTGGATGCGTACATGCATTATTTGAGAAATGAGCTCTTGGATGTTTAGGTTAGGCATTCGTAAGCATCGTATATCACTTGGGTGGGGTCTGGCGGTGCCCAACGCGTGCGCCCAGGGATGTCCATGAAGCCATCAGGATTTTTTTAAAGAAATTGTTTAGGGCCGCCTCACGAGCCCATGGTTGCTTTCTGTCCATCGTTTGGATGTCTGGAATGTTGTTAATTTTGGTCTAAAGCTACCAGATTTCAAAACTTCACGGGTCGATTTAGGCCACTTCAGTTAACCGTTTCAATTCCGAAAAAAGCCCTACCAGGGGTCATGTCATGCTTAAGATTTCAATTCTGAATTCAGTTTTCTCATTTCCTAAAAGTAAAATGTGCTTGATTTGTAATCACCTCAAAATATCAACTTCCTTGGGATAAAAATAACAACTAAATGCAACCATGATGAACTGAGTGAATTGTATTTGCAATGGATATGCCAGATTGTGCTTAATGTGCTATATTTATAATGGGTATGTTACAGATCCAATGTGCTATATTTACAGTGAGTGTGTTACATATCCAATGAGCTATGAAATCTACATCGAGAAAAGGTTAGTCAAAGTGATAAATCTAACAATTTCTAAAAGCAACGAATTGCTAAACTAAAAAATTTGGAAGCGGTGGAGTCTAGTAAACCTCTCGAAGGCACAAGGTTAGAAGGGAATGAATAGGTTTGCCTCCGAAGATCCGAAGCACGAGGGGAAGTCTCTAGCACATGACCAGAAAGAACAATGCCACTGGTAGCTACTATACAGAAAAAATAAATAGTTAAACCAAGCTAAATCTGCTGGGTACCAAGGGCAGTGCTAAGCGCAAGGATACTACCAAGGTGCCATAAAGATTTGGATACCTAAATGGGTGGAGAAGCCAGGAAATATTGAAGCGCTAGCTAGGAACACCCTAGGTCTAGCAAAGTCGAATGCATAAGTCAAGACAAATAAAAGAAGAGTGTCCAATGCCTACATAAGATAAACAAACTTTGGTTGGAAAAGGAAAGTACAAGTGCCACCATATCCCATTGATGAAAAGATAGAAATAATCCAAACGGAACTTGATGAACTAAAGCCACCAAAGATGAGTATCATGAGTGATAAGGGTAAGTGTAAAGTAGAGGAGGAACCTACCATAGTTCCCATCATAGACCCAGCAACTAGTTTTATCTAGTGGGATGTGCAACTCAAGGAGGAAATAAGAGAATTTCCAATAGCAATAATGTTCCACAACCAGATAGGGAAGAGGATGCTACAAGACTAGAAGGTAAAGGAACTCAAAGCTTATAATTTTGGAAAGGGGAGGCAGATGACTAAGTCAAGTTCTTCACACCCAAAAAACAGCCCTAAGTGGAACAAGACTCAAAGCTATCACAAGGTCAAAGGAATCAATCTATAAATTCATGGGATGATATAATAAAAAGTAGTTGACATGATATGATAAAAAGTAGTTGACATGAAGGACCAATGGTGGCCATGAGTATCTTGAGTTTTTCACACCCAAAAAACGCCTTCCCTTAAGCAAGATATGTATACCCAACAAGTTAGAAGGATCATAGAATATAGAAAATCACTTCAAAGGATGAAAAATCAAAAGATTTTTTTACATGAAAAACCAGTAGATACGATTGTATCTTGAGTTTTTCATGCCAAAAAATGTTAGTCCTAAGGCAAAGGAAATCATGCCAAAAAATGTTAGTCCTAAGGCAAAAACTCAAGATACGATTGTATCTTGAGTTTTTCATGCCAAAAAATGTTAGTCCTAAGGCAAAGGAAATCATGCAGAGTGTTTCATATTGATCATGGAATTCATAAGATGAGCTCATCTTGAAGAAGTTCAAAAGATCCTTTGGCATAAAAAACCAATAGTTACTCTAAAGAATACATCAACATCTAAGGTAACCCACTAGTTCTAAAGGGTATGGGGAAAGCTTACATCTTGTCAAAAGAAAAATAAAATGAACAATTTTCGACATGAAAATCCCACTTTTGAACAATTTTTGACATGAAAATTCCACTTTTTCACGGCTGTGAAAAACTTTTTTTATACATGAAGTGTTGACACTTGTCACTCACCCTTATTAATGAGACAATCACCCACCCCTATTTATGAGATAGTTGCCCATACTTATCACTAATTGTTGATATTTTAAACTGCATGTTCTCTCTTTCTGCCTATTTTTTTGGATTATTTCTCATTTTTACCTCTTTCTTCTCATTGCATGCACCAAGCCTCCATCATTTTATCTCACCATAATCTTCTATAGTTCATCTTTACCCACAATAACGTAGGTGGATTGTCTTTACCCTTTGCTATGTTTTGAGTCTATGGGTTGTCCAACTTGTAATGTGAGTAATCTTCACAGTGTTGGATAGATGCCTTTTCTCATGTTTCTCTCTCTCTCTCTCTCTCTCTCTCTCTCTCTCTCTCTCTCTCTCTCTCTCTCTCTCTCTCTCTCTCTACATGTGATATATCAACTGATGCTTTAATTAAACCACACTAGGTAAGACTATATCAAAATGTCATGATTTTCTGTATACAGAAACCCTAATAAGGTATGTTCTGGTTGTACATGCACATATATGAAAAACTCATTTTTAAAAAAACTAACCATGCCTGAGGTCTCTTCTTCACATCTATGCTAACCCAGAATAATAGGTATGTCAAGGGTTTGGTCGTGAAAAACTAGTTTGGCTTTTCACGACGATCGATTGGTTTTCCACACAAGATCTATCATCTTATATGAAAGGGAAAATGCCCTAAAACGACCATTGGCACCCCTTAGAGGCTATTCCCTATGTTTTGGTAACACAATTTTTGGCATGAATATCTTTGTGTTGTATTCATGCCCATGAAAAACCCTAACTAGTTTTTCATGTCGACTAACTTCAACAAGAAACAAGAAAGCCACCCTTCATCTCTAACAAGTCTTACTTCATGCACCTCACCTCTAAACACTCGTACTTACTTCATCTTGCACCTCACATCTAAACACTCTTACTTAACAACTCTTACTTACCTCATCTTGTACCTCACAACTGACACTCCTTGGTCATGAATTTACCCATTTAAATCACGCATGAAAAACCCTCCTAGTTTTTCACGCCTAAGAAATCTCTAATATAGCATCTGTTCTTAACTTCATAGACATAACCAGTGTAACTAACAAGCATCAAATATGTTGAAAACTAACCATTTTTTTAGCATGAATATCCAATGTTATTATCCACGGCAGTGAAATCCAATCATGCTTTTCACGTTAGAAAAGTTGTAGCAAGCTATGATGCATAAAGATTTGTTTGATAAACATGATTGTGGTGCTATGAAGTCAATGTTTTCTTACAAGTTAAAAAGCAAGCTTGCTTACTCAGATGGTCCACTATATTCCAAATCATGTTTTATGACCAGATGTAGTAGGCAAACCTGTAATGATGTACATTGATATTTATTCCCAAGTATCATTAGGGATTGGTAGAGATGTGAGAAGTCATTGGGTCCTACCTTTATAGCTTTTAATTTTCTTGAAAAATAGAGCATTTAGTCACAAATTTTTCTACCTCTTATTTAAGATAAGGCCAAAAGAATTCTCTAGACACTAATTGTAAAATGTAGAAGAGAAACACCTCTATGACCCATGTATGGTGGTTGATGCATTTCCTCTAATACAAGCTATCTGGAAAGGTTGAGTAACACACATTCTCTTTTGAAAGAATAGGTAACCATAATCACTAAGATATGAGTAACACACAATCTCTTCTAGAAGAAGAGAACCATCAAGACACTAGTAATCACCAATAGGGTTCCAATTATTGTCTCTAAGCTTGATCCAAACTTCAGAGAAGTTAGGATCATGCTCATAGGATGACTGTCCCATAGGACTCAAGGGTTCACTCTTAATCACATAGGATGACTGTCTCATAGGACTGAAGGGTTCACTCTTAATCACATAGATGTTATGGACACTAGGAAGTCTACTTAAAGAATCTGCCACAATGTTTTTATTCCCTAGTTGATATTGGATGATGGGTTAGAAACTCTAAATAAATGAATCCCATTTGATATGATGGTTAGAAATCAAGGGTTAGAAACTTTTTGACTAACTTCTTATAGGAGCTACATAAGCCAAGAAAAGATCAAAGTTCATGAATATGATGTGGCTTAGGCCAATTAACAATGCTTTTGGGTCTACTAGAATACCATCATCAACAGATACAATATATCTTAAGTATTTAATTTCTTCTTGAAAGAAATTGCTTTTACATAGAGCTGATTCTCTCAAAGAAGTGATAACACTTGTTCCAAATCTTGTTTGTGGTCTTGACGATTCTTACTAAAAACTAAGATATCATCAAAAAATAGTACAATCTAAAAACTCATAGCGGTTGGGTTGGGTTCTAAAAGTAATCTTGAAAATGCCTCCTTCATTCATACAAATCTGATGGTAATAACCGGACTTGAGGTCAATTTTGCTAAAGACTTGTGCTACCTTGAGCTTGTCTAGCAAGTTATCCACTCGTGGTATATCGGATATCAATTTTTTGCAGTAATCTTGTTATAAGAGTACAATAAGTGATACACATTTGATACATCCCATTCTTCTTTTTAACAAGAAGAATTGGAGCACCAAATGGAGAATTACTAGGTCTAATTAGTCCTTTCTCTAGTGATTCTTCTACTTATTTGTGAATCTCTTTCTGCTTCTCTTTCTACTTAAGCATGTTAACTCGATACAGAGTTTTACATGGAGGAGAGCTTCCTGGGTTATATGTCAATGTTATGATCTTTTGGATGGGGTTTAGGTAAACCAAGTGGTAGGTCATCCATAAAACAGTCAAAGAAATAAAAAATAAAAGGATCATGTGACACATTTAGTTTGGAGTCAGTATGAGTAATAAGCTAGTTTGACAAGAATAAAAAATATTTTCTCTTTCTATCTTATAGATCTTTTACTTGAGTATGAGTTAAAAGAGGACCTAAATCACCCTCAGTCTCTGACACTCAAGATAAATTTCTTTATCATCTTTCATTAACCACATTGTATGAGTTATGTTCATGTCTCCATGGCATTCCTAATATGATATTAGCACCTTGCAAAAAGGAGCAACTAAAAAAGTTCTCTTTTCTTTTAATGAGTTTATTTCCAATTCTAGATCCTTAACCTCTTTAGTGCAATTGTACTTAGTTTCTTGAAATGAATCTTTCACTTTATAACTAGAGTGTGATGCATCTAGGTTAAGTGCTTTTAATGTCGAAGTTTTTGGAAATGAAATCATGAGAACTACCATCATCATGCAAAATAGAAATTTTCTTTTATTTTAATTTTCCTTTAATTCTTAACAAAGCATAAATAGGAATCTTATCTTCATTCAAATAGTCAGGATCGCAGTTACCCTAGTTACCCTCTTTCTTGAGTGAGTCATCGTCGCCACCATATGCAACCATGTTGAGACGAGCCACAGGTGCGAAGTTCTTTTCTTTTTTGGATAGTGTGGTGCAATAATGTGCTCCTCCTTGTGACATTTGAAACACTTGACTATACAATTCTTCGACTTACCATTCGAGGGTTTATTGTTAACATTTTTTAAAACATCTCCTTTGGCTACATCTTTACCATTGTACATCCTCAATTTATCAAAATTGCTTGAAGGAAAAGAGGGTTCAGAATCTCTAGAAGTAGAAGTTTTTGTGTGTAGTTTAGAAGTAGAATCTCTAGAAATAGAACTAGAATCCCTAGAATTGTCTTGTATTTTAGAAGTAGAATTTTTACGTTCAAAATTAAGAGCAAGATCCATAGTAGAAAAGAGATAACGAGGATGAAACATTTTAACATTTGCCCTAATGGTTGGCTTGAAATTGACAATGAATTTCCTTTGTTTCTCTCTTTCTCTAACTTTCTTGATCACTTGAACTTGCAATAAAATATCCCAAAATTTATCGATGTAAACCTGGGCATTCTCTTTCTCCACTTGGCATCGAGTATCCCATCATTGAAGAGATTTAGCCTTGTATTACAAAGGGAAAAAATGTTTCTTTAAAAGTTTTTGGAATTATTTCCATGTACTAGGTCAATGCTTGCCCTGCTTAATCACATTCCACCATAAGGCAACACTTCCAATCAAATGATTGGCAAATTTAATCTTGTATTTTTTTTGAGAACGTGAAAGTAATCATCTAGTTAACTGAGCCATTCAGTAAGTAAACGCGAGTCTTTCTTTCCATCGTAATTCTAGAGAGTGAATGTCTTTGAGCTAATCCATGGTGTCTTTTCGAGAACTTTGGGTACACAATGTAGCCTCAATAGTACGTCTAACATGATCACTTTCCTCTTTCTTAGTATCGAAAAAATCACGTTTGTACTTAGAACGCTTAATGTGGAGCTCTAGCAGCTTGCACCTATGATCATAGTCATTTGCTATTTTCTCTTCAAGTGCAACAATTTGCTCTTGCATTGTGGATTGTGTAGGTAAATCGGCCATTTTATGCAAACAGATAGATAAATAAAGAAAGTGTAGTAAATAATTTATTTTGACAATTAAATAAAGAATACAAATTGACTTATCTCAATAATCCCAAGATGGCTTGAATTTATGTTGAAGCTGAACAAAAACTTTTTGTCAAAGGTTGAACTCAAATCTTGCTTCACGCACGCAATAATTTTTTATACGGAGTTTGTGTGGGTATACGAGCTTGAGCGTAGGTTAAAATATGGTCAAAATTAATTTATGCACTTTGTTTATTACTTGAAAACTTCAATTTCGGTCCCAAAAGCTGAAGAAAAAATTAAAATTTTGAGGATTTTTTTTTGAGATTTGTTGGGGGTTTTTTTGCTATTTTTAGGACCTTTTGGCTCAAAATAGGCCAAAAATGAGTTTTGGGCCCCAAAATGATTGCAAGAAAATCACCAAAAATGCTTTAAAACTCTGAAATTGTTGGTTGAATCTTTGAGTATCCACTAGAAATTTATAGCAATCCATTTGACCACCGAAAACTCCAAAAATTGAGAGTTTGAGCATTTTTAAGTCTTTTTGGGCTTTTTAGATTATGTAGCTTTAATAGCAAACACTTTCAAAACGTGATAAAAGAAGAATTAAAGTCACGTAGAGCCCTTCAGTTGGTGGAGAAGATGAAATAGCATTATTTGATGAGATTGAAGCAAGTTTGAAGCCTCCTTTGCTTACTAATCACATCTATGGGGCCCAAAAGAGGGTTACGAGATTGAAAAGTGTTTTTGGGTTTTTGAGTGGTTTTGAATTTGCAAAGATGGTTTTCCACCTTCCTTTTCCCTTTGTTTATTTCCCAATAGTCACAAATACCTCTAGCCTTCAACTTTTGCCATTAATCTTTAACATCTAGCCTTAATCTTCAACCTCTAGCCTTCAACCTTTACCTTTAACCTCTAGCCTTTAATCTTCAACCTCTAGCCTTCAACCTTTGCATTTAACCTTCAATTCTTTTTCAATCTCTTCCACAAATTGACCTAGCCTATCCTTTGATACCACGGACATAAGGATCCCCATCTAGGAATTTGTGAAAATACTTTCTTAAGCAAAATAATTATTTAACCATTCAACTTAAGCTATTACAACAAATTCAACATAAACTAGGCTTTAAAATATTAACCCATGAAAATATTTAGCTCTTATATGACACAAACATTGGGTGTAATCTTCCCTCCTCACTTGTTTGGCCTATTCCCCACATATGATTATTTTGAGCATTCAATTTGCTAGTAATAAGCCATAGCCTCTAAAAATACAAAAGTTATGCCTATTTTTGCATAGCGCTCTCTCTTACCCAAAATAGAGCGCCCTTAAATATTAAATTTATTTGGTGCCAGGGGAAAGCTTTTAAGCTTTACAAAATAAATATTTGCAAGTCTTTGCTTCAAGTCTAAGCTTGTAGAAATAAATAAATAGATGTGGACAAGCTTGTAGAAATTTATTTGGGGCTAGGGGAAAGCTTTTAAACTTTACAAAATAAATATTTGCAAGTCTATGCTTCAAGTCTAAGCTTGTAGAAATAAATAAATAGATGTGCACAAGCTAGCACATATATACAAAGCTTATCCAAAATTATGAATGCCTTTCAAAAATAATAATTTATGTGCTTCCGACTTAGTCTTCTAAGTCCTTTGTTGGATGAGGGCGTAGACGCTGTGCACACATACAGACACACACAGTCGTACATGAGCTCAAAGAGCAAGAGAGACTAGAAGCGATAACTCAAAGTACTCAATGATAATGATATGAAATGAGTGGAGTACAAAGTACTAGTAGCCCTAGACCTAGGGCTGACATGGCTAACACATTAGAGTGTGTTCGCACGGGGGAAAAACCCCTGCCCCAACACAGGGTAAAAAGTGCCCGTGTGTAGAGCTATTCACACCAGAGCTTCCAAGGCTAATAAGCCCCTTAAAGTCAGTAGTGTGAATGTGTACAGGGTGTAGTAGATTACCTTGGTAGAGGTAATAATTGATCCCTAGAAAGGGACTTAGTAAACACATCTACCACATTGGCTTGTGTAGGCACATAAGTCAAGGCAATCTCTCCTACATGGAGCCTCTCCCTGACATAATGATAATGTACCTCAATATTTCGTTGTCGCTCATGAAAAACTAGATTCTACATGACTGCATATGCAATGTGATTGTTAGTGAAAATGGTAGGAAAAGACGATTGTCTAATACTAAGATCTGGCAATGATGACGGCGGAGCCATACACACTCCACAATAGCTGTGAATGCTCCCTTGTATTCAACTTCCAAAGTTGAAGTGGCTACTATGGAAGAAAACAGTTACCACTGTGGTTGACACCTTAGTGTTAGAACATCATGCCCAGTCCATTGTCAATGTAGGTGGACAAGCATAAAAAAGACGCATACGTTTCACTGCTTGCCAATGCCGAGTGTTGGGGCAATGCATAGATCTACTTAATTGTGACACTACATACTGAATATCTAGATGGGTAGTGCATATATAATAAGGCATTCGATAGCTTGCTGATAAGGGGCAGCATCAAAAACTTCTCTGAGATAGTAAGATGCCCCCCTTAATTGGTATAAACTTAATACCCAAATAGTAATGCAAAATCCCCATTTTCTCAATTTTGTCCCCTTCAGACTTAGGAGGATCTAAACAGGCTTGTGCTTTGCCCTTAAGTTTAGCACTAGAAGTAGCCCCAGATTTTCCTTTGACATAATGCGAGGCAACAAAAGCCTAATTGGAAGTAAAATTCATGTTCTGATTGGAACGAGTCTGCTCTTCATGTAACAAGAGAGCTACCAACTCATCAAATGTGTACAAATCTGTATTCTGCCAAGCAAGCCATTGAGCATTGTAGAGACAAGAGAACTGTTAGGTATGACCTCATTAATACTGATCAACTGCTCTCTTAGATCCTTAACACAGGTCAGAAATGCATCCATAGATTCACCCTCAATCATATGCTCCAAGCCAAGCTTTTTCCATAGATAGGAAATTCGAAATTCATTGCGGATTTAATACAGGGAGGCAAGTATATCCCATACAAGAAGTACATAATCGGATATAAGGCATGACTTTCCATTCGTAGGAGAGAGCAATCAAGGCATGTGCTTGCACACCTTTAGCATCCCATCTGAGTTGTTATGTTGTAGTAGGAACAGGTGCATGCGGTACACTTCCACTGGAATCAGACTTACTTATTCAGATAGTGGATCCACCTAACATGCTGACAGTGGATGTGGGTCTAGCAAGCCTTAAATCAACACTAGATACATACACCCACAAGTTCTTTACCACCAGTACATGCCTTAGCATATATGTCCACATGGGATAGTTGGTACCATCCACCTTGTCCTTAATGTACAACATGCCAAATAAATCATTGGTGTTTCCAGACATTTTACACAGTGGAAAAATGTGCAAACTGAAGTGTATCTGACATAAGAAGTAGATTCAAGTGACTTTGAGTACCTCAAATGTCTACTCAATGTATGTGCAAACTTACCAAATTAGCAATCTGTAGGTTGAAAGATGTAGGTAGAGTCGGGGGATGTGGAATCGGCAGGTCGGTAGGCTGATGTGAAATCAACAAGTTAGAAGAAGCTGACGTGGTTCTAGCAAATCAAAAGCAGACGTGGCACCAGTAGATCGAATGCTGATGTGGCACTAGTAGGTTAGATGCTGACATGGCATCAACGAGTCAAAAACTGACGTGGCATCAGCATGTTGGAAGCTGGCATGGAATCAATAGGTCGGAAGCTGGAGTAGAATCAAAAGGTCAATCAACATGTCAGAAGCTGGCAGAGTCGTTAGGTCAGAATTAGCTAACTGAGACAAATGCAAAACCAACTAATGGACAGACGTTGAACCAACTTAACGGACGGACAGACGGACGGACGGACGGACGGACAAGCTGATGGACAAAATCTGAATCGGGCGATGGATGGACGCTAAATCGGATGACTGAATCAGCTAACGAAATTTTCTGGCGGAAGTTGAAACCCAAACACTAAATGCCAAAGGTGGAAGTCCAAAATCTGAATTTCAACGAATGTAGAGTGCCAAAGTGGAAGGCCGAACGCAGAAAGCTGATGCTAAATGGGTAAACTCGGCCAAGAAAGTAAACTCGACTAATAAAGTAAACTTGGCCAAGAAAGTAAACTCGACTAATGAAGTAAACTTGGCCAAGTAAGTAAACCTGGCCAAGAAAGTAAACTCAGCCAACCAATGAATTAACCTAGCCAAGTAAGTAAACCTGGCTAATTGCTAAATGCTGAGCTGCTCATGTGGAAGTCGCAATCAAATGCCAAATGCCACTGAGAGCTGAATGCGGGAAGCCAAGCATTAAAAGCTGACTAGAAAGCCTAAAGTCGAATGCGGAAAGCCGAGCATCGAGACTGGTGAAAGCCTAAAGTCAAATGGTTGAATGCGGAAAGCCTGAAGACAAATAGCTGAATGGCTGACCAGACAAAGCCGACTAATATAGTTGACGGACATAGAAGTCCGATGCCAAAAGCTAAAAGTTGAAGGTTGAATTGTTGACCAGGAAAAATCAACGGATGTAGCTGAATGGTTAATCGAGCAAAACTGAAGCTGAATGTTGAATGTGTGAATGCTAAAGCCGAATGCTAAATGAGAAAAGATAAAGGCTTAACTGCTGACTAGGCCAAGCTGACGAATGCAAGAGACACATAAGTCCAATGCCAAAAGGAATGCTAAATGGCTGACTGGGCAAAATTGATGGATGCAAAAGTTTAATACCGAATATTGAAAGCGGGTAATCAAAAAGCAACAGACATCAGCAACAATAGACAAAACTCTAATGCCGAATATTGAAAGCAGGTACTAAAAAAGCAACAAACATCAGCAACAATAGACAGAACTCTAATGCCGAATATTGAAAGCGGGTACTCAAAAAGCAACAGACATCAACAACAATAGAGAGAACTCTAATGCCAAAAACATAAACAGAAGAACTTGGTAGATATACTAGAACCCGCCGATGCTGAAAGCTTCTAAAAGTTGAGTGTAGGGCTAGAGTACAAGGTTGCACAAAATGTATAGTAGCATAAAGGAAAGCTAACCAATGTATAGAAGGAGGCTGAAAACCTAGATGTATGGAAAGTGTGAGAGCTTACCAAGCTTACACCGACAAAAAATGAATGGATGTACGACGGTGAAAATGCATATCACCAGCAATGTACACCTTGCTTCACCACTTTAGAGACTAATGGGGTGAGGAGCTAACAGTGCCAACAACGAGGGAAAGACATCATGACCAACATCAAGATGTCAAGGCAAGATGCCGACAACCAAATGTGGACACAGGCTTTGAGACTAAGACTCTAAAACAAGGCACTGATACCAATGTTGGATAAGGGAGTAGATGCTACAGTTGTACACGAGCTCAGAGAGTGAGAGAGACCACAAGCAACAGTTGGAAGTACTCGATGATAAGGATATGAAATTAGTGGAGTACAAAGTACTAGTGTCCCTAGCCCTAGGGCTAATGTGGCTAACACACTACAGTGTGTTCACACGGGGGAAAAACCCTGCGAGCACAAGGTAAAAAGTGCTCGTATGTAGGGCTGGTGGCACTAGAGATTCTAAATCTAACATCCTCTTCACCTATAAAATATCCAACAATAAATTGGTAAACAATTATTCCATAGGTATACAAATAATAAATGGTAAACAATTATTCTGTAGATATACAAACCATCACACTCTACCATACAAACTAACTACAACAAACACAGGAAGCCATAAGGATACGTCAATGTGCATCAAATGTATTAATTTTTAATGTTAACATAATTTGGCATGACATAAAGACAATCCAAGCGTCCCCTTGAATTATCTAAGAGGATAGAATAATATTTTCAAGAGGGTTTAAAATACATTCTCATAATATGTAGTCTTGGTCAGTCCCCATACATCAAAATGTATAATATCAATGGCCTTGCACTAACGTGCTTTTCATGTGGGAAAGCATGTTTGACATGCTTACCAAGATGGCATGCTTCACATACTTTGTGCATATCATCAACCTTAAACTTTGACAAACCTATAAGAATATTTTGGGCCTGCATAGACTTCAGTTGCGATGTATATTCACATGACCAATGTGCTTGTGCTATATGTTAATATCTACAATGATACCATCAATCTTAAACTTTGACAAACCTATAATAATATTTTGGGCTTGCATAGACTTTAGTTGCGATGTGTATTCACATGACCAATGCACTTGTGCTATATGTTAATATCTACAATGATACATGTCCCATGTGTAAACATGGCTACCTTCACCTCAGGCATGTTAATATCTAAAGTAAACACCTTACCATTTTTGTTCCCCTTTACGACTAAGCGGCACTGATTTTTGAAGTCTTCCACAAAGTACCCGTACCCTTGAGGATTGAACCTCACTTATAAACCTTACCATTTTTGTTACCCTTTACGACTAAGCCGCACTGATTTTTGAAGTCTTCCACAAAGTACCCTTGAGGATTGAACCTCACTTATAAACCTTCCTCAACCATTAGAAACCAGATTTCTTGTAATATTAAGAACATGACGAGCAAGTACTTCATTTTGTCATCCTGACACAGAGCAAAGAATGGCACTTTACCAACATGTGCAATGGGGTGCGCATCATGACCTGTTTCCACATACCTTGATTTTTCCATTTTCTATATATCTCTAAACCACTCATCATGATTAATCATGTGGTTAGAGGCACCAGAATCCACATATTAAACATCTCTAAACCACTCACTACCATGACTAGTCATGTGGTTAAAGGTTCCAAAATCCACATACCAAATATCTCTTGATCTTGACACATCTCATGTTATACACCACAAACATCTGCTCACTTTTGTCATCACTCTATTTACTTGGTGATGCATAGTTGCCTTGCTGCAATATTTTATAGGGTAATCCTTTACAATATGCCCTGGTTTGCCATAATAATAGCACTTGATGCTATTTACATTTTGATTTCTTTGCCAACCATCTCGGTGGCTTCCTTTGCTAGAGTGGCCTCTTCCACCTATATGAGACTCATTTTCTTGTTGATATTGTTTCTAGTTTTGATTTCCACACCAACCACCACCACATTTTCTAGATGACAATTTGCCCCTTTCTCTACCTGCATCTTGTGAATTTTTGGAGAATAAACCTCCCCTAATGTTCATCTCAACACCGATGAGGAGAAAAATTAGTTTTTGAAAATTAGGAAAGTCCAGCGATGCCATATCATCATCATCTACTACTAGGTGATCCAATAGAAGTAAGAGCATATGTAAGCAATTTAAAATTCACCAAGTAATCATTTATACTTAGCTTTCCTCTGGTTACATTATGCAACCCCTGCTTTAGCTACATCTTTTGAGCTTGGGTGTTTGTACTCTACATCTTTACGAAGGTGTCCCAAGCCTCATTATTCGCTTGTGCATCATGTATATACACAATCATAGAGTATGTCACACTTATAGACAACCACTACAACACCTTTCTAGATCTTTCATGCCATGCTTTATATGCGTACACTTGTTGTGGAGTGGGATTTTCTTTAGCAATCTCTAGCTCTATCATGCCATGCTTTATATGCCTACACCTACTATGGGTTGGATTTTCTTTAGCAATCTCTTTGCAAAGTCAAAATGGGACTTAAAATGGTCATGAATCCAAATTTTGTATAGTATAATGCCCCTTTGGTTCATCATGAAGGGCACCTCTCAAGATGTAACAGTGCACCTTACTATTTTGTCTGCCTACTGCTCTTGCCTAGTAGCTATTTGTAGAGATTTCCTTTCAAATCAAAGGGAAAGAGATGAAGTTACCTTACTCGTGTACTGCTTCCTTTTCTTGCCTCTTAAGCTCTTTACACGAACTCAAGCACACAAGAGAGATGGATGACTGAATTTTATTCTATTCTCTTCTCTACAACCATGAATTAAAGAGATAAGAGTACATACTATATGGGAAAGTACTCTCCCATATTGTATGGCTGAATTTTCTTCTCTTCTCTTCTCCACAACCATAAACTAAAGAGATAAGAGTACGTACTATATGGGAAAGTACTCTCCTTCTATAACTTACAAAGGTCTTTCCATAGTGTGAAGCTGACTACTACATGAGTTGGAGCTATAACTGCCATAACTCTAATACACCAAAGTGGCTACCGCATAGCCTATAAACCATTGGTGCCATATCGCCCATAATCTCACCATCTCAGCCAATGGCGTAAGTGCAAAAGTTATCACAATGTCCATAGCACTAGTTGAGCTTGATATCTCAGCATTGAGGGTGTGGGTTGGGAGTGTGGGCTACACTAGGGTTGCCTTAGTCTTTAGCTCAAGGGTGGGTTACCATTTTAGATGGTTTGGAGCCTATGATTAGGTGATCCCACCTACGTCCTTATAGATTTATTGCTTACCTATTATTAGGTGATCCCACCTATGTCCTTATGGATTTATGGTTTACCATTTAATGTAGATGCTTAGAAATGATTCACAGGTATGTTTATGTATGTATGGATCTTGGATAGACACATAAGTAAGTGGACTTCTAACCTGAGGTATTTCATTTAGTATCAAAGCTTAATTTCTAGCCTCTAAACCAAGGTGATAGTTTGATAATTTGTGAAAAGTTTTGGTTGTTAGTGTAGTTTGTGCTTAATAACCATTGAGAGTTTTGCTTGTGAATCTTGTTGTCCATAAAAGAGAATTTTCTCAGTAAGGTTTTATGAAAAACTTAACGAGAGAAAAGTAAGGTTTTCTCTTATAACAAAAGTAAGGTTTTATGAAAAACTTAATGAGGGAAAATCAGGTACTTTAAATGGTTTAATTGACAGGAGATATAAGGTTTTCAAAACCCTTGTTAAGTGTAGAGGTGCATTATCATTACATTAGAGAGAGGGTTCTAGCAGGTGATATCGATTGGTATATATTCGTAAGGATGAGCAAGTAGCTGGGAGTTGAGAAGTTTCAAAAGTTCAAGAAGGAACTTGGCATGCATGAGATGGAGTTGAGCTTGAGTGGGAGCGCCGAGAATGCAAGCTCAACATATCATGGATGATGGGTACCTCCAATGGGATGATGGGATTCAATCAGATTACCATCGTGAGGCTTCTTGGTGATTTGGATCGGCCCATGCATCGTGTGATTACAATATGAATAGTATACATATTTTCTAGTAACCTAGTGGTTCATGCTAGAACTAAGCACATAGTGGTGCATTATCATTACATTAATATGTGATATTAGAGAGAGGGTTCTAGCATGTGATATTGACTTGGTATATGTTCGCGCAGATGAGCAGGTAGCTGACATTTTCATAAAGGCATTAGGAGTTGAGATCATGGATGACGAGTAACCCAGGGATGATGTGAGTCAATCAGAACACCATCATGTGGCATCTACAGATACTAGTTGTGTTGGGTAGATATGCACGCATATGTGGGAGCAATAAAATGGCCACCACATGGTTAGTATGGCCATGGCTAGTGTGTGATTGCATATGAGTAGGTGTGTAAGCCACATGTGAATGTGGGCTTGTAGTTAGCAAGCGTGCTTAGAGAAAGAATATAACCTAGAAGCTTGTAGTTAACAAGCATGCTTAGAGAAAGAATATAACCTAAAAGATAAATGAAAGCTTTTTTGATTATGAAACTGATTAGAAGAGATATACATAGTAATTGAAGTAGTGAAGAAAATCCTTAGCCCATGCCCCATTATGTTCTCCATATATTTTCCAAGTGATTGATAGAAAATTAGTGTGCTAATTATATTTACTAGCAATTAAGCTACAATTTCTTCTCTGAAGTGATGAGAGAGAGGGGGGGTTAGAACAAGTTTTCAAAGGGGTATAAAATTACCTTGTTTATGTATGTTATAGCAAGGTAGTTAAAATCTTTGAAAGGGGTATAAAATTGCCTTGTTTATGTAGGGTAGTTAAAATCTTTGAAAAAAATCACTAATGGCTACATGGGACAAAATCGTGAGCTTGGTATAGTTGCACAAAAAAGACATGGACTATATTGTATTACTAAGGAGCACTACTTCATGGATATCATGATGATTATATACATGTTGATGGAAAATATCATGTTCAAGTGATTTGTTTAAGGTGACGGTGGTCATTTACAATGTCTATTGTTGGCAATTTTGCATATATTCTATAGCCGTATATCATAGCCAGGAAGACGATAGTCCCCAGATTCTCACATGGTGGTAACCCCTCTTACTAGGGCTTCTTTTTTATGGGTATCATGCCCATTTTTGTGGGCATTTTGATTGCAAAATACAAACATTTATTCCATCAAAATGCGAAAATGGGTACCTTTGCCACTAAACCCACCATTTTGAAGGGTGACCTAGCCTGTCAAAAATCATCCTTGTCTCTTGTTATCAACCCATAGGTATCGTAGGGGGTGTCAAAGCCCCAAAGGGAATAAAAGGTAAAATATCAATCTTTTCATGAAGCTCTCACATGGATTAAAGCCACCTTTAAAGACTCTTCAATACTTTCTCCTTTAACAAAATGAACCTTGTACATCAAAGGTTTTCTCAAAAGCTCTTTTTGAGTCTTCCCTTTACAATAAAGACCTATTAAAACCCATGTAAAACTTGCATCGGGTTTAAGGCCTATTTTTCCTATATCAAAATCAAGCAAGGATCTACTCCACTCACTATGCGTATGAAATCGGAGTTTCTTTCTCAACAAACTTCTTACCTTCCATATAAACCCAATTTTTTTTAAATTATCCAAGTGATTTTCTTAAACCTTTAAATTTATTTTTCAAAGCTTTTTAACTATATTTCATTGGTCATTAAAATTTATTTTAGATGCCCAAAACAAAAGGCATTTTCTACTCATTTAAAGGGAGCTAAAGGATATACTATCTTGCATCATGTATTTATTCATTTCACTTATTTTGATTGGTGATATGAAATGTCACACTTGTCTTTAATTACTTATTCCAAGTGTGTGGTGATATGAAAGACATCCTTCCATTAGTGAGTAGTGCATGGATATGTATTGCTACATTTATACGACAAATTATAATTGTGCTTTGGATTTAGCATAATAATTTGTAAAAATTAAGTGAGATAATTAAGGTTTTATTAATCAAGGGGTTTATTTGAATTGATCTTCAAGTAAGGACTGAATGGAAAACATTGTTAAATCAATAGTGAAATTTTTATTTTGGAGACTGATAAAAAATGGAAAACATTATGAAATCAATAGTGAAAATTCTATTTAAAATTTGCAAGAATGGAGGCTTTGTCCTCTAGTTTTGGCAACCACTCTATGCCAAGGATAATTTAGGGAAGGCTAACAAATCAAATGAAGGATTAGCTAGCATGTTGAACCAAGTTCAGAGATTCCACAAAACATGAATGATGTGCCTAGCATGCAAAATAAAAAGTTCAAAGAGTCATGGTTAGGCACCCTAAACCTTACGAGATGGACTTGATCATTGGACGTTTACAAGAACACACCATCACTGATGCTGCAAGGATCATGACTTCTGGTTATTTCATGCATCAAATATACTACACATCAGCATGATGGTCATAATAAATAGCACACTTGCAGAGCAACAACAATAAGAAGAAGGTGGTGAACCTGTAGGACATCACATATACAAAAACTGGAGAGCATTTACATAGCTGCTTATCTTGACCACCAGAATGGTATAATGGAAGTTGGAACACAGTGCTTGTGAGAAAGAACAATCCAATGCTGTGTTCCCAAACAAACCATGCCACCCTGAAGCCGATCCTCACTCTAAGTCTGCAATCCCCAGATTTGAAATGATAATCTTCAGTTGATCCACAAAATCAGACCCTGTGGCATACTCTGTGAGCAAACCAACAGCAATTCCGAACATCGCCCACCTGCAAAAACATCTGAAATCAGAGCCAAAAAGACCACAATCCATGTATGGCTATTAACAACATTAAGTACAAGTTCCTTAACACTTTATGATTGATTCATTCGTGACTTGGCTCCAAACCTGGAGCCCTCTCAATGTTAACAGCATCTACAGCTCTTTTTTGGATTCTATGTACATAGACACACTATGAGCTAGCTACTTAGAAAACCACACCTCTTAAAGCGTAAAAAATCATGAAAACATCGTTCAGAATTAATCCAAACAGAAATATATATTAATACGAGGTACAATCGTATTAATAATATCCGTCAAGTTGCTATTCATTTTACACAGTTTTGTACTTGCACGTCTTGGAGGGTCAAATATACTCTCTCTCTCTCTCTCTCTCTCTCTCTCTCTCCCAGGATTTAGTAGTGGGCGCCTCTGTCCAGACACATCCTAGTCCCTTCTGTCCTACTCCTCCACCAATAGCCCTGCCTGCTCCCAACTGCAAATGCCCATTGTGCACACCTCCCAATGGCTGCAAACATTCAAACCCTAGCAACCTAGCCCCTCATCCTGTCACCTGAGGCAGCCAGTGGCATCCAGCAACTATTCGCATTGGTATTGATGGGCAGCACCCTGGGAGACCCACTTTCAGCAGAAAACATCAGCAAACCCCCCGTCTCTCTCCGGGGTCCTCTCACCCACGAAACAAACAGCTGCCAGGATGAGTGGATGGATTACCTGCAACGGCAGATTGCCCTCTTGCAACAAGGGCATGTGACACTCAAAGCACATCTCTCCAAGGTTGGATGTCGTCTTGCTGCTCTCAAATCCAAACCAGACATGGGGGCCACTTCCCCCAAGACCAAGGAAATCTTGACCTAGGTCAAAGAAGTCCAGCAGACATTGCAAACAATGGTTGGAAACCTCGAGAAGGAAGTCGAGACCCAGATCACATCCAAATTTGTGGAGCACAAATGCTGTGAATCAGCATCTCATCAACTTCAAATTGGAGGGACTACCTGATGAGTGGTACAAGCCAGCGGACTGCCATGGATCATGGTACAACATAACCAAGGCGACACCAAACATCACATGGAATAACCACGCCCCAATCTATGAGAAAAAAAGCAAAAACCACGCAGTATCACAAACAAAGACCAGACAGATTGGGTGGATATTATGCAACAATCAAACAAACTAAAGGTTACTACAATAAAGGTAGCAAAGGAGCAGAACTAGTCAAGATGCGAGCAGCATGTCAAGAGGACACGTGGGTGGTTTTTCGCAATGGCAGAGTGTCACGTGCATGCCCATGCCATGGCTTAATCTTCAGCATGAACAGCATAATCCATGACTATTCATCAGCTAAGTCAACATGTAGGACATCATCAGTAGCCTCACATCATCGTCAGAGGCATCAGAAGCATCATCAGCAGAAGCTTACCATCATCAGAAGCATCACCACCAGCATTAGTAAGTGCAGTATTTTTAGGGATTATTCCCCTAGATGATCATGTCCAAAGCAGCCCGACAGGCCCTGTTAGCTAGCCAACCTGTACCTCTCAGCATATAGAAGCATTCGGTCATTATTCAGTCATTCCATCAAGTTCACATATCAGTTCTCTCATTTAGAAGTCAATATAAGTCATGTAGAAGGCCCAAGGTCACCCCTAGGGGCTGACCAAAGGCCTAACCCATGTACAAGCATTAAAGCAACCTTTTTGTACCATATGAAGAAAAGGAAACCCTGGCACCAAATCTCTCTTCTTCTCCCCCTCTGTCTTAATCATGTTTAATCAACATCAATGTTCTTAATCAGGCTTAGGGCTGTGGATTGGTACAAGAAGGCTTCCGCGCATGCAACATTGGTATCAGAGCATTCTGGCTCAACGCACTAAGCATTGTCCCCAAGCAGGTGCACAGTTCTAGCAGAAATGATGCAGCAAGGTGGTAGATAGAGTGGTTTGCAAAAGGCAAAGCCAAAGGAAGCATTCCCCGAGGGTATGTACGCAGAACCAGTACATCATTAAGCTCTTAGATCAGTCCAAAGGCCTAGCAACAGGCATGATCAGTTCCGGCAAGTGACTCAGTGTTGTGTTAAGGGTAAGGGAAAGTAGGCATGGGGCCAGCAGTTGAATAGGTGCTCAATTCTTCAGCAAGACTTGGAGTGAAGGTGTTAAAAACATTAGTCAAGTCAAAGTCAATAAGGTAGAAGTCGAAGGCAATAGCTGTAAGTCAAAGTCAGTATAAGTCTAAAGAGGAAGGATTATAGAGTCTCCACCCTGTCATCAAGTTTAGCAGAAGGGAATGTCACGTGCACGCCCGTGCCATGGCTTAATCTTCAGCATGAACAGCATAATTCCTAACTAATCATTAGTTAAGTCAGCATGTAGGACTTTATCACACATCATCGTCAGTAGCATCACAAGCATCATCAGTGCAGCTTACCATCATCGAAAGCATCAGCACCAGCATTCGTAGTAACATCAGCACCTTAATCATCATCATCAGCAGGAGAGCATGGCAACCCTGTTGACAACTAGCAGAGATGCTGCTGGCTGCCAGCAAAGGTTCCAACAGCAGGCAGCCAAGCGACTAGAAGGAGTTGGCACCTTGTGTGGGCAGCATGGCATAAAGTGCAGTATTTTTAGGGATTTTTTCCCCCACAGAGGGCCGACCGGCGACAGGCCCTGTTAGCTAGATGACATGTACCTCTAAGCATATATGAGCATGGGAACCCTGTCGACAGCTAGCAGAGATGCTGCTGGCTGCCAGCAAGGGTTCCAACAGCAGGCAGCCAAGCGACTAGAAGGAGTTGGCACCTTGTGTGAGCAACATGGCATAAAGTGCAGTATTTTTAGGGATTTTTCCCCTAGATCATGTCCACAGCAGGCCTATAGGCCCTGTTAGCTAGCTGACCTATACCTCTCAGCATATCTAAGCATTCAGTCACTATTCAGTCATTCCATCAAGTTCACAAACTAGTTCTCTCATCTAGAAGTTAGTATAAGTCATGTAGAAGGCCCAGGGTCACCCCTATGGGGCTGACCAAAGGCCCAATCCATGTACAAGCATTAAAGCAACCTTTTTGTACCATATGAATAAAAGAAAACCCTGACACCAAATCTCTCTTCTTCTCTCTCCTCTGTCTTAATCATGCTTAATCAGCATCAATGTTCTTAATCAGGCTTAGGGATGTGGATCATTACAGCAAGGCTTCCGCGCATGCAACATTGGTATTAGAGCATTCAGGCTCAATCCACTAACCATTGTCCCAAGGAAGGTGCATGGTTCCATCAAAAAGAATGGATGCAACAGGGTAGGGTAGCAGATGGAGTGGTTTGCAACAGGCGAAGCCAGAGGAAGCATTCCCTGAGGGTATGTACACAGAACCACTACATCATTAAGCTCTCAGATCAATCCAAAGGCCTAGTAATAGGTATGATCAATTCCAGCAAGTGACCCAATATTGTGTTAAGGGTAAGGGAAAGCAGGCATGGGGATGGCAATTAAACATGTGCTTAGTTCTTTAGCAAGACTTGGAAGTGGAGATGAGGAGTGAAGGTATTCAGACAAAAAGATTACTCAAGTCAAAGTCAGTAGGGTAAAGTCGCAAAGTCAGTAGAAGTCCAGGGAGGAAGGATGACAGAGTCTCCACCCCGTCATCAAGTTTAGCAAAGGGAATGCCACATGCACGCCTGTGCCATGGCTTAATCTTCACCACGAACAGCATAATCCTTGACTAATCATCAGTTAAGTTAGCATGTAGGACATCATCAGTAGCCTCACATCATCGTTAGTAGCATCAGAAGCATCATCAGCAATAGCTTACCATCATCAGAAGCATCAACACCAATTAATCATCATCATCATCAGGAGAGCATGGGAACCCTGTCCGCAGCCAGCAGAGATGCTATGCTGTCGGCTGCCAGCAAGGGTTCCAACAGCAGGCAGCCAGGTGACCAAAAGGAGTTGGCACCTTGTGTGGGCAGCATGGCATAAGGTGCAGTATTTTTAGGGATTTTTCCCTTGGATCATGTCTACAGCAGGCCGACAGGCCCTGTTAGCTAGCCGACCTGTACCTCTCAGCATATATAAGCATTTAGTCATTATTCAGTCATTCCATCAAGTTCACAAATCAATTCTCTCATCTAGAAGTCAGTATAAGTCATGTAGAAGGCCTAGGGTCACCCCTATGGGGCTGACCGAAGGCCTAACCCATGTGCAAGCAGTAAAGCAACCTTTTTGTTCCATATGAATAAAAGGAAACCCTGACACCAAATCTCTCTCTTCTTCTCTCTCCTCAGTCTTAATCATGTTTAATCAGCATCAATGTTCTTAATCAGGCTTAGGGCTGTGGATCAGTACAACAAAGCTTCCGTGCATGCAACATAGTGCCATCATTCAAGAATTTTGCACCCCTGAAAAGGTAAATTCTACTTAGTTTTTTAACTGATGTGTACCTCCAAATTGCAAAGCTTCCATTAGTTTCTTTTGTATGAATCTCTCAAAGCCACCTCTAACTTTAATCTTGTACTCAGTCCACTAAAAAACTTAAAAAGGAGAAGGAAACACTGGAATTATTAAAGTCTGCCTTGAAATGAGAGGGTCTATCATCCATCAAACATAGATAACGTTACATAGTAGCTCAGTAGTCTCCTTTGGAGACCTGATGAGATCAAAGAGGGTCCTCTATATAGTTGGGAGAGTAAGGAAGCATGGAGAGCACATGAAGAGGCAAATGCTGATCTTGATGCTCATGCCAAAGACAGCTTGTTCAAATCATTTCTTGTTCCCCTATTACCATTACAATTCTCACCCACATACACAAACTCACACACATGCATGCGTGCATATGCCACACAACTCTCTCTCTCTCTCTCTCTCTCTCTCTCTCTCTCTCTCTCAATTACAAATGGAACTTGAGTATAACAACTTGTGGTTTCATGGACCCATTGGGTATTTTGTAGATGGTAATAAAATTGCGCTCTTTCTTTATTTGCTAGAGCTCAGAAAATAAAAGAACGTCTCAAAAGAGTGGAAGGCTAAAAATTTGAGCCAACTATAGAATTTACTCTTTGACTATGAAGAAGTTTGTGACCCACTTGATAAACTCTCTCTACCTCAACCCATGTGCTTTCAAAAATATTGCCTCTCCATACCTCAACTCAACTATGATACCTACCTGTCATGTGCATAACATGTACATGCTAATCCCTGAAGGGGCAACAAATCAAGACCAAATTTTGGAGTGGAATTGGAGAACAGGGCAGAGTTTTCAGTGAAAAGGTTGCCACGAAGGGAAGAATGATAGGTTTGGGAGCCCATGAGAAGACAAGGGGATGATGATAGTCATCTAGGTTCAAAAGCTAGAATCCCATCATCAAGTTTAGCAAGAGGGGATGTCATGTGCATGACAGCACATGACATCTTTTGGTGTCATGTGCAGAATAGAGACTTCTCATGGTTCGGCTATGATTCTGGGTCCAAGGAACTAGCCGACAGCAGGTCGGCCAGTCCACAGGTCCTTCAAAGGCTTATAAATAGCCATTGGCTAGGCTCATTGTGATCATTTTGTCTTGCAGGAATTGGATCACTAGAATAGGGTTAGATTAGTTATTTCTACCTTTTCAAGGGGCAACCTATGGCTTGCCGAATTGTACACCCTTTTTTACATTATGAATATACTGAAACTCAGCTCTCTCTCTCTCTCTCTCTCTCTCTCTCTCTCTCTCTCTCCTGTCCATCTCTTGCTTGTGTTTTGCATCAACATGTTCCAAGAAGGTGTTTAGGGTTGAAAGAAGAGTCCCAAAGCTTCCGCATGTGACATTGGTAATAGAGCTTCAAGCTGATTCTGAGATATTGTTGCTGCCAATGTCGCACCCACCTTTTTTGCATCGTGCATGGATGAAACCATCGCCCGTGTCTTGATCTTTTGGTGGTGTGGTGACTAGGTAGCATTGTATCAGTATTAGGTTTAGCAATGCTAAACACTGATGGTGTCCCAGATGAAGGTGTACAGTCCAAGGAGAGTAACACAAGACATGGACGAAGTTACTAGGAGGTTGGTTGGTGGTGTTCCACAAGACCCAAGGGGAATGGCAGTCCTGTGAGTCGGATGCCACTTGGGGCATACCAAGAAAGGCTTTCAGGCAACGGTTCCAAGGGAGGATGATCCTCCAAGGGGTGGAGTGAGAGTGCCAGACTCAATAATCAGGAAAAGAAGACCAAAGAAAGTGCTCAGGGATAGGGCAAGAAGGCAAGGGGACAAATTGGAACAGATGCATAGACATTCATCAAATTTGAAGTGGAATTGGAGAACAGGGCAAGGCTTTCAATGAAAAGGTTGCCATGAAGGGAAGGATGATAGGTTTCGGAGTCCATGAGGAGACAAGGGGATGATGACGGTCATCCAGGGTCAGACGTTTTTTGAACCAAATTCTGGAGCCACCATAACTATTTTGAGCATGGAAGACAATGGGATGGACCAGGGTCCTGTCGGCCAGTAGAATAGGGACTTCTTATGGTGTCTGGTGCAGGAAGGTGATTTTCTGTCCAGGGAACTGGCTGACAGCAGGTCGGCCAGTCCACAGGTCCTTCCAAGGCTTATACATAGCTATTAGCAGGGCTCATTGTGATCATTCAGTCCTGTAGGGATTGGATCACTAGAAGGGTTAGATTAGGTATTTCTACCTTTTCAAAGGGTAGCCTATGTCTTGCTAAGTTGTACACCTTTTTGTACATTATGAATATACTGAAACTCAGCTATCTCTCTCTCTTCTCTCCATCTCTTGCTTGCATTTTGCATCAGCATGTTCCAGGAAGGTGTTTAGGGATGAAAGAAGACTCCCAACGCTTCCGCATGTGAGACTACCTCTCTCTCTAGGTGTCAAGAGAAGCCCAATCAGTTCTACCTTGGAAGCACAAATTCTCAAGTGTATAGTATGCCTGCTTTCCAAATTCCCACACCATGTTTCAACTTGAGATCAAAAATCACTTCTGTTCCAGGTCACTTTGAAGATGTGTACACGAAGTTCAAAATGCATGTCCATATCCTGGATGTGTGCGCGAGCGCACTCACATACATACACCCCTCCCCCATAGAGCTCCAAGCATGAGACAATGTCACAAGCTCAATTCTGTGGTAAACGAATAGGACCATAGGTGGATTCCCAAGCTATAGAGAGCCTCCCTGCATTCAATAGTGCTTGCGCCTAGCTTGACACAGTGAGCAGGCCTATTAATCAATCTCTGCATCAAATATCATGCCAACAAGAGCCCCTGAAGCTACACTTGGTGGAAGTGCTTTTCTACTACAATATCGAGATATGTCACTCGGGCTTAACTTTGATTAAACCTTAGACTTTCCTTAGTTTTGATCCCTAAACTAGGCAGTCTGTATTGAGGCCAATTGTCATGATTGAGGGTTGACAAAAGATGAACCCCTTACCACACGTCACTCTATGCACACATCACTCTATGCACAGGTCATTTTAATGGTCAATTCCTGTACTTGTATAGACTTGCAAACACATTTACATGTCCCTTAAAAGTATATTCACTGGTTAGCCACATCTTTGATTGATTATCATTATCAACTCTCTCCTATGATAGCCCAGGTCATTCCACCAACAATGTGCCCAATAAGATCATGGGACATTATCAGCCAATCTACATGAAAATGCACTTTCATTATTTACTTCCTCCGTGGCAGTTCTTATACTGTCATGCATGCAGGCATGGAGTTCCATATCTCCGTGTGGTAAAAGAAAGAAGGCAATGGGAGCATGATGCAAGGGAAGGTTCTTTTCGGCACCATTCCCACATCATACCTAGCCCCAAATAACTCATTTTCAAAATAAGGATGCACTAAAAACCTTTTTTACCTTCAAGCTACCCTCTTGCCCTCATGGTCTCCCCTTTCAGGTGGCAAGCGACTACTATGAGTCCTACCAGAAAAACATCTGGCTGGGTTTCACCAATGTGCCAGAACGTAGTAAATCAGAATGCATCTCTCATCGATAATAATATTAATATTCAGTCCCTTGTCCCAAAGATGATGGTAATGTGTTTCGTGTGATACTGACGTAGAAAATGCAAATATGGGCATTAAATTAGCACAAACTCTGGTCTTAGCTGCATATTCCTTCATTAAACTAGCATAGAATCCAGCGGTAGCTCACTAAACTAGCACATACTCTGCGATTAGTATTTCATTAAACTAGCACAGATCGATGCATTTCTGTAAAAGTACCTGCCATTGCCGATCTCATTCTTGGTGCTCCATCCAAAGATCCGACCCTCGGTGGCCTGCTGCTCGTACTTGCGGTCGAGAAAGTACTCCTGGAGCTCTTTGGCTCGCTGTCTCTGGTATTCGATGGTGACAGAAGAGGAGGGGCGGCCAATGGAAGCTGGGCTTATGATGGGCGATGATGATGATGATGGTGGTGGTGGAGATGGCGATGGTGATGGTGATGGTGGCGGAGAAGGTCTGGTAAGAGAGGGCGGAGTGATTTCTTTGACAGGCACAGACGGGCGACGGATTGGGCCTTCCGCGTTGGAGCCTCGGACGGGCAATAACAAAGACGATCGGGAGAGTGCAGGCATTGAGGGGTTGAAAGCAAGTGACGATGCCATGGCAATGGCTATTTGGAAATAGCTTCTTAGCTCGCTCGATGCGCGCGCTCGCGCTCTCTCTCTCTCTCTCTCTCTCCGTCCTTTGCAAGTCAAGAGGACCACAGCAGGCCGCCAAATGGATTGGCTTTATAAACGCGTCTACGTGCCACAATCTCCCCTACAAAACTCGGCCCTTATCGCGACCCTGCCCAGGTCCATGGAAGCCCTTGTTATTTTTCAAGTCGTTAGATTTATCAAAAGGAAACATACTTCTTTTTTTTCTTCTTCTTCTTTTTTTGGGAGAAATTAGACATCATTTTGAAACATACGTTTTTTTAAGAAACATATGTTTTTCCCGGAGAGTATTCAACCATTCCTAGAGTGTTTTTCTTTCTTGCCACTTTCTCTCTCTCTCTCTTTCTCTCTCTCTCTCTCTCTCTCCCCCCCCTCCGAAAGGTATCCTTCTGTTAGTAGTTACTGAGCAAAACCGCGATCAGTGGATGGAGTTGCGACTGGCATTGCATAAATACGAAGATTAGAGACCTATACGGCAAGTCCCCCACCATCCTCATCATCTCCTCATATGCCATGACGGCCTCAGCTTCAGTGGCCCAAGCAACTAGTCCCATCGTGGTCACCACAGTATTGCAGGTAAACATTACTAGCAATAGGATACAAAACAGACCATTCAAATCGTAGAAATACAGACATATGGATACAAATACTCAAAACATAACCAAAAATCGAAACATGACATAGACAAAGCATTACACAGAATTATAGAGAAATAACTGAATTATAGAGAAATAACTGAATTCGTATATATGATTGCCCAAATACAACAATGCTTCGCTTTTTTAAGTGGCTGAATCAATTACAATCTTCTTACATCCGGCAGAAGCGAACAATCATCCTACTAAAGGAATGCCTTCTGGATTCTCTGCCCAAGGTGCTTAAGCTTCTGAATTTAACTCAAGTTCGGACTTGGGATCCGAAATCCCGGCCAACGAGAGGGGACCCGGTCCATAGTGACGAAAATGAATCCGCTGCCAAACCTGCGGAGCCTTCGGGCAATTCCAAAGGCAATGACATTGGGGCTCTTGAGGATGGCCACACCTCGAATAGACTGCCGGCCTACCTCCTATGGCCAGCCAACTACAAGCTCCAATGTGCAACTGCCACCACCACAGAAAGAGAGTGATCATTCGTGTGGTTTAACTGTCCCACAACCTTTTCTAGAAATGTGAGAGAAACTGAGGAGGGAGGCCCAAAGACTACCTACCTGTTGGTGTGCCCTTGATCTATGGCATCTGAATCCTATGGCCTAGCCATACGGTGTAAGTAAAGAAGGGTGGGGGGGTGCTGGGAGCCTCCTTACTATAATAGGGATCATGCCATGTCCACTCCCCCAAGTTCCCCAGGTCCCACTGGAGTCGCGTGTGAGAGGGCGACCCTCCCAAATCCACAAATGCTAGAATCTCTCTCTGGCCAACCTTGGGCGGTGGAGGGTTTATGTGCTACTCATGCACCTGGAAACCAATCACCCTGTAAGGTGCATCCACTGAAATCTTCCAAAGGGGTCTCTTCTCTCTCAAGTTTGCCATGTGTGTTCCAATAGAGAAGGTGAGTAAGGCAAAGCTCTCATCAGTGCCATGGACGGCCAAAGGAATGTCATGCATAGTGAACACTCCCAATCACTGTGGTGGGGGGGAAGGATCTGGGATCAGGGCTAGCCACTCTAGGGGGATGGAAGAGTCAATGTCAAGGCTAAGTATATACCTACCTTGTATCCTAGTGAGGCTCCTCTCCTAGCCCTCTAGGGGGATGGAAGAGTCAATGTCAAGGCTAAGCATATACCTACCTTGTATCCTAGTGAGGCTCCTCTCCTAGCCCTCTAGGGATAGCTATATGAAAATAAACCAATCTCCGAGTGACCGAGTAGGATCCATACTTAAAGCTCCCCATGATAAGTGCGAGCAAGCCCCCAACATTTGACCACTAGACAAACGGACTAGGGGGTTCCAAATCAAAGGCTGATGGAGGCACTCCACAGATGCAACTAGAGTGGATTGGCCTCCCAAGCGCACAAGATGCTAGTTGCGAATTTGACCTCAAATGTACAGCTAAAGCCACAAGCCCGCATCTCTGTGAAGATCCATCTCGTCCTCTTGGTCCAAGGTCGGGTGGAGATCCTAGTAAGAAGGAAGTCCTTCCAAGGCAGAGGTCCTATCCAAAAGGAAGTCCTTCTAGGGCTCGCCATCCGAAAGAAGGAAGTCCTTCCAAGGCAGAGGTCCTATCCAAAAGGAAGTCCTTCCAGGGCTCGCCATCCGAAAGAAGGAAGTCCTTACACGACTCACCACCTTGGCCCGAGAAGGCCTCCCATTCTACCAGCCCAAAGAAAGTTATGGATCAACCATTGAACTTGACCAATTCAAGCCTAGCCTACACACTTGAGTTGCTGAAGAGCTTTCTAGTCTATATGATTGTGAAGTTGATGTAGATATGTCAATGCTGATACTCCTTTGGATCTCTCTAGAAACTTTAGAGTTTCTCTCCATGCAAATATCCAAATATATAATCTACTCCAAATCGCTGGATGGGACCAATCTTTTGGTACCTAGATCAACTCTTAGGCATTACTTGAACTTCCAAACGAATCTACCTTGAAACTTATAGAAAAAGTTAAATTGATACCTTAATCAATACTTGCTCTCAGTCATTACTAGAACTTCAAATCATATATACTTGAAACTTGTAGGGGAAAAAAAGAACCATGTCGGCAATAACATCCTAACTTTCGGCAAACCATGCAGTTTAAATATCTCCTTGATGAATATTCTTGCAATGTCTATTGCCTTGAAGGTCTTTTTGATAGGAATTAAATGGGCTACTTTTGTTAGTTTGTCCACCACCACTATGATAGAGTCATAACCCCCTTGTACAGAAGGAAGAATTGTGACAAAACCCATACTGATACATTCTCATTTCATTTGAGGAATGTCTCGCGGG
This sequence comes from Cibotium barometz, assembly GCF_041138505.1. NCBI lineage: Eukaryota > Viridiplantae > Streptophyta > Polypodiopsida > Cyatheales > Cibotiaceae > Cibotium > Cibotium barometz. The sequence goes on from NC_141110.1 coordinate 26,535,385, forward strand.
TGCAACTTGTCTGACATTTTTACCCTTTCAACCTTGTTTCTCTAACAAGTTAAGCATTGTGTGACATACTTGAGTACATCCCTCTTTAATTCTGGCCAAAAGAAACTCCTTTGTAGAACACTCAGCATCTCAACATATCCTCGATGTCCGACAGATGGTGCATCATGAGCTTTATGTAGGATTTGATCTTTTAACTCCTTAATGTTTGGCATGCACATCATTACTTGATAGAATAAGCATCCATCAGTGAGAGTGTAATCTTTAATTATCCTATTTTCTTTCTCAGAGTGAGTTGTTTGGTCCATGAGTTGTAAAATATGCCCAAAGTACTCATCTAAGGCTACTTTATCCTTCACTTTGCCTTTGAGGACAAGGTTAAAGAACCAATTGAGGAGGACCGTATTGTTACAGGACCATGGTATGTGGAGATTAGATTATTCCACAAAATTAAATAATAAAAGAAATTAACCATAACATCATAGCATAAATCAAGAGCATCAAAGATCAAAGAACACAAGATTGGGTGCAATCTCGCCCGCGACGTGTGTGGATCCACTCCCACATACGATATTTAAATCATATTAATAAATTTAGCCCTTGGAGCCATAAATTTAAATCATATTAATAAATTTAGCCCTTGGAGCCATAAATAGCATAGCTTTTTCCAAAATTGGGCTTTTACAAAATTGAACCTTAGTCCAATGCTTTTAAAGCATCTCATAAAAAATAAACCTTGCCCAACATACGTATAATGGTCCAAATCATACAAAATTAAATATTTAGCACATGTGCTTGTCTAGATAATCTCATCCAATGTCCACCTTAGTTGTCTCGAACTCATGATCTATACTCAACATAATCCACAATGTTAGATCACAATTACTTTGGAATCACTCACAAAAATAATTCTCACAAATGGAAATCATTCACTACTATGCTTCATACACGAACCATGCATCACACATAATTAATTGGATTCACTCCCATAATAAAATATTCTGAAAAATCTCACTCCGTGATAGTCCTCCCGTTTGAGAAAACAACCGTCCTTGGTTGTAACTATCAACACACGACGCGAGTGATCAAACATATTAATTGTTCCCACATTGGATTCTCCCACAATGTCATTATGTATTTAAGTGGATTCACTCCCACATATCCTCACACGCATCACACGTGTCTTAAAGTTGATCAGATTCACTCACGAACAGAACCTTTACACGCGTCACACGTGTCTTAGAGTTGATCGGACTCACTCATAATCAAACTCCTACATTGGATTCACTCACAATGTTTTCATACGCGTCATACGTATTCACAAAGTATACCACACGTTTCACACGTGTTACAGCTGGTTGGATTCACTCACAACCAACTAGGGTCACCCTCAATCAAACTCACACATTTCTTACATGGGACACACATGTCACACTTGGTTGGATTCACTCACAACCAAATTAATCACTTGGGTCACCCAAGATATTCTTTTTACTTATTGGATCACCCAATAAATTAATTACCGTAACATTCCCTCTTGTTCAGGTTGCAACTGACCTCAATTGCGTATTTAATTAGCAAGTGAAGAGAGTCAAAGTATAAATCACAGATAGAATCCCTCTCAACACTAGATTGTGATAAGTTATCCGTCACATATAAATATCATTTAGATTATCTGTCTCGGACATCAAAAGAGTATCTTTCATGTATACTAATATGAGTATCTTTCAAAGACACTAATACAAGTATCTCTCACAGACACTTGATTAACCTTATTTGAAATAGAAAAGAAAATAATTTGAAGAAGGTGTTTTAAATGAGGTATTTGAGTTTAAAGGTCAAATGTGAAATAACAATAAGTTACATACATTCTTCCATATCAGTCGAAAAACATATATACATCATTGTTAGTTCACTTAAGTCTTGATAGTGAATGGTCTAATATGTATTTTCTTCCGCGTGTAGAAAGTACATATCAATCATTGAACTATCTTAACCATTATATTTTAATTTTAAATTAATTGTACTGTTTTTTAAGTAATAATAATAAAATTAAACAATGCATAAGTATGAGTTTTAGGCTTACCTCTCTAGTGGTAGAAATCGTGACTAGAAGTACCCTCTTGCTTAGGTTGGTCGCCTTTGTCTTCGTCTTTAATCACGTTCACGACTGCAACTCGATTCTTTCTCTTTTCTAGACACTTGTATGCATAATGCCCTTTTTGTCGCACCTGTAGTATATAATTACACAAGATTTTTGATCTCCATATTATTGGTCTTCTTTTGCAGCTTGAGTATTCTTTCCATTCACTTGTGGACCATTGTGTTTCTTTGCTTTATCTTTGTGCTGAAGCTTCTCAAAATGTGTAGATCGAGAAGATGAAAGAATATGAGAATCTGTCACTATACTATCCCTCAGAGATCCATTTTTCTTCTTGCAATATGTTGCTAGAGAGATGGCATTGCTAAGAGAACGAGGATGAAACATGTTCACTTCTGCTCTAATAATTGGCTTCAAACCTACTATAAACTTTCTCCTTTGCTCTTTTCACACGAACTTTCTCTATAGCTTGAAGTTGCAATAAAGTTTGCCAAAATCTGTCAACATAAGCTGATATGTTCTTCTTTTCGAGCTGTTTAAAAATATCCCATCGCTGTCTGGCTTTACTTTTATATGACGGAGGTAAGAAATCCTTCTTGATCAGCTTCTTGAAGTCTTTCCATGACTTTGGTTTACATTCGCCCTGTCTAATAACATTTCACCAAAGAGCTGTACTACCTACTAAATGATTAGTAGCACATTGAACCTTATCCTTCTTAGAAAAATTTTCTCCAGAAAAATAATCATCAAGTTGACTCAACCATGTGAGTATGATGTGTGCATCCTTTTTGCCATCATAATCCTGAAAAGTAAAAGCCTTTCTGTTGATCTTGTGTCCCTTTCAAGACTCTTGAGCTTTGAGAGTAGCTCGCACAGTCCTTTGGATAGGGTCGTCGTCAGAATCCAAAGAATCAGATTTGGGATACGCACGCCTTTGCTTCTTGCGAGTAAATTTTCGCTTGAAATCTTCCCTTTGCCTCGTCTCACTCAATAATTGAGCTTGAAGTGTGTTTACTTGATCTTGGATAGTAGGTGGTTGTGGATAGATTGCCATTGTAAAAGAAACAAGTAAAATATTATGGAATTACAGAAATAAAATAGAAAAGGTAGCAAACTCATCTGACTCCCATGTACTTCGAAAGAAGGGTTATCGAAGTGCTCGATATCGAGGCGTCCCACGAAGAAATTAAAATAATAATCCAGTAATGCTTTGATGTTGACAATTTGGAAAGGAGCTCATTCAAAACCGCTTCAAAAGATCTTCAAAAATATTGCTCAGAAATAATACCCAAAACCTTTGTTGCAAGAAGTTTTTAAACAAATATGAAGATTTTAATTTTAATTTTATTTTTAAATTATGGCCCTTTCTCCTCTCTTGAATCCCTCAAAAGCTTTTTTTTTGAAATTAAGCTTGTATATATAAGCTTATCAATTAAACTTATATATATATATATAAAATAAAAGCTTTAAGTTATAAAGCTTTATCAAAGCTTTATACTAAGCTTTTAATAATAAGATTTAGTAAGGTTAATAAAGTTTGATTTAGTAAGGGTGGATTGGGAGAGTGGTTTTCCACCCTTCTTTGCCCTTTGGTCAATAACCACTAGTCTCATACCTTAGTATACCTTAGTTCTTCTTCTTCAATTTTTGAGCTTTTTTTCAAATTTTGAGCTTTTTGATGAAAGAAATGCAACTTCTCATACCTTAGTATACCTTAGTCCTTCTTCTTCAATTTTTGAGCTTTTTGAGCTTGACGTTGGTGTAAGTACTTTTTGAGCTTGACCTTCATGTAAGTACCTTTGGAGGCTTTCCTTCAATACCTTTGGAGGCTTTCCTTGAAATTCTCCACTTTCACTTCCAAATTCTCCACTTCCAATGTAAGTATTTTTAATTTGTTGAAAAGTCTTTAAATTTGCTCCAAGCCAATAGCCTTTGAGAAAACATCAATTTCTTGATTTTTCTTGAACTCTCCATGACCCAAATTTAATTCTTGAATTTGTCGTGCTCTGATACCACTGTTACAGGACCATGGTACATGGAGATTAGATTATTCTAAAAAATTAAATAATAAAAGAAATTAACCATAACATCATAGCATAAATCAAGAGCATCAAAGATCAAAGAACACAAGATTGGGTGCAATCTCCCACCCCCCAAGTGTGTGGCTTCACTCCCACACGCGGTATTTAAATCATATTAATAAATTTAGCCCTTAGAGCCATAAATAGCATAGCTTTTTTCAAAATTGGGCTTTTACAAAATTGAACCTTAGTCCAATGCTTTTAAAGCATCTCATTAAAAATAAACCTTGCCCAACATATGTACAATGGGCCAAACCATACAAAATTAAATATTTAGCACACATGTGCTTGGCTAGATAATCTCATCCAATGTCCACCTTGGTTGTCTCAAACTTATGATCTATACTCAACATAATCCACAATGTTAGATCACAATTACTTTGAAATCACTCACAAAAATAATTCTCACAAACATATGAACTATGCATCACACATAATTAATTGGATTCACTCCCATGATAAAATATTCTGAAAAATCTCACTCTCGTGATAGTCCTCTCGTTTGAGAAAACAACCATCCTTGGTTGTAACTATCAACACACGACGCGAGTGATCAAATATATTAATTGTTCCCACATTGGATTCACTCACAATGTCATTATGTATTTAAGTGGATTCACTCCCACATATCCTCACACGCATCACACGTGTCTTAAAGTTGATCGGATTCACTCACGATCAAATCATAGAACCTTTACACGTGTCTTAAAGTTGATCGGATTCACTCATGATCAAATTCACAGAACCTTTACACACGTCACACGTGTCTTAGAGTTGATCGGACTCACTCATAATCAAACTCCTACATTGGATTCACTCACAATGTTTTCATACGCGTCACACGTATTCACAAAGTATACCACACGTTTCACACGTGTTACAACTGGTTGGATTCACTCACAACCAACTAGGGTCACCCTCATTAATTCAAAAGAGTTGATTAGATTCACTCACAATCAAACTCACACATTTCTTACATGGGACACACATGTCACACCTGGTTGGATTCACTCACAACCAAATTAATCACACTTGGGTCACCCAAGATATTCTTTTTACTTATTGGATCACCCAATAAATTAATTACCGTAACACGTATTCTATAGGAGAAGAGGAAATTGTTGATCTCCTCCCTGAGTTTGATGTCAAACTCTTGAACCTTGTCATCATGGATGGGCAAGAGTTTTTATTTTTAGATGATGTTGAAAAGGATTTGGGCCTTAGGGAGGATGGAGCACTATCTATCCTCACCAACTATAGTGATAGTGACTTCACGAAGTCAATGGAGTACCTATCGTATGGTTCCTATTCTTTTATTGACGACATAGTTGCTTCTACCTTACTTGCAATTAAAGATGAGAGAGGAGCCTGGCAGCAAGAATATAACACCGACTGGTAGTGAGCAAATAGGTGATAGCTCGAGCTCTAGCCCACAATGCATCTCCTAGAAGCATTGACATCAGTAAGATGTAAGTCATTAAAAATAAATATACTTGATGGGTAAATTCCTTCATCTCTCATTTTTCCTACAACAATGTTAGATGCGAGAACACCTCCTAATTTATTAAGTGAGCAAATAGGTGATAGCTCGAGCTCTAGCCCACAATGCATCTCCTAGAAGCATTGACATCAGTAAGATGTAAGTCATTAAAAATAAATATACTTGATGGGTAAATTCCTTCATCTTTCATTTTTCCTACAACAATGTTAGATGCGAGAACACCTCCTAATTTATTAAGTGCCGGTATCTTTTCTATTGACTTCTTTGCAAGGAGAAAAGGAGGTGCACGAGAGAAGGTTGGAACGTATGCTACACGTGGGCATGACCTAGGAAGCTTATCACCTAAGGTGCTACAAAGTGGTGTATGTTGACTACATGAGCCATGTAGCCGAAGTGCTTCTCAAGTGCAAAGCATTGAGTAAAAGTCTATGCGAAGAAGGCATCACCAAGAATGCTAATAAGACAATGTTAATATTGAGAAGCGTGTACTATTTCTGTAGTACTTACCAAGGAGACTCCTCTTGAGATGTGCTTTCAGAATGAAATTCATAAATTGATAATTGGGTCTTCAGATGGAAGTACCGCAATTGTATGGAATCCCTGACTTGCTTGAGGCCCAGACATGATGGTATTTACTTTATAAATTGATTGCCCAATCAAACTAAAATGACAAACATAAGGGAATAAGCACAACTCATAGAAAAGTAATCACAACAATGGCATGGCGAAAGAACACTTGATATTGATTTTGAAACTTAAGTACATCCACCTTTTATACAACTCATTAAGGTGTTCACACCCATTTGCATATAGTACTCACACACACATCTCCTCTCTCCTTTCTTAATTATAGCCATGATTGCAACTCATACATCTGGGAAAACCACCTTGCTACACATCACCTCTGTCTTGGTGACTCCTGGGTCCGAGTCGGGAATGATAGAGTTAGGGTTAGAAGCTACTGTGCTAATGGGAATGGGGTTGACTAGAGGGTTAGGAATGATAGAGTTAGGGTTAGAAGTTATTGTACTAATGGGAATGGGGTTGACTAGAGGGTTTGTAGCTTATGTGTTAACGGGGTTTAGGATCTCATCTATAAAAAACTTGTCTCCCTGAGGATGAAGGTTAAGAGATTATTAGTTATCAGGGTTTAAGCTCATGGTTGCGGATGTGGTTTCTAAGCTGGATACATAACTGCACTACCTACGTGAACGTGCACACCTTACTAGAGTTGCCTGCAATGTAATTTTAGTTGGTGTAGAGAGAAATCAGCATGTAGTTTGCTTTGTCCTTGCCATATGACAAATGAAATAAAGAGAGACCTATTTATAAGAAGTGACCACCTTATAAGTGAGTCCTATTTATAAGTGACCACCTTATAAAGTGAGACTTATTTATAGAAGTGACCACCTTATAGGTGAGTCCTATTTATAAGTGACCACCTTAAAAGTGATATTTATTTATAAGAAGTTACCACCTCATAAGTGAGACATATTTATAATAAGTGACCACCTTATAAGTGAGACTTATTTATAAATAGACCTTTTGATAAGTTTAGAAAAGTATATATTCATGTCTCTTGATAAAATTTTAGATTGTGGAGTTTATTGGGAAACCACTTGTTAATGTGTCAATGACGTGTTGTGCAAACCATCATTTGCTACCCTTCCCGTGCATGTGAGGACCTCTGCAAAGCTTCTTCACATACTTATGACCTTTTTGATGACGGAATGTAAGAGGGGCTTTTGTTTTTGAGATTGCACATGCTTCCTCTTGTCCAAACCTCTAAAGAAATAATTGAACATCTCATGGGGGTGCTAGTGCTCTTTTTATTCCCCTATCATGCTTGGTGTTTTTAAAGAACATTGCTTTCATGAGGTAATGGGATCCTTGGGTGATCTAGAGGGCTAGAGGGCTAGCAACCCAAATTCATCAAGAAAAAAGAGACCATGTGCATACAATATATGCTGTAAAAATTAATAAAAAAATTTAATCTTGAAGTACATGTTAGGAATATCTTTCCCATGTAATGTGCAATAAGCATTTCTCCCCATGCATTGACTATGGCTCCTCTATGTGTTATGCAGTCACATATTTTCTTCCACACCTCAAACTCTATATGGCTTTCAACATTTGAATGGATAGAAGATGCCTTGCCAATGAGCCACCCATGTAAATTTTACTAGGCCAATCTTGTGTTTGCCTAGATTTTTTAACATCCTTTATGAATTCAACTGATTCTCCATGCAAGACCACTTTTGACAAAATCTCCTCTAGTTTGGTAATAGACTTGGCACGCCTTTGTTCCAGGTCTATGTTCCATGCATGGTTAACGTGCAACATGAGAAACTTGTCTAATATCCTAAGCCTTACATGTAGGGTACACGGATGGACATGACAAATGGGGATATCAAGAATTGGGTCCTAGTCTTATATAATTTCATGCCGATTTGGGGAAAGACTTTGATTATAGTTCTTGTTCCCATTGGCCCATTTGGTGGGTTTTTTCCCTTCTCCTTTTGGCTTTGAGTTTCTCTCTTTCTTGCCCACCTGCTTTACATTCCTTCCTTTCTTTTCCTTTTTCTTTGCATCGATTCCTCTCATTTTCAACTCTAGTGTGGTAGCAGAAAAGCATGTGACTTTGAGTTTGCCCCATGTTTCCATTCATGCATGCACTTTAGTGTCTTTAGATTGCCACTCATCAATGCTAAATGTGCTGATGCCATCTACCTCTAGATTCATCCCTATAGATTGTTGTTTAATCACATTTAGGATTGAACTCCTTTTAAAATAACATTTGAGTGTATTGTGTGATTCTATTGGCACCTCAAATGTAGCCACTCACCAAATATTTTTCTTTGATTGCACACCAAAATATTCATTTGCTTCCTTCTTTTTTTTTTCTTTGATACATTACTTGATACACTTCCATCATCAATCGTGGTGTCCCTTGCAGTAACTCATCTTAGTTAGGGTCCAATGGTGTCACAAGTTCATCAGACATCTCTTTATCCCTTAGTTCTCTATTTATCAATGTCAAGCTTACTCTCTCCATGTTGTGACCCTTGACCACTTGACATTCATCCAACTTGATGATAAATACAATTGTTCCATTACACTCATCTCATGTAAATCTATAATAGTTGATCATTACGTGTTAAACTGTAACCAAGTCCAAGTAAAGGTTATTAAATTCATTGGGTTACTTTTTTGAGATAGGCATGGAATCTTCAACATAGTGATAAAACTGCCCAACATGGCACCTACATCAACTTTCATGCATTGTTTAGTCATGTTAACACTATAAGGAGTCGGCAGAAAGGGTCTCATTAATCACTTCACCCCGTGTGTGCATCTATGAAGATTCTATATATTGCTTCATATCCCCCTATGGTTGATTCCACCACTATATTCCATGCATGTAATATGTCTAATGGACTAACAAGATCCTTTAGTTCCCCAGCAAACCTTTTGTGTAGTATGTCATGTTATTGGGATCATCTAACATCTTAATGGTATTTGCATTTTTGATGACCAATTCTCTTTTGCTTTTCTCCAATACTGTATCCCATTATTTGACTATAGCAAAATTTCTGCAAAACAAATCAAAAGAGAAATTGTAAGTAACCCCAATTCAATGACACTTTTGAAAATGAAATTAAATAAGGAGCTCATACCATGTGGCCCTTAGTCTTCTTTTCCTTGCACCACTACATTCAGCCAATGAGTCTACCACTTGCCACTTCATTTTTCTCTCTGAATCCCATGGGCATATTCTTTATGGTTGCAAGGTGTTTTTGAATATTTTGAGCCACTCTCTTTGTAGTGAAAGCGTTGTTACATAGCTTAACTTTATAGCTTCCAATACTCTAATTTTTTTCTCCATGACAATATGATCTCCTTCCAATGCCTTCATTAGGAGAGATTTGGACTCCAAATGGGCCCTTTTAGAGCCCATTCAAAAAATATAAGGCTAGCGAATGAGAGACCTTGGATTCTAGATCCATGAAATATGGATCCTTTTTGTCAGAGCGGGTCCCATAAATTTGAGCTTAAAAAAGAGGAATAAAGTATATTAGCATAAAACTAAAAAAAATAGAAGGATGTCAGGCGTGAATACCACAACCCAAACTTTAAAAGCAAAGTATGTTAGAAGGAATCTCTGGAAAAGAGCCAGATTGATTGAAAACTAGTCTAGAGACTAGAAGAAACTTGAGTTTTAGTTGTGTCTAAGAATAATGTTTCACTTTCTCCACAATTTGAACTTTATTCTTTTCGTTTTCCTGCCTCTCTTGTGCGTCACTCATTTCTGCCATATCTGCTTCATCTCTTCTTCTCTTACAGAAATTTACAATATGTTTCTTTCTCTTAGCCTCTTTTTCTTCCATCTTAATAGTTTGGTAATCTTCTTTAAGCTATGTTTGCTAATCATGATTTATTTATGATTTTATTTGTTATGGAACCTTAATAGTCTAGTAAACTTCTTTAAGCTATGTTTTCTAATCATGATTTATTTATGATTTTATTTGTTATGGAACCTTACTAATCATGATGTCATTTGTGAAAACTTACATGATTATTTGTCAACTCGACTACAAAGAAAACTGAGTGCAAGGTATGGTTCACAACATTTTTTACAAGTTTTATTTTAGTTATTTAGATTGTTAATTGCATCAAAATGGCAATAATTTTATGTTCTCCCTTAGTAGATAAGCTATAGGAGAAAACATGTCTACAACATTGAAAGTGTGGAGCTTTTCAACAAGAAGGATGCTGATGGCAGTTGGATTCCTTAGTGGTTCAAGAAGTTATACTGGATCACGAGAGACCCAGCACTCGAGGAGAATTCAAGGTAAAATAAAAAGACATTGATGATTCAAACAAGCATTGGAAAGGTAGGATCCTAGAGTTATGTGAGGCAGTCAAATGGTGCAATAGAGGTCCTTGTGCAGCATGTTTATATGTACAAGCATATAATGGTACATCACCAACAATCAAAGTATAAGATCTAAGATAAATAGTAAGATTCAGTAAGTAGTGTTTGTTTTTTGTGTTCAATAGGTAAGTGTTTTGTGATCTATAGCTAAGCATTAAAATTTTCTTACAGCTTTATATCCATCGAATATGCAGGAGTGGCAGAATGCAGAGTGCATCAGTGGAAGAATCAATGTCTTTCACATAGAGATAGGCACATTGCTATATGACAACCCACCCATCTATTTAGCAACACAAGGAATATTCTTTTACAATTTCTATGTATGTTTTAGCTAATGCAAATGAACTGGAGTTTATCCCACTACCATCATTATCTAACTGAGAATGGGTTTGTTCTTGCACAGAGATCATTGTAGCATGTAAGAATAAGATCAGAACAGATATGCATGCATCAATGAAACCATCACAACAGGTTCTAAGGACATCCATATGAGTTGGTTTATACCATTTAGCGCCTTTGCACAGATGTTTGCAACATGTGAGGATGTTAAGAAAACAAAGATAACATATCAAGTGAGGTCACTTGATAATGATTGGATGAACTAGTTTTTGGGGGAAAGATGGGATGTAAAGAGGACCTTTGTTAAAGATGCTATTGAATGCAAAGTAACAATACCAGATGTTACATTCAGGTGAAATTAGAACATAATGTTTGTTTGTGTTTATAGAAAATTCTGTTAGGGTGACATCTATTAGTTTTTAGCATTGGTTGTTTCTACTATGACCAGGTATTTCATTGGGAGGCAAACATTATGCATGCGATTTTGGCGACTGCTATGTGGAGAGGCATCTAGTAAATCTTAGATTAAGACATGCATGATGAAACTCAATCTTCCCCATCACAGATGTAATCTAATCAATGTATAGTGATACACCAAGGGATTTCTATTTTAAGTTTGATGTAGGAAAATCGAAAGCAGGAGTGAAGCTTCCAAAACCTGCTCTATTTGTATATCAAACCACATATCCTAGATGCTGTGGAATCACCTTGAGATTGTAACCTTTCCATTTATAATAAAAATCTAAGAGTTATTCTCACCAATAATTTTGAAGAGATCCATTTAAAAGAAAGTAACTATAAGCATTAGTGCAAAATGTTGCCAAAATACTAGGAAAATAAAATACATACAACATGATAAGAGTCCAATAATTAGACATATAATGACCCCTATTGCAGGGTGGTTGCAAGGTGAGGACTCACTTTCGTTCACTCTCTCTAAAACTGGGACATTGACGCAAAGAGAGAAACTCTCGGGAGGAGTATCTCAATCGAGATATCACTATCAATTAAAACATGACAAGTCCCTCCCCAGCCAAAAGCCCTATATCTCGATCGAGATATCAACAACCACCATGCCAGTAGGCTCAGAGCCATCCATGTCACTTATACATGTCATTGCCACCTCGCTATCTTGATAAAGATATGTAGGCCTCGGATCCATGTCCATGCCATAGTGGATCCCCCTCGACTTGCCCACTCGGATGTACATTCAGTATATTCAGTAATGCCGTCTCCACCATCCACGTATCTCGAAACGAGATATGAAAATGTAATCTCAACCATTGATGTATCTTGATTGAGATATGGATATGTGATCTCATCCGTTCATATATCTCATTCGAGATACCTAGATGCAATCGAAGCCATATAAATATCTTGATAGAGATAAGTTCATATAATCTGGCCCGTCCATTAAAATCTATTCCGAGATGATGCGATGATCGAGATATGTAGTCGAATTGGGACTGTCCAAGGTATCTCGATTGAGGTATTTAGTCAAAATCTAAGCCGTCCATTTATCTCGATCGAGATACCCACGTCAAATCAAAGCCGTCGATCACCACCAACCCTAAAATCCCCTAAAACCACGCATATATCTGGGTCGTTCATCTTGCAAACCTTAAAATGCATGCCACTGAACCTTGATCGAGATTATAAAACCACAAAGATTTCCCCCCCCCTCATTCTCTCACGTCATTTTCACTCTCCTTTCTCTCTTGGATTGAAGCGCAATTAGTGGACTTTGAATAAATCATTAGTGTTGTTTTATAGCTTCATTAAGGATACATTAATATTTTCTTAGCACTAAGCTTTGGACCTTTCACATTATCCTTTCACATTGGCCTGCCCGTTTGTGTTAGGCTTAGGGTCTAGCATGGAGTTGTAGAATTATATGGTAGTGTTAATCCCATTTAGATTAACAACATGATCCTTAATTGAGGACATTATGATATATAAAGGTTGCACATTATAATATATTGGCCACCCAAGGCCTAGTAAGTAAGTTTTGAGCGCCCAAGTGTGAACAAGGGCCAATTGTATATAAGGCATTTTCTCATATAATGAAAAAGACACAATCCCCTTTGTGCTATGGAGAGTGTTAAAACCCTAAGATCTCTCTAGATAATTGTTATGCATAAACATGCATAAATCAGGCATAAACTCAACCACCCAACCAACCCCGAGCCCAAGGGGAGATGCACACATGAATAATAATGAAATACATCATACCTCTACCTTGATGTCCCATACCATCAAGAGGTATAACTCCAATCCAATAGCATGTAGCTATAGTGTGAAATGGTAGATGAGTAGATATGAACCTCTACACAAGAGAGCATAACATAGCCTTGGCCTCATAAGCCCAAGCCTCCAAGCCTCCCTTGAGTGTGCCCCATGCCCCTATTATATAGGAGGGCCCTCAAGTGACTCTTGACTCTCCATTTCCCATGTGTGACCCTTGGATGCCTGACCCTAACCTTAACCCTTAAGGTTAGTCCTAACCCATGCTTCACTAGAGCTTGTTCCCATGCTCCCATGCTCACAAGCCTAATGTGGGTTAGCCTCCTAGTATATGCACACATAATGTGCATATAACATACTTCCCCTCTCTCAAAACATTGCACTCTTGCAATGAAAAGAAGGAGAACTGCGCTGAACAATCTCAACAGACTCCCAAGTCGAATTCCCTATTTTTCGCCTAATTTTAACCTCAGGGATTAGTCAACTACAAAGTTTCCTTTCCTTGAATTCAAGAACCTTATCAGGTTCATGTGGAACATAGGATACATCTTTGACTTCAATGAGTTCTTGAGGAGTAAGTGTGTTATCCTCACCTCCTAGTTTCCCTTTCAATCTATTAATATGAAAGACTGGATGAACTCTAACATGTGGAGGTAGTTTTAAGTTCAAACGCAACCGTGTCAATCCGATGTATAACTCGAAAATGGACCACAATATCTAGGAGATAAATTCGAGCATTTTTCTATTGACAAAGTCTGAGAATCTTTAGGAACATTAAAATAAACCAACGCTCCTGGTTCAAAAGACCGAGATGAGCGTCCCCTATCAGTATAAAATCGTACTCTATCCTGAGTACTCCTCATAGAATCCCGAGCTTCGGTCAACATTTCCTGCATATCTCGCAAGAAATCCCTCGATACATCAAGCTCGATGTCCTTTAAGACCGACATCAATAGGCGCCCTGGGTTGATACCCATACATAAGTATGCACGGACTATAACCAATAGCCGTATATTTAAAACTGTTATCGGTAAATTCCATCATTGGAAGATATTTTTCCCAATATGATGATTTTCTAGAGACATATGCACGAAGCATATACACTATAATCTGATTCATACGCTCTGTTTGCCCATCAGACTGTCGATGATCAGAGCAATTCACATTCCAAGTAACTTCCTCGTTGTAAACCATTCGGAATAAAGTAGGAAAACATGGCATTTTAACAGCAGAAACCAGGGATTCATCTCGGCGCCCCGATATACCCACATTTGCATATGGAATAATCGACGTCTCGAGTTACCCATATCAACATAGAGAGTCATCAACGTCTCGATGAGTCACATATGTCCATCCGTAAACAATCAGGTTGACTGTATAAATCACCTAAAGTACGGAACTAGAGAAAGAAATGCCAACAAAGGAAGAATCCAAATTTTCTTATCCAAACACAACAAGATAAACTTGTTTGAACTCTAAAGAAAGAGATTTCAACAAGTGAAAATGCCGATGAGATTACCCTCATCACAACATATAAGCTATAGATAAAAGAAGTTTATCTAGAAAATGCCCACAATATAACTTCTAGTGAATTTAGAAAATGAGATTGTCTTTGAATGTTGAGGACAACATGCTAAGTGATGTAAGCAAAGCAATAATCTTGAGCCCAAATTATCCCATAAGATAATATACGTGAGGGATCACTAGCGTCCCATACCACCATGATACCACCCATACATACCTTAACAATTTGAAACTCCCTAGTATGCCGTCTAGGAAATATGAATAAAATCTTGTATAAAAGGACTAAGATGGCCTTATCCAAACTTTCACATACTAAACCTGTCTCTATATACTTGAGACTACATCAAGGAATAACTCCTTTTGAGTACATCATTAGAAAAGAAATTGAATTATTGGCGCCTTTCTAATGATAACTACCCAAAACATAATAAAGTTAGGGTAGAAAAAAAACTCACCTAGATATATAAGCAACTAGGTATCCGAGTTGGAATATGTACAAGAGTATAAGATATATACTCCAAAATTACGTGCAAAAAACGAAGGCAAATGCTACCTTCAAAGCACATGTAATTATTCACAAAAGATCAAAAGATCCTTATAAAACCATGGATAAAAGCATAGAAGCTCCTCGAATCCATAAAGACCATAGTTGATCATAAAAATCAATGCATACCATCTAATGAACATTAATCATGCCAAAAGAAGCATTAAAATTGGTGGCCAACTCATCAATCCGGAGTATATGAACATTGTGTCGTTCAAGCAGAACTCCAAAGTAAGCAAGTGAAACACATGTGTGTAGCACTCAATAAAACACCCCTAGGCAGAACCTGATGAGTCCATATAAAACTTGGAAAACATCAAATAAAATCCACCAAAACAAACCGATCAACTTACCCATGATAGAATTTGTCTTAGGCTTAAGAAATTAAGCACAAATCACAATTACACAAGTGCAAAATAAGTTATCATGGAAAAGTGTCAAAGGTGAAACACACTTTGAATGCAAATTATAGCCATCAAAAGAAATTAAGGAACATGTCCAAAAAGAATAGCTAAACAATGGTAAAAAATCATGAATACATTGTTTAGAATTAATCCAAACATAAATATCCATTAATACGAGATATAATTGTATTAATAATATGTGGATAATCTGCATCTATCTAATGTCAGTACGCGAAAACGTACTTCAACATTAAATAACCCTTGAAAATATTAAATTCTCGAGAAAAAGAATTATCATGATTTTTTTCTAATTTTCCCTAATTTTATAGGGCCTCAAAATATGATAATTTTGAATTCCACCAAACCTATCTTATGGCATTCCAAACCTATATTTTTCCAAAAAATTTTAGCAATTAATTTTGCCAAAATACCATTAATATTTTAAAAATATCAATTTTGAGGATTTTTAAAAATAATTTCTAGAAATTTCCTAATTTTTCTTGAGAATCCCATCGTTCACGAAATTTCCAATTCCGCCCGATAATTTTCAAATCCAATGAAAATATATAATTTTAATGGACTTTTTAAATTTTTGGGTCAAAAATATATTTTTAAAGGAATTTGAATGGTCACGGGCGCCCGAATGGACACACCACATGCCAAACACCAACCCCACATTTTTCCAAAATTTAAAATAACCTTTGTCTAATTTTTCACTAATTTTTAGAAATTTTTTAAAATTTTAAAATTACCCCGAACGCATTTAGAATACGAACGGTTAAAAAATTTCAGAATTCCAACGGTTTTCCCAGAATACGGAAAGCCAAAAGTTTTGGGAAAATGAAAAGACAAAAAAAATTGGAATGCGAAAGGTCAAAAGTTTCCGGAATACGGAAGGTCAAAAGTTTTTCCGGAATTCGGAAAGCCAAAACGTTTCGGGAAAATGGAAAGCCAAAGGTTTTTCGGAAGATGAAAAGCCAAAAAGTTTCAAGAAAAATTTTTCAAAAACTTTTTAGAGATTTTTTCCTCGAATCGCATAATTTCTTAGTATTCAGGCTTTTTTCAAGCTTTTTTTGAAAAAGATTTCAAACGCTTTTTTTAATAATAAAAAACTCATTTTTAAAAAAATAAAAATAAAATAAAATAAAATAAAAATAAGCATTTTAAGCTTATTAGAGGATTTGATTTTTTTAGGGGGGGCGTTTTTTTCCACCGGCTGCTGCGCAGCCCCCCACCCCCACCATCTGCGCGCAAGGAGGGAGAGAGGGAGGGAGGGAGTAAAAAATAAATCCATCCTCTCCTTCTTCTCCCCTCTTTCCTCTCCTTCTTCTCCCTTCCATTCTCTTTCTCCTCCCCTAATCACAGAGATTAACTTTAATCTTTGATTAAAGTTTTTAATTAAACAAATCATAATTAACATTAATTATGATTAATGTTTAAAAAAATATTTTTGAGAGAATTTCCCACGAAAAAAAGAAGGAAAAATCAAATTTGAGAGGCGGAGAGAGTCCCACGCACACGGGAGAACGTTTCATGCATCAACACGCTGTCCCCTACTACTGAATTTCAGTAGAAAATAGACAGAAATTTGATCGCATACCCGTGGAAAAACCCGCACAAAAATGTATAAAAAATACATTTTTAATCATATAAATGCTCAAAAAATTCCTAAAAAATTAGAAAAAATTCCTTAAAAATCCAAGAATTTAGGGAATCCATTCTACCAGACCCAAAACTGGCACTTTAAAGGGTTTAGTGATATACGATATAAAATTGGTAACGTTCAAACACTTTCCTCAAGCAGGCTAGATGATCTTTCCATCGAGAATGTGCACATAGATCATCAATGAATGCCTCCAACCATTTTTGCAAGTAGTCCTTAAAAGTTGTGCACATCAGCAGTTGAAAGGTTGCAGGGGCATTTATGAGACTGAACGGCATAACCTTGTAAGCAAATGTCCCCCACATTGTGTTGAAGGTTGTCTTATGTTGGTCTTCTGGTGCTATGGACACCTGATTGTACCCGAAAAACCCATCCAAGAATTTGTACGCTTCCCTCCCAGCCACTCTTTCCAAAACATGTTCGGTATAGGGTAATGGGTAATGGTCCTTCCAAGTGGCTGCATTTACTTTTTTAAGATCTACACATACTCTCCATTTCCCATTCTTTTTAGGCACTATCACAATTGGTGACAACCAATCTGTATGTTCGATCTCATAGATAAAGTCCGCAGCAAAATGAGCTTATCAATTTCCTCCTTTACAATTGTTGCATACTTAGGATTCATTTGATATGGTTTTGCCTGGCTGGTCTTGAACCTTCCATGATTGGAATCGTATGTTGTACCACCTCTAGCGGTACCCCTTTCATTTCCTTGTAATTCCAGGCGAAACAATCCTTATATTCCTTGAGGAGAATAATGAGCTCTTCTTCCTCTACAGGAGTCAAATCCTTAGCAATGTATATGGGTCGTGCTTCTTCCCATGGTCCCACAATATCAACCTCCTTGACTTCTGTCAGGCCATCGTATGATGCCAACAGCCCCTCTTCTTTTACCCTAGTAGCTGTCGGCGGCTGGACCACTCTCCGATCATCCACCGTATAGTTCTTGAAATGGTCGGGTACTGAAAGCAAGTCTGGTTTGTCCTCATTGTCACTTTTGGCTTTTACCACAATCTTCTTGGCCTCACACTCTACCTCTACTAAGGCCTTGTTGCGTTTTCGGCACCCTGCTTTTGTAAGCTTGGGTGCATCACTTTCTTGAAGGGCAATTTTCTCTTTGTGCCTCCCTTCCAATGATATTTTACTCAACTCCTCGCCCCAATCCTTTGAGAATTCATCATGTACTTTCATAGCCTCAAGGTATCTCAACCATTGGGCATCCGTAGGTCTACTTTGTAGCATGGCGTTTCGTCAAACTCGATACCATTTCTGTCTCCGCCACCATCATCTGAGGCGTTGAGCAAGCACTGATACGGCTTCGTGCCACGGTACTTTCTGTACTTGATGTCTCCCCGCTTGATTCCTCATCCAGGGTCTGCCAATTAACCATGTAGATAGAAGTCGTGGGGACATCAATGGTAGCCAACACATGCATCCAATTTTCACTGAAGTCTGGAGGAGGTAGTGACGCATACATTCTCGTTTCCTCCTCCTCCTTGGTTTCCCCCTCCGTAGGTTGGCATATCTGTATGGATGTGGTTTGCAATTGCGTAACAGTTGCCCCAATGGCATCTGGACAGGCGTGGATAGTACAGCTTCGAGGCTTCCTATATCCGTGGGCTCTTTGGATATAGAGGGTTCTTCTCATGTAGGTGTCTTGTATTCTTCTATGGGGAAGGAATGGATAGACCCCCCAACTCATTTTCCTCAAACATTCTAGACATTGTGTTTATTTGGGAGTCCTCTTCCGTTCCTTCCGGAATCGGGGCTGGCATGTTCAATACCCTATTCCGGGTTGGTTCATCTCATGGATAGATGGTATCCCTTACTCGGCTAGTCCTTGGCTTAGTTTCATGAAGTCGTAGTACTCTTTGACTAAGGCCTTGGCATCTTCTAGCTTCCTTATTTCTTTGTCCGGCATTAGGATATTCACCAACCCCCTTAGGAGTGCTGGTTGTTCTCCTTGCTTTCCATGGTCTAATCCCCCAAGATTGGTCCCTTGACCCCCCTCATCCTTTGATTGAGTGGATCCGGTATCAATTGTATCTTCTTAGGATCTGTCTTGGATTGTAACCCGTATGTCCCCCTTTCCTAATTTCTTCACTCTTCTCCTACGGACAGATCTGGAAGTAGTCGCATCGCGGTTTCTTCCCTTTTCTCCTAATTGAGCCTCTTGAGCTCATGGTGGTTAGTGTGAGATCCCACTGCCCCCTCCGTGCACCGGATTCCCGATTGCTGGCAGCGGAAGCAGGTCCCTCTTACGCGGGGCAAGGTTTCTCACTCGGGGCCTCGCCATCGAATGTCCGAGCACGAGACTAAGCTGGTGGTCATTCCGAAAACCAAAATCGGGAAAATTTCCCATGCTCGGAAAGTGGGGACGATTCCACCATTTTGAATTTCTTAACGAATTTTTCTAACGAAGTCAAGATTGATCTAACCTTCATCTGAATAAACCAGATAGAAGGGAAACTATAACAGACTTAACTTGAAGGAATCAACGCTTTTTTCCTAATTGAATTAGGCACAGCCGTTGATCTATTCATTTGAGAAGTCTTCAGGTTATTATTTAACTATTCAAGTTCTAAGCGTAATCTTATTAATCAATTTTATTATTAAAACTCTACTGATTCCAGCCCATGGGTTAGCCACCGCCCAAGTAGAACCAGACAAGTACTCACCCACCCATAATTGAAAGCCTTTCTTAACTTTTGCTTTAGAATACAGATACTCACACACTCCTCTTTAAACTTTAATTTATAAAACAATCCATTGACAACAAACAATTATTGGGTACAAATGTCACAACTCAAAATTTCCATTCAATCCTTGTTTCACACAAAACAGTATCACTCTGGACTCTCCGTTAAGACCAGCAGGTCAGCAACAACGAGATCCAATAATAGATTACAATAAGTTTCTCGTCATCATACATATATATCTTCGACGACATACGCATGGGTGTCCTCGGCACCGCGAGCCCGTGCATCGCCTGGTCAGAACCCTCTAGGATCCTCCTTAGGTGTCCTGGCACTTCACTCAGGGACCGCTTCGTCGGCCCTCGTCCATCGTATCGAAAGCGCACCATTTTAACCATATCGAGCCGTCCTTTGAACACTCCCCACCAGCTGTTGCAACCGAACTTCCCTTAGAACACACATATACCAAATGCTCCCTCCAGCATTTTGGCGTATGTAACAGAACTTCCCTTAGAACACACATATACCAAATGCTCCCTCCAGCATTCTGGCGTAAGACAGTCCTTTAAGAAAACAGGGTTTCTATGCAAGTTTTCAATTTTGATTTTCTTTTGAATATAATGAGTATATCTTAATTCCGTATCCCAAGACTTCTAGATCACAGGTCTGGATTCCCAAACAAAATTCCTCGAATTCAGTAATCTTGATCCTCAGATCAAAATCAAAGGTCTCAACTTAATTTCAGATTCGGTGGGTGATTTGAGTGTAGATTACTAAACTGGTCACATCATCATTTCTTGAAACTGACGAAGGAGTTACGTCTTGGTCATAGTCTGATTCAGGGTTTGAGTCTGGAAAGGTTCTCCTTGAACTATCTTTCTCGAAGGTAATATTTCAATTACTACTTTACTGAATTCAAAACTAAACACGAATTCCTATGAGGAATAAATTAGTCATTTATCGATAAAATTCTGACTTCGATAGTTTTTCTGAATTTTCTCATTACCATCCTAGAGAATATAAAACGGTATAATTTTCCTTCACTGAGTATTTACTTATTCATTTTTCCAATATTCATGGGATTTAAACATAGGATAAAAGTGAACTCTTATTTGGATAAAAAAAATCTTTTATGCATCATTTTATGCATAAAATCAATATTGGTGAAAGCAACACTTTTGTAATTAAAAAAATTCTTTTATGCATCATTTTATGCATAAAAATCAATATTAGTGAAAGTAACACTTTTACAATAAAAATTTTCTTTCATGCATCATATTATGCATAAAAATCTATTTTAATAAAAGTAACACTTTTATAATAAAAATATTCTTTTATGCATCTATCTATGCATAAAAATCCATTTTGATGAAAGTAACACTTTTATAATAATAAAAATATTCTTTTATGCATCTATTTATGCATAAAATCTATTTTGATGAAAGTAACACTTTTATAATTAAAAAAATATTCTTTTATGCATCTATTTATGCATAAAATTTATTTTGATGATATTAACACTTTTATAATTTAAAAAAATATTCTTTTATGCATCTATTTATGCATAAAATCCATTTTGATGAAAGTAACACTTTTATAATAATAAAAATATTCTTTTATGCATAAAATCCATTTTGATAAAATTAACACTTTTGTAATAAAAAATAATAATCAATATGCATCTTTCTATGCATAGAATTTAATTCTATTGAAAATCACTCTTTTATAATAAAAAAATAATCAATAGGCATCTTTCTATGTATAGAATTTAATTCTATTAAAAATCACTCTTTTATAATAAAAATAATAATCAATATACATCTTTCTATGCATAGAATTTAATTCTATTAAAAATCACTCTTTTTTAATAAAATAATAATAATCAATATGCATCTTTCTATGCATAGAACTTAATTCTATTGAAAATCACTCTTTTATAATAAAAAAATAATCAATACGCATCTTTCTATGCATAGACTTTAATTCTATTAAAAATCACTCTTTTATAATAAAAAAATAATCAATATGCATCTTTCTATGCATAGAATTTAATTCTATTAAAAATCACTCTTTTTTAATAAATAATAATAATCAATATGCATCTTTCTATGCATAGAACTTAATTCTATTAAAAATCACTCTTTTTTAATTAAAAAATAATCAATATGCATCTTTCTATGCATGAATGAAAATGACACTTTTGGAATACACAAATGATGGGGATTACTCTTTTTGATTAATAAAAGATGAAATTCATTTCATAAATTTTTAGAAAATTTTGCCATAACCTCCTTTGTATGGCTGACCATTTTTTAATTTTTCTAACCTTAATCTACTTAGGAATTATTCCCAATTGGTTTAAAGCATTCTAAACTAATCAATTTTCACTTTTAAGAGAGAAATAATATGAAAAGTTTAATTTCAACAATTAGATCACTTAAATAGGATAAAGAAGGGCTGATTTTAAGAGTGAGAGAGGGGGAAAGCCTTTCCAAGAAGGCATAGCATCTGTTTATCATTTTAAGATAACAAACAATTTAGAAACCATTAAAAGAATAAGAAAAAGTAAGATTTCTTACTTACATGAAATTCTGGGAGCTTTCCTTTGGCTTGATGGTTTGAGGGATCTACTCTTGTTTGCAACAAGAGTGGCCACCAATTCTTTAGAAGAGGGAATGGTCAAAAACTAGTGAATCATTAAGAAATTCACAGTTCTTGGCTCTTGGGAGGAGGAGTAGAGTAACAGTGCATAAAACACTATTAAGCTTCAACAAAGGGGGAGGCTTCTATTTAAAGGAAAAAGTGAGCTTCTAACCAAGCAAATTGATTCTAGAATTTTCCAGATCAGTTTGGTCGATTTTTGACCATTTTTAGGTCAGTTTAGCTTACTTTTTGGAACTAGACTTGAATTAGGAGAGAGGAGAGATGAAATATCTCAATTTTAGCTTACTTTTTGGAACTAGACTTGAATTAGGAGAGAGGAGAGATGAAATATCTCAATTTTTGATAATTTTAAACTCCACCACACATGTGAAGTAGGCGCCTCCTTCATGAGGTGGGAATTCCCATTGTGAGGTGTCGAAAATTTATTTTTTTAGTAATTCCTTTGGTCCTTAGTCCACTCTTCATCTTATGTGAGTATTTACTCATTTTTGGGGGGGATTTTCTTTATTTCTTCTATTTATCTTCTCCACACATTTGGATGAATCTGATTGGCCCCTCAAAACCTTAATTTAAATTTTTTTGAAAATTTGGACCCCTAGGATAAGGCCTCTTGAACAGATTATACTTGATTTCTAATGCACCTTCTGAAAATCTTTTTGAACTTTTGTTTCGGGGAAACTTATTTTAATAAGAAGAGATATTTTTTCATCCAAAAATATTCAAAATTTGAATAATCTCTCTCTATAATATTTTGTCTCTCTAGGCCAAAACAGGTAAAACAAGATCTTTTATATTTTTGAAGAGAGGATTGATTACAGGGGAAGATACTTGACATCTTGAGAGGCTGGGGAGGAATCTTATAGTTAGGACATTGAGCGGTGTGATCTTCCCAATTTGTACACTAATGGTGTGGATGGTGGCATGATATTTTTGAAGAGAGGATTGATTACAGGGGAAGATACTTGACATCTTGAGAGGCTGGGGAGGAATCTTATAGTTAGGACATTGAGCGGTGTGATCTTCCCAATTTGTACACTAATGGTGTGGATGGTGGCATGATTAACAGTAGAAGCAGAGCCACTTGCTTGGTAGGGACAATCCTTGATCAAGTGATCAATTCCACATTTAGTGCAGGTGAGCACTGGCATGTCATTGGGCGTGGCTGCCACTTGTTGTGGTTGGTGTGTATGATTTATATTCTTGTTTGGGCATTTGGCGGCTACTTGATGTGGCCCATACCAAAGCCATAGCATTATAAAGGTCCTCTTCTCAGATTTGAGTTTATTTCCTTGTCCTTCCATTATACCGTGGTTTGAAACACAGGTACTTGTGTGTTATTCTGTAGGAGATAGTATTCTAGCGTAACCTTAGCCATGTCCTCGTAGTATTCCCCGTTAAGTTCCATTTCCCGCACCATGTCAACATCTTCTAATGGCTCTTCAATCACTACTTGATTGATCTTCGTATGTGGTGGTTGTGGCGGTAGAACTGGTGGTGGCAAGGGCGAAGCATCTTGTACCCGGAACATCCCCCTAGGTAAGTAGGAAGAGTTGGGTTGTCCAGCAGTGGCAGTGATCTGCATAAGTGGTGCTAGCAAAGCCAATGGGGCTCTATTTGCTAGTAGTTGTGCCACATTTTGAAACCTTGGATATCTACACATTGAAGTGTCATTGGAACGTGTGTTACTACAATTCAATGGACGAATCGACGTTGCGGGGGAATTTCGTGAGTTTAATGCTATTTTTTTTATTTTTTATGGTTTAAATCAAGCATTAATAGATTTTTTTACAAAAACACCACATATTTGTGATATTGGGACACAGTCTCAAAGAATGGTATATCCACTGATGATAGCAAGGTCAAACTGATCTTGGAGCTACCACCACCTACCAACTACAAAGGAGTGCAAAGGTTTATGGGTCATGTGGGGTATTATCGACGCTTCATCATTTTTTATGCTAAAATAGCTAGACCTTTATACAAACTTCTCATTATCTTTGAGTGGACTGAGGAGTGTCAAGAAGCTCATGATTGTTTGAAGCAAGCCTTGGCAAGAGCACCTATTTTGTGACCCTCCAATTGGGATCTCATATTTCATGTACACATCGATGCATCAAATTTTGCTATTGGTTGCGTGCTAGCCCAACCTGGTAAGTTCAAATTGGACTATCCAGTTTGCTTTGCTAGTCATCAGTTGAATGATGCAGAGGTGAACTACACCACTACAAAGAGAGAAGGATTGGCCATATATCTAGTGAATAAGCCTTGCACCACGGGAAGAATCACCCGGTGGCTACTATTGTTGTTTGAATTTGACTTTATTGTCACAGTAAGGAAGGGAACACATCATGTGTTTCCCGACCACTTGTCCAGAATTCCAAATGGGGAACCAGTAAAACTGGTGTCGATGATGACCTTCGTGATGCTTTTTTATTCAAGTTGGACATGGTACCTGAGTGGAGCAAAGAGATCTCAGAGTATCTAGCTTATGGTTTTCCACAGGACATACCCTTGAACAAAGATAAGATGCGGTGGCTTATCAAGCTTGTGGCACCATATCAATTGATTACGGGAGAACTATATAGGCTAGGCAAGGAAGATGTGCTTAGACGGTGCATAAGAGAGGATGAATTCATAACCATATTGGAAGAGTCTCATTCAGGGATAGCAGGCGGGCATTTTGCTGGAGAAATTACAGCTCAAAAAGTGTTTCAAGCTGGACTCTAGTGGCCTACGTTATTCGGGGATGCCATAGAGTTCGTCAAAAGATATGAGGAATGTCAACATTTCTCTAGTCCACAACAGAAGGACAAGCTGCCGCTAACCCCCATCATCGCTCGTAAGGAAACCATTTGAGAAATGGGGGATAGATTTTGTGGGGCCAATTAGTCCAGCAGCACATCCATCCCAAGCCCGGTACATAATCGTGGCCACACGTACTATTTCACGAAGTGGGGGCGGAAGCCAGAGCTTCAAAGAAAGCTGATGCGCAAACAACTGCAAAATTTGTATATGAGCAAATCATATCAAGGTTCCGGGGCTGCCCATTAGAATTATGAGTGATAGTGGTTCACATTTTATCAATGAGGTGATTAATCATTTACTTGCAGGATTCTTAAGGATCCATCAAAAATCATCACCTTAATATCCATAAGCCAATGGTCAAGCAGAAAGTACCAACAAGATTTTGTGTACCATATTGACAAAAACATTGGAAGCAAATCGAACAGATTCGAAGCATAAGTTGACAGCAGATCTTTGGGCCCACCGCACATCATATAAGGTAGCAACGTGATATACTCCTTTTCGTCTAGCTTATGGTGTTGATGAAGCGGTTATGCCCACCATGGCATACCTAGTCCCCAGCTTAAGGATTTTCGTACAGGAGCCTGTAACTAAGAACGCATTAGCTGAAAGGATAATTGACTTGGAAAAACTAGATGAGACCCAGTCGATAGCATCACATGGGCTCATGGCTGCAGGTACATCTGAAGTAGAATCTGATATAGATGTGGCTCCTCCATATGCACCACCAGTACCTCCCACTACTCCATATGCACCACCAGTACCTCCCACTACTGCTCAAACGAGATGTGGCTCCTCCATATGCACCACCAGTACCTCCCACTATTGATATAGATGTGGCTCCTCCATATGCACCACCAGTACCTCCCACTACTGCTCAAACGAGATGGGATGGAAGAGATGCACAGGGCACATGCATTGCTTGCACTTTCTGTGAAGCGAAGCATTATTTGTCATATTCGGTCATGTAAGACTTCAAAACAGGCATCGGATGCACTTACTGCATTATACCAGGTGCGCAATGAAGCACGTGTTACATATTTGCGCAAACAGTTGGAGTCTGAGCACATGAATGAGGGAGACTCAATGGACAGTTTCTTGACCAAGATCAAAGACTTTAAGGAGCAGCTTGCTAGTGTGGATGAGATATATCCTGATAGTACATTGGTGCTCACAGTTCTCAATGCATTGCCGAATTCTTATCAGAGTTTTGCCTCTACCCTTAGACCCACAGATGAAGGGAAATCCAAATGCCCTTATATTTGATGAGATGGTTTCAGTACTCTTGCAAGAAGAGCAGTCTAGGAAAAATAGATCTAATATGCGAGTTGGTGACCAAGCTTGCTAATCAGAAAGGTAAAGGCAAAGCTTCTTTACATGGTGGCTATAAGCCAAAATCATAATCCTTAGGTAAGGATACAGAGAAATAAGGTGATAAGCCTAAAAATAAGGGCAAGTGTTACTTGCAGGAAACCAGGGCACTACATACATGAGTGCAAGAAAAGGCTAGAGAAGGAGAAAAAGAAAGAATCGGGCATGGCTGTGGTGGCTGATGCATCTGCACCAAGTACAAAGAAGAAGGAAACTGCAAGTTTTGCTCAAGATGATTGGGCATGGACTGTACATTGCAGTTATGACCCTTCTGTTCATGATGTATGCATGTCAGTGGCAGAATCGGACGTTTGGTACTTGACAGTGGTGCTAGTAAGCACATTATGTCAAAAAAAAATTGTTCTCATCTCTGGAATCTATCCCAAGTGCAGGAACCGTCACATATGCAAATGGTTCCTCATATCTTGTCAAAGGAGTTGGTAGAGTTGTGCTCACTACTGCAAATGGGGGTGCATTTACTCTTTCTATAGTTTTATATGTGCCAGGCATTAAGAAGAACTTGCTGTCAGTTTCAGTCTTAGCTTTGTTAGGCTTGATGGTGAAATTTGTGGATGAAAGATATACAGTTTAGGATAGAAATGATGGTTATTCTATCATTGCCTCAGGTACCTTGTTTCATGGCCTATACAAGATGGATATATTTGAGAAGTTGTAGCATGATGCTTGCTCAGTCTCTACGACTCATGCTATGAGTGATGCAGAATTATGGCATGCACGATTTTGCCATTTGAATTATGGCAGTTTTGTTATGCCTTCAAAGGCAAGATATGGTGTATGAGTTGCCAACTCTTGAGAACCCTACTAGACATGTATGTGAGGGGTATATTCTTGGTAAAATGCATCGGGAATCATTTCCAAAGGATGGATCTGTGAGAACTATTAAGAAATTACAGCTTATACATAGTGATGTATGTGGTCCTATGAGGACACCATCTATTGGGGGATATCTCTGATTCGTCACTTTTATTGGTGAATAATTTAGATATGGCTGGGTGTATCCATTAAAGCAGAAGTTAGAGGTTTTTATGTGCTTTAGGCGCTTCATATCCATGGCTAAAAATGCATGTGAATGTAAAGTTAGTACCCTTCGTTTAGATCGAGGGGGGAGTATATGTCCAAGGAATTTCGTGTATATATGGCTAGAAAAGGCATAAGGCATCAATGTACACACTGCCATACACACCTCAGCAAAATGGTGTGGCAACAGAGAGGAAGAATAGGTCTCTCATGGAGATGGCACGATGTATGGTAAAAGCCCAAGATTTACCTCATGGTTTTTGGTTAGAGGCAACTATGCGTGCAAACTATGTGCTGAACAAATGCCCTACCAAGGCCTTGTAGTTTAAAACTCCTTATGAAGCTTGGCATGACAGGAAGCCTTCTGTGGCTCATTTTCATGTTTTTGGTTGTCTTGCTTATGCTCTTGTGCCTGAGCAACAATGCAGTAAGCTTGATGATAAGGCACTTAAATGCATATTTGTGGGATATAGTTCAGAAAGCAACAATGCAGTAAGCTTGATGGTAAGGCACTTAAATGCATATTTGTGGGATATAGTTTAGAAAGCAAGGGATATAGACTCTACCATCTGGCCCCAAAGTGGATTTTGGTAAGTAGAGATGTTGTTTTTGTCGAAACTCAGTTCAGCCCATGCTTTCATGCAAAAAATAGCAGAATGTATGCTCACACGACATGTTTGATTCACTCCTACCTTTGTTTAATGGAGAGAAGCCATATGTAAAGAAATTGAGTGCTCAACCAAGTGCTGAAATTCAGCCTTTGCAAGTGCAAAATCAACTTGCAAACTAGCCTTTTGATGAGGCAATTATTGAGGATGTAGTGGATGAGGTGGGTTTACAAGTTAAAACGCAAAGCAGATGGTAGCATTGATCGCTACAAGGCCAGACTTGTATGCCTAGCAAAAGGGCATTGATTATGATGAGACCTTTGCACCCACATCTCGTGTGACTATCATTAGGTGTCTCATTGCTTTGGTAGCACATCATGGGTGGAATGTACATTAGTTGGACATTAAGACTGCATTCTTGAATGGTGATTTACATGAGGAGGTGTATGTATCGCAGCCTCTTGGTTTTGTTGTGAAAGGAGAAGAGTCTAAAGTATGCAAGTTGAAAAAGGCTCTTTATGGCCTTAAGGGCTCCATAGATCATATTTCAGCCTTTAAGGCGGATTTGCATTGAGATGTTAGATTTGGGACCGTTGCATCACTATTTGGGGATTCAGTTTATGCAGCATCATAATGATGGCATTGTTATGCTGTAGTCTAAATATATATAGAAGCTATTGAAGAGGTTTAATCTTGAAGACTGTAAACCTATGGCTAAACCTATGGAGACAGGTACTCGACTTAGTCTTCAAGATATAGGAGACTCTTTTGATGCTAGTTTGTATCAGCAGGCTGTTGGATCCCTTCTTTATATATGCAACACGAGGGTAGATATATAGTATATGGTCTCACAGTTGAGTAGATTTATGCATAGCCCAAGTACGAAGCATTGGCAGGCTGTTAAGCGGGTTTTTTGCTATTTACAAGACACTCAGTATTTTGGATTATTTTATCCAGGGGGTGAGTCACAGCTCTATGCTTTTAGTGATTCAGATTGGAATGGATGTCATGACACACGAGTGTCCACTAGTGGATTTTACTTTCACCTTGGTGATTCATGTATATCATGGCTCAGCAAGAAGCAGCCTACAGTGGCCACTTCTAGCTGTGAAGTTGAGTACAGGGCAGCTTTTACAGCTCTACAGTTGAGTGTGTGTGGCTCAGACATCTTATGATTTGGGTGTTGGACAGCCGTCTAGCACTATGATTTTCACTGACAACCAGAGTGCATTAGCAGTTGCGAGAGGAACCCAGTGTTTCATGTTCGCACTAAGCACATTGAGGTGTATTACCACTATGTTAGGAAAAGAGACTCTGCAGTAGAGATTAGCTTGGTCTATGTGCCTACACATGACAACACGGCAGATTTATTCACGAAGGCTCTTCCTCGTGAAAAGTTTAAAGATTTTTGTAAAGCTTTGGGCTTACTACCTTTTCAAGATTGATCGGCCATACCCTTACATGTTCACATCATCACTCCAGGGAGGATTTGTAGCATTATATGGTAGTGATGTGTGTGAACACACTTAGGACCGCCGGGACACTTTTTCCCTCACTAGGAGGTTTTTTCCCTCGTGCATATGTACACCCTCTTATCTACTCATTTTGGGGTATGTACTTATCTTTTGTATTTGGCACACATTTGTTCATTCTAATCTAGTGAGTTTGTTTCCTCTTAAGTTTATCTATCTTGTGTGTGTGCATTGTTGCAACCCCAACAATAGGAGTCATGCGAGGAGGGCCGCTCGTCTCTATTGTGGACCTCATTCGCAAAGATAGACCGTGAGTTAGCGGCTATCCATTAGGAGTGCTAGAGACACACCATCTACATTACATATCATGGTAGACTTGGAGGCGATGCTCTCATCCCTTCATAGCATTCACGATATTGTTTATGTAGATGAGTGGATAGCACGTCACTGCATTTCTCCAGTACCACATGGCTTGACATATCGTTAGGTTTGTGAGCTTGGTTAGATTAGGTATGGAGCGTATTTGGACCTTTTTCTTGATAGCCGTGGGATGCAGCCTAGGGCAGGGAAGCCCCTTACTATTTCATATGGCAGCACATATCTATAGTCGATATGTTGTCGCATATGGGAGGGTGCCGAACAACTGCCAGATCCCCATATACTTTGTAAAGTAGTTATATGCAGAGTTTGTCTTAGGAGAGCAGGTAGACTACACAGCCATTGGCCTGATGGCGGTGCTGGTCGAGGTCGTCTCCAGGACCAGGGGAGGCGGCCTCCACTAGCCCTTTGTGTAGTTGCTATAGATCCTCCGTTTGTGTCTCTGTCTACTATCAAGGCACTAAGCGCTTGCAAAGAGTACCACTAAGAGCATCTAGCATGTGGTGCACCTATTTTCATGATTGATACTGACAGATGTTGAGGTATTTATACATATTCATTGCTTCTTTAGGTTTTCCATAGTCATTTGTTTACATGCTTATATGTAATTTTCTATATTTTTAAAATGAGAGGCATGGTTGATTGTGTCACGTAGGATCTCACATCTACGACATGAGTTGCTAGAGGCAAGAGCAGAGATCGATCATCTTAGAGCAGCATTGCAGACAACAGAGGCAGCCACTGCAGAGGCGCGCCATGCGAGAGAGATTGACATCCACCTGGTAGGCCTCTCTTGTATGTAAAAGAGTTATAAGGTCTAAAGTTATAAATTTCTTTAAGTAATACCTAATTAAAGAGGCTAATCAATTATTTGTATGCTTTACTTTTTGAGTAGGCCAGGATTGGGATAGAGTGCTAGAGTTGAGATAGAGCAGCACATGATTATGGAGAGGATTGCGTAGCACAGGGCAGAGCAGTTGATCCTGCATGTTCAGAAGTTCTGTAGGTCTTTTGACATGACAATGCCTTACTTGGCCTTATATCCACGGCTTGTTAAGGAGGTTTTTCGACAACCTCTCCCTCCGGATGCACCACCATTCCTTCGTGATGCCCGTTGCACTCTATGCCTCGAGAACATCGGCAGTACTGGTGGATATGCTTTGGGATGTGGAGATTTTTCCATTTGTCTTGCATTACCTAGGAGCTAGTACAGTTCTCGGCATGTCCCTCTTCTCGAGCACGAGACGACCTAGTGACATACAGAGTTCTCGGCATTGATGATCTTCACCTAGGCTGCACTTGAGTTGATGCTAGGACTAGCAGGCCACTTGATTTTACATCAACTAGTGACTTAGGACTCGATGCCACCGATGACAGAGATCAGGAGCCTGAGGTGCCTCTAGAGATTAAGTGGAGTGCACATGAGTTCGATGGATACCATAGAGTCCTTCAAGAGAGCCGGCTCACTGCACACGAGCATGTGGGTGGTGCTGGTCCCAGTGGCACCTCGGGTGATGGTGCTGGCAGTAGTGCTGCTTCACATGAGCAGCGTGTCCTTACAACAACAGAGGAGCTTACACACGTAGAATGGCAAGCACAAACCATTGCCGATTACAGATTTTGGGTTACAGACAGAGACGTCTTGTAGTAGCATGACATAGAGAGAGGGAGATGGCTGTAGCTTAGTAGCTTATGGGACTTGTGATATCTCGAGTACACCAGCACCAACTTATGACCTTGCCTTTGAGGCAGACCTCTTGTAGATATTCGATGACCCCCACAGCTGGCACAACCTCCTTCGACGTGCATAACAGCCTTGGCATGCACGTCAACCACTAATCAGAGATGACGATATTGATTGGGTGCCTGTTTTTTTTAGTGACTTCGCTCACTTACATTGTACTTAGATTTATTGGCAGTGACTAACCTCAGATTAGCTGGGGTAGCTCATTTTCATTATGCCTTGATCTATTGAGTTAGTGGCTAAACCTAGAGTAGTTGGGTTAGCTCACATTTTGATGTACTTAGTTGATGTTTAGATCATTATGAGCTTTTTCATTATTGAGAACCATTGCATTTTAGTTGATGTTCAGGGTTTATGGGTTTTTTAAAACACTTTGGCTATCATATTTTTTGTTGAAAATCCCGTTCTTCCCCATGCCAACATACCCAAACATGCTCCGATGGTGACCAAACTTTGCGAGCATGTGCGGGGGACCCACCCCCACATGTTCTCAAAGTTTGGTCACCATATCGGGGCATGTTTGGGTTAGCAATAAGCGCCTAGCACAGATTTTTCAAGTCTCTTAGTGCTCGAGGCCATGGAAAATCTCGCTTTCCCCCATGCCATTGTACGTAAACATGCTTCGATGATGGTGACCAAACTTTGGACCCACCCCCACATGGTCGCAAAATTTGGTCACCATTGGAGCATGTTTGGATTAGCAATTAGCACCTAGAATGGATTTTTCAAGTCTCTTAGTGCTCGAGAGGCCATGGAAAATCTCGCTCTTCCCCATGCCATCGTACCCAAACATGCTTTGATGGTGACCAAACTTTGCGAGCATGTGGGGGGGACCTACTCCCACATGCTCGCAAAGTTTGGTCACCATCGGAGCATGTTTAGGTTAGCAATTAGCACCCAGTGCAGATTTTTCAAGTCTCTTAGTACTCGAGAGGCCATGGAAAATCTCGCTCTTCCCCATGCCATCGTGCCCAAACATGCTCTGATGGTGGTGACCAAACTTTGTGAGAATGTGGGGGGGACCCAACCCCCACATGCTCGCAAAATTTAGTCACCATAAGGGGCTTGAAAAATCCACACTAGGCGCTAATTGCTAACCCAAAACTAATGCTGACCAAACTTTGTAAGCAAGCCCCCACATGCTCTAGAGGCCATGGAAAATCTTGCTTTTTCCCATGCCATCATACCTAAACATGCTCCGATGGTGACCAAACTTTGAGAGCATGTGGGGAGGACCCACCCCCACATGCTCGCAAAGTTTGGTCACCATTGGAGCATGTTTGGATTAGCAATTAGCACCTAGCATGGATTTTTAAGTCTCTTAATGCTCGAGAGGCCATGGAAAATCTCGCTTTTCCCCATGCCATCGTACCCAAACATGCTCTGATGGTGACCAAACTTTGCGAGCATGTGGGGGGGACCTACTCCCACATGCTCGCAAAGTTTGGTCACCATCAGAGCATGTTTGGGTTAGCAATTAGCTCCTTGTGTGGATTTTCCAAGTCTCTTAGTGCTCAAGAGACCCTGGAAAATCCCGCTCTTCCCCATGCCATCGTGCCCAAACATGCTCTGATGGTGACAAAACTTTGTGAGCATGTGGGGGGGACCCAAGCCCCACATGCTCGCAAAGTTTGGTCACCATAGGGGGCTTAAAAGATCCACACTAGGCGCTAATTGCTAACCCAAACATCGTTTGATATGCTAACCAAAACTTTTTAAGCAAGCCCCCACATGCTCTAGAGGCCATGGAAAATCTTGCTTTTCCCCATGCCATCGTACCTAAACATGCTCCGATGGTGACCAAACTTTGCGAGCATGTAGGGGGGATTCACCCCCACATGCTCGCAAAGTTTGGTCACCATCGAAGCATGTTTAGATTAGCAATTAGCACCAGCATGGATTTTTTGTGAAAGTGAAACTAGTTTAAACCCAAAAAAAAAACTAAAAACCAAAAACCAAAGAAAAAAAACCACAAGAAGATAACCATCACCATGTGCGATCTAGGTAGGACTTTTGGCTCTTAGTGATGGAGCTTTGGGACTGTAGTCTTAATCTCCATGGGATGGGATCTTGTGGCAAAAAACCTATCGATAAAGGGCTTTAAAAAAAACACCAACCATCATTCTAGAGGTACTTAGCAGTTCTTAGATACTCTTGTATAAGGTCTGTGGGGGCCATTGCTTGGGTCTCTGGGGGCCATTGCTTGGGTCTCTACCGGATGGTGCCCTACTTTTATATTTTTAGAATATCCGGACAAGAGACTAATCCCTTGGTTCTTCCAAAACTGAACCCAAAAAAACTTCCCTCGCTCGGAAAGCACGGGTGATTCCTCCAGGATATTTTTACTCTAACGTAGTCAAGAGCCTTAACTAACTGAACTCATCCGATCGAACCGGTAAGTATCATAGTCAGATCAAGGAAAAGACTTGCACTTGGATCATAGAGACCAACACTTTTTTCCTCATTGAGAGAGGCACAGCCGTTGATTCTTTTCCATAGAACAATTTTCATCTGGGATTTACTTCATCTATCGTACCATAACAGAATTGAGTCTCATTTTAGGAATCCATCAGCCTAGCCTAACCCCATCTAGTCCCGTGGGTTAGCGAACTGCCCATCCACTGTAGTGATGGGATCCATTTAAGAATTTGGTTAGGTTTTTGTCTCGGGTACTAGGGAAAAGAGTTCCCAGGCCCCCTAACTAGATATTCATGCAAACTTAAAACTAGTCACACCACTTACACACCCAATATGAAATTGCTTTTTCACAGATTCAGTTGTCTTTAAAACAATCATTTAATGAAACTCTAGTATCACTGATCATAATCCTCCAAAATTAATCCGGTTGAATCCTAATTTCCAATTTTTCCTTCATCGATGTACTTATGGCATCATTGGCAAAACCAGAATGCTTACCACCTGTCCACTCTCAGGGGCCTTTTCAATAGTTCCTAGCTCATAGTACCCGGCAATATATTCACTTATAAAAATCAAAATGGAATCTCCGTCGAAGATCAAGAAGATCAACCAACAGATCCATATAAAAGAGCCATGGACTTATTCGTTGAGGACCAGTAAGGTCAATCAACCAGATCCATGCCCGAATTCAAAAAATAACTCTTACTCCTTGTTCCAATATCTACCGCGACGTACATGTGGGTATCTTCGGCGACTCAGAGCCTGAGCACTGTATGGTCAGCATCCTCTAGGATCCTTCATAGGTCAACTAGCGCTTCACTCATAGGCTGCTTCCTTAGTCCCTCATCCACCGTACCAGAAGCTCACCATTTAAATCAAACTAAGGCTGGTCAAGACCTCGGCCGACCTTGCTACGCGAGATGTCCTCCGTTGACTCTCCATCTCAGCTGTTGCAACTTTATCAGATAGGTCTCCACGACCTCATTCACAAGACGATCAAAATGCTTCCCCAGCATTTTTGACATAAAATAGTCATTTAAAAATAGGTCATAGATACAATTTCTATAACGAACTCTCGTCTTTCCACATTGTTCCACATTAGTCCTCATTTATTTCATTTCCACATTGTTCCACATTAGTCCTTATTTATTTCATTTGTATTCCCATTCCCATCACATCATTTTCCATCTCATCACATCTTTTTATTCACATCACATATCACATCTATTCCAATTTACATCACATCTCATTCACTCACATCCCGATTCACATGACATCACATCTCATTCACTCACATCCCGATTCACATGACATCACATCTCATTCATTCACATCCCGATTCACATCACATCACATCTATTCACGTCTATTACGTTCATTTACATCACATCCATTTACATCCATCACATCATATTCATTCATATCCATCACATTCATTCATTCATATCCACCACATTCATTCTCATAACCATTCCATCACATGCATTCTATCCACATTATATCACATCACTTCTATCCACATCATATCTCATTCATACACATCTCATCTCATTCATCCACATCCATCCATTCGATCACATGTACGACTACTCACATCTATCCATACATTCATATCTATCACTTCACATCCACATATATTCATGTCACATCATATTCTTTCACAAACACATCCACATCCATTCTTTCACATACTCATCCACATCCATTCTTCACATACACATCCACATCCATTCTTCAAATACACATTCACATCCATACTTCACATACACATCCACACCCATTCTTCACATACACATCCATATCCATTCTTCACATACACATTCACATCCATTCTTCACATACACATCCATATCCATTTTCATCACATACACATACACATCCACATCCATCCATTCATTCACATCTATCTGATTCACATCACATCTCATTTCTATGCAAGTTTTCAATTTGATTTTCTTTTGAATACAAGGAGTATTTCTTGAATTAGTATCCCCAAAACTTCTTGATCGGAATTTTGAATTTCATACCAGAATTCCTCGATTTTTATAACCTTGATCCACAGATCAATTCGAAGGGTTTCAAACTTAGTTTCAGATTTGGCAGGAGTTTTGAGTGTATTTTTCTAAACTGGTCGCAAACTCTTTCCTCAAAATTGACGAAAGAGTTTGGTCTTGGTTATAGTCTGATTCAAGGTTCTCCTCGGATGAGATTTTTCTGATTCAAGGTTATAGTCTGATTCAAGGTTCTCCTCGGATGAGATTTTTCTTGATCTATCTTTCTCAAAACGGTTTGATAATTCAGTGTGACTATTTTACTGAATTTCTTTCTTTGAATATTCCTTTATGCATCTCTCTATGCATAGAAATCAATTTTAATGAGAACAACAATTTTGTTTTGAAGCAAGAGTGGCCACCAATTCACTTTGGAGAGGATTAGGCCAAAAACAATTGAATTATTAAAAAATTCAATGTAGATGGCTCAGGACAGGAGCAGAGTAACAGTGCATAAACACCATTAAGCTTTTACAAAGGAGGAGGCTTATTTATAGGAAAAAGTGAGCCTCTAACCAAGCAAACTGATTCTAGAATTTTCCAAATCAATTTGGTCAATTTTTAACCATTTTTGGGTCAGTTCAGCTTCTAGTTTTGAAATAGGAGAGAGGAGAGATGAAAATATCTCATTTTATTGATTAAAAATTGGGGGTAATGATGAGAAAAAGGTGCCTACTTCATGAGGGGAGATCCCCACACTAAGGTGTCAAAATTCAGTTTTTTAATTCTTTTCTTTGGTCCTTAGTCCACTCTTCATCTTATGTGAGCATTTACTCATTTTGGGGGGAGGGGGGGTTCTTTTATTCTTCAATTTATCTCCTCTCTACATTTGGATTAATCTTATTGGTCCATAGGAACCTTAATTGGACCATAATCTAAAAATTTATGAAAATCTGGACCCTTAGGCTAAGGTCCTTTATACCTATTTTTAATTAATTCCAATTGCAAATTGGAAAGTTCTTTTTGAATTTATGTTTCAGGGGAAACCATTTTAGACACTAGGAGGATTTTTATATCCAAAAATATCTCAATTTTGAATTACCTTCCTCTAGACATTTTCTCTCTCCAGGCCAAAACAGGGTACAAGAGGATCTTTCTTTTATTTCAGAGAGGGGAATAATTATAAAATCAGAAGGGGAGGTTCTTACACCTGCACACCTCAAAAGCTAGAGGGAGGAATCTTACATCATCCTACCCCACTTAAATAACGCGAGATGTCCATCTCGCAAACTAGAGGAATCTTACATCCTGCACACCTCAAAAACTGGAGGAATCTTACATCCTACCCCACTTAAAAAACGCGAGATGTCCTTATCTTGCAAACTAGAGGACAACTCTTTCCCTTAAGATCCAACTCATTCTGGGGTTCCTTATAGTCTGGTGAACCTAACACAATCCTGGGATAAAGATCCCTTATATAGAACTCATCATCAGATAACAATTCTTTCAGATCATATCATTCATATCCTTAACACAATAATGGTCCATTAGACCGAATTTTCCATCTGAACATTCCTCCATGGGAATTTCAATTATACAGGTTTTTAATTTATCATCCCTTAACTTAATCCACTAGGTCAAGTGTTAACAGTAGCAATCTGTCAGCACAATCCACTAATCTCATAGTGATTTGATGAAGTCATTATCGTCATTCCAATTACGAACATCATCACAGGGACTCATCCCATTCATCCTCATTGTGGTTTTGCTCAGCTTATCGCTTTTCAACCAAAATTCAGGAATCATCATTTTTTCAATCAGAATCCAATTCAACTCATCAATTCCCAACCAGAATTTCAAAATCATATCAACCACATTCGAATTTGTCATCTGGATAGCATTTTTGCTTATAATTTCAAGGTCTTAGAGTTACTCATATACTGCCAGCAGTAAAGAGCTGCAGTTATACCCTCGGTATATACGGGTAGTCACGGTCCTTGGAATTTTAAGGTAAATACCATCATGTCTAGGCCTCAAGCAAGTCAGGGATTCCATATAGTTGCGGTACTTCCTTTTGAAGACCGAATTACCGATTTATGAATCTTCATTCTGTATATCAATTTGTATGAGTTTCATCACACAATTACAACCTTTTACTGCTACTTCATAAATTTTTGACATTTCTGGTTTCTCAGTTGATCCACTTTAGCCAATTCTCTGATACCAGCTGAAAGATCCATGTCCCCTCCGCGCAACAAATTCAGGGGTGCTAGCAGCAGAAGTAGCATTTCTTGCGCGGGGCAGGGTCCCTCACTCGGGGTCTCGCCCACAGATATCCGGACAAGAGACTAATCCCTCGGTTCTTCCAAAATCGAACTCGGAAAAACTTCCCTCACCTGGAAAGCACGAGCGATTCCTCCAGGATATTTTTACTCTAACGTAGTCAAGAGCCTTAACTAACTGAACTGATCTGACCGAACCTGTAAGTATCATAGTCAGATCAAGGAAAAGACTTGCACTTGGGTCATAGAGACCAACATTTTTTCCTCATTGAGAGGCACAGCCATTGATTCTTTTCCATAGAACAAATTTTATCCAGGATTTACTTCATCTATCATACCATAACAGAATTGAGTCTCATTTTAGGGATCCATCAGTCTAGAGCCTAACCCCATCCAGTCCCGTGGGTTAGCCAACCGCGCCCAACCACTGTAGTGATGGGATCCATTTAAGAATTTGGTTAGGTTTTTGTCCCGGGTACCAAGGAAAAGAGTTCCCAAGCCCCCTAGCCAGATATTCATACAAACTTAAAAAAACTATAGTATCACTGATCATAATCCTCCAAAATTAATCCGGTTGAATTCTAATTTCTAATTTTTCCTTCATCGATGTACTTATGGCATCATTGGCAACCAGAACACTCACCACCTGTCTACTCAGGGGCCTTTTCAATAGTTCCTAGCTCATAGTACTCGGTAATATATTCACTTATAAAAATCACTAATGGAATCTCCATCGAAGACCAGCAAGATCAACCAACAGATCCATATAAAAGAGCCATGGACTCACCGTTGAGGACCAGCAAGGTCAATCAACCAGATCCATGCCCGAATTCAGAAAACAACTCTTACTCCTTGTTCCAATATTTTCCACGACGTACGTGTGGGTATCTTCGACGACTTAGAGCTCGAGCACCGTATGGTCTGTTGAGATTCAAGCTCGATGTCAGTGTGAGCCAGCTATGCTATGTGCTGGCAGATTAGGTAGGAACATGTGTGAGACATAAATGACCGCGTGTCCAGCTGGTCATAGTGTGTGGACATTAGCTAGGGTTAGTAGAGTGTGGACACGACTCATAGTGTGTTGTGTGCATTATGGATTAGTGCATTATGCTTTGTGTGAGAGTGGACATGGAACCCTCTATGGTTAGGGTTTGCAATATACATTAGGGTTTGCTCCTGTGTGTATGTCTCCTCCTCCTCTACCGTTCTTTCAACATGGTATCAGAGCCTTGTGCTGTTTATTAGGGTTTATGAGTGAGTGAAGAGAAGAGGGAGAAGAAGCTGTGAAAAGAAGCTGTGAAGCTGGCCATTGGAGCTGTGAAGCTTGGAGCACACCCAATACTATCAGATTTGAGAGCTTGGCCTACCGGGTAAGGTCTTCTAAACATCCTTGAGCGGATTGCAGGTGATACAGGCAAAGACAAAGCAAAATAGAGCAAATCAAAGCAAAGAGAAATTCTGGTTTTTGAAGCTTTCCATTAAAGCTTGGCAACATTGATGTATGGTGGAAATACATGTAAATTTGGCAAAGCAAACATGTATCTGACAATGAGAGATGTAATGGCAACTCTTATGCAAGCTCTATTGTGATTTTGGAGCATTTTGGAAGCATTTGAATGTATGAAAATCTCTGGTTTTTGAGCTCTCACAAAACAGAGAAAAGGAAGCCAAAAATTGATGAAATTGGAGCATGTATTTGGTAAAAATCAAAGCATTGATGGGTCACACACTTACCTAGGAGTGTTAGGGACTTGATTACATCATCAAATAGCATTACAACCACTCCCAAAGAGCCCTACAGCAGGCGGCGCAGCCAGACAGAGAAAACAGGGTAGATTTTGTACTTTTTGACTACGAGGAGATCAAATTCTCAGTGGGTGCTTGATATCTTCCACAACTTCTTTAGCAATTGGATGATTTATACTTTGGAGAAGAGGGCTATGGGATTTGTTTGGTCAATGATGCTTAATTGAGCTGGGAATGAGCTGATTAAAACAGGCTGTCCACTGGTTGCAGAGAAACAGAGCATTTTTAATTGAGCAATTAATCTTTGGTGTTTTAT